>NC_134415.1:71751299-72376299 GCF_030867145.1 Opisthocomus hoazin
CAAATTCTTTTTCTTTCTTTTCTTAAGCTGAAATCTGCCCCAGAGGTTTTTGATTTTTTTTTTCAGCAGGTACAGTAAATACATGAGTCATAAATACAGAGAAATGTAGACACATTGGAAAAGAGCAGCATGATAAAAATTGCATTTATTTCAACTAGTGCATCATAATCTTTTTTGTATCAGCTGTCTAGAAGGTACTTAGCATAAAGTCTTTCTTTATTTCTTAGTGGACTATTCATTTTTTCTGGAGATTTCCTTTTTGTATAGACATTTGAAGATCACCGTGAAGACCTGCTAGAATGCTTTTGTTTGAAAAACTGCTGGGCATTGGAGAGCGGTTCTGTCTTGTTCAGGGCAGACATTCGCTTAGTGTCTTCCCTGGCAAGCTTTTTCAGCTGATGAATTGAAGAGACCACAGGGGCACTGAAAATCACAGCACTGTGGCTTGTCAGATAAGAGCTGTGCAAACCTTTAACACCAGTAGAAAGTAAGAGATACTTACCTGTTTTGAAGCTGTATTACAGACGCTCAGCTTGACCCAAATTTCCTGAAAGTTTAGCGAGACTTTTCTGATAATCTCACCTAAAACTTTCCACAAATCTTCCCTCTTCCTAGGTATTTCAGTATGATTTATTCTTTTGATAACCACATGATATTTGACGCTTTTCCATGATTTCATATCACAGCTAAAGAGAAGGATGTCTTTTTCCCTGCTTCAGATATCAGAAGCAACCCAAAATACAGGGGCTACCATCCTGTACGAGATGGAACTAGGGATTGCTTATTGCTGACCTCTGTGGTAACTGAACAGTGGAGTGTGTTGTAGGTTCAGGCTTGGTGATGATCTTTACATTCCTGCTCCAACGGGTGAGACGCCCCAGCTGCGACACTGCTGGATTCCCACAGGAAGCTGCAGCAGACATATCTCGAGGGAAGGCCACAGCAGACTGACTGGTGTTGGTCCCCAGAACACTGTTCAGAGCAATGGTAAGGCTGGGAAGCCAGAAGCAAATCTTCCTCCAGCTGCCTTCAGCAAGCACTGGGTGCAACTCAAGTGCGTGCTGCTCAGTGCAGGCTGAAGGCATTCATGCTGCAAAAGAACCCTGTTAAAAAATAGAGAATTTTTAACGTTCGCTTTTCTGCCTTTGTGTAATTGTCTTCACTTTACCTTTTCTCATTTGGTTAGGGTTAAAGGATATATTTGGTTATGCATTTTCTTTAATTCCATCCAAACTGAGGCTATGGGAAGTCCTGAAAATGGAAAAGTCTATTGCACTGTTTGCTCTCGTGGTGTAGCTCTGAAACCCAACTTGTCACTGTTACAACAGAGCTCTGGTTGTATAGGGGTTAAGAGTGTGCAGTGACTGCTGTTCACATCTAAGGCATTTAGCCATTAGAGCTGTGTAGATTGGGAAAAATCATCCCATTTACTTTTAAAACAAGACCAGCTCCCTCTATCTACCCGGCAACAGCAAAACAGCAAATCAAAGAAAGAAACTGAAGCAAAAAAACTAAAGTAAAAGGCTTTAAAAGATGTATCACCCTGGCCATTCTATCAATAATATGAATGAATTATTAAAGCAAAATTGTTTATGTGTCTGTATGTGGGCTTTTCTCTGAAGGTGTTATAGCAAGAAAACTTCTATGGAAAAAAACTTTGGACCTTTTTCCCCTCTTGTATTAATCGTCTGGCTTTGGTATCTGACTGCCTTTGGCAGCAGTAGCTTTTCTTATCATTTTGTCTAACTGTGTCTCGCCTTTTACAGACAGCCCTAGGATTAGGATAAGAAAAACTGGTTCTTTATGCTGCAGGTGTGACAAAGCCACAGACTGTTCACAGTTCACCAAATAAATGCTTGGCTTTTAAAACTGAACTGCATTAGATAAAACATTTGATTATTAATGCTATTCACTCTTTCGAGGGGCAGTAGGGAAAAAAAAGCATATTTGAAGTCTGTGCAGATCGTATAGGGGGAAATATTTTGATAGTACAACAGAATCTGAATTCCTCATAAGCAAACAGACATGAGTGCTTCTGTTCAATGAAAACTCATCCCTCCATGTTGAGGCACCCAAATGACAAGTGGACCTCGATGATGTAAATGTGAACACCAGGCCCTCGGACCTGCGAAACAGAAGCGTTCAGAGGAGACTGAGTTGAGGATGAGAAAGGGACAAACGTGTTTTTGGGTCTGCCAACTTCTTAGGGTTGTGGCCAGCCATGAAAATTGTATAGAGTAAAAGTTCAGAAAGAAAGCACAAGTAATTTTCTCTTCTCCATCATTACCTGTTAAATTAAGTTAGTGCAATGCTGTCACACAAATGGCAAGAGTCAGAACATTTAATCAGAGGTGAGAGAGACTTTCCAGTAACAACTGACTCCTTCTCTGTGATGCTATTTATTTTCACTGTGATGAATTGCTGTTTATTTGAAGTCCCTGATGGCAGTCATAGGGTCAAGATTCCACGGTACATGATGGCTTTGGCACTACACTGGCTTCATGGTGGAGGTTATGGTGTAACAGCCTAATAATGCTCTGATCAAAGCTCTCCTGCGGTGGCTGGTGATGGTGGTGTTGACAAGGCAGACTGATGTACAGTATGCAAAGTTCACAGCTCAGCTGAAGCAGCTCTTCAGCAACCTGAACAATCAAGTTCATTAACTTACAAAAAGAAAACCAAGTAAGGGATCCATAGGAAAAGCTCTAGAGGGTGTCTAGATGAATAGGGCCTGAAATGATAAAACCTGAACATTCATTGAAATACAGTAATAGTCTTTCAGAAGCCAAGTGGAAATTGTGGTCTAACAACAGAGGACTAAACAGATCTCTTCGGTGGTGTCATCAGCAACAGAGCTGCCAGGAAGGCGACTAAGTCAGGGGGAGGATTTTCCTGTGCTCTCTGGCAGTCTGTGCCCATGCACAAGATGGGAAGGTGGGATATCTGACAGGACAGCCTCTCTCCCTGGCAACACATGTGGGGAAGATGAGGCAGAATAAACTTATCTTAACCACAGCTCCCTCAAGCCTCATGCTCTGGAATAAAGAGAGACAGATATCTCAGTGAAAATACAAAGCAGTCTGCATGGGGTGCTCCACATCATTGCATCTCCCTAGGATCTATACATCCAGCAAATGCATTGCTTAGCACAAACATTTTGCTCTAGATGCACAATATAACAGCGTCAAGTGTCAGGGGGGTTTCAAGGTCAATAAAATCTCTTCCTGTGGCATCTAGTGTTTAAAGTAACTGAACAGAGCTCATGTTTCAATGCTATTTTTCCTCTCAGCATTAGCCTACTGCAGGCTTTTTCCACCTTTGTAATCTATAATAAAAGATATGTTTCAGTGTTACCTTTTCCATTCAGCAAAATCAGCTAAGCAGGCTTCAAAAAAGCAAATGCCAAAGTGCTTTGTGAAACCTTTCCCGCAAAAGGAGAACCACTGGAGAGCTTAAAGGTATATCACACCATGCAGCCTAGGCTAGTACAAAGAGAGATTACCCTCTAGAGCCCCCAAGCAGAAGGACAGTTTGAATTCCATGGCTAAAGGCACCTTTCCCCTTACAGCCCTTCTGCTGCAGGGCAGGGGATCACTCCCTTGTTTATTCAGCATGAAAAACAGTGATCTCCTTGGCCGGAATGGAAATAGCTTGATGGCAAAGGTCCCAATCACTGCTTGGAGCGGCAGAAGATGTATGAATAAATTCTGCAGCATATATGACCAAAAAACTTGACCCTTTTAGCTGAAGATTCCAGTAATATCATATCACATGAGGCATTTGGGGGAATGACGAACTATGAAGAGAGAACATTCTCGGAAAGGCCATGTCCTCAGAGTCTGTGCCTCATTGCAGGGAGTTAAGTGGATGAGTTATATCTGACAGTTTATGAACCTTGTTAATATAATGCAGTACCTGGGAGTGTGCCAGCCATGGTGATCAAGGAAGTCTAAATTAGACCTCTGCCATCGACAGACGTCAGATGCCCATTTAAAACTAAACGTTTCATCTGAACCAGACACATCTCTGGTTATCCTCTAAAGCAGTTATCATCAACTTGAAGCTCTGAAGGTCTGTGGGGCTTTCAGTAGCCAGCACACATCTCCTCCCTAGGTCTCAGTAAGAGGCTATTTAACACGCTGATGCAGAAGCTGCTCTGGTAGGAAGAGCACAAGTGACAGCAGTACTTTGACATGTCAGTCTTCATGAAAAATATAAGGTTTGTTGGTTTTTTAACCCACATGTGGTGAAAGCTGCAGCTCTGTCACCTGTCCCAGGCACAGGTCATTCAGGGCAATCCATTCAGCGGCAGACGGGGATGCCTTGGCCCCTGCAGGGGAGTGCAAGCAATGGTGAGGGGAAGCTTCTGCACCAGCAGAGAATGACAATCTCCATCCAGCCTTCACATTGGCAATGGATTGCACGAAGTGAGAGAAAACACCATAGCCCTTTTCCTTCTGCTCTGGCAGCAGCACTCACAATAACTACCATGCTGGTAGAGCAGCTGTGTTCCTTCTTTGTCCCTGAAAATGCTTTGCCTTTCTCCTTGTCTCCAGAAGCTCCCAATTCTGTGATGCAGAGCTGCAGCGATCCCTAAAAACCAGTGCAATCAAACATTTCTCCCTCCCTCCCCCTTACAAAATCTCTAAAATGGAGATAATAATGCCTGTTTCACCAGGGCTCTGTAAGGTTCCAGTTGTCATTATGACTTTTGGCTTGAGATTTTGTGTGGAAAGCATGAAAAGTGCTACAGCTATGTATTCTATTTTACATTGTCATTAACCAATTATATTAGAGTACTCTGAGAAGAATAACATCAATGTGTTAATGCTTTATTTTTAATACTGTTCATATCTAATTTTTGTATTCTAACTGTTTATAGTGTCACTCTTTTGTACTTCTGAGACTCAGTTCTGGCAGAGAATAGATCTTTGGTAGATAGAGATTTGGCGTTCTTGACTTGAACAGATGCACGAAGTCTCTGAAAAATGAAAGACAACTTTATATCCTGCTGAGGGGCAGAGAAGAAAGGATTCTTAGATGTTTGGTTCTCCTACATTGCCAGGTTGGTGCCAAAATTGAGAAGTATGACATTATTTCATCTGGTTGTATTGCCTTGGCAGAATAAAGGGAAGGTAGGATAATGCAATTGGTAAGATATG
Organism: Opisthocomus hoazin; assembly: GCF_030867145.1. NCBI lineage: Eukaryota > Metazoa > Chordata > Aves > Opisthocomiformes > Opisthocomidae > Opisthocomus > Opisthocomus hoazin. Next base: position 71,756,462 of record NC_134415.1, read on the forward strand.
TGAGAGTGCAGTACGACACTGTGCAATGAGGTCCAGCTCGCACAGCCGTCTCTGAAGACAGCTGAGCTGTGCAGCTGCATAACAACACAAAACACAGTGTAAAGCCAAAGCATGTCATATTTAATGAAACATATTTTCCCTGTTTTCTTATATATCCACCGTAAGTGGGCAAAGTTCTAGTGACATCTTTAAAAGCTGATGAAAGAGGTATAAGAGTTCCAGGGAAAATATGCATAGTGATTCAGTTAGACCTCTGAGAAGAAGGAACAAAGAATCTTCTGTTGCAGGTCAGTTCTAATCATATTTCCAGTTCAAGAGCTTTCATCTGGAATGTTGCCTATGATTTAGCCCATTTTCAAATATTGACATACATGCTGCTAGTCAGCAGCAAAAAAAGTTGTACCTACTAGGAAGTGTCAGAAGAATGTTCCAAAAGAAGATGACAACCATTAATTGCAGTATAATTCACTGGAAAACTGCTTAGAGAAACATGAAACAGGACCTGAAGGCATAAAGTGTGTTGTCAGAGGGGAAGGAAGAGTTTCCAGCACTGACGGAAAAGAGAGACCAGACGCTTGGGTGCACACAGGCATGCTGATCTGCCCTTCATTATTTACTGGTGCCCTAATGGTAGAGTATATTATCCAATACGAATAAGAGAATACTGGGAATCAGGAGATATGTCCATACTACAGCTGTCTCTGACATCTCCTTTAATCATGGACACATTAAACCTTCTACTGACACACAAGAGACAATACGGTTTCGCCCTATGTCTAGATACATAGTTTGGTAGAGCATGAAGATATTCTGCTTTGTAAAAACTCTTGGGTTAGGAAGTAAAGTTAGTTATTTGGAAAGTTTATGCGATTATCAGGTCAAGAGCTAGGGACTTACGACATCTATGAGCTAGAATATATATTTCTGAAACCATCCTGCTTTACAGAATAGATAAAATTAGGTACCTTCACGAACCGGTTACTCTCAGCATCCTCATCTTCCTTTGTGCCATTGTGCATGTCATATCTGCAGCGCCATGGATCATGTCTTTTTGCATAATTAATGAATTTAACAAATAAATATTAAAAAAACCCCAACTCAAACCTTGCCTTAATCATCTGAAATATAACATATCCAACAAATATTATTCTTAAATGCTTTGACATTGCCAGGTATATATGGAAATATCTATCTGTTAAGAGTAGTGAAGACATAATCTGACAAAAAGTTGACGATGTTGTGTGGAAAAAACTTGCTTTGAGCTAGTGGACAGCCCTTCCCAGCTACTTTGGACTTCTGCCTTCCACAGTGACAAGGTGCCAGAGATGATAACTGAAGCAAAAATATGTATGTCATGCTGTTACAAGTCACTGTGATAAGCAATTACTTCTATAGGCCATGTGTTTGCAGGAAACTAGCGATCCATTTTGCCAAATTCTGGTCTGTGATTTAGAAGGAAAGCTTAACAAGTTCTTCCACAATTATAAGTGAATAAGAGAAAAAAACTGGGCAGAGTGGACAAATATTTTTTATAAAGTAAGCCTGACATAAAAGCTCCATTTTTAAATTGACCAAGGGAATTAGGAGCTCATTGGCAACCTTTAGGCGAAGTGTGTGAATGAATTTTGAAAGTGGGATTTCAGAGCTTTTGACAAAATTTTCTTTTAAATGTAGGTTTAGGCATCTATTTTAGCCTATTTGTTACCAATGAGTGCAGTGACAGTTGTATTTTGTCCACACAGACAAACTCAAGAAAAAGTCAATTAAATCATAACATTTCTTGATAATCCTTGCTACTCAGGTGAACAGGTCCTACAACCCTTCACTATGGAGGAAAACAATTATTTTTTAGTAACTCCATCCATTTTATGATTTGTTACTTTGTTAAATGCTGTACACATCACTGGGAAGGTTATTGTAATTCTGAAGATATGAATTAATGTATTGTTTGATCTAAGATTTAAAATAAACCACCTTATCTTCATGAAGATTCTTATTACAGATGAACTACACTTTCATAAACTCATAGATTTGTTTGTTTTTTCACATTTAGTGCAGTAAAACACTATCTTTTGAACACTCAAAAAGATAAATAGTTCTTGGAACATGTGTAACAGTATCAGTGGGAGATAAATCATCAATCTGCAGTAACACAAGTCTGTAACATGAACATGGAAATGTGAAAGGCGTAACAAATTAGGTATGCAAGTCCAGTCGAAGGCCAGAGATGTTGCAGAATAAATTTAGAGTTATAGAAAATGGAGGAAAAGCAAGCAGACTCTGAAAAAGCCCAAGATTTTATGCCAAGACAAATGAAACGGCATCCAAACATTCAGTAAACAGGGACTGGAGTTGCAGCAGACCTTATTAGAGATAAAAGGTACAATTTGCAAGGTTTGACATATGAATGTGCTACCCAAACAAAATAGATCCTTTGCTTAGGTGTCTGCAAACCAGAGTTGACACAGGTCCAATAAGCAGGACTCTGTTTCCCAAAGAACAGAAGCAGATCAGATGCATCAATAAAATGTAAGAAATGGGTTGAAATTAAAGTTGAAAATGCCAGAAAACTTCAAACCCAAAATTTGTTAGGTCAATGAATGGAATGGATGGGAAACATCTCGTGCTACAGGTTGTGCCTAAACGACCAATTTGACTAAGCTACTGTAATCTGGTGGTCTTGGTCGCTTCACTTGAACGACTGGAGGCCTGGTTGGGACAAGCAAGGCTCCTGCTTAGCACTTGTGCCCAGATATTTTTTTCTGTGGAAATCAGGGCATCAGGAAGGAGGTGGTAAGTGTATGCTTAGGTCTGAGCTCATTCTGGGCATATGAGAGGAGAAATCTTTCTTTCACAGCGTGCACAGTCCTTTGTTCACATTTTCAGATGCCTGCTACTCCTCTGCAATGAAAGCAGTAAATTTGAGAGACAGGTTGTTATTTACATGCCTGGAAAGCCTGGGTGCTCAGAAGTTTCTCATGAAAAGTCCACAAAATTGCCACCAATGGAGTAATTCCATGACAAGGTGTTAGACTTCATACTTAGTATGTGCCTGATTAGCAGGTGCTTGCCTCTGAATTTCAGTCTGATCTTCAGCATGCAGCAATCTAGCCATGAAGGAAGACTTTAAACAACAGGGCAGCAAATAGATGTGAAGCCCTACTGGTTATTCAGAGAGATGTTAATTGCATGATTCATAAAGACATGTGTCTTACCTGGAGGATCACATCTAACACAAAAGACTGCTTTGGGATCCTTTTGATCCTCATTCTGATCATTTGGTCAAGCCATCTCATGCAACTTCAACACAGAATCTGGATAATTGGTCCCCATCCATCTGATTTGAATCTGACAGAGTCACCCTACCACTCTTCTGTGTTCTTTTGGACACATCCTTCCAAATTCCTTTCAGCCTTCATTTCAGATCATTAAATTTCTGTACCAAATATGAAGGTCCTGATGATGACATATTTTTTTCTTCATTCTCATATTGATTTACTTGATCTTGAGGTCTTATTGAGTCCACTAAGTAGTACAGTTGTCTTCATTGTCCTTGCTGCTGCCTCAGTCAGGCACAGTCTTTCACTACTGAGGTCCCTTCCTGATAACGATATTTTCTTCAGTCAGTTTAGGGTCATCATTTGCATTTTTCTCATGAATCCTTTTGCATGCTTTCATTACCTATGTCTTCTTCATACTGATAATTGTTTTTGACAGAGGTTATCATAGGGAGGTTCTGTATTCTAATATAATGTCTTTTGTCTTCTGTAGGTCAGCTACTCTCTTTCCTGCTATCAAGCAGCAAAAATCATGGTCATATAATTTCTATTAGCCATCTATCTATTGAATTCTTCTGCTATTTCCATTAACTCATTTTTTCCTCTTGTCAACTACTATATCAGATGTGGAAAGATGTAATCTAGTCACAAGTACACTGTAATGTTGAATCAGCAGCAGCACTTACAGCTAACTTTAAAGTAATGTGTTGTTTTAATGTACTGATTGTGGTATCATAGAATCATAGAATCATAGAAAGTTTTGGGTTGGAAGGGACCCCTACAGGTCATCTAGTCCAACCCCCCCGCAGAGAGCAGGGACACCACTAACTAGATCAGGTTGCTCAGAGCCCTGTCCAACCTGGTCTTGAATGTTTCCAGGGATGGGGCCTCCACTACCTCTCTGGGCAAACCGTTCCAGTGTTTCACAACCCTCATTGTAAAGAATTTCTTCCTTATATCCAGCCTAAACCTACCCTGTTTTAGTTTAAAACCATTACCCCTCGTCCTGTCACTGCTGTCTCTACTAAAATTAAAACTAAAAGTTAGTATGCATACTAACTTTGAAATACTTTCCAGTAATGCTATCTGTCATGAATTTTTCACTTTTCCAAAAGCAGCAAGGTAATATCAAGGCAAGCACTGCGCTTAGTGACAGACTAATGGAATACCATTGTACTGATATTTATTTCGAGAACGAAATATTCTTGCTAGTTGTTTCATTCTTTGTGACACAGGGGAATGGACGTGACAGAAATGTCAGACCTCGGTTTTGCCCTCATGTTTCACTTGCTTAGCATTGTTCTAGCAGCTTCTGAAATTTTCACCTCCAGAATCATGAACATAATTCACAACAATTATAAACATATTCCTTTTTTCCCCATGAATGTGAAAACAAATGCTGCCTAGCTTTCCTGTGTAGTCACCAGTGACAGACAGGCCCCTGTAGATGGAACAAATCCTCCCAGCTATTTCAGACATCTAAATTACCTAAGTTAGGTTGGGATAAATCTCTCTAGAAGTCTCTGTTTTTTTCCATGGCAGGGAAAGAAGCCACATTGGTGTCTAGCTTCAGGTAGGTACTAACTTTTAAGTGACCGAAGACTCGTGATTTGAGGTTAATCCTACTCTAGCAGGAAAAAGTAGGAGGTTCAGATTTTCCATATGCCTACAACAATCTTAAAAATCAGCGGAATTTAGAATATGCAAAGAGTAGAGGACTGACACTCCTTCAGAGCAATCTGGACCTCTTGTTATGCCAAGTAAAAGCAAATAAAGTGTTTGAACACAGAGAGGCAGGAAAGCCTGTTTCACAGCTGGGGTTCCTGTGGAGTAGTGACTCCAGACCTGTGGTTCATAGTGCATAATTAGCTCAACATGGATTCCCAGTTTAACGTGGCTGTTAGACAGATTGTGTGCTCTGTGATTATTTAAATGGGAACTCTGAGTCTAAACAGGGATGTTACATTTTGTCTGTATTTAACAGTGGAACCACTCATACTAGTTTTCAAAATATTTTTCTATGTTCGCACCCCAGAAAAGACTTTGAAAATATGGAGAAGGTTCACAGAAGAGCTGGAAGAATGACTAGGGGACTAGGTGGAGGAAATTAAACAAGTTAGTTAAGTAAAGGATATTAAAGTTCAGAACAAATTGTAAAATTAAGGACTAAAATATTGCTAACGACAGAGTGATGGAGTTTTCAGATAAATGTATTGTAAGCAACTGGACAGAAAGCTAGAAATCTAGACAAGTTAAAGGTAAATTTTAATAAGAATTGTGGTGAGATTTCCATTGTGGCACATTTTAAAATCAAGATTAAATGTATTTTGAACTTTAGTTCAGTTGGGAATTGGTTCAGGGAATCACTATGCCCTGTGTTATGTAAGAGGTCAAACTAGGTAATTGCAGCATTTTCTTCTGTCTTCGTGATTTTTGGCTCTAGTATGGTGCATTCAATATTGGTATGCAACAATTTTAGTGTATAGTAGTATTTGTGAAAGAAATTAATTCCACAAATGGGGAAAAATGAGCACCTTGCTTCAGCAGAAGAATAGCAGAGACACTTGCAGTGATAGTAAAGTATTTCCAATTAGTATCTAGCTCACTCAGGTACAGCGAAGTACAATTACTTTCAACTGTATTATGCTTTCTTTTACTATTTTCTTCTTGAGTAAATTAACTTCAATTTGCACATTCAGTAATAAGTAGCACACTGCATATTACACCATTATTACTGCGCCTAATTCACTAAATATGTAATTTACATTGCTATTTATGTAAGTGCTGAATTAAATCCAAAGAATCCCAGGAGAGCAGTAACCAGCTTGTTCCAGACCTCAGCCTAATGTTTTATATGGAAATACAGGGAAAGAAGGCACACCTCAAAATCTTCAACCCTTATGTCAGGAACTGCTTCTGAATCTCCAGAAAGGAAGAAAGTAGTATCTTAAAACATACCTCTGAAACAAAATGCAGAGGATTTAAAGGAGGTAAAGATCACTTGGGAGTAGGGCAAAGAGAAGAAAGTGAGGGAACATGTCACCTTGACTCTTTCTTTCACTTCCTTTTTTTTTAATTTTTCATTTTTATGAAGCATAATATTTCTGACTTCTCTATTCTACAGAGGGCTGTGGATTAGTATGAAATGTGCAGAGGGATGAAATTTCAAAATAATCGTACTGCTGGCAGGAGGTTGCCTGAGGCAAACACAGCTCCTCTCCACCGATCACCATATAATCACAGTGCCAGACATTTGCTCTTATGAAATGATCAGGTGCATAAACTGAAGGCTACGAGTACATCAGGGCAGTCCACCACAGGTGGAGCCCCCCCCCAACAGCAAGTTCCCTTCCTGAAACATATTAAAAGAAGTGACCTCTAGAGACAGCAGTGACAGGGATTTGCACAGTGACATAAATCAAGCGTCTCACGGAATAGGGCCACACTAATGAGGCACAGGCACCGCACAGCCTCAAGAACTGGAAATATTTTATCTTCATGAAATAAGAGTACATTCACGGGATCTGGGTAATTAACGATGCAGGGAAAGATACTCTGGGCATGGCTATGTTGCTAAATAACAAAGGGCCAAGGACCAGTCTCTGGCTTCGAGGTCAAATCATGTAGAGTGGCTGTTGTCCTCACTGCTTTGGTGCACCTCCAGCTAGAGCACAGGCTGCAGAGCACAGGCTGCGTAGCACTTAACTGAGACTCCTATGAGTCCTACATGGTGGGACTTACAGCTCTGTGGCAATTCCATTTTCATTGTTTATTTTCAGTTCAAGATGTCTGAAATGATGAGGGCTGTGTCACAGCCCAACAGAGCAAGGTTTTGCCTTCTAGTATGCAGTTGCTGTACTGTAAAATGGCTGTCATGCCATACCCATCCAAGGTTTTCTCATAGTGCAGGTGGCAAGGCAGAAAAGAGACAGCAGAAAACATTCTTGTTTGATATTTATGCCTGTGTTGAGATGTTCCCTTTATTTTGTCTTGTCTTTAACCCTGGAAACTTCTCCTGGATTAAAATCTGAGGATTGAGTCATGTCTCTTGGATGTAGCAGGAGGGTATTAGGCAGTGCTTGAGGGTTTGAGACATCTGGGGATAACACTGGGAGACTGTGTAAGCTTGAAGGACATAAAAATGGTGCTGTCTTTACCATCCTGCCGTTTGGGGAGGTCTCTGAAAGGAGCTATCTCCCTAAATGTGCGCACGTACTGTCAGAGGAAATGCTTGTGGGAGTATTCAAAACAAAGGCAGGGTGTAAGCTAAGAAATAAGTAATGTAATTTATCAAGAGTCCAGCACTTGAGCTTGCTCTCTGGCCCTCTCTTCTTATGAACACAGAAGTACTCCTTGAGGACATTCATTTGAAGCCTTTCAACATCTATGATCCAAAAGGTTGCCAACATACTCAAAACACATATTGTTAGTGTGATTACTATTATTCTGCAAATCTCTGCACTTACAGCAGTAATTACTTGTCACAGACAGCCTTGCTGAGAGTAATGGTCTCCTGATCATTAATGCAAACTAGTGCAAGTAGTTGCTGCACCACTGGGACCAGACAGACAGAAGAAGACCCTGCCTTTCCTTCATATTTTTCTGCTGACCACATTAAAGATCTTCATGGCATCTGTGTGGGAGTGTACCTGTTCTCTTGGTTAGAAGTTAGGTCTCCACCATTTGCATTTGCCTTACTCTGTGAGGTGTTCACTTATTTGTACGATGCATAGAATAAATGGTGCTCTTTATAAGTTGTAGTGTTTCCTTCTCTTCTTTTTTCCGGGGATGCTAAGACTTGGCTTCAGACAGGCCTTCCCTTCCTCCCCTCTACAGCCTTTCAATAAAGGATGAAAAAAATAGTGAAAGTACTTGCTAGACATCTGGTGTTTTAAAAGATTTCTCTGAAAAGGTTGTGTGCATGTGTGTGTGCACATGTGTACGTCCAGGTGTGTGAGAGAGGGAGGCGAGATTTTGGTGCAAAGAGATGGGCTGTATTTGTTGGTCCATTCTCCTTGCTTCTTCCTTTTTATGAATTTCTACATACAGAGAATGCATTTTCCTCTTCAGACTAACTGTGGTGAAGATGTTAGGGGAAACTCAGCCTGACAGCATCCAGTCACCACTCTTTAAAGGCTCTGATGTCATGGCACACCAACATTGAGCATTAATGTCATCTAGGTTTTATGTCCATCTTTAACTTAGCAACTTGTTAAGTAAATATTAAAACACAGGCTCAAGGAAAGCTCAGAGTAGACACTAGCATAAAAAGAATGTTTCCATCCATGGGCCCCGATGGAAGGCACCCACGAGTGCTGAGGGAGCTGGCGGATGTCATTGCTGAGCCACTCTCCATCATCTTTGAGAGGTCCTGGAGGACAGGACAGGTGCCCAAGGACTGGAGAAAGGCCAATGTCACTCCAATCTTCAAAAAGGGCAAGAAGGAGGACCCAGGGAACTACAGGCCAGTCAGCCTCACCTCCATCCCGGGAACTGTGATGGAGCAGCTTATCCTGGAGCTTATCAACAAACAAGTGAAGGAAAAGAAGGTTATCAGGAGTAGTCAGCATGGATTCACCAAGGGGAAATCATGCCTGACCAATCTGATAGCTTTCTACGATGGCATGACTGGCTGGGTAGATGAAGGGAGAGCCATGGATATTGTCTACCTCGACTTCAGCAAGCCTTTCGACACAGTCTCCCATAATATCCTCCTAGGGAAGCTGAGGAAGTGTGGGCTGGATGAGTGGTCGGTGAGGTGGATTGAGAACTGGCTGAATGGCAGAACTCAGAGGGTTGTCATCAGCGGCGCTGAGTCTAGTTGGAGGCTGGTAACTAGTGGTGTCCCCCAGGGGTCAGTACTGGGCCCAGTCTTGTTTAACTTCTTCATCAACGACCTGAATGAAGAGTTAGAATGTACCCTCAGCAAGTTTGCTGACGACACCAAACTGGGAGGAGTAGTAGATACACCAGAAGGCTGTGCTGCCATTCAGCGTGACCTGGACAGGCTGGAAAGTTGGGCAGAGAGGAACCTGATGAGGTTCCACAAGGGAAAATGCAGGGTCCTGCACCTGGGGAGGAACAACTCCATGCATCAGTACAGGCTTGGGGTGGACCTGCTGGAGAGCAGCTCTGCGGAGAGGGACCTGGGCGTCCTGGTGGACGACAGGTTAACCATGAGCCAGCAGTGTGCCCTGGCTGCCAAGAAGGCCAATGGGATCCTGGGGTGCATCAAGAAGAGTGTGGCCAGCAGGACGAGGGAGGTTCTCCTTCCCCTCTACACTGCCCTAGTCAGGCCTCATCTGGAGTACTGTGTCCAGTTCTGGGCTCACCAGTTCAAGAAAGTTGAGGAGCTACTGGAGAGAGTCCAGTGGAGGGCTACAAGGATGGTGAGGGGACTGGAGCATCTCTCCTACGAGGAGAGGTTGAGGGAGCTGGGCTTGTTCAGCCTGAAGAAGAGAAGGCTGCGAGGTGACCTAATATGTGCTTACAAATATCTGAAGGGTGGGTGTCAGGAGGATGGGGCCAAGCTCTTTTCAGTGGTGCCCAGCGACAGGACAAGAGGCAATGGGCAGAAACTGAAGCACAGGAAGTTCCGTCTGAACATGAGGAAGATATTTCTTCCCTCTGAGGGTGACGGAGCACTGGAACAGGCTGCCCAGGGAGGCCGTGGAGTCTCCTTCTCTGGAGATATTCAAGACCCGCCTGGACAAGATCCTGTGCAGCCTGCTGTAGGTGACCCTGCTTCGTCAGGAGGGTTGGACTAGATGACCCACAGAGGTCCCTTCCAACCCCTACCATTCTGTGATTCTGTGTGATTCTGTGATTCTGCTGTATCTGCTTAACCTTTCTGTCCTCACTATGAGAAAAAAATGTAAATGAATGTGACAGACATTTTACGGCAGTGAAAGAGTGCACTAGCAGAAATCAGAAGACACAAAATAATATAGCAACTTCTTGAACCATTTCTGAGATCTAGATTAAATACAGTAAAACCTGACCAGTAAAAGCTGGTCTGCATGTAGCACCGCTGGCCCAGCTCTTCATCAGAATTGATGGATCTGAACTGTCTTTCCCACATATACCTTCAAGCCAACAAAAATAAGTAGTTCCAATGAATTTCTATTTTTCCCTTCACATAAGCCAAGGAATTTACAGCAAGGTTATAGCAGAGTAGCAGGTAACTTATTACCTTCCTTTTCAAGTGGGGAATGGGAGATACAGTGAGATGAAGTGGTTTGCCAGGAGGTCACTGTATCCTCATACTCTGAGCAGAATCTAAGAACGCAGGCTTTAATCCTGACTCTGAGATGGAATTTCTGTGTAGTTTCAGGTACAAATAAAACTTCTCTATCAGCAAAACTGGAACTCATTAGTTCAATATTTAATTCGTCTGACCTAAAGGAAAAGAAGTTCTTCTTAGGGGAAACTTGGAATATTTTAGAAGTACTTTGGCAGTGGAGCCTATCATTTGGCTAGGAGTTTTCCACCACACATGTGCACACCTAAGTTTGCAGTAATTCTTTCTCATTCAGGTTTGAGCTTCATTTGCTCACCATTACCTGTGGTTCTGCCAGTTTACACACAGTTCTGCCAATAGCATCATCTGGTTAAGGCCTCTGTCATCACACCCACTACGCACTCTGTATTCACTGTATTCTGTAATAGTCATTTCCAGAAAAAAAGAGAAACAAAAAAGGAAGTAGCTTTTCTGGCCTGTTAACAACTGCCTTTTTACCGTCCCCATTCTTTCCACTATCTGATATTATTTCTTGATAAATCATTTATCTCACAGGCATCTCTTCCTCATTTCTACTTTTACTTCTAAAGGCTTTGTGATAGGCTTGTGCACCAAAAGGAAAGCATTTTAGAAACACTTAACTTATTTTTAAACCACTGCAGTCTGCACGCAGAAATTTTTCTTTCACCCTATCTCAAAGCATCAAAAGTCTTTTTTCTGGCAGTCTTGCATCTTTTGGTTTCTTCCTCATTTTGCATTAAGCTGCTCTTTGATAAGGTTCAGCTAGGGAAATTCATTTCTCTCAGGACCCAATCAGGTTTTTACATCAATTAGGCTAATTGACAGAAGGTTTAACACATTTCTTAATTATGACTGCAAATATGTTCTTGGAAGAAACCCCAAAGCACAGGAGTTAAAAAAAAAAAACAAGCCTCTTTGCCAGTAAAATAATTTCAGAAATATTTTAAAGGTAGAACACCAGGAAATAAGTTTCCTAATGTACACCTATCTCACGATGGCTGAAACTGCTCTCAGCCAGAAAGTCTATGCCACACCAGAATGATCACCCCAAGCCTGACTGTGAAAAAGTGAATCATAGCGTAGGAAAGGGTATATAAAGTGAAGACAGAAAGGGTCTGTGAAGACAGGGTAGATATGGGAAGACAGAAAACACATAACTAGCCACCAAACTACAAAAAGCCCCCAAACAAAACAAAATTTCCAATTCTGGAAAGACCTACTGTTTTCCTTTTTTCCTGATTTTGTAACAGGACATCTGAAATAATTTGTGCTTGTTCACACTAGCTGTCTTAGTCTTTTTATAACTTAGGCTGAATCGGATTAACCTAAACCTCATAACTCAGCTAAGCATTGAGCTTAAGCGACCGTTTACATTATAATATGGTATTGTATGTTAAACTGTAATTCTTTACTGTTTCAGATTCTAGTCTTTTATACTAATAGAAATGACAGAGTGCTTCTGAAATGTAAACAACTACCCGTTCTTTATCCTTCAGTTTTAACCTTTGTCATTCTGCCTCTATTTCCCTGTGTTCTATGTGATGCTGTGGCAAGGCGACAGAAAAAGGCAGTTCAATACTCCAGAATAACCCACAGTCACAAAATATTGGAGGAAACCCTGAGAGAGATATTTAACCTCAGTCTTTGCTGGTGTTTCTGAACATCTGGCCACCCTACTTGATAAGCACGCTAGCGGTGTTGGGGTTTTTTGAATGCCTATGCTGCACAGAACTCAAACAAAAAATTTAGTGAATAAGAGCCCTTAGGGATGAGGTGTTTAAAGTAGTACAAAGGAGTAACATACATAAATCCCTTGGACATATTTCCTGTGTAGTACATTTAAAACCAACACTCTTTTACTTAACATTGCTCCACTGGAGTTGGAATCAGTGTTAAACTGCAGCAGTGCTTTAAAATAAATGGGCTATGTTGCAGTTTTTGTGTGTATGTGTGAAAGTCAGGGAAGAAGGCCATGACGTCTTTAAGTGCACATGGTGCACACTGAATCCAATTGCCAAAATGTCACTTCCTTTTCTAGCTACACTGCAGCACCATCATCTCTTCTGTTTAGCATGGGACACATGTCCCATGCCTGTCCTCTTGCTAGATTTTTCCTAGAACCTCCCTCAAAGGTGTCACAGAAAGCACTTCTTTCCTCGCAAGCCCCTCAGTTTAATAGTGAGGAAGACAAATTTTTTCCCTTCAGAAATTAACCCCAACAGATTAATGGCTAATTTAGGCCAGAATATAACCTTGCAGACATTCTCCATCTGCCTTCTAGCTCAGATGGGAGTTTACTAGACACAGGGAGGGAAAGCACAGAAAGATGTGATGATGCCTAACTTGCTGTTAGCTGGTGGTGCATTGGGGGTTGTCGGCGCGGGAGCTGGTGGCTGTGGCATGCGCAAGGATCCTGGGACCCTAGATTTCACACCACAGGCCGTAGTTCAGGTAGGATTTGCTCTAAATTCATTCAGTACAATTGCAATTGTAGAGGGCTTCATCCCTCTCTCAATATCCAGCAGAGCTATCCCCTCCCTGTGATGGCGGGCAGGCCGCTCTGTTCAGATCCTGGTGAGTGACAACATATCCCCTTGATGGGTGAGAACTCCTCTTCCTTCTGTTAATTCCAGCCCAGATACTTGTCTCATTTTCCCTTAGCAGCTGTAAACATTTTTGCTCTACTCAACATTGTCTTCAGCAGAAAGGCAGTATTTTCTGCTAGACCAGGTGTCTCAACTAGTGAGGTCTGACAACATGGAAATATGGAGAGGTGGTAGTAGCAGGTCTGTCCCTTTTGTGACTGCCGATATTTTTATTTATTTTTTCTTTAATGCAAAGAAGCACTGCAGGTCAAAGGGGAGTCTGGGAAGGATGAGGCTGTGCTGCAAATTGTATTATGCTCGATTCATCTTCATCTCTCACCATGATCTTCCCTAGCCCTGCAATGCTACTTCTGTCTCTTCAACTCAAGTAAGTTTGTGTTCAAGGAATGAGTACAGCCATGGTGTACCATCTGTCTTGCAGGTGTTCTCACATCAACCCTATGGATCCCCTTGACTGCCTTTGTCCACCTTGGTCTGCAATCCCCCACCCCAAACCCCCCATTAATAGTGAGTTAAGGGGAGGCAGAAGCCAGGCAGAGAAAGGCTTAGACTGATTATGCTCCATGTGTCTTCACCTATCGACCATCCATGTCCCAGTGCTGACTGTCCTGAAGGTAACACGCTGTGTCCAAAAATGGTGTGGAAGAGAAAGCCAACAGTAGGAGCCTGGAGAAAGCTCCTTATGAAGCAATAGTAGGAACGTGGGACCAGAAGAAAAAGGCTGGCAACCACTGTACTAAACCCTGATCTATCCCCTCTCATGGGGTGATGTAAGATTTTTGCTCTGATAATCACATTAATTTCCTTGTTCTCTTTTGCATGGGTGTACATGCACAGAATTGCTCCCTGGATCCCATCTCTCAGGCTTACAGTCCATTTTTAAAGAACACTTAGGACCATATGAAAAAAGGATGGGAAGCACTTTTACTACCTCTTCCAACCTCCAGGCAAAGTCAGCTATACCTATATTGTTCCAGACAGATGTTTTGCTGGGGGAGTGGAAACGTGTCTTGGAAACCTCCCCTGGTAACAATTCGTTGGTTAGCTTAGTTGAGCCATGCCAGTAACTCTCTACTTTGATGTTCAGCACAGAAGTGCTGTGCTGCGTCTGTATCTTCCTGATTGCAATGCACACCCAAGATGTGCTGCCCTATTAAAACTAGACTTTGAAAAATTTATTCCCATTTTCCTTTCTAGTGTTCACTCCTGAAACAGGAATTTTCTAAGCAGGTGGGATAAGAAAGAGTCCTGGGTTCTGATCAAGGACCAGGTGCTGTGCCTGGTGCAGGGGTCCGGTCCTAGACTCCAGCAGGATCTGGGCTCACATCTTGTGATTTTAGCATGGCTGCCATCATTGCAGCCTGCTTGACTCCATCGTAAGGACTGGAATTGCAAAGTCAGAAGCAAACATACCACCATTTTCTCTTTGCAGGGTCAGTTTTCAGCCCTTTTATTGACCCCTCAGCTTCATGGCTCTCAAGTGCTTAGGATGGACACTGTGGGGTCAACAGATGATTTGAAGCATGTTTCATAGCCAGACATCACCTGCAGTTAACTGTAAAATCAGAGGCCAGGGGGAGCACAGACTAAAGACAGTTACCTAATTGCTCAATGGCAGGAAGACTGATACTTCTCAGCAAAACCAAAATATTAGAAGAAAAGGTAAGTCTACTGGTGAAAGCTCGGGCAAATGCAGGCTCCAGGCGCTCACAGGGTGAGACATCAGTTGGGCAAAAGCAGCTGTCTGAAAATGGGCATCTAACTGATGCTCTGAATCACCTCTGAGCCTTCTCTACACTGTAAAGGGATTTTTACATTTTGTCTGACATAGTCTGAATCTCACTAATCAAACATGAATAGCCCTACTGTGCCAAAGCCCCCCTTTAGATGATTAGTTGCTTTGTAGATCTAACTGCCCAACCTGGTCTTATGAAAATAACAGTAATAGTAAAAGCAGCAATAACAGAATTTCATGTTTCTTTTTTTTGTTAATTTGTTGTTGAGTGCAGAAATCATATTTGTACTTCAAAATGGTTCTATGGAATAAATTGCATAATAATTCATTGAGTCACTGATTGTTGTAGTGTATTAGACTCACTGCTGGCAACTACAAATCTACTGTATTAGGTAAAAAAGAAAACCAATTGTTTCAGAGGTTTTTATAGACTTCTTGAAATGCTCCATCTCTAATATATACTATTCCCCAGCACAGCAAATTATGTACAGCATTACCTTTACAGCAATGCACTGTCCGGGATATGAGCCTGGCACAGACAGAATATCAGTGTTTGAATCTATTTACTGATAAACAATATTCTGTAATATGTGGCTTGAGTACATGGGATTCTTCCTTTTTTTTGCTTGCCACCAGTGCTACAGAACTGGTGCCAATTAAATTGTAGATGAATGAGCCTGCGATCATCCCAATATGCTTCAGCAATTGTAAATTGGTTAAGGCTCAAATCAATGTTCTGGTCCTCAACATTTCTTGAGTGTGTTGAAAATCTAGTTTAATTGCGAGAGGCAGTTGTCCTTTACTAGGAAGTCGGTAAGAGACTTCTTTTAGCCTTGAATGGTACTGGACTCAATTGAACTTTACTATCTTTTGGATGCTTAATAGAAAATATTTCAATTTTATGCTTTTAAATGGATTACATTTAAACAGATCCTGTTCTAAGATTAAAGGCACAGCATGAGACTGACTGTCAGTCTGAATGTTCCTCCATCCCCATGACTGCATCGCCGTGTCAGTTGAGAAAACCTAGGAGAGATCAGTAATGCTTCAACTTTATGCTAGGTTTATGATTTCTGTGAAATGATTTCAGGTACTTCAGCGCTAAAAAGATTTTGTGACCTTCCATCAACAGATGGTGTAGTTGTTCCAGTAGCACTAGCAAAAACTCTTAGCTATGTTGAGATGAGTGGAAGAGCTCAGCAGCAGTTTCATTCTCATGTTTTATTTGCTGAAGAAGACAGATTCTCTTGGCTTTGAAGGGAACCTGAAAATCAGACATCTATGCAATTCTGAATGCGTTGCAGCCAACCTAATCTTGACCTGTCCCCTGATAACTGTCTTTTTATACACTGTGAGTATCCTGGGGCAGATCTTTGTTTTACTGGAACTACTATGGTACCTTGCATTTACTTCCAAAAGAATACAATAAATACTAATAAAGAATACCACTGATTACAAATGTATTTGAAAATAAAGCAATATTTGTATACTTACACTGAATTTGGCAAAATTATTGTTCAATATTTGATAAAACTGCTCATACAAAGCTGTTTTACAGCACTGTGGTAGTTCAAATTTGTATTTGATATTTCTTATTCTAGTATAGATAATCTGTCTGCAAACAGCAACATTGTTCTTCCTTAATTTGTATTCCTATAAGTAAGAAATTAAAATCCTACTGCTTTTGCAAAATAAAGTTTTCTTCTGATTTCCAACTGTACATATTTTTCTTATATTTTTCAAATAATCCTCCAATTTTTTTATCAGAATTTACACAGTAGCTATACCCTTTTACTGTTTCCAGCTATATCTGATAAACAGATAAAAATGAAGATGTTAAACAATTGAGTATGAAGAGACAAGTTAAGTTCAGAGGGAAGAAACTGAAAGTATGTAGAAAAATATAGTAGGTATTGAGATCATCCTACAGTATTGTCAAAGATGATGGATTACATTTAAAGAGTACTTAGGTACTCTTGTGAATATAAGATTTTATGAAGGCTACCTTTGTTTTTCTGTCCCTGGTATTTGGAATGTCTTGTCCCGTTCTCCTCCATTACAAACCAGCTATCACTCGTTTAAGTGCTGATATGATTACATGATTTTCTTCCTTGTTCAATGGTTGTTCACAATCTGTTACTGCAGATTATTTCCTCTCTAACTTCTATTGAAAAAGGGTCCAGAGTGCCTTAAAACATTTTGCTTGGAATGATAAAAATAATAATTTATCAACATGAATCACATTCATTTACCTCTGAGACTGTGCGATTCTAAGAAGTTGAAAAAAGAATAGTGAAATCTGACAGTGATTTTTCTTAGTGTTGTATTAGCAGGCTGTAAATGAAAAGTTGTAGTAGACACCACAACTGAAAGCCTATTAGAAAAAGTGAGAGAACAAATATTTTTAGCTATGATAAATATACTGTATTTAAAAGCACAACAACTAGGATAAATTCAGTGATATCAATCAAACTTGCAATTATTTTTCAGTTTGTAGGCAACTTTCATTATGAGTTAATGCAAATCAAATGATGGATTCAATGCAGATTCCAAATGATAGAGGAACAATAAAGAATATCTCACAAAGCTGTTGGACTTCTATGCTAGACAATTTATTCACATCAGAAAAGACTTTCTTAGAGGAAAACAAATACAAACTCTAAACTATGATGTCATGAAGCCAGATGTTGGACCAGATAAATATTCCTTGTGCTTTTCAGTCATCACAAGAGGATGTACACTCAAGATAAAGCTGAAGTAGAAAAATGCTCTTACTTTTATGTCACTTACTCTGCTTCCATTTTTTTTTTTTTGACTTATGCTAAAGGACAGCTAACCTGGGAATGAGTGCAATTGATGTACATTGTGATTCTTCTCAATAGTCTAGAAACAGAACAATACAACTGTTCCAGGAGGATAGCTTGTTCAAAGATCAAAAGAACTAGTTCTTCAACCTGAACCCAACTACAGAAGTAGAGAGAAACACAACCTGTGGGGTGTGTGTGCACCTCAAAAACTTTTCTTATATCAGAAAATTAGATGTCAGTTTTGTACTTAGCAAACTAGAAGTAGATGAAAGAAAAAAATCCTTTTTTAGAGATGAGGGGGAATTACAAGACCTCCAACCGAAGGCTGTTAAATCCACATGATTTAGTAGCTCATTGAGTTGGAAGCTGAGAAACCCTCTGATGTGACACAGAGATTTCTCTTTCTTTCTTTTTTTTTTTTACATTGTGGATGAAATGGGAGCAACTAACTGTGCTTTACTAGCAACTGGGAAGTACATATAACTGTATTTGTCTTTAATATCACTGAAAGCTGGCATATTTACAGAGCTCATTAGCCATCATTTGTTTTCTTGAAACAAGGGCAGGCATTTGCAGTAGGGGAATTCCCCATATTATTTATCTGTTCTCCAAAAGACAGTCCTCCTAAAATAGTATAATTACCTGAGGCTCAATTTCCCGTGGTTAGAAAAGCATTTTTAATCCAGTAAGGGCAAAGCACAAATGACAGTTTCTCCACCCTTCTCTGCCAACAGCTCTGGTTTATCAGAACATCAAGAAAAGTCTCTCTAGCTTTTCTGATGATTTAAATACTCAGGTCACACAACAGGCGTCAACGACCTACACCAGATATCAGGTAATATGTCTCCATGCATGGATTGGGCTAAGTTGTGAAAGAATGAATGGCTTTAACTTGAAATAAGTTAATAGTAACTTACCACAAATTGCATAAGCTGATAATAAAATTAGCTTAGGAACTGTTTCCTCCCTCCAGATGTGCATCTGACGTCCTTTGGATGTGTACAGATTTCATTATAATTTTTAGGACTCTTTTTCTTTTCCTTTCTAACTTACAGAAAAGCAATGACTAACAAGGGTGGCAGTTGTTTTCTGGTCTTGCAAGTGCCTTTCAGAGTAGATGCAATGCAGGAGAAACCCCCCTGTATTGCTGAATGTGACAGGTCTTAATATTCCGTCAGCCCTACGGAGAATTAGTGAACAGTGGCAATAAAAAGCAAAGCGGGGAGAATCAGACCAGGATATTTTTTGAAAAGCTGAATAAAACTGAAAAACAATGCCAGCTCACAGTTTACCACTGTATGGTATATGTCTCATTAAATAGGAAATACAGAAATGAGATGCATTAAAATACCTCTGGTAAAATGAAAATGAGCATTACGCAGAAATCATATCAGCATGAATTCAGATTTTAAAAGAACAGAAAAAAATGGCTTATTTGGAACTTGTAATTTCATGTATATCTCATCAGTACATAAAAGGCACTGTGAACAAGATCAAGAATGCAAGTAGATGCAAGATTATTGGAGCATTGCGTTTAGGGTTTGCTATAGGACTCCCAGCATCCCCTGATGCACTTTCATTCTTGTAATTCAAATTGTTTACCTATCATTTAAGAGCTTTCATAATTCATACTGTCATGTGTTGTTGCCTGTTATGTCACTATGGTACCACAGGGATTTGATCAATGGCTGAGCTGCTTTAACTCAATTAAGTATACTTGAAAAACTGTGTGATACACTAGGTTTCACAGAATTATTTTTAACGGTGACAAGATGACGCATCATTGTCTCTTGACTGCTAACCTAGATTAGATGATACCAGCTGATAGTGGAGGCTGTCTTGGCTGATATGGGCACACAGCAGTAACTGAGAATGCATCATGCTATTAAGCTCTGACAATTGCTTTACTGCTGTTATAAATGTCAGCTCCAACCTACGATAAAAAAATTTTCACAGCAGGGCTCCTACTCACAATTCTTTGGACATTAAGACTCATTTTTCTAGCAGCCTGGATATTCTGAAATATGTACAGAGCTGAGACAGTCTGAGTTCCTTCTCAGTAGGTTTTACCAAGCCAGTTATACTGACCATTCAGACAGGAGCTGAGGTCTATCTTGCAGTTCTGAAAAGTGGACATTTACATGGCTTCTATAGAAATTGCATTTAGGTGTTCCCTGTACAAAAAACACACTTGGTCTTTTTTGGAGATTACGATGTAAGTATCTTGTAACTCAAATTTCAGTTCTGGCTCTTCAGTGGACGAGACCAGTTTTCTGGCTCTTCACCTCACACCCATATTTGTAGTGACGTTTATGGTTTTTGAGTATACAGGTGTTTACTTATTTAAAAAGCAAACCAGGTTGAGTATTTTCTAAATAGAAGGACTTGTAAATGGTATGGCTGAAAGAGAGCCACAGTCCCTCAGTATGGAGGCAAATCTTGTAAACAACACTTGCTGAGGTGAGCGCAAAAGTCTTTACCATAAACTAATGGTGTGCACCCATTAACTCTCAGGTGGTATCAGTGAGGACAGCCAGAGTACGGTACCAAGGGGAAGCTTGTAACCTAGATGATTTAGTGTAAGTGAAACTAAGGGGAGATTAGATTTGAACATAACCTCCATCTTTGATAACTCTTCATGGTATTTGGGTTATTGTGTTTTGATAAAGTTTACTTTTTCAGATGTCTTTCCCACCACTTACATTTGTTAGTGGTAGAGATGAATGGAAGATTAAACATATCTGTTTAATTTTCTTCACATATAGTGGTACATAAATGCTATAATCTTGGTTTTTTTTCCCCTTGTCTTTCTTCATTCTTGTCTTTTCTACTTTTCTTTCTTCAGAAGAAAATAGGATAAAAGGAGATTTTTTTCCCCTAGCAGTCTGTAAAGAGTCATTACCTCTGAAAAAAAAGTATCTTGGGAATAACCATACCTCTTTCTATCATCTTTCCATATTTCCAGTGTATTTAATTATAAAGCTTGTCTTTTCAACAGCAGGATGGTGTAGGAGAAAGGATGCTGCACTTCAACTAACATTCTTTCAGGCTGTGATGCAGTACAAGCAAAACTAACATCATGGCCTTAAGACCCAGAAGAACACCAGAAGGCTGAGCAGAATATCAGAAAAAGGGTTAGATACTGGAAAGTTTTTGCATGTCAATTTTAACTACATTGTTCATCAGATTTTCCTCTAATAATTGGATAATGTAGACTATGACTATTAATATCATTGTAACTGGACTAATAATAACTTCGGTGTTTTGATAAGACTGTTAAACCTTTAACTGGTCTTAATAAATTCTTAGCTGCATATATCAGACATGTAAGACTTTGGGTGTAACAACTGTGCAATTTGAAATGCACTGCAATTGTTCTAAAGAATTCGTTGTCTTGCAGACGGGTACTTTTAGGCAGAGCACAGTGCTTCTAGCCTCTGAACTAGGCTGCTCAGGGCTAGCTTGGATATTTCTGGATGGCCTTCTGTTGTGTGAAGTAGATGTACTTCTTTAAAGTTTCTGCTTTCCTTCTTACAGCTCCCTTAACACTGGACTGATGATCACTTTATTATTTCAAAGGAGAGCACAAAGGTATGCAGCTACATCAATCTAACTTAAGCATCATTAGTTACTTTTTGTTCACTGTTGAAAGGTCTTGTGAGGATCAATACAGATAAGAAACATGCTGATGATGAAGGAGGAATGGTTGTCATCTACAAAATTGTCAATGGATGCTGCAATACAACAGGAGTCTGCTCCTGCCACCCATTCAAAAGTGCAACAGAGAGGAAGGAGGGATGGATTTTGAGGACAATGCATGTAATTTTTATTTTGTCATACCTGATGCATGTATTGGGATTGGTGGGCCAGAACAGAGTGGCTGTCAAACCCTATCAGCTCATCCCAGGAGGGTGCTTCCTTTGGTGGTGGGATGACCATCTGTCCCTGTGTTCATCTGCTGCAGAGCCTTGAGAACTGTTGATAACTACATTGGTGGCCAGGGTCTCCAGCCTGTTCTTGGCTGTGGCTGGGAGCAGGCTGGCTCTAGACCACCTAGGAGTTTTGCACACACGTGTGTACACAGAATGACTGTACTCTCAACTGCATTTGATCCGTCAGTTTTTCTTTCTGTGTCTGATGAACACTTTTCTTCCTGAGAAGAAATTCAGAAAAGGAAGTAAGTTCGAAATGTGCCTCTACAGGATCTACTTATACCAGATCAAATCTGTTGTTGATATTTTCTCCAGCCACAGCCAAAAACACCACTTATTTCCAAGAGCAGTTGCAGCAGTAGTGACTGGTGGTGGAGACCGGTGGAAGTTTGGTTGGAGCTGATAGTTATAGTTTGGTTTGTTTGGACATATTTGCTAGTCTGTAAGTGAGGGTGTGAGCAAATGAATGTGGGAGCAACCTGAGATAAGTAACATGTCAGAGTCCTTGCAAGAATATGATTCTGCACAACAAAAATAAATGAAGCTCTAGTCCCCGGAGTGGTCGCGTAATCTGCTTAGCCTTGGGGTTTCCTCCTCTTCCAACCTAACCCATGTAAAACTATGTGTGTCGTTAGTCAGATGGCTGAAAGATCCATCTCCAACCCTGTTATAACTCTTGTCTAACTTCCTGCCTTGACATGTCACAAACTGAACATATCTAGACTAAAACAAAAGGGATGAAGTCTGCCTAGCTGACTCTGATGGTGTGAGCCCATGGCTCAATAAGCAGTACTGGTGCAATGTGAAAGTCTGTCACAAAAAGGCTTATGCTATTTCAAAGCTACAAATGAAAAGAAATTGAGTTCACATGATGCAGTGAAGCAAATCAAACCCTGTAATTTTTGTATTAATTGCCGAAAGCAGACAGTGCCTGGGAAGCAGAATAGAGGGTAGAAACGAAATAAATTTTGAAGCTTAAATTTGGAAATGAGCCCAGGTTTTGGGGACTTAGAGTCTGGTAGGACTTACTTTTAAAAGTATAATTCTATCAGGAAAAAAATCACTCTGAGAAGTATATTCTAGATCTTTGTTAATTTTTCTTTGGCCTTTAGCCAAATGTTGTTAATTGAAGCTCTAAGTACTATTTCACTTACTTTGATACCCACAGAGAATTAAATGGTCTTTTTTATAACAACCAATGCTCTCGGACTTTTTGCATCTTGCTATTTAAAGATAAAAGTAGTACAATATTTCTAGGATCTCTATGGAAAATCCTAAGTGAGGACTGAAAATAAGCTAGAAAAATAAAACTCAGTTTACTAGTTTGGCTCTCTCTGTTATGGGATACGCAGGAGCAATAGTGCCAGGAACACTAGTTATCCTTAAAGACTTTATAATAGATACTAAATAAAATAAGGGAATTTAAAAGTAATGTCCTCTCCATTTGAATTACTTAACGGAAAAAAAGAGCAACGAAGAATTACAGTACTCTTCATAATATCTAATATTATGGTATATTCTATTCAGGATAAAAATATACAGAAACTTTTAAATTAATACTACAGTGATATGAAACTATTCTAGGGCTTTTCCAAATTAATGAAATGTCGAAATGTGGTGAAACATCACTGTGCAATGATGCTCTGCTAATTTCCTTTTCTGCTGAAGAAGCAGCAGCACAATTCCTGAGTTCAAGACAATGCTGAGTTAGGTGAGGTAGCTGACGAACAGAGCAGCATGCACAGAGGAGGGAGCCTTGACCAGCAATTGTTTAGCAATACAATTACTGTTTTTACATCCCAGTAGCAAATGTGTATCAAAGCCCTGAAAGAAGCTGCTGCTCTAAGAGGCAGGTAGTCTTACAGCTGTGAAGCTGATGAAAAGTTGAAAGTTCTCTCACATAAATGGGGAGAAGATTTGACTGCACGTGTGTTAGACAGCTGTTGTGTTGTTATTTTGTTCTGTTAAATTAGCAATATGAGGAAAGGGAAGAGGAAGTGGCATGAAAAGATCTGGGTGATGCTTACAGCAAAGGATAAAAAATAAAGAAGAGTAAGAGCAGTGGAAAGAAACATCTCTCCTTTCACTGCCAGCACTTGACCTCTCCTTTTCCAGTTTCTTTTTCCTGCCATCTAGGGCTCACTGTCTGTAGTCTCCAGTGAAGCCATGCTGCCTACATGTCATCAGCTGGGGTGGTTTTACAGGCTGCCCAGAAAAGATGTTAAGCAAGGACTTGAGAGAGTTAATAGTAAATAAGTTGTGAAGCCACTAGTCATTTGCAAGACTTTCTCGTGCTGCCAAAATTTTATGCTCTACAGTGTTTCTGCTGTTGAGAGGAAAAGCAAAGTATTATGTTGATTGCATTGAATCATTTGCTCAACATTATTGCCCACAAGCTAACAAAGGAAGGAGAAAACAGAGGGACAATTTTAAAATGAAAGCATATATCTGCACTGAGAATCAATACAGTCAGATAAGCAAAGGTTTCTAAAAGAGATGTAGAATATATTCACAAAATCAGTTTTCTGCTGCTATAGCTGAAGTCATTTTAATAAGAAGATTTCAGATTTCTTTTTTTTTAAATAGAACAGCATGAACTATGCTTGTGCTGGTAAAGTTATAGAGCTGGGGCCAGAAGAGAACTGGTTCTAAAGACATTCATAATGGCATTTCATGAATTTTCAAATCCTTATTTTCCATTTATATTTCCATGAAGATCCAACATTTTCTTTTCTCCTGTTCCAGACATATGCACATCCTCAGAATCATGTTACATATATATACACTTTATTTGTTTCCCAGACTTCTCAAATCACGTCTGACACAAATCCATGCAAATCTGATAGAAGCAACAGCTCAAATATATCAGGGCTTTAAACAAGGAAACTTTCTGATATATTGCCTCATTCTGATGGAAGACGCTTGTCTGTCCAGCCTAACTTACTTTAGTTACTTTCTGGTAGCTTAATTTGAATAGCTTTTTTAGGCCTAGAGAGAGAGATAATGGAGGAAAAAAAGATTGTCTGGGTAACAGCACACATAAACAGAGACACTAACTTGTCAAATGCTAGACCAGGTAAGGTGTCCCTGGTGAGTCCAGAGCACTCTGATAAGAAAGTGAAGCAGTTGCTCTGGCATTTCCAGAGAGCTACTGTTGGGATTTTCCTTTTCTGTCTCTTCCTGTGAAGGCATTTGACATATGGTTCTAGTGCTGCTCAGTTACACACCTCTCTTCCACCTTTACTTAGTATTTTTCATTTATTAGTCATTTCCCATTTTAAACTAGAATTATACTTTATTCATCCTTCCGCATAGCCTTATGTTGTTAATTTTTATCAGGGAACGGAAAAAGTCTAGTCTATTATTTGTGAGGAGAGAAAGTTTAATCAGTACAGAACCTGTCTGAGAATGAGATGTAAGAGTTTCCCATTTCAAACAGGCTGATGGGTCATGACATAGTTTTTCCCAAGTGCTGAAAATGTGTTTAAAACTATGCCGTTTGATTAACATGTAAAGTCTGAGAGTAGCTAGCAAATTCAATTATGGATTCAAATTATGTTACTAAATTGGTCTAATTTTTAAAAGTGATGAATGAAGTGCATTAGAAGAAAGGGATAATAAAGGTCTAAAGAGGAATTGCAAGGACTCTATTAATTAAAACTCAGTGAACATATGCATATCTTCATTAATGTGAATGGGTGTGCAGCTACAAATGCATTGGTGTGCATCAAAAATCCAACTTTGCATAATATTTATATTATTCCAGATTTAATTTTCTACATATCTGAAATTTATTGAAGTACATATTTATGATGGTAAAAGATATTAGAAACCTGTTCCTAATATTGCAACAAGCAGTAACTCTATCAACTGTGTTAGGACAGAAAGCTGTTTAAAGCCAGATTGAATGTCTGTGCAACATATAATGAAGTCTGGCCATAGCAATGGCTTCTTTTGGTTGGGTCAAAGACCAAGGTGAGGAAGAGATCCCCAGCTGTGAAAGGTGCAGTGATAAAGTTCCTTTCTAAGAATCTCCCATCTGTAAAGGAGAGCATGGGCCACAGAGCTGCAAGTGCTGGACCCACAGACCCGCTCTCAGAGGCACCTGCAGTATCAGCAGCAGTTCCACTGAGGCCACATCAGGCCTGGCCACAGCACTGGGGCAGAAAGACAGGAGGTGACTTAAAGCTGCAGAGTCACTACGTGGACTCATGACTCAATCCTCTGCTATATGACACCTCTGCTATAAGGATCTGCTCAACTTGGAGTTCTGCATCCAGCTTTGGAGCCCTCAGCACAGGAAAGACATGGACCTCTTGGAGCGGGTCCAGAGGAGGGCCACAAAAATGGTCAGGGGGCTGGAACACCTCTCCTATGAGGACAGTCTGAGACACTTGGGGTTGTTCAGCCTGGAGAAGAGAAGGCTCTGGGGAGACCTTACCACAGCCTTCCAGTACCCAAAGGGGGCCTACAAGAAAGCTGAACAGTGACTTTTTACAAAGGCGTGTAGTGACAGGACAATGGGTAATGGCTTTAAACTGAAAGAGGGTAGATTTACATTCAATATAAGAAATAAATTCTTTGCTCTGAAGGTGGTGAAACACTGGAATAGGTTGCCCAAAGAAGCTGTGGATGTGCCCTCCCTGGAAGAGTTTGAGGCCAGGCTGGATGGGGCTCTGGGCAACTTGATCTAGTGGAAGGTGTCCCTGCTCATGGCAGGAGGGTTGGAACTAGATGAACTATAAGGTCTCTTCCAACCCAAACCATTCTGTGATTCTATGATTCTACAGCTTTCAGCACTTGGGTTCAGGTCGTATTTAGATTCCTGCCACCTGTGTTGGTGAGGTTTTATTGCCATGTCCTTTTTCAAGGATGGAAAGCACCTACTCCCAGTCAATTATTTGAAATGAGCACTGGTTCTGATGGAGATTTTCACACATTCCTTGTATATAATACCTTGATCTCCGTATGTAGGTCCTTTCCTGCACTGAGAAAGAGACCACACACATTGTCTTGCACAGAAACCATGGACCAAACCTATATCTGCATTTTCAGCACATCTCTGTTTTAAGTAGAGTGAGCATCCAGGAGCTGAACTGCCCTCTGGAGATATATAGGTATCTATCTTTCTCCAATAACTACAGATTTAGCACCTTTGTTCAGCAGGCTGGATCAGCATCTACATATCAGCCCTTTTCATCCAGCCTTCTTCTTTTTCTACAAAAGCTTATTCTCATCAATTGCTAAAAAGCTGGCATGCTTTCCTGCAGCTGGTGAAGAAGAGTACCTGCTTGCATCCCTCTGAAGCACAGAGCTAACTCCTCAGGGACAGCCCTTTTCTGACAGACATAGTGTACACCTTTCTGCAAACACTCAATTAGATTTTTGAGATGAGAGATTAGAATTTCAAAGGTTGTCACAAGCAGACCTCTAACTGTTTAAATTTCAAGTAGGTTCAGAAAATAATTTCTTTTTAGTTTTAAAGGATTTGTAAGAAATAAGAAAAAGCGGGAGGCTTCAAGTCCCTTGTGGGTGAAACTCAAATGACAGCACAGGGTAAGGAGATGTCCTGTGATCTGTGAGTGGGTCTTTCACGTGACAGAGGCTGGAGATTAAGGGAGGGGCAAAAATTAATAAAGCAAAACAAATAGTTCTTGTCAAAAACAAACAGAGACAGCTTGTGTTGTACAGGTCAAACACTGCTCTAGCCAAGATTTCCCAATTCATAATACAACCTTTGGCTGATAAGACTGTCACATGACAAACGGGACAGTTGGTAGCCTGTGAAAGGATGCTGCCTCCTGTCAGAAGAGTCCTTGATTCACTCAGTTTAAAAGCAGGAGCTTTCCCCATAGCTGTTCAGGCATCCCTGCTTCCTGCTTCAGAGACTCCGTCTCTGGGAAATAGCCTGTCAGGTCCCATCTGTTTTTTTTGTGAAGCTGCCAGCCCCCTGAGAGAGGGTCCTCCATTCCCATCTCCTGTCTGATGCTGGAAAACCAAAGGGGAATAACCTTTGCAATCTGCCACAAATTGGTTTTCTGAAAGCACGGACTCTGCTTCAGGGAGCTGCAATCTACCATACTTAGAGGAAAATTAGTTTTCTAAGTACAGTGCTTTCTTCTGCTGGCTGCTTCAGTCCTCCATCTTCGTCTGTGCTCCTTCTCCTCACAGTGTAGCTTGTGGAAGCCCAAGCTTAAATAACTTCTTAACAAGCAAAAGAGAGAACTAAAAGTTTCTTATTACAGCAGGTATTGCAAAGGGAAGGAAATAATGGCAAAATAACTTTCAGAGGCTCCTTGCCATTGCAATGATAGCAAAACTTTGCCTGAACACTAAGCAGGCTACAGCTGGTATAATTAACAACTGTTATATTTATCAGTACCTCAAAAACTATTAGCAGGTGTCCTAGTTGATGTGACAGATTCATTAATCATTTGAAGCATTTCTTCAAATTGATTTATCAGACAACTGTGCCCTCACTATTGCTTTACACAGGGCAATACTTTTACACTGTGTGTCACATAGATAAAGCAATGTCCTGTGCCCCAAAGGACTTAGTGTCTAAATAACACAAGACAAACATACAGCGTAAACACAGCATGGGGTAAAAACTGAGAAGAAGGAGGATTTGCCATGGGAACAAGGCAACAAAGAGTTTCAAACAGAATTTTGGAACATAGAAAACTTGCTAATTGGGGAGGAGTTGTTAGAAAACAAAGTATAAGTCACACAAGTAGGAAAAAGGTTAGGGTGATCATAGTCAGAGTCATTTGCATAAATTCAAATGTTTGAATTTAAGGCAAACCAGAAAGCTTCAGGGTGATTCAGCAAACAACAGAGAAGAGGGTGCAAGAAAAATAGCCCCATTTGACAGGAGGAGCAAGGAAGACAAGAGAAAGGCTACAGAAATAAAGTTGTAAGTATAAACCAGTTTTAGAAGTGCAAAACTGGGCCCCTGGGAAAAGATAAAAAGAGAAAGAGGCCATACAATTTAATGAGCTAGGGCATCCACAGTGAGCAGAGAAAGAAAGAAAAGTGATCTAGTGTGTTGCATGGCAAAGTTTCAGAGGTGAGAAGGAGGGAACATTCAAGAAATTAAACGACACAGAGTAGATGGGTTTTCTTGTTTTGTTTGGTTTGGGTTTTTTTTTGTTTTGGTTTGGGTTTTTTGTTCTGTTTTTGTTTTTTTTTTTTTCTTTTCTTTTTTTTTCCCTCCTGGAAATGAAGCAATTCGGTACTTTCTTAAAAGATGGCCCATCCTCAAGCAAACAGTACTTCTCAGCTGTCATCATTCACACCAGAGTCCAACAGTGCCCAGTTAATTCATTATGGGAACTGAGTTACAGTATGGCTTCTGCTGAAACATTGCTTGTTGGCAGTCTCAGAGATAGGGTTTTGAAGTGGATGGAGCACAGAGTTATTCTGATGTCTATATAAAGTCTGTATAACAATATCTTTGCTGAATTTCCACAACTTGGTATCCAGACAGCACAGGCTGGGTCCAAAGCTGAATACAGCCAAATGAGTGACACAAGCTGTAAATCTTCACAATTTCTTTACATGTCATATTTACCTTCTACAGCACATCATTTGAAGATCTTTTCCATATAGACTGGAGTGAGTTCTTCTTCATTAATTTCTAAGAAATACTGTGACTATGAGGCAGTCAGCCAACTTGAACTTTATGAAATCATTATATACATACACCCACAGACATATATGTGTATGTATGTTGTATATATGTGTATTCTTGCTTCCTTCTAAATTTGCTCTTCTCTACTTTGTGTCTCTACCCTGTTACAACAGAGGATCATTTTGCAGGGATATTGAATACAAGATCATTTGATTTGATGTGTGGACTGCTCAGTGGATCAGGAATTGGTTGGATGGTTGCATCCAGAGGGTCACATCCATAAATGTCCAGAAAAAGATCGGTGACAAGTGGTGTCGCTCAGGGGGTCCGTACTGGGACTAGTGCTGTTTAATATCTTCATCAGTGACATAGACAGTGGGATCGAGTGCACCCTCAGCACATTTGCAGATGACACTAAGCTGTGTGGTGCGGTCAACACACCAGAAGGATGGGATGCCATCCAGAGGGACCTGGACAAGCTTGAGAGTGGGCCTGTCTGAACATCATGAGGTTCAACAAGGCCAGGTGCAAGGTCCTGCACATGGGTCAGGGCAACCCCCAGTATCAACACAGACTGGGGGATGAAGGGCTTGAGAACAGCCCTGCCAAGAAGGACTTGGGGGTACTGGTGGATGAAAAGCTGGACATAAGCCACTAATGTGTGCTCGCAGCCCGGAAAGCAAACTGGCCTGGGCTGCAGCAAGAGAAGCATGGCCAGCAAGTCGAGGGAGGTGATTCTGCCCCTCTACTCTGCTCTGGTGAGACTTCAGCTGGAGTACTGCGTTCAGCTCTGGAGCCCTCAGCACAAGAAGGACATGGACCTCTTGGAGCGGGTCCAGAGGAAGGCCACAAAAATGGTCAGGGGGCTGGAACATCTCTCCTGTGAGAAAAGGCTAAGACACTTGGGGTTGTTCAGCATGGAGAACAGGAGGCTCCAGGAAGATCTTAACATGGCCTTAGAGTACTTAACGGGGTTTATAAGATAGATGGGGACAAATATTTTAGCAAGGCCTGTTGCGATAGGACAAGATGGCTTTCAACTAAAGGTGGGTAGATTTAGAGTAGATACTAGGAAAACAATTTTTTACAATGGAGGTGGTGAAACACTGGACCAGGTTGCCCACAGAGGTGGTGGATGCCCCATCCCTGGAAACATTCAAGGCCAGGCTGAATGGGGCTCTGAGCAACCTGACCTAGTGGAAGGTGTGCCTGCTCATTGCAGGGGGGCTGGTCAAGATGACCTTTAAAGGTCTCTTCCAGTACAAACTATTCTATGATCATATGTAGCAATAGATGTCAGCATCAAGAATTGTAGCTAACCTCAAGCCACTTCCAAGGAGAGCTAAAGGTGCTGTCATGTCCTTTTTTCTAAGAAGCAGAGATGCAAGCAAAACTAGCTACTACATTTTAGAGCAAAAGTACCAAAGGACTGGTCTAAAACTATGTCAGCTTCTGTCAGAAATTCCTAATGCTTAACATCTATTTGTACTTTAAATCTTGAGTACTCTTGAACATTGAAACTTTCTAATGTCTCCATGGAAACTTGATAGTTGTCAGAGATGCAGGGAAGATGTTACTATTGCTGGCAATATTTTTACTCAAGTTGTCTGGACAGAAGAGGTATTTTTTTGCCTGTCCTGAACATCAATGTCTTTTGAAAGTCTCCATTACATCAAAATGATGCCGAATTTTGTCAAAAAGTATACTCCCAACACAGACAATGTTACTAAAATGTAGAATAAACTCTGAAACATTAGGATGATTGGTTCACGGTTATTCAAAGGTATCAACAAGCAGACGCTATTTGTATGTAAAAGCAATTACTACAGGAAAAATGTGAGTCTGTATATGTAGCACATATTGCTTTCCTATGCTTTTTATGCAATTGATGTAATAATGCTACCTAATGACACCAATTATTTAAAAATTAAGCACACAATACTGCATACTTTATATTTATTATATTCAGATGGAGTTGCTATCTGCAGCACTTCAGAGCCAGACATCCTTTAATAAATTCTACATGTGCCTTCAGTATTTTCTCTAGGGTTGTATTTTTTTAATGCTTACTCTTTTAGTGGGGAATCTCGGGCATAAAAAATTAAAAAGGTCAATTTTATGATGAAACACATGAGCCTGGATATTCTAAATGGCACCCTAGACTGCATAAGCTAATTGCTTTTTGACAGAAGAACTCTCCTAAGTGCTTACGCTAGAAACAGATTCATGTGAAAAGCAGGATGCATCTCTACTCTGCTTCCAAGCCTGCTGGGATTTGTCGAGATGAGTGACGCTGTAAAAAATAGAAATCACCTGGAGTCTGTTAATATTATAATCATGTGAAAGCACAATTACTAGTGTCTTAATCCATCTGTCTGTATGCATCCGCTCCACTTCCAATCACCTGCTTTAGTCACAGGTGTATTATTATGGTGATGGCATTGAAAAAAATCCATCCCCATGCATGTTCCAAATTGCTGTATGCTTGTCCATGGCAGTCTGTCTGTCTCTGTAGCTTCAGTGTGGTCATTGGTCAGGAAGGAGAGCAAACAGAGGCCCCATATGACGTGAAGTGGAGCCAAAGTGCCTTTGTG
The DNA here is from genome assembly GCF_030867145.1 of Opisthocomus hoazin. Classification (NCBI taxonomy): domain Eukaryota; kingdom Metazoa; phylum Chordata; class Aves; order Opisthocomiformes; family Opisthocomidae; genus Opisthocomus; species Opisthocomus hoazin. The sequence goes on from NC_134415.1 coordinate 71,788,308, forward strand.
TGTGGAGGCTGGCTGAATGATGCCCAAGTTTATGTTAACAGGTTGCAGTTTTGACAAGTGCCATTTGTATTAAATGAGGGTAAAAAACCTAAACGAACATCCTGTTTTCTGGTAAGTCGTGCAAAGCTCAGTAATGTTCAATACATGCTATGGCATGTATCTGAGAAGCTAAGGCAGCTTGGGTAAATAAATATAAATTTATAGTATACAATGACAGTTCTATGAAGACAAGCTGCAGTATATGATACCTAGTTTCTGCTTTCACACTGAAAGATATTTGATATTGTAACTGATCAAATCGAGAGACAATAATTATATGTGATAAAATCAAATTGCAACCACTGCATCAGCAATCAAGCAATAACAACTGCAACAAACACCAGTAGTAACTTCTAATTTAGAATAAGAAAATGCTAACTGAACTAATGTAATGTTTTAAAATTTCAGTAGGCAAGCCATAGAGAGGAGCAATGAATGGTTTAAAAATACAGACATTTGCCATTTCCAGCTGATAGGTCTTTTTCATGTGAAACTTGAGTCTCTCAGACATTCTTTCAAAAAAGTTTGAATATCAATTTCACCATTTGAGTCTTTGTATATGTTAACTGTTTTTTACAGAAAATAGTAGTTTGTAGGAATCATATAAAAAATTATTCATACATAATCACATAGACTCTTAAAACCCATTTTGAAAATTATCTGAAGAATGGATTTTTGAAGGTAATTGTAGATAGTGCAAAACAATAGTAGGTTCTTGCACAAATCCCTAAAATATCAAAAATAAATAAATTAAAACATTAACTTTTCAGACTTGATGATAAATTAACCTCTGTTTTCATGTGCACACACCAAGAGTTAAGATTCTGTAATCTTACAGCTGTTTAGCTTTCGACCCGGTATTCAGAAGACTCTAAACATTAAGCTAGTGTGTATTAAATACTAAAGGATCTGATATGGCAGCTATATCCTTCGACATCGCGCCTTATTTTTAGAGAGTCCAAACACTGCTTGTAATTTTCCAGCTGACAGTCTGTCAGGGACAGAAAAAGCTTCCAACAGTCTCTTGAAAAAGTGTTACTTTTTATTTTCAGTGGAGTTTTGTTTAAACCCCTGAAGTTAGAGGACGAGTTATAAACTCCTGAATGATCCATGCAGTTGCATAATCTAACTGGAAAATGCCACGGAATCACTCTGTGAGGCAGTTAATGGCCTAATCGCTTTTCATACCCTCTTCAAAATCCCCTCCGAGACTTGTTCAAAGCTTCCTGCGCCGAGCTGAGCTCTCTGAGGAACTGTGGATCAAACGGAGCCTGTTGCTCATAAGTGTGCTAGTGCTGAAGAAGGCACCTTTGCAAAGTTCAGCCCAAAGTTCAGAGGTGTTCTGAGCTCAAACTCCCCAGATTAAACAGCGCTCAAGTGCAGGGCGCTAGTTCAGCCTGCTAATGGCAACTGTCACCTGTGGCTGACCCTTATCTGGAAATAGGCGGGACTGATTCTGTTGTTCTGGAAGTACCTCAATTCCTGTTAGTGTCCAAACCGAGATTATACATCTGCCATCACCCAAGGTGATTCCCAGTAGTTGTGCAAAGGACAATACCTTCATACGATTTTGTAAACAAATCTGTTGATTTTTTTTTTAGTTTATGAACAATACCATAATGAGTAAACAAAAAATCTCATTCCTTTTTCTTGTTCATGTTTGTCTAGATTGTTTTAATTAAAATGAATCAGCAAGTTTAAGGAAGCTGAACAGCTACACAAAAGGAGCATTTCAGGATAGACAATACGAGGTACTGTGGTGGGATTTTGTTTGTACCCGATATTTAAAATCACGCCATTAAATGACTATTATTTCTGGTGTTTTTTAGGCTCTCATAATCACAGTGAACCTCCCATTGCCAGTACTATTTCCAAGATCAAAAAGAGACTGAAAATGCAGTACATATTGCTTACCTATGTTTTGCATATAAACAGTATCATCATTTTTAATCACACTAACCTCTTTCCGTCAGCCAGATCTTCCCAGCTCATAAAGGTATAAACGTGCAGACGGCACTTGGAAAGGACTCGATACTTTAGAAAATGACATTTTGTTTAGTTCATGCGGTTTATGCTCCTGTAAAATTTGCTACAACGTTATATTCTGATCATTGCAGCAGGAAGTAATAATCATGGCAAGAAAGAGCTAACAGCCAGGGGAAAAATCCTTTTCTTATATGACACACGATGATTTTAGAAACACCTTTGCAAAACACAAAGCCACAGAAACTTAAAATGCAGGTTCAGATAGAGCACAAAACAATGATTTAGGAGATTAATGCTTTAGAGGATGAGATCAATTCATGCAGTTTATAACAGAAGATGTTTGCAAGAGTCCACTGCATTCTTTGAAATGTACCTGGGTTATGTATTTTGTACAGTTGGTATCTAGCCACAGTGAAATTTCTGCAGACATCTCTAACGCAGAATCAGGAGGCTGCCATCTGAAAACAAGGCAAGCACCACCAGCTGATATAGCAAATGCCAAGTGACTATTTAGCAGAGCCAGTTCACACTAGACTCACATAGAAAAAAATACCTTCCCCTCCCTTCTCCCATTTGTATCTAAATCTTCAGGAAACTAAATCACTCCCTAAAAGCAGGGATGGAGAAAGCAGGCTATTGTTCCCTGACAGACCACAAAGTATTGTCCATATTGACAATCTGTTTTGTATAGGCAGACTGCAGAAGCAGTAAATCTTATTAACTTGTTCAAATTCAAATGAAGACATTTAGAAAACAGAACAGCTATTACACGCAGTGGTGAAAGAAGACCATACCAAAGAAAGGTTAAATGGATGCACCAGCTATTAGATTATGCACAGTTAAAACTAGAAAAATCCCCCCAAACCTTTCTATCACCTCCTCTTGCCCTTCAGGATATTAGATGTACTCCCCCAGTCTAACTAGCTGACCATTCAAATACTATCTTCTGTTCTGTCTATGCTATTTTTTGAGATAAAAGGTCAATTTCATGCTAACAGGACTACTACAGAAAATGCTTATGTTATAATATGGTTTTACAAATGCACACTTCCTCTACCCAAAACATATGGCATTTTGTGTGTACAGACCACTCTGGAGATTTACTGCAATTATGTCATGATGTGCTTATTGTTATGGATTCGTCAGCCTTTCTGCATCTCTACCTGCTTTGTTCAAGAGCAGCTGCCAGCTTCAAGCTGTTGCCTGTTTCCAGCAGCAGAAGCTGAATGAAGGAGTGCTTTCTAGGGAAGACATGTTTTGAAGCAGACGTACTGACAATAAACCAATTCACTAGGGAGGCATAACATTGACTGGATAAAAGTCGAGTAATCATTCTGTGATAATTTACCGAAACTGGGTGCAATTTGCTTTAAAATAAAAAATCCCTCTGCTGCTGATGTTGGACTTGGAGGCCTTTAGCTGATAAACGTGTGGCATTTGCTTTTATGAAGTAGCTGATCTTTGGAGATTCATTAAACCTCATTATTTCTTCTTATGCATAAGGGACTATTAATACTCACTGAATGAGAGGAATGGGAAGAACGGGAATGTCTGAAGCAAGGCTCGACAGTCCTTCTCTTCCACCTACTCTCCCTGCTCATCATGACTGAATACAATGAATTCAATTACTAGGGAAAGCCTTGGTAATCTCTTGGTAAAATGGTGAATGCTTCAGATGAGACTGCCTGGCTTCTCTTTGACTTCTGTGCCTGGTCTTTGTTCTGAATTGCCTGTGTGTGGTTAGTCAGCACTCCTCTCAGCGTTGGTGGGAGTGAGGAGGACCGGAGAATCCAGCCCCTTGTTACTAGCCACTTCCCAAGTCTCAGTCCCAGCTTTGTTTTCACTGATCTTTAGGAGAACAGTATCTAGGAGGCAAAATGGTTAACTGATTAGGAAGAGAGGTAGGTGCAAAAATGTCAGAGATTCCTCTGCAGTGCTCTTGTTACACCCTCCTTGCTGGAAACGGCAGCTATTAATATTTTATTGACTTGAACCTCTGGGGTAGATTTCAGATGTCACTGCTTGATTGTTGTCTACATATAAGGAAAAATAAATTCTGTCATGTCAATGTTGAATTCCCATCTATGGCAACAATCGTTACCAGCAGACAAACACTCCTGTAGTTTTGCAGATGCTTTTTTTCCTCAGGTTGTGACTATGCACACAGGACCAATCTGTTAGCAGAAAAGGCAGACATCCAAAAATAAAACAAAGCAGAGGAAAAGTCCCAACATTTCATTATCAATTTTTATACATTAAGTAATAGCTATTTCCTTTACCATGTTCAGAAAGAATGGAGGTTAAGTTGGCAGAGCTCAAGGGTAGAGTTAAAAGAATACTGCCTGCTGGGAAAAAAATCTGCTCTTTTGGTTTTGAAAACATGAATCACTTTATGCCAATCAGTTTCAAGCAGTTGGGTACTGAAAAACTGATATCTCAATAGTGCTGTAGTTTAGCTGAGTGGTGCTGCCAAGGAGCACATCTTGAAAACCCCCCAAACACATCAGCAGTGCACAAATGTGCACCTCTCTTCCTGTCCACATTAACTCTGGTTTCAAGGGATGGTCGTTTTCTGCAGCTGCAGGGAACAATGCCGTTTTTCACTAATGAATATTACCTGCCATTTAAAATCTGAGCTTCAGGTGGAAGCGTCAGCAAATTTATGACAAAAAATTATCTCAAACTCCACTCTCCTTAGCATTGCAGCACTGCAGGAGTCAGAGAGCTAAGAATCCTTAGGACATGTCTGCAGAGGATCTTTCTCTACTGCACACTTTGACATCTTATGTAAGCACTACAAAATCAGGATTTTTTCCTGCAAATAATGAATTTCCCTCCCACTTTACTAGGTTACAGTTCATGTTCCTTTCCTGGACTCCAAGCTGTGGGACCACAGCATGACTCAAACACTAGCTGGAGAGCTGGCTAGTGTTGGTATTCCCACAGCCCTAGGGAGCACAGATTCAAAGCATGTAATTGCCATGGCATTGTGGATGTACAAAAGTGTATATAGACGTAGTAGAAACTGAAATAACTTGGAGACTGTCTTCGGGCCTAGAAGTCAAATGGTGTGGCACAGCTTGTATTCACACATATAAGTTGTTTTTATCCCCCAGAACAAGATGAGCAGATCCAAACTGGCTGTCACAGATGCTCCCTGGTTTGTGCTACCCCTGCACCCATGCCCGAGGATGTCTGAGGCAGTGGTAGCAGGTCTGGGCCAAATGCAGGACAGGTACTGTAGCAAAAATTACACATTATGGATAATCATGTTGCAGTGTTTAGGAAGTGTCCTGTCCAAGTACCATGCAAGTCTGGCCCAAGCAGCCAGCCGAGAAATCTAGCAGAAAAACAGATGCTATGTTAATTGTCACTTGCCTACACTTTAGATGAAGCTCATTGATACTGTTATGTTAAGAGAAAATATTTCAGGGCTGATGCCTTTTCCAAAAGAATCATATTTCTTCAGAAAATTCCCAGTCAACTCTACTGTTGAGATTGCATAAGAAACTTCAGTCATAATATGTCAGAAATAATACGAGCAGTTTTCTCACCCCTTTTTCTTGACCTGCCTCAGACACTTGTTCCGAGGGTCCTAGGGTTCACAGTTGCCACAGAAAGGTAGGTACTTTTTTTTCTGGAAGGCAAAAGCCTTGTTATGCATGTAGTCTGTGCTAGAAAATGTGGAAAAAAGCCACAGAATTCATAATGTAGTATTATTGGTTTTATTTCACACACTCTAAAGATAAGAGGCATCTAAATGCTTCCTTGATTTCCATTTTCCCTTGGCATAGTTAGTATTTTTAGTGGAGTAGTTAGCTCTACCTAAAGCACTCAACTTGTATTATGGAAATTTAGGAATCTGTCATTGAGAAGTACCTTCAAAACAGGTTCAGCTGCAGTTGCTGACATTGTTTGTCTTTGGTGAATTTAACAGACCAGATTTTCTGAACTGTGGTATTGTGACCAGAATTGTCATGGCTAAAGCTGCAAAACAGGTAATTCTATGTTTTCATCGATAACACTATACTTTTATGTGTTCAGTTCATCTTTCACACAGGAAGCTGTGCTAACAGCACACAGAAATGAAACTTGAAGTATACTACATAAAGCATCCTATACAAGTTTCGATACAAATATGAAAGCCTTACCTGAAAAACAGCCATAGTACTGGCCTTTTCTGCATTCTTTTGGAAAATATGTTATTCTCTATAAGCAAGTGAGGAAGTTGGCTGTGCGTTTTATCACTCACTCTCTTATGTTCAGGAAAAATTACCTTAACTCATGAACTGAAGCCTTTTGTTTCCAGAACTGGAGGTTCTTCACAGGATGTGGAGCAAAATGGAGAAATAATAGCTGACACATTTTTATACAGCAGAACAAGGCAGTACTGTATTATCAGCAAGAATAGTGAGCATAGTGATACTGAGGTACATCTGTACTGTGGGTGATTTTTTTTATATTTCTAAGGAACAGCATTCATGTGTTTATTGTACCTTCAGAATCACCTCAGGAATGAGGTTGGTGAACCTGGCACTTGACTATGATTTTTCAATATGAAGAGGGATTTCTTTTTGTTTAATTATATGCTGTAATGGAATACTTATGATTACAGAAGTTTGTGCTATTTATTGTTATTGCTATTCTTCTTAACATTATTCTTACATCTAAAGCAGGTGTAATTTGTTTTCTCTACCATGCAAATCCACTTGTAGAGAAAGAAAGTGCAATGGACCAGGCTTTTTGCCCAGAATCTCTTCAAAAATGTAAAAAACCTATAGAGGTTCACCAAAACTAGGTAAAAAGACCTCAGTCCAAGGCTTCTGACCTGTGTATAGCTGGAAAGTGTTCACATGCAGCTCTTCTGCTGTGAAAGTGTCGTAAAAACAGTAGCAGTACTTTGCTAGTACTAGAACTGAGGAATAATTTAAATCCTAGCTGTGGGAGGAAGCAAGTCAGCAAGCCAGCATCACCAGTCAGCACAGCACCACCAGCATCACATAGCCCCAGGACAGCCATGAGGCACTGAGCCTGGGGAACTGTAATCTCATTGCTGCATCCTATAACTATCTATCCTACAGGGTCAGCCAGAATCAGAGTCCCTTGTGAGGAGGAATACATATGAGACGGTCAAAACAAATCCTCAGGAAACTTCCCTCAGGCTTCAGAGTAATGAGTCTAATGTTCAGCTCTCGGTTATCACAATTCTGACCCCACCTAAAAAAAAAATCACATTCACTATTTGCCTTTCCCAGTGCAAGAGGATCTGTGAGAGGCAGATCTCAGCCTGTGCTGGTGCTGTTGCCTTTCATTCCGTCAGGGAATTAAGCCTCTCAAAGACAATCCTGTGTGCATTGGCCAGGTAACTCTATTTAAAGCTGACTTCTCTCCACTGAGTCGGAGCAAACTTGTTTTCAGACAATGATCATGTAACTTATCTTTATATGAGCCCAATTCATTAAGAAGGGAAGCTTTTAGGGAAATGAATGGGTACAGTTCTACTGACAGATCTCCTTGCTCATTAAAAAATTGTTTATGCTTTGATGTGTATGATACAGTTTTATGCAAGGAGTAGTGAGGAAATGCAGGTACAATTTGATAGAAGTAACAACAGATAACTCGTGTAGGCATAAAGAAGTTTTTTTCATAGTCATCCTTCAAAATACTAATGACATATGCTTTAACATTATTGTCAAACAGAGAAAGAGCAATATACTGTGCTCTGAGGCAATGTCAAAGATGCCTGAACCTGATGTTGCTCCTCTGCTAACACGGCACGTCAGTGCTATTAAATTAGCACTTTACAATGATTCATACCCTTTTCCCATTGTGCTGATTTTGCCCAGTCCTGTAGTGAAAAAGCAGTCTTTCTAAAGTACCAATCTATATCATTAAGAATCAATTTTCTTTCAATCATTGTGTTGCCCTAGAAAGGAACTCCACCTTAATTAAATAATGTTATTTTTTCCCCATTAGGTTCAAAGAGTCAAAACTTGATTACAGGAGCTCTTGTCTCCTTTCTCACATATAAATATTCTCACCACTCCACAAGCACAGGAGGAGACAGCCGATGTGCAAAGTACATTTTTGGTTTTTCTTTTTGGCGTATCACCTTATACATATTTTGAGCACAGGAAAGGTATATGCTGGTTTATTAGCAGAACCCAAAGCCCACATCAATTGGTGACACTTCCTATAAGCCGAGTATTCTCCATCTGAACTCAGTGAAGACCTTTAGTGCAGCACAAGTTCTTAGATTGTTCCTTGCCCTGAGTCTTTGTAGCTCTGACATAGGGACCTGCCTGTTTACTTTTAGCATTTCAAGCCAGTCAAGCCAGGGCTCACATCTTTTGTTTGATTCCACTCATGAACATTTTGGGACCCACAGAAACACCTTTTTACTGCTTGCCTCATTCCTAGCGACATGATTAGTTAGGCAGCTATTATTTTCCATGCATTCCTATGACTCCCTCATCTCCCCTACCTTGGCTTTTTGCCCCTCCTCCTCCCATGCAGTCCTTCCTGCTGATACACCCACATGCTTTACACCCACTGCTCGATTCTTTTAGTTCTGTCCTTTGCTGGTACCTCTGGAGGAACTGCTAGTCTTTTTCTCTGCTCAGGTTTCATCAATGCCTTCTCAATCAAACAAACAAACAAAATTAAAACAAAAAAGAAGATGAGTTTTACAAGCTCTCTGTTCCTTTAACCTCTGGTGTTCTGCTGGTGCCTTCCTGACCTCTCACTCTGTGAGTCTCAGCTTCAGAAGAGCATCCTGCCTCTAAGTGTGCCACGTTCTCCCTTTGCCCCTGACGAATGCCTCAGTCTAGACTGAGGCAGAGATGATTTTCCTGCCTCAGAGGAAAGGCAGAGATGATTTTCCATAGCTTGCTTTATCCCTCCATTTCTTCTCCTTAGTTTCTTCCAGACAAATTCAGCTACTCCATTCACCTGCAAGGCTCTCTGTGGCTTGTTTCTCCTGGTGTGTCCGCTCCTGTCAGTATGAGAATACACTGCTGATGAGCCACCAGCTTGTTGTCAGCCACTTAAGTTTCAAACTTTCACACCCTTTCCTCTTTTGCTGTCTTTTAGGAGAATTTTCCACAAGATAATGCAAAGTTTACTCATTGTTCTGGTTCATAGTCCTTTTTAGGGCTTTGCTATCATGCTTACAGAAAAGCTGACAATGGTCAAACAGGTGATGCACTGAAACTGCAAACTAATTTTCTCCCTGAAAACTAGTATTCCCTCTCTGTTTTCCTGTCTTTCCCATCTTTTCTGTCTGTATGGGTTGGCTGGCTTGTTTTTTACTTTGAAGGTTAGTTCTTTCGGACAGCAACTGCTGCTTTGCTTTGCAGTCATACTGTTCTCGACACTCTTGGAGGCTTTTAAGTGATATACTTTTAGGAAGGTGTTTGAGCATGTGGGTCTAAAGCACAAATAGACAGTTCAGTACAGAAACTCCTGTGAGACTTCATGGTTACTCAATACTCCCATCTCTCCACAAGGGCATGAGACTATTTAATGCCACCTGTGCTCTGCTAATGTTAAGGATTATAAGAATACCCTATTCTAATTATTATTAATCCTTGAGAGAGGCAGGGAACATTAATGCTATTCTACTGTTCCAAGTGTTTAAATACACATGCAGACCACCTTTCTGTAATATTTGATTACCTTGCAATATTTAATGGAATTATCCTGTTAACATCTTTCTGAAATGTTTGAGAACTGATGTTTATATAGTACAGACAATAACGGGCATGAATTAAGCGCCCTGCCAAAGGTCATATTGTAAGTCTGCAATGGAGCAGAGATTTTGATGCTGGCATCCTAACTGCATAGCTGTGTTATTGCATCTTAATAACACAGTTACACTTCATGATGTTTTAAATCAATTTGACAGCTTCAGAGCTTGAAAGGTATTATGCATGATGCAGACTTTGCAGAATCCCAAATAATATACATTTACCGTAACTAGTATGGATGGTTAATTACGTATTCCAAATTTTAAGGCATGAAATAATAATTTTAATGATTGCATGAAGTATATACTCAAGTATAAATACAGGAAGGAACTAAAAGAAATTAAGACTAATATACAGCACATAAAAGTCAGTATTATGAAAATGGTCAATACTTTTATGTAACAGTTTACTTAAGGTTTTATTTATTTGGTATGTAAGTTACCATCAATAATGCAGCTACAGTACATAAGAAACGCTTTCCCCCCACTCGCTTTACTGGAATAATATTACACAGTTCATCTTTTCAAGGGCTATATAACTAAAAACAAAATTGGCTAAGGTGATGCCTTCACATTAGTCTTATTCCCATAACTCGGGCACTTAGTTCCACTAAAATCAATAGACTTGTGACTGTGTTAGTGAGGAGTAAAAGACAGGCATAATAAATACTTTCATTTCTGCGTTGGCAAATAGATATGTAACTCTGTCACACTTATCTCCAAGGCTGATCTTTTATTTGCATATTTTCAGAGTTTTGATCTACAAATGGATTTTAATTTGTCGACTTTTGCAAGAACAGCCTTGTGGAAGTGGGGGCAGGTCATGCATAATCAAAGAATAAAACACAGGCAGAAGGAAGATGTAAAGAATCTCAGCTCCGTTTCTGTATCAAATGAAATTACCAGTATTATAATTTCCTTGTATTGCACAAAGGCATTACTGTACTGGGTGCCATCCACATTTAGAGGCTTGTTGAGAGATCTGAGAGATCCCCATCTATGCAAACAGTACAATGTCTCACAAACTGAACATGAAAAATATCGACATGCTTTCCTCTCTGCAGCACTTGGGAAGAGACACAGAGAGATGAAACGACTTTACCAAGGACGTTGTGGTAGACCTGGAAGCAGAACCCACTGACTTGAACCACATCTCAGGGCCTGAACTGAGAAGATTTCCACCTTCTGTTATAAGAGAAGAGTTCAATACAAAGAGAAAATGAAGAAAATTGTATATAGGATCCGTAGCTGGAATTAGACATTGATGGGTGAGTGTGCCTCTGAAACTGCGAGTTTGTGAGCCTTTTTCAGCTGTGTGACCAAAAAGCTGGGATGCATATACTATTTATACACAGAGCCAACAACCACCTTCAGCACTGACATTACGTGCCAAAGTTAGCACCCTGCACTGTGTCCCTCCCAGGCATGGCCCTCCCCATGGTGAAGTGGCAGCTATACCTCCTATTGTTTAGGGGTGGGTAGGAACTTTCATTCAGCCTCCACTTATAAATATTATACAGAATGCAACTCAAATTTCACAAACCAGTAGCAAATCAAATATCCATTAATACCACTGACCTCATTCTTTACCTGGAACGATTCTCTCCAGAGATCAGTAATTTAAGTATACTTATCCTAGATAACCCAGGAGTCCTGAAAATGAAATAGCTTCTCTGATGTAAGCAGCAAGAATCAATAACCATTAAGTACACAAGGACACTTAAATGTACGAAGCGTATGGGTATCCAAGTCATGCCATCACCAGACCAGTTCATTTTGGTACTATGTAGACACCAAGGACAGGCAGAGCTATGGTCCTTGCAGAGCACAGTGGATGGTCCAGGTGCTCAAGATATCATAGCTCTGTAAATGGGACTTCGCTGGGAGAGAAGAGTCAAGTGGAGAATTTCGCCCAGTGTATGAGCACAGGCTGCCTTAAGGGCTAGCTTTGTGCAACATAACAAATGAATTAGCTGTGGCCAAAACTACGCATTTTTTCTTGAAGTACCCACACAGCATTAAATACATAACTGTTGCTGTCAAAGTGCAATGAAGCTAAGATCTCACCTTTACAGATTCAGCTACAATATTCACCAAGAATTGTGGAGGGTGGGAATAGAGGGAGTTGTTGCATAGAAATACCTTCCCCATACTTTTTCCCAGACCCCAGGGTTTCACACAAAGCACAACAAATCACACCCTTAGCAGTTCTGTTCAGTTCCATACAGCTGTGTGCTGCAGGTGGTGCCCTAAAAATACTTTTGTTTATTTTGCAGCACTGCAGGCTGCAAAGCTGCACTGAAGAATGAAATATATTCCCCTCCCTCACATTCTCCCTTCTTCACCCCGAACCCCTCTCTCTTTCTAACTTGCTGGAAGAAGGTGTTAAGACGTAGAGGTAAAGTGATAGCAATGTGGCTCAGTCTCAAAAGAACCAAACAGGAGGTATTGATATGGAGCACACAGTAAAAACTGACAAGTATGATATGTGGCACGGAGATTTTGGCGGTGTACCACTTCGGAGAGCCAATTACCAGAATAATTGAGTGAAAAATCAGTGGAAGTATTTCAAAGCAGATTTCCATAGGCATGAAAAAAAAACAGACAACGGCTGAGCAAGAAGTAATGTGCTGACATGGGAATCGCTACAAGACAGACACAAATGTGCTTTACACAGTCGTTTTTTACATCTGTGATACAAAGACTGATTTGCTGATAGACTCTACAGAGGCTATAGTCTTCCACCAGCACGACCCAATGCACAAAGTGCTCTGTGTCATGGGACAAAGACACGGTTGTGGCTGCTTTGCAACCCCTATTATCACTGTGGGTTATTCCAGCCCTGCTTTGCATATATATATGCTAAATATCCAAATCAGGATAATCCTTGTTTTATTACAGCATTTTCTTGCACATAGTAGTTCTCAAATAATTTTTCCCCATTTTGAAGATTTTCCAAACCATAAGCATTCAGCTGGTCGAAGTATAGAGACCACCAAACTGAATTATCTGAGACTTACTCAGGGTGAGCTAAACCACCATTTTTGTCCAGTTGTTTGTTTATCTTGAGCAAAATCCATTCCTCAGCAGAAGCTGGCAAAATATCTGCATCATCACTTCTGTCTCTTTAGTCTCTAAGGCCGATATTCTGCAATGAATACCACCCCTCTGCACAATGGGTACTCTCCTGACCATCGGGATCATTTAAACTTCCAGTTGCTTTAATTACTACTTGCTTTAGCAGTAGGAGAAATGAAAATTCTCCAGAATTTCACTCTTAAAAACCTAAAATCTGTGTTGACTTGCACCATATTAGCAGCAGCATTTGTACGGTTCACAGTCTGGTGCTGTTTGTTTCTAGGACATGTTCCTCTGGAGAGGGAAGGTCTCTTGGAGACTATGAGTATTCTGCACCTCCTCAGAAGAGTATCCATCTGCAATCCTTGAAGTATTCCACAGCCCACCTTCAGATTTGCTTTTTAGAAAGTATAAACCATGGGAGTTTCATATCTTTTATCTTAGCTGTCATATTCTTTCCACTAAGTAATACACAGCAAATATCACATCTATGTGAAGCCTAACCTTCTGCAGCTGGATTCTTTGTGAGCTTACTGGGAAATGGTACAAAATACACTCAGTATAATGTTTTCAAAGACTGATAGAAGTGGTCCTCAGTGAAGCTGAATGTCTTTGTAACTATTTATCTGTAGGCAGCAGAAAACACCCTTGAAAAACATGCTGCAGTGCCGCCAGTCCATGAAAAAGCCAAGATCAACATTAGCTTGATCATTGCCGTGAACATAGAGAAATACAAATAGTAACCAGTTTGTAGGTTGCAATTTGTAGCTTTAGAGTTAAAGTGCAAGATCCACTTAAGTGCCCATAAAAGAAAATAGAAAAGAATGATGAATTTCTTTCTGCTAACTGGAGATAAATGCGATCTAAGGCTTGGGTTTGTTGAAAGCTAGTTTGCTGAAAATCAAGCAATATTTGCGCCTCTAACTTTGTGTTATATGTCACTGAGCAGTACCAGGTAATTCCTCTGTTCGCACAACATTTAATATGATACTGAATTTATGCTAGCATTTCCATTAGAAAAAGAACACCAATCTCACAACTAGAAATGTGAAAATGGTGTCAACGGTAAAGTTCCAAGCTCCAGATTTGGACAATTGACACATACTTATACCGTGTAGCTCTTTACCTGTGATAATCACATTTACAGTAACATGAATGGAAATATAAAACCAGCTTTAGTTAGCTAGAGCTAGAAGATTACCAATGATTTGTTATTCTAAACCATTCCCCTGGCTTACAAAGAACAACCTTATCTAGAAACACAGCTCTGTTTAGGCACAGACACAGAAGTAATCTTGTTGCACCAGGAACAGAACTGAGCTTGAACTATATATTCTTGGAGTTTCTTGTTCGTCATTCATTACGTACAAAAAATTAAGGCAAAAAAATAAGCCTGGATATCTCCTGTGGAGGGCTTGAGGGTAGGAAGGCTCTATAGAGGGATCTGGACAGGCTGGATTGATGGGCTAAGTCGAATTGTATGAGGTTCAACAAGACCAAGTCCTGGGTCCTGTGCTTCAGTCACAACAGCCCCATGCAATGCTACAGGCTTGGGGGAGAGTGGCTGGAAAGCTGCCCAGTGGAAAAGGACCTGGAGATGTTGGTTGACAGCTGGCTGAACACGAGCCAACAGTGTGCCCAGGTGGCCAAGAAGGCCAACGGCATCCTGGCTTAGATCAGGAATAGTGTGGCCAGCAGGAGTCGGGAAGTGATCGTGCCCCTGTACTCGACACTGGTGAGGCCCCACCTCGAGTACTGTGTTTAGTTTTGGGCCCCTCACTACAAGAAGGAAGTTGACTTGTTGGACCTTGTCCAAAGAAGGGCAACGAGGCTGGTGAGGGGTCTACAGAACAAGTCTTATGAGGAGCGGCTGAAGTAGCTGGGGCTGTTTAGTCTGGAGAAGAGGAGGCTGAGGGGGGACCTTATTGCTCTCTACAGCTACCTGAAAGGAGGTTGTAGTGAGGCAGGTGTTGGTCTTTTCTCCCAAGTAACTAGCCATAGAACAAAAGGAAATGGCCTCATGTTGCATCAGGTGAGGTATATATTGCATATTAGGAAATTTTCTTCACTGAAAGGGTTATCAAGCATTGGAACAGGCTGCCCAGGGAAGTGATTGAGTACTTGGAGGTATTTAAAAGACATGTAGATGCTGTGCTTAGGGACATGGTTTAGTGGTGGTCTTGGCAGTGTTACTTTACCGTTAGGACTCGATGACCTTAAAGGTCTTTTCAAACCTAAATGGTTCTTTGATTCTATGATTCTATGAGTTAAGCTTGAGTGATAATAATTGCTTGCAAATAAAATAGTAAACTGATTTTAATCTTGTTTAATTATTTGCGCAGATTTAGTTGCACTTTTCTCTTTGTCTCTTTTGCACCAGCTTTACCTTGTCAAAATTGCAGGTGTACACTATAAGGAGAAAGGGCTGCTTTTGCCTTTCAGACCTAGCTAGTCCCTGCCTTGCTACCTTGCTTGGTCAGGGTTACTTGAGTCTGCTACAACATAGCAAGCTGAGGAGCATGGAGAGCACCTGGGAGGCTCCACTGAAGGGAGGTAGATCTGCTTCAGGTGAATCAGACACCAACTTTTAATATGCAGAGCCCACACAGAGATCTACTGACACAGAGACAGCCTGATTGTCCCAAACTCACCTGGTACTTGGCCATTTACAGCTAAGCTGGGGAATAGACACATGGAAAAGCTGCTCACTTTTTGGGTAGCTAAGGGAGACACTATATATTATGTCCAGCTGCCCTACATTAACTTCTGTATCTGACTAACCAGATTTCCTCTCTCTTTTGCCAATGTAGTCCCTCACAAAACCTTAGAATCTCTTGACCATAAAATTTATGTAGAGGCAGTCCTGTATCTAGGCACTTGTCCAAATTTAGATGTATAGTAACAGTTTTATTTGCAGTCATATACATCTCCACCTGAGCATAAACATATTGTATCACTAGAGCAAACATAAAAATGCATATTGCCATTCAAAGTAATTAACGCCGCCTTTATGTCATCTTTCCACCTAGGTCAGAGACAACACATGGCAAAACTATTTGTACAGGTAAATACGCTTGAAAAGCCTATCAATTTCCCTCAAACAAGCTGTTTTCATTCCTTATAAATTTTCTGTACTGTAACAGTGCATTCTTATCCTCCTGAAAAGATTTAAGATTTCTGGGTTTCATTTTCATACAAGTACAACATACTGTTCTTTTGAGAAGAACCTTTCGCATTCACCTCAAATGCAGATTGACTAATATGGTTAAAGACAAATTGATCAGTTTTGAGTACTGTGAACTGATTAGTGAGTCTATTTTTATTTTCAAAATATTGTCTTTAATTTTGGCTTTCCTTTTACATTCAATTTGGCTTTCACAGCAATAGCTGTAACTTATTATGTCACAACTTATATCCTATATTGTAATTTGAATATAACCTGCTATAAATGATTTGTGGCATGATCAATGTTCAAAATCGAGGTCAGGAGACCAGTGTGCCATGTCAGCAGTTCTCATGGCAGGAAACATGTGTGTTGGAGCTTTTTGTGTACAGGTCTCTCAAACTAGCTGCAAGACAACAGAGTTTCGTAACAAAACTAAAACACTTATAGCCAGGGTTTGTGAATGAAAACCACAATACTCTGCTATACTTGTAATGGCATTCTTCAAGAAGAAATCTAGAAAAGGTGGTGGAACTGAAACTATCTGTAAACACTTACTGCAAGGAAGATCTGAAGAGAACTGTGAGCCACTTCTATGTACTGATATTCAAGAAAACACCCCGAGACAGTGATATAACGATGATCCTCTGGTGCCCAGTCTGGGGCTGGGGTTACTGAGGTCACGGTGCAGCCCGGCCCATTCTCCATCCACCAAGAACGATGCATTGAGATATTAAAGGTCAGAATGAGATCTGTTTCCTGCAAAAGAACAAGTGAAGAATTAATGCTCTGGGATGGTACTCCGCTATCCAATGCCTCAGCAAGAGATATCACAGGATGTGTAAAGAAGCAAAGAGCAGTGAGAAAACTGCATTGGCACATGGAAGTTAGTGGAGCTTGCCTACAGCAAGCACAAGTAGCTGTACCTTGGCAGACAGAATTGCTTTGGAGCAGAAGAATAACCCTGCAAGCCAGGATCTGTTCCTGGAGATTATGGTAGCCTAGACTATAGCAGTCATTTGTTACATTGCCCATATTCCTGCAGAAACCATAAGGACTGATGGACATGCACATTTACACAGCAACCCTCCTCTGCTTGGTTCTGAGAAATACAGACTACATTTTGGTGGTCTATATATAAGCTATACAAGAATCATCAGGAACCAGGACTTGGTAGACTTTAATATGTTGGGGTCATTTGCAAGGAGTTTTGTCTCATGGGCCCTGTGAAGCAGACCTGTGGTAGCTCTTCAGAAGTATTGGAGATGTAAAAAAAGGATTCTGTACATTTCCTTGCAAGTGTAGCCTCTTTGTAACACCTTTTTCAGATTTCTAACTTCCTAGGAGTCTGTAAGGAAGCAGCTGGTGAGTGTTACCTTGTCTAAACTCTGCTTAGCTTGTTAAAAACAAGGGGCAAAAAGGCCTGCAACCTTTGACTCCAATGCAGCTAGTGCTATGGAGTAACTAGTCAGCCATGATTTTCTTTAAGATTGCATTTATAAATAGTTCATAAAGGATTAATAAATGATTAATATACATCATAAACAATACTATGGATACGACTTTCATAAATTATACTTGGTTGCACTTTACTTGAGGGTGTTATTCATAGTTATAACAAAAATATAGACTTTGTGGATTCTGTAAGAGCCTACAGTGTTTACCAACCTTTATAAATTATTTATAAGTGTAACTTCATTGTAAAGTGTGACTATCTAGTCTGTGTGCACATGTGCTCAGTCATGCAAAAAAAATTGCTTTTAAGTAAGGCCTTTACAGAGCCAAAATCTCCCCACACCTAACCTACATTTCTTTTCAGCCTGTTCATGACATTAATAATTAAGATTCTCATAAAGATTTTAAAATGTAACTATTTAATTAGGTTTACCGTACCACCAGGAATAAATAGAATGCCATTCTATAACAGATGTTGTGTCCACATTTCCCTCCCTTTGAGGATAGTAATTTCTTCAGTCCCACTTATTTTCCCTTTTTGCAGTAACTTATGCAAAGGTAACCATCCAGAGAGGTTTTGGGTAATGTCATGACTGACACGTCAATCGATCCGTGTTTACACTTGACACTGCAGTGTAGCTGAATGTCTTTTTTTTAAGTTGCAGCTCTTGTCTAAAAGCGCAGAAATTTTGTACATTTTTAAAAATCAGTTATCACCCTGTATAAGCACACCCAGCTGTAAGATGGCAGGAAGGACAATAAATATTTTTGTGATGAACAATTACCCCACATTCTCACAACAGTCCGATCCAGCAAATAAACAGCTATATAAGAAAACATAATGCTTCATATGAATTTAGTCATTTGAAAGTGATCAAAACAACAGTGAACATTTGTATAAATTACACAAATTTCCCCAAAATATATATCTTTATCTACAGCTCTAAGTCTTCATCCCAAGCAAACCTCTCCTTTCTCTGGACCCTCCCCTACCAAATGCAGACACTGGAAAGCGTCTGCCAGCTTTTTCTTGGAAATGGACATTTTTACCTGATATCCAAGCCAGAAGACTATTTTTCGTTCTGAAGTCAGGGCTATTACAGCCCCTCAGTAGCACACTGGCCTGCTGACCTGATGTAAGTAGTTGAAGAATGGGTGTCTTTGCAGTAACTTTGCTTAAAGTAATAGATTTATTCCTGAATGACTAAAATTGGAATCCATCATGTTATTGTCAGAAGACCTTTAAGCCATTCTAGTTACCATGGAAAATTCTTAACCTCTAGTTTGTTATCAGAGATGCAGCATGAATGAATAGGACTCATTGTCTGGCTCTATTTGATCATTTGCAATACCTTCAGAAGAATTGTGATGGACTAAAAATATTTTACAAAGTGCAGACAAAGGGTGAAAAAAGCATTTCTTGAAAAAGCAATGGATAAACTGGCTAGTAGAAAATGAGTATTTGCTATGTATCTGTCAGATGAAGTTAAAATGGGCCAGGAGAAGCCAAACATTAAGATCAAAACTGGGCTCTCTGGTTAGAACATCATTACTCTAGAGATGGTTTTGTTTGCTTACAAAGCGTGCAGTAATCCAAAACTTTACAGGTTAAAAGCACAAGTAAATTTCCAAGTTAGGCAGGGAATACAATCACACATTAAAATATTTACAATTACAAATGGAAATAAAAGTTCAGATAGTCCAGCTTTTTTCCATCCCTGAATTTATTCCTAGATGATTGTCTGAAATAATTTGTTATATTTAGAAAATTTCCTTGCCCTCAAATCAACTTTTAGCAGTTAAGTTGAATGCTGTGATTAGGACTAAATAATCTTGTTTTGTTCAGGAATAGTCTTCTAGTACTTAGCAGTAAAAAATTACAGATCTTTATCAGATCTATATTCTACTCCTATCTCCAAATAATCAGTAAAATGCTGTGTTTTTTCCTCTGCTCATAAAATAGACCTGATATGTCACAAAAATCTTATATTCCTTAATCCTTCATGTTAGTAAAAACAAATAAATCCTACTGAAAGCCCTGACTTCATATCTTAAAGAACTTTGAATAAAGTGGTTGAGAAGGCTTTCAAGGACTGAAGCTATTACGTACTGAATCAGTTAGCAAACAAAGCCAGCTTCAGAAAGCAAAACAGTAAATGTAGGTGAAGTCTGGTTCTGGTAAGACTAGACATCATCCATGGCTCAGATCAAACTTGGATGGAATAAAAATGACAACGAAGTCAGATTTTCACAAACAAACACCTAAGTGAAGCCCTTTAATTTCTTATCCACAAAATAAGTAGGACAAGAATAAATGCAGAAGGAGCCTATTCGGAACAAAGTCACCTCCTGCAGAGTTAGCTTTTCTAACTTTGAACTTGCTTATAACCTTCAAACCATGTACCCCTGTATGCAACTATATAAGCAGAACAGTTCCTGTTGGTTAGCAGTGAAGGTCACCCAGCTTACGAAAAACTTTCACTTCTTAGTGAGAAAACTGATAGGGACTGGAATCTCCTTGTAGAGCTGTGTAAACCAAGGAGGGGATGACATATCTATCATTAACATCTCTTACACTGAAAACATTTAGAGCTATTTTTGGACAAACTCCACTTGTTATTTACTTTATTCGCTGTTTGATTACAGTTTTAGTGGACACAGACCAAGTCTACACTGGAAGCTGGGGATTTGTCATACTCTCCAGTGTGTGTGCCATCTGTTTTCTTTACAAAAATCTGTGGCTCAAACATTATTAAGGGCAATGCAGAGAAATGGTCTGATAAACCTTAAAGCTATGAAACATAACAAGAGCTGTTGATACACATTGGGCATGCCAATACGCTGTTGTTCCCAGTCTGTATGTCAAGGAAGGCTTCATTATCCTAAATTCAACAAACAGCTGCTTCATGGACACAGAAATACATCTGTATGAGCTTTACTGATGATTACGGTGCTGCTTTTATAAATCCTGCTGGTATCTGTAAAGCCTGTTAATGAAAACTGGTGTATTAAAGTAGATTTTGCTATTCATCAAGAAGGGGAAAACAGAGGAAAATATTTAGTAGGACATGTTTGCTGACATTCTTAAACTGTGCTGGTATTTGTAGCGATCAGGAGAAGTACTCCTGGATTAGACAAAGGCTAGAGTCTGGAGGTCTCAGAGACTCAGATCCCAGAGATTAGAAGCTGAAATATCTTCAAATTAAGTCTGTAATTTTATTTCATCTTAGTTCATAAAAAATGTTGAGCTCTGATATTTCTGTACCTGTGTTTAATACGGTAGATAACACCTTTTGCTGGGGTTAACTGCATAGTACAGAACATTTTCTGACTGAGGACAGCTGATGACAGAACATGGCAGCAGAAGGCTTTGTCAGAGCTGCCAGAAATGCGTACAACCTTCTTTGCATTAAGAAGCAGCAGGAGGACAGCAGTGCTCAAAATGAAGATAGCTCTGTGTGTATTTTATTACTACTACTACATATTATTAATATACTATCTCTATGTAGTAATTACAATATATTACTGTTTCAACAATATTTGTTAGGCGCAGCTTAGAGAAGCTGATCCCAAACACAGTGCCGAGAGAAAAAAAAGGCAGCAGCTATTCAGGGTGATTCTCTTTGAAAGTCCAGGAGATCTCGCAGACTAAGGGAAATTAAATTGTACTGACTTCAATGGTTGTGGCTTGCTGTGTCATGGGAAATCAGTTTCTTCCATTTTTCTAATTAGGAATTGCTGAAATCTGTGTGAACCTGCCAAGCTTCTGTACAAGTTTTGTCAGACACAACCATGTAGCCACTTGTTTCATTTTTCAAACTCAAACTAGCAAGAACAGGCTGCTTGGAGACCGAACGATCACACAAGGTTTCAGTGATAAAGGATCAGGGTCTGAAAGCATTTGTAGTTCTGGATGCCTTGGATGCACAGAGGGCCTCTACAGGCTTTTTTTTTCTTCTGTTATCTCACTTTTCCACTCAAACTAGTTCCCATCAGGCAGTACCATTTTCTCACGCAAGCAGACTTTTACAATCTAAAGAAAAAAACTGTCCTCACTGAGGGCAGTAACTACAGCTTGGCAGCATTCCTTTTTTTTTCTTTTTTTTTTTTTTCCCTTGCTTTTTAATCCACAGTTGATACACAGTAAATAATTATTATACAGTTGTGTAGAGATCATGGATATTTAATGTTCCTGATCTTTTTTGTCCCCTTGCATCTGAACTGATTTTTAGCCTCTCCACTTTCTATTTTTAGTATGTGGCTCTTTCCCTTTCCCTTGAATATATATATATTTTTTTTTCAGTAATCTAGATTCCTGGTCTTTAATTTCCTCTTACAAAAAAATTTTGTAACGTTATAATTCCAAATTCGATATGGAATTTGATTTATGTATGTGTCATTAATCAGGTAAGTTTTAACCAGGCCAAATCCAGCCAACAGATTTATTTCTGAAGTTCATCCATGAAAACTAGCAGAAGTTGTCTCACTGATAGCTTTTCTCACTATTGTGTGAAAAATGTTCCAAATGTATCTTAAGTGATTTCCAATATACTTCTGAAGATGTCAATGAATTACTTATAAAGATGCCAGCATGAGAGAAAGATATGACTCAGGTGTCCTGATTTTCTAATATAAAATGAAACTAGCGTGTTATATTAGTAAAATACCATAAAATAGTCAAATGCTCAAAAAGCATAGGAACTACTATACAGAGATTAACATTGTCACTTACTATTCTGTGATATGGTTCCTGTCAATAATGTTATGAAATTATTAGAGCTGCAAGCAATATTATCTTAATTAAGATCTTCCTATTTTTCTTGTATTGGAATATGTACATTGAGAAACCTAATGATGTTTTTTCTGCTCTGTTTCAACTCATTAAAAAAAAAAAAGATACCTGCTAAACTCCAGAATATTAACTTCATCAGTGCAGCGACATCAACATTTTTCATTAACATATTTTTTCAAAAATATAGTTCTACAATTAAAAGTATCATAAGAAGAAACTGGAAACTTTCAGTTTGTATTTCAAGGTTAAAATTATTATTACCATCCCATTATTTTTTTTTCACATTTAAACACAATATTTTTAGACTAAGAATGTTCTGGGCTAGGACCCTTTGATTTTTTTTGTGCAGAACAAGATAATTAAGACCATCCCAGTAGCCCGATGTCACTTATCACAGGGACTGAGAAGGCGCAGTCCCTGTGCTATCACATAGAAATTTAAATTTGGCTCTTCTACATATTTAGTGAAGATCGTGAGCACTAGAATTTTTGTAATTTCTTGGAAAACTACCTTCTGGAGGATTTGTTTGTGCAATGATAAATTACACTGAAATAGGCACCAGAGGTGCTCACATGCCAGAGTAGTAGCTAACTCTGTGGAATCGTATTTATATCTCACTCTGGAGTAATCAGGGATATCATTCTGGAATTGAGAAAATTTGTTGAAGGAAATGAAGCTAAATATGATACTTTGTTTTGAAAAGTTTCTGTATTGACAAATTGCCATTCCGAGAGGAAAACAGCTTGCCTCCAAACATCGTTAATGCGGGTGTGCGTGCGGTGGGCAGTTTTCCAGTCTCAGGTGATATATTTTGTTCTATCCCTAGTGATGGGCATGGCAGTATAATCAGATCTTCTTAAAACCAACAAAAACTTGCTCCTTTCACTCCAAAAGACAGAGCTATTTGAAAGTTTGGATTAAATCTGAAGGTAAAAAGGTGCAATTTAGATATTTACTGGTGTACCAGAAGATGATGACCCCATAGATATCTTCCAAAGTTTCTGCTTTGGGGTGGAATCGAACTGTCTGATTTGGGGCAGGGGTCAATAGCTGGAAACAGGGTGATGGCACATGGTCTCTTTTCTCATAGCAAAGTTGTGTTCCAGGAAACAAAACTTCCAAAGAATTTTGTGATTGTACTAAACTCAGTGTGGCTCTGGATCTCTTTCTGAGGTGAAGTGAATGTTCTGAATGGTTACCAAACCCTCATTATTCATTTTGGACTGATAAAACATTATTTCACTCCTTTCATGGTATATCTGTACCAGTTTTTTATGAGTAAGGCATAATGCTTTTAAAGAAGTTTAAGTTCTTTAGCCTCTTGGGACTGATTCTTTTTTCCTTTCTTTTCTAAATAGTAAAGGAGGTACGTCTTTTGTCTTGGTTTACCTAGGCAAATACAAAGATCAATAGTGCTTAGAATTTGCAGGCATAAATATAAATAAACTCTTAATTCTAAATAAAACCCTTCTAAGCACAAGGACATCTTTGATTTGAATAATATTCAAAGAACTATGCAGAGCTCACAGTGAACTGGGAACACAATTCTGCAGGCTGCAAACAGAAATGTCTAGGCCTTGAGTAAAACAACAGGATGAAATGCATATCCTAAAAATGCTTCTCTTTCCTAGAATAAATGGTTTTCTGAGTGGCCGAACAACCTCAAGATACTTCGCTTGATCACCTCTCTCCAAGGCAAAATTTTAACATGGTCCAACATTTAGTAGGGAAGGATGCAGAAGTTTATGGTGTGGAACTTAAACATCAGTAGGTTTATAGTGCGTATGCAGAAAGAAATTCCAGCTGATGTGGTTTGTTCAGTGTCCCTTGGTGTTGGTTTTTATATAATTCTGGGTACTGTAAAACAAAATGCATGTGTACAGTGACAAACCTTTGTTTTCTGTATACAATGACTTTTTTTCTCTTTAAAAATTTAAATAATTATCTTTTCTATCTTTCTTTTGCTTTAAACAACCCAATTCGTTCATAACCATAGGGTGGAGCTCATGTGTACAGTGAAGAATTTTTTTTTCTTTGTTTGAATCAGCCTCTGCTGTCAAATGTAGCAAAATCTACCACCTGCAGCGTGTGCAGGAAACAGTAAGTAGATTTGAACAGAGTTCTCAGACCACAGAAACAACGTTGTTATCCCAGAAGTGGTGTTAGGAAACTTGAGATCATTGTCATGCAGCAGGTCTTCATGAAACAGCGGGCTGAGGATAAATATATGTGGTGAGTCATGCTCCATAGTCTGAGCATTTCCAGCCAGTAGTGATTTTGTATGCATTAAGATTTCAGAACAATTAAAAAGAAGCCAGGATGAGCTGGGAAATTATTAAAAAACACATGGAGTCATCTTACTCAGTTTGATTCAAATCTAGCCCAGGTGGATATTTTCAGAAGGATTTACTTCTATGGGGAGGTTGCAATGAGCTAAAGCATCAGTTTAAAATGCATAGCTAGTCCTCACAATCCACTTCATTCTCAGTATGAAATAAAATAGCCAGATTTAAATGGTTTGAATTCCTTTGCAGTCAATAGAAAGCATCCAGCTGAAAAAGAGTGCTAAGTATTCCTGAAGGACTCTGAAAAGCTGCCTAAAGAACCTAGATAAGATGTTGAGCAGGAAGCCAGCCACATGCTGATGGGGAGGAACCACAGAGGCAGAAGTGGAAATGTGGGCCATCTTCATACAGCCCTTGTGCCATGATCAAGAACTGGTGTAGAACAACTATCCCTGCATCGACTATTTCAGGCTTTTTCGCTATAACTTAGACCACTATTGACTAGGCTGATAGATGTCATCATCCAGAGAATTAGATTCAGATATGAAGCTGTATAGCATTCATGTAGCTTGCAAATTTGGAACAGCAAACCAAGTCACAACAGAAGCCACACCACTACACACTCTGCATGATGTGCACAAAGCCGGCATGGAGCAGTTTCTATTGCAACACTGCGGAATATTTATAGCAAGGGTGTTTCTGACCATTAGTTTGACGTGTTTTACACCTAAATGTGACTTTTACCGATTTCACATGATTGCACAACTGCAGCTGTTGGTTGGACTTGATGACCTTAGAGGTCTTTTCCAACCTTAATGATTCCATGGTTCTATGATTCTAACCACACCAGATGACACAGGAAAAACTGTCACAGATTTCAGTGCTCATGTGGCAAGGGCTCCATTACCCCATAAACTTTGAAAACCACCTTTAGCTCCTGTCAGAAAGGTTCTGTTTATTTTTTTTAAGTGAAAGAGGCATTTGTCACAGGACCATGCTACATGACTGACAAACTTCAGCTCATAATGAGTTCATTCATGTCATTACAGCTGATGATGCTTATTAGAATACCTAAGGCTATACTCAGATTTGATAAATCAAATTCTTTTCACTTTACATGCAGTAATTAATTTAAGAGTAGGTGAAATTCCTCTCTCTTTTTGTGGTGTGATGTTATGTCACTCAGCATGGACCACAGATTAGTTTTATTAAAACTAATTTGATTATCCACTACTGTTGTCTAAGTACAGAAATAATAAGATCTAACTTATCTTGAACATGGAGTGAATTACAGATGTTTTGTATATCAGCTGCTTCCTGCATTTGAGAACGATTTGAATTATTTCTAAGAAACAAGATGCACAGTTTCTCCTGTTCTAGAGCTGACAATTCTTTTTTTTTTTTCTACACTGTGCCTTAGAAATAATTTTGAATAATTACACTACTCAGGAATTCCAGTTTTAGCTAATTTTAGATTTCAAAATGAAAGGAAAAGAATGTGAACCACACTGAAAACCATGTATTTCAACATTTTTAGAAGAAAATATTACACTTTTCCAAACTTGACTTATCAGGGTGTTTAGGCAGCATTTGCAAATTGGAATGAAAAATGTTAGTGCTCCCACATATCAAGTGTAGGCGATACAGGTTCAAATCTACTTGATTTAGAAATGAAAAATAAGGTATTCACAAACTTCTATTCTGACAATACAAGTGTCATGGAAACAAACTAAAAAGAAATAGTGTCACCCACATTAATAAACAAACTACAATATCAAACAAGCTGATGTTAGCAAAAATCTCAACTGCCTGTCCTTTCCTCTTGTGAGCTATCGCTAAGACGTGACAATTGCCCACTATTCAGTAAACTGCAGCCTCCTAAGAACAATCCAAAGCCATTTAAAAAGATTCAGTGCATAACTTTGGGTAAATGTATGATTTTTAACAGAAGCACACCCTGAGGAATAATCTTATGATGCCACACTAGATTTTTTCAGCTAGTATGAAGGAAAGTACCTCATGTACTGCGAAAGAAACTGTAACAATTTAAACCATTTAAATTACTAATCCATAGATGAATAGCCTGTCACTCTTCTACATATTGACTACATGCCATGCACTGCTGCTAACACAGAGGACTACCTGCACTCATAAGAATAGAAGTCTTCTTACATATAATACAAGAACATCTAATTTAAGAGGGCAAAATCACCTTTATAAAAAGATCCATTATTCTGAAAACCTTAGACTTAGCACCAGTTCATACGACATACATATAAGCCTGTATAATACACATAAGATGTACAAAAAGTCTTATGCATATTCAGTGTGCAGCATTATAGTTTTGAAGTGATGGTGCTATTAGGTGGTAACGAGTAATTTTCCAGATATCAAACCATTTCTTCCTTTAAGTCTTTACATCAGTTTTTGTTTCCTGTGATTTGATTCTCTTTCCTCTTAGATACCAATACTTTAATCTGGATTTTGTGGAAGATATAGTGGTTAACAAATAAACCATGTTATTTAATGATGTAGCAAATGCTGTTTGGCATTGTGTTTTCCGGTGTAGTCTTGTAAAAGCTTTGTTCTCTTTTTAAGTGTTATATTAAAATGAATATAAAGACAATGATACAGGCTAATTCAAATATTTTCTTTTTTAAAGAGTCTTTGTCCCTGCTTTTTACTTCATGTATTAAAGCACAAATATGTAAGAGGTATTTTATAAAAGATAACATAGAAAACCCTATTAATTGAAGAGTAGGTATCTAGTATCTGACAGGTACCCTTAAAAACTAATTTCCAGATCAGCTATGTAGGAACGATAGTTCAGTGACACTTCATGTCAGGTGTCAGGTCCGCTGCTGCTGAAGACTTCTGTTTGGATGCTTTGCTCCATCTCACAGGGTAGTGCAAAAGGAAAGACTGGTTTTCAGTTCAAATTTACATTGATTAGTCCCAAGAGAAGTTGAATGTGGGGACTCTCTTACTCTGCTCTTCCACAAGACCATTGACAGTTTGCTCACCTTTCAGTGAAAACAGAGCTCTCTCTGTGGGTGAGCACTGGCTGAAAGGGGAGCAGATCTGTGGGAAAGGACCTGGGGGCCCTGGTGGCCAACAACCTTCTGGGCTGAGTTAAGAGGAATGTCACCAGCAGGCTAAGGGAGGTGATCCTTTGTCTCTGATCAGCACTGGTGAGAGCACACCTGCAGGGCTGAGCCCAGTTCTGGGCTCCCCAGTACAAGAGAGACATGGACATACTGGAGCCGCTCCAGCAAAGGTTGAGTTAGTTTTGGACTGGAGCACAGTATGTCTGAGGAGAGGCTGAGGGAGCAGGGCCAGTTCAGCATTAATGGCAGAAGGTTTGTGGGGATCCTACTGCTGCCCATAACTACCTAACAGGAGGGCCTAGGGAAGGCAGAGCCAGGCTAAATCATTTTGTGATTCAACTTGTCTTTCCTTGGAGACTTTAAAGTGTTGTTGCACTTTTTCAAAAAACAAACAAAAAACCAGCCAAATAGCCAAACAAACAAACAAAATCCCAATTACAGAATGGGTTGTCTTCCTGCAGTATGAATATCTATCGGGTATCCCTCAAAATCCAACTATAACATACAGGGGAGCACAGTAGTAGTAAGAGCACAGCAACTCAAATCTGACTTGTACGCTGCTCTACAGGGAAAACATACCTCCAGGAACCAAGAAAAGATTCTTAACCTACATGTTTTCTGCCTTGATATGACCCAGATGTACCTCCTTCATTGAGATGGGGAAGGAAAAGATTGCATTGAAGTGGTATGAATATTGGCTCCAAAGTCTTTCTATAGATTTTTAATCATGCACTTACAGTTAGGGCCCTTCTCTATCTTGCCAATGAACTATCACATGTAATGGAGAATAAAACAGTGAAAACGCTCAAAAAATCACGAAATTTATTTCAAAAAGTTTTCTGTCTCTTGAATCCATTCCATTTGAATCATATCATCACAGTCCTTAGGTGTGTATATTTTATTTGCAAACATTTCATACTGGCTAGCTAAAATTTTGCTTTAGAAAATCTCTGTAGTATCCAGCTCTGTATTCAAAGACCCTCCAGTTTCCAGCCAGGATTAAGGTGAAGCACTAGGAGCAATGTGCTTTAATGAATGTAGCTTGAGAGGAGTAACTAGAGCAGAGCTCTATCTCTGTAGACTGAATCAGTGATTGAAAACTTTATTTAAGAAACTGACAGGGAGTAGATTTACCATTCTAACTGTAGTGTCTCTGTCAGTTTCTTAAATTAAGTTTTCAGGAGCTGATTTAGCCAAGGGAAATGCAGAAATCCGGTTGAAGCGTCTCTTGGGGCTGCTTATACTAAATTTTTTGTTTGTGTTTAGTGCTAATGCAGAATTAGAGGAACTCCACTGTCAAAATGTTACAAGATAGATGCTTTTATTACTTTGAATTGGAAAGCTGGTATACAGAATAGAACAGTCGCAGGAGGAAGAATGATGCAAAGAGCTCTTCTTTGATTTCCTGGTGCTTAAGAATATTGCAAAACACTGAATTCAATGAAGTAGAGCTCATTTTTTTTTTTTGTCAAGGAATAAG
This sequence comes from Opisthocomus hoazin, assembly GCF_030867145.1. Lineage (NCBI taxonomy): Eukaryota > Metazoa > Chordata > Aves > Opisthocomiformes > Opisthocomidae > Opisthocomus > Opisthocomus hoazin. The sequence goes on from NC_134415.1 coordinate 71,817,440, forward strand.
CATAGTATATCTAGCTTATTAAATATAGACTGGGTAAAAATGTTTTCAAGGGAATGTATATCTGCCCTATGGAAAAATATATAAACTTCAATAAATAATTCATTTTTGCAGTAGCTATATAATCATTTCACTATGAAATGCTAGCAACATACCACATGTGCTCTGTCTCTTTCTTTGGAGTAAAACTCTCATAAAATACTTATAAGAAGGATCTCTTGTTTACAGAAAGACACATTGCTTTTACATCAACATCACTGATTATTTTTTCTTTCTTGAACAAAAGGATTGGAACTATTAAATATTCCCTTAATTCCTAACATCAGAGCAGTTTTCTACGATGTGCATTAGTGCAATTCTGACCTCACTGGGAGCTGAATTTGCCCAGAGAAGGTAGCAGTAAAGCCCTGTATGCTGCCAACCTAAAATAAATGTTTTAGTTTAATCTGAAAGAGTGGTCTAAAAAATATTATTACATTTAAGGCATACATCCCTTAAAAAAAAGGATCTAATCTAAAAAATGAATGTCAGACTTAAGCCTGAAAATAATGATTACATAGTTTAGTCCTCAAAAGTTAGAAAATGTCAAAGTCCTTGGTTTAGCCCTGGTGCACCTCAGTGCTACACTGTAGTATTAATTACACATTACTTTACCACCTGAGTTGAGCTCAGAGCATCCTGTAAAACTTCATCACTAAGTCACACTTACATATTTTTCAGTCTTTTAACCTGTAGAGACTTACAGCTTAATCCCAGATAACTTCAGAATTTATTTCATTTTTTTGTACTGCCGATAATTCCATTAAATTAATGGGACTCTCATAGTATGTAAGATTAAATTTGTTACACTGAGACCAGACATTCATATAAACACTTTCCAAGACGTACACTGAACCCACTAATGTATCTTTCCATATTGACAATCACATCTTTTTCATTCTATGATTTTCCTGCTGATTTTGATAAATATGCTGTGATTCCTTAGCATGCTGAAGAGAACGTCATATGAAACAAAGTTTAATGTTGTCAAAGCCGTATTTGTTCTGACCCACCTATAAGGCATTCTGCAAAAAGGAAAACTATCCAGAGAGAAATTTCAGTAGTTCATTGTCATTATTGAAAGAAGTATTAAGTGATGCTATGCTGTGGTCTGTTGTGCATCCAATACTATTATATTTTAATGGCATGAATGATTGAAAAAAGAGAAGAATTACAAAGTGTATACTGAGAGATTGCAAGTACATTTCAGGAAAGGAGTAGCACTGAAAGTCATCTTCAGCAACCTGAGATTTGTCCTGGAAAGTGCTATTCAGCAAGGACAAGTGGAATGTACGACACTTAGGTTGAAATAACTAAATGTGCAAACACAGTATGGGTAACAACAGCCTTAGCGTTGCTCTTTCACAAGGGAGAGGAAGGTTAGCACGGTTCACAAACTGAATAGAAGTCAACACTGTCATGTTGCTGCAGAGAAGTCATCCTTCTGGGTTGTATAAACAGGAGGGCAGTCTGCAGCACTGACACATATCGTGTTAGCTTAGTATTGGCAAAGCCGTACTCGAAAGACTTCAAGAAAAACTGCGGACTGACTGGAGAGGAGCCAGAGGGGAGCAGTTAGAATGGGCAGATGTCTGGAAACAAGACCTATGAAGAGAGATAGAAGGAACCGGGGCTTCTTAGCTCAGAAGAGAGAGAACTGAGAGCATAACTGCTGTTGTAAAGAAAGGAGTAACTGGTTTCCCTCCCTATAATGGAAAGACAGCCGTCATTGGCCCAGGAACTGGACTACATTGCAAAGAGGATACAAATTGGATCTTGGGGGAAAAAAGTTCCTGAAGCCAGGTGAAAGGAAATCACTGGAAAGGACTGCCTGGGGAGTCTGTGTGATTTATTGTTGCTGGCATTGAAGAACAAGATAGGCAAAATCCTGTCACATTTTCATACATATTGCGACTGGTGACATGGACTAATTGACCTACTGAGTCATTCAGCAATGTGAATCTATGATTCTAATGACTGAAAGCATCGTTCTGGGAATACATAATATTTATAAATATGTAACACTTTTCACCAGTCATTCCACTGAGATTTGATATACTTAATATAATAATTAGAAGTACCCAACAGGTAAAGCGTAAACATAACTGAATTTAAATACAACAGTTTCCCCTGGAGTTTTCAAACAGATAAGAGCAATTTTAATGCAAGAAAAGAGAGCCTTATGGATACAAGTAATTTTAAGAGAATAACCCTCTATAAAAATTTTCTTCTTTCTTGGGTTCCCGACTTTTGGTAGGATGTTTCCTATAGTACTGCACAGTCCATTCTGTGGAACTCTTAAACAGAGTATGACCTGTGATGGCTGGAATGCATATCTCTAGCCTTGGTTTCCTACTCCTGAACAAGTTGCCTATATAGTCCACGGAGCTGAAAAGGTGCTTTCAGAGCACAAGTCATCTCACCAGGTGTAGAAGTATTCTTCAGTATGAGGTCAATCACATCTTAAAATGTCCTTTGCTTGCAAGTCCTTTGGCTTTAGAGCAGATCTACATACTACTCCAAAAATAGATATCTGTGTTCAGTTCAGCTCCATATACTTAAAAAATAAAATCAGAAGTATAGATACCCTGGAATACATATAAACCAGATGAAAAATAAATAATATTCTCTCTATACATAATCTGCTAGTCATCTGCATGTTTTCTGCAGTTAGATGTGCAAAGAAGGCAATTCAACTAGAAATAGCTGGTATTAACTATTCAGTAAGTTGGAAATTCCCTCACACATAAAAAAATGGTTTTAGTTAGATATGTAATGTAGAATTTCCTTTGGAAGAGTACTGAAATTCTTCTTGAAAATAAGAAGGTGGTTTACTTTGCCACATATGTAGGATTCTTAAACTTCTTGAGCTTTTTGGAAACTTGTCATTAACCAGATATGAACTCATGTAGCATGAGACATTTGAGGACCCTGAGACAAAGTTCTTGGGGTTCTGTGATACTGGAAAACTGATGTCTGGGTTAATCAGCTAAATGCTTGATTAACGGGTACTGGTGACCTCCGGGAACAGTGACTGTGCTGTAGTCCGTTCCCAGTCTTCTGCTACCACTTTGCCATGGCTGTACTGCTGTGGATTTAAACTTCAAAATGCCAGACTCTCCTATTGAAATTAAGCACCAATTTCTCTGACAAGCATCTGATATCCCACCCCAGAACTGGAAAGAAGAGAAGAGAGATACTGTCTTTGTAATAATATCTAAATTTTCTGTAGAATTCATATTTGGCATGACAAAGTTGATTTAAGCAGCCACAAGAAAAGTAAAAAATTTTTAAAAGCAATAAATTTTGCAGGCAACTAACTTTTACCTAATTCTGTAAAGAGGAACTGGTTTGCAAAATGAAAACTACAGGCTCAGTAAAAGGAGACAGTACGGAAATCTGATGTGCCTGGGATTTTGTTCGACAGCACTAGCTTGAACACAAATGTTTAATTGCCACGAAGAATAAGAGGACATCTTGAATGCGCAGTTATAAAAAGTCTCAGATACTGAAAGACAGACATTTAAGATATTAATATTAGGCAGAAAAATAATGCTATAAACAAGTATTAAAGCATTTGGAGAGATGAAAATGACAAATTTTACTTGTGACACAGTCAGACTTTAAAAAATGAAATACAGTAAGTTTGATAAGGTGTTTTTATTAAATGGGCAGATTAGGGATAAAATAAGTTCCAGAAATTTTTTTTTCCTCACTTAAACCTGAAGTAAGTGGAATTTCCTAAAGCTTAGCTTCTCTTAATGTTCATTGTAACATTAAAATGATTTGTTAAAATACAGTAACATAAAAGAAAAATTTTGGAATCAGAAACAGCTTTTAGTAGCATTGAGCATGTTTTATTCAGAAGATCAAAATATAGTATCACCTGATTTTGAATCTTTAAATTTAAATTCAACAAATTGGCCCTTGATATCATCTAGATTTTGCAACGGTGAGCCTGCCTGTGATTAACTTAATCTGTGGTTAGTGAGACAGGTAACCATGTGTATAAATTCTGCTTTCTTTGTATGAACCTGAGAGTAATTTTCCTAGTTTCCATTTTCAGAAGATGATTTTCATATCGGTTGTCCTACTTTCCTACCCAGTATCATTCCACTTCTTAACTGCCATCATATCTGCTGTGATCATTATCCCGAATAATTCCTATCTCTACTCAACATCCTTTGCTACTAGCTTTGTCAGCCAATACTCATGTAACATGCCTATGGATGTATTAGGTCCAGTGGCTCTTGATCCCTGCACAGTTTATATGCTATTGGAATATCAGCAGGTGAGATTCCTATTTCTAGCTTCAAACCAGATGTTAATCATTGGACTAACATACAATATGTCCTCTGGATCATGAGCAGATCAAAGTTTATGATTCCTGTTCTACATGCAAGGGCCATGTTCTGTTCAACGTTGCAATTCTATAAATCAGTCATTAGTGGCAGTGTTTGCTAGGCAGAGATAAACACTTTCACTGGATCTCTGGATGTAATTCTGTGAAACGGAATTTCTGATACTACCACTGAATGATGAATCAAAATGAACAATCATACTTTACATTTCCAATTAAAATCCAGTTATTACTTTCTTAGAGGTATATTATTCCTCTTATACAGGGCAGACAGTTTGACTAACCATGGAAATGAAACCAGGACGGAAGATTGTAAACTCCTTGATCAGACAAGATAGAAAATCTTATCAGTGAGGGGATACTTACTGCATATATTTTACAGAGTTAGAGCTTCATTTATTTATCAAAAGTCCTGCACATCGTTTAACCATTCACACCAAAACTGTGGATTGCAGAAAGAGGGTATAAGGTGGCCTCTGCCCACTGCTAGAAATTGTCATCAAGTTCTTTAAGCTGCCATCTTTACATTGCGTAATATAAATGAGAATCTGCCTGGGTCTGTCTTTACACCATTAAGAATAAACATCCTTAGGAGAAATACTCAAAACTGAACTGATGCAGAGATACATTCATACAGGCATGTATCACTGCTTACATACATGTATATGAGCATGTATACACATACTTACCCTCATTTTCTCTCTATATCTAAGGAAGGGCAATAAGTGAAATCAGTGGACGATGACCCCTGTTCCATGTCAATGATATCAACTTCTTGGTACGATAATCTACATTAGGGAATAGACTGCAGTCTCTTGTTGGGTGTCTCTTTCTTACATTTTAATTACATCTTCTATAGGTACAAGATAATTTGGGTTATTTACTGTTTTTCTTAATATTCCTGAAGCTGGAAGAGACTCTTGTCCATAGTCTTTTGATATGAGGGGAAAAGTTCATATTAATGTAAATGTACTTGAATTAAGCTCCACGCATTGCATGTCTTCCTAAATGCACACTTTTTGCTGATTTCCTGAAACTGAACAAAATAAATTACCCGTCTCTTGTAACAGATATGTATATGGTTGCACGTGTCTGAGTACATGACTACATACACACACTCTGTTAATTTAAGGATATTTTGTACATACATGTGTGTATGTTGTGTGTTGAAAATGCATCTTGTAAAAGTAACAGCCACTACTGTTTTGTTGCATGTGTTTATACATAAAGGTTATACTGAGACAAACAGTAAAATTCTGTTTTCACTTGCTTATGGTTTTCTGAGTGCAAAAGAGATGGCTTTATCTAGACTTGTATAGATTTAATATTTCTTTCCTTTAAAGCCCCGTTGAAGCTATTCACCAGTGAATACTCTATGCACTGGTCTTAATCTGCCCATAGAAGGAAAAGACAAGTACATATTCATTTGTCTTAAATAAAAAATGAACAATGTTTCCTTTGATCAAGAGCATATCTGAAAGATCTTCATCCATTGCATCAAGATTTTTGAAAAATAGATAGAAAGGTATGAAGAGTATGGAATCTGTGAAAAGTTTAATCTTACCGTATTATTCTCAGCAAATCGTAGTCAAAGCTATCTTTATTTACCTGACGTCTGAGTTAGAAATCTATTTCAAATTAACCTATTAAGCAGATAGATAGATAGTTTAGTATGCAGAAAGAGTATAAAGCTTATTGAAAATATTTATTACCAAACTCCCTGTTAATTTGTTGCTCAAATCATCAGAATTGGATCAGCAAAAAGAAAACTGTCTAATTTAATGGAAAGTTTCTTTAAAATAGGGCTTCTGTTCCTGCTTCATTCACTTTAATAACGTCTGAGTATAGGAATATACATTGGCCTGGAAAACTACAGGTCTGGTAAAATGACTTTGCAATTTGACCAAGAATAGTAAGGTAGCAGATCATACTGATACGTATGTTGTACACGCAATATGTACACTGAAAACAAAGAGTAGAAGGACAGATCACCTCTATGTACAAGAACTGTGGACAAGAAAAACTAACACTGGTATACAAAGTTTGCTTCAACAAATCTGATAAAATCAGAGCAGAATCTTACCATTCAATCCTCCTTTCAACACCATTACTACCATACTGCATAAGCAATATTTATTTTCAGAAATATTGAGCATACCTTGTAGATTCCTCTGTAATCAGGAAATTGTATATTAAAAAATACGTAAATTCTAATTCTAACTGATCCAGACCCTGAGTTTTCTTAGATAACCATACTGTAATTGGTCTAATGAATATTTAGTTTTATAATCTCTACTGGAATCCCATCTATCTTCTAGTCATTATGATAATTATGTTACAAACTGACATATGAGTTATTTCAGCGTGGGCTTTGTATGAGGGCTCACACCAACTGAGCCATCCAAAGAGGAAAAACGTGTCTCGTGACACTGAAATTTGCTGTGAGTTTGCGGCTTAGCTGTATGTGCCTTGGTTAGCTTTAATTTAACTGAATTTATATAAGTATATTAATTAAGAAGGTGCACAAAATAATTCAGCCGCTTGCTAACAGCCCTGGATGGGCTTGTGCAGTAAGATACACACTGCTGTGACTATATGGCTATCAGTGTTTAACCTAAATGAAATAAAGCTGTAGTGGTTCTCACTAAATAAAATGCCATCTCACATCCTCCTTGCAATTAAAATGATAATTTAGGGTCATATTTTATTTTCTACTTCTTTCACTCTAGCATGTAGTATGATGTTACCCTTTTCCTGGTAGAAAGGGTGGCTGAAACAACTTGAATATGTATTCGAACCAATATGCTTGGTAAGGAGGAAACAAAAGGCCTAATGTCTTGCCATCTCCCTTTCACCTCTCTCCCTTTTTGATGGCCACCCACTGAGCCAGAAGCAGTGGACTTTAAATACTATAAAATAATGACATCTCAAGACACCTAGTGAACAAAGATTGAAAAAGAAAGAACCTGGTGAGCATTAACACTTTTCACTGTGTGTGAACAGAGGTCTGAGACATAAATTTGCAGAAAATAATATGATGCGAACACTACATGAGAAGAATATTATAATGCTTATGTACAATAAGGAATGAATTGCAGCGGCATAACAAACTTAATTCCGGGGTTTACAAATATGCAAGACTTCAACTTCCCAAGTACTTTTCCAATGGATGAAGGTAGTCTTCTGTGTTTACCATGCAAACTTCTGCAAATATTTGCTAGGCTTTCTTGGTTGTTCGTCAACTGTAGGGATAAAAGCTGTATTACAGATATTGCTGCAGAAAAGTCCTTGCATATTTTCACATAGGCCAGTTTATTTTTTTCCATTTTTGTAAAGGTACTGATTCTAAACTTGCCTCCTCTGGTACATGAAGATCATAAAGTGCATTGCTATTGACGTTACTATTTTTAAACATTTTTTGATCCCTCTGGCAGGTTGTTTCTAGTGTTCTTTTATGGGATTTAAACTACATCTTTCTGGCTTTGAGAGGCTGTACTCGTTTATTTTCGCTCACTAGAAAATGCTCCAAGGTTTTGAGCCAGTTTTTTCATTAGAAACTAATAAATTTGACTTGAACATACACAATGCTAAAAGGCTTAGTTTGCTGTGACTTGACCTAGCTTACTCTGTCATCTAAACCCCTAAGCTTTATTTGTAAAGGCTGTTAATACCACATCAGTATTCAGTTCAGAGCTTCATGTAAGAGTTCTCTCTTAGGGCACAATTCTATGAAACATGTGAAATTAATCTGAGATAATGTAACTCACAACAGAGATAGAGAAGAATATTCCCTTATTATTGAGCAGTATCCAGAAAACCAGGAGGTGACGAATAAGTGGGACAAAATGAATTCTTTTATTTCTGCCCATCCTTTTGTATTTCACAGTATGTGCACATTCTAGACAGGATGATACAGTGCAAGAGGGCTGAGCTGGCATGGGTTACTATGACTTCTTTATGCTTTTAGTCAGTACATTTGATCATTCATTTATATGGCATTAGTGTTTCTTGATGTCATTGTGCTTCTCGAAGTTGTAATGCGCTTTGTCCTAATAGTTTTCAGGAGTCGCCTGTCAAGAGGGAAGCTTAATAAAGAGTTTTATTTCTACTTGCCTTAAGACTTTGATTTTTTGTGGTTTTGTTTGGGTTTCTTTACAAATGAAAATTAAAAATGCTCATCTGCATGCCCCTGAAAACCTTCAAAAATATCTTAGAACTCAGATAACTGAATTCAGTCAATTATATGAAGTCTAATAACAAAATAAAGAGCAAGTAAGGTAGACTTCAGATAAATCTTTTTTTTCCCACTGGATTTGGGGTGGTTGAAGACCTCCTTACTTGCACAGTGTATTAGAGGTTACCAACTTCTCAGACCTGTCGTTTAGTGAAAAACTGTTTTGCCAATATCTGTTATTTTAGCAGAGACCAACTAATTACATTCTTTAAACTTCTCTGCCTCTCTTAAACTGAAACAGGTGAAGTACTTCATTAGAATACAATAAACTTTGGCAGATGGTTGGATGATGGAGCACATGATGGAGCAACTGAGACCCATGTGGTATAATCGTGGCTGAAAAAGGATGGTTAAGCAAAGTTAGTCAACCTCATGCAGTCCTTAAGCCAAATAATAAAAGGGAACCACCTTGACTAGTACCCGTCTTTTAATTTGTAAAGAAAATAAGTATGTCTTGAGTGCTCTGACTGATTATCAGACAAACACCAGCATCTGTCAACCAGCAGTGACAGTCAGTTTCCTACAGGGCTGGCTTGGCCCCTAAAAGATAGTACATCCAGCAAATTCATTAGTTGCATCTTACAGGTCATTATGGGCTTGTCTGGTGGATTCCAACAGTCTACTCCTACTCTTAGTTCTTGCCTTTCGCTTGTGCTTCCTCACTCATAACTGCATGTCTTCCCCAAGATAGATCTCTGATCGCAGTGTTTCGCGTCTAGCATCCTGCTCTGGAACCTGGATGCCAGACTAGCATTTTCACTTTTGGCCCTGACTGTACTTACTTTTACTTGTCTCCCTTGGATAGTGCATTGAGATTCCCTCCACTTCAAGTGAACTGGGGCTTCAAGTTGTCTCTGCCCAGCCACTTCACTGGTGTGCTCACTGGTTCTCACTACACTGGCTGGGACCATCTGATGTCTACATGGTATTAAACACCCTATAAAAGCGAGGCAATGCACCTTTCTGTGTTTTCCACTAGTCTCCAGAGTAACTGGTGAACCTCTCAAAATCGAGACTTCTTATGATGGTTACTCACCTAAAAGTTCTCATTAAATCACTTGATGCACAATGTATTGTAAATTGAATGCCTCCTCCACATTCCTAATTTTTAGTGAGAAGTCAGCTGATTGGTGTCTGTATAAATCAGCTTATTTGAATTTCCTGCAGCCTTACTCTATATGCAAACTAGACAGTATATGCATCTCCTTATTGACATTGCAGCTCCCTGATATGTCTATTGTATGGGACAGCACAGAAATATTTATATTTTCACATTCATTGCAGAGAAGAGCATGTGGTTTTGCAACTTCACCTATTTTTGGTAGTGTTGTTGTGTCTGAATAAAAAAAGATGTTCTACTTAACGTTCACAGTTTCCTGTCTCTGTAGCAGAGTATTCTTATTACACTTTTCTTTGTGGGAAAGTGAGAATTGCCCAGGATTTCCATGGTATTTAAATACCTACATCCATGTTGATGGGCATTTAAATCTATTGAAAAATCTGGATCTAAGAGACTTTGACTGATGAATTTTGTGGCAAAGCATGGATCTAAACCAGTCTCCCAGATGCCACCTTGCTGATTGAAGCATTTAAGTGGTTTTACTCTCAAACTGCACATCCTAGAAATAATCTCTGGTTCTGTAATTATGCTAATACAAGTATCAATATCAATATGAAAGATACTAAAATACACTAAAATAAAAACTCTTCTTTCGAAGTCTTAGACTGCAGTTCAAGAAGCCTGCCATATCTATTGATTGATATGGGATGACTACAGCAAAAGCTTTAAAGTATGAAAACTTTCTTGAGGAATAACAAGTAATTGCCAATAAACTGAGTTTAATGTCCTTACTTCATCCAGATCAATGCTTCCTTTTGAAAGGAATTCATGCAATTTGATCCATTTGTCAGGCTGATCAAGACTCAGCTCTCCATTAACGCGCGCACACACACACACACACAAAAAAAAAAACCTCCTACAAAGACTCGGACCTGTTGACAAAAGTGAGTGGAAATGTGCCTTACTATTTTAATGAATGTGTAGAAATATCAAATCAAAAAACAGAATCTGAGACAACTTTATATTGACCCCAAATGCCTTAATAAATATAAACGTGAGAAAAAGCTCTGAGATGTTATTTAAATAGACATCTCTGGTCACTTTATAAAGTCTAAAATTCCCATTCAAAAGCACGGCTTTTGTCCAAAGGCAATTTCCCTAGATAATCAAGGAAAAGCTGTATATAGACTGACAAATGTATTGAAAAGAACACTAAATTTGTTCTGTTTTCCCTGACCCAGCAGAAAAGTTCAGAGGTTCTTTTGATTAAAATACTTGTTTGACCTCGGATTATTAAGTAGAAAAAAATAGAGTATATATATAGAAAGTTTTATTTTGATATTCCTTCTGTTCTTCAGCCTGTCCTCCAATAAAGCAGTGCATTTAAGTCTTACTATGAAATTACTGACTTCAATAGGATGATTCAAAGACCACCACACCCATGCAGAATATCACACCTGTTATTTATCCAAAGAGATTTAGTTGTTTCACTTTAAGAGAACTGAGATAGTTGCTGGGTTTTCTTTCAGATTTGCAGGTCATAATGACTTATTTTTTTTTCTTTTTTTCTGTCAATGCAACCATTGCAATGACATGGTGTGTAATAATCTACCTGCCTACTTATAAACTGTAAAAGCACATATTTCTAAAGTAAATGTCATATGCTGCCCAGAGACGCCAGATACAATTCCCAGTAACTTCCACTGAGATCTGAATGCCAAAGGGAATATTTGGTTTTAAGAACACACAGATTAAGGATATCTTACAGGTCTGGTACTATCTATGTGTTTTAACTAGCTATAACTGACACCAGTGAAATTGCTGGAGGCTTCCATTTCGTTGATACTTTCAGGAAGGAGCTTCTGCTCGATCATGTAGAGCTGAAGCTGAACAACAAAATTCATTTGTAAATAGAAGGGAAAGTTATTTTCAAAGTCTTAAAGCTGATTATTTAATGTAAGACAAAAATGTATTCAGAAGTCATTTAGGTGCATTATAATGAATTGAAACCTACATAATTTTTCACTATTGCTTATTTCTTCCATATTCAGATGGGTTCTGCATTCTCCTAGTTTTGCTCTCATCATCACACTGCACAGATAATAGCATCCTGTTTAATTGCTAATTATTCTTTGTAATTCTGTTTAGATATTTTAATTATTTTGTTTAGTGATTTAATAACAACATATGACTCCTTATATTTTCAAAGCACTTTAGAATTAACGAATAGCATGAGGTATGTAGTGGCAGCAGTAAAATCATTAAAGGTGGAGAAATAGAGATGGGAAAGTTACTTGATTTTACCAGATTAGGACTGAAGAGATATTTTTTTCCAGTTTTGTTTTTGGGCCATTGTACCAAATTGCCTCTGTCTCTTATTTTGCTCAACAAAGACAGAAGACTAGAATTTGCTGTAGTTGACAGAGGTCTAGAAGTTCCCTTCAGAAGACCAAGGCGAGAACAATTTATGCTGCTTCCAACCCAAACCATTCTATGACTCTATGATTCTTTGATCTATCTGTTATATTAACAATTAATACAAGTGAACAAGGAATAGTTCCAAAATACATTTTAGGCAACTAACAGCTTTTTTTCTCATGAGCCTGATAGGGTTGTGTTTTAAAGGCTTAATGTAATTTCTATTACTTTTTATAGTGCTGTAAATGAAATTATTTTAGAAAACAACATTCTGCACAGAAAGTTTCAACTTATTTGTAAATCCTCACATATGAGGAAGTTTGTGAATACATAAGAATTTAATATTGTACATTTAGATTATTGTCACTCATGGCTAGATAGCCATAAGAGTAACTAAATTGTCCTTTGCAGTATTTCTGCTAATGCTAGAAGAATTAGCTTTGCTCCAAAAGGATATATGCTCTCTGAAATTATTTCAACATTTTCTGACAAAATATTTTTCTACAGAAAAGGGGTCCTTAAAAAAAAAATCCCAAACCACAGCTTACTGAACTATCTTTTCTACGTTTGTGAGTTATCCCGTTTAAATCCATGTCAGACAACCACGTTGTATTTTAAGCTGTCAAATGACTTGAAAAATATATATCATTGCAAACATATGTAATTGTGGTAAACTCTTCTGTACAGTGTGGAGTAAGATGTTCCTTCAATATCACTTCACTTATAGTTCAGAAAAAGGAAAGTTTGCTACATCAAGACTATTTTGTGCTTCATGTTGCTTATACAGTAACAGATGACATCTCAATTTAATATCAATCTGTGGCTATGAGTGTTAGTTGTCAGTGCCCAGGCTTCTAGCCCCCAACTTCATCTCCCTCCAAGCAAACCACAAGAATGAATACTGCAAAGGGATAGATACTCAAAGCTTATTCCTTCTCTGGTGGTAGCATCACCACAAGAAGCAATTCCCACCCCTCCTTCCTGGTGAGCAGTCCTGCTCCATCAACAGCACTGAATGCCAAAAGAATTGTGTTTGTACCTAGTTCTAACTGAGTGCATGAAAACCCTCACTGTGGAGAAAATGAGGACAATAATCAACATTTTACCTTTCCAGATCAACTACTAGCTATACTTACAAGGCATATTTAACAACTCTATCAAGGTGTAAACTATTAATGTAACTTCTGTGTGGACAGTTTTCTGAATTGCATACCACCACAGCAGCCTAAACATGATCTAGATAACACCAGTGAAAACTTTATGTAAAGCTGTGAAAAAACTCCATAAATAATGTTAAAAAGGAATCCCAATTTTGGTGGGTTTTTTTTGTTTTTTAATCTGTCTTGTATTATTACATCATTCCTTACAACGGCATGAATTTTTTTAGTGCAAATACACCTCGCTGTTCTTAGTTTGTCATGCACAGATATTGCCAGACATCTGCTGCTGTGTCTTCATCTGATAAAAAATCTTCACCACATTTTAGGAGTTATATGAATTTTAGTGACTAGTGTAAAGGAGATAAAAAATTAAACGAAATGTAGCTTCCACAAACTTTCATAGTTTTTCCAAGTTACAGTGGTTTAGCCTTGAAATAGAATCATAGAATCATAAAATCATAGAACGCTTTGGGCTGGAAGGGACCTTTAGATGTCATCTAGCCTATTCCCCCTGCAGTGAGCAGGGACATCTTCAACTAGACCAGGCTGCTCAGAGCCCCATCCAACCTAGCCTTGGACACTTCCAGGGATGGGGCCTCCACTACCTCTCTGGGCAATCTGTTCCAATGTTTCTCCACTCTCATGGTAAAGAATTTCTTCCTTATATCTAGTCTAAATCTACCCTCCCTTAGTTTAAAACCATTACTCCTTGTCCTGTCACAACAAGCCCTACTGAAAATATTTTCCCCATCTTTCCTGTAGGCCCCCTTCAGGTACTGGAAGGCTGCTATAAGGTCTCCCCGCAGCCTTCTCTCCTCCAGGCTTAACAGCCCTAACTCTCTCCGCCTTTCCTCATAGGAGAGGTGTTCCAGCCCTCTGAGCATCTTTGTGGCCCTCCTCTGGACCTGCTCCAACAGGTCCATGTCCTTCTCATGAGGGCTCCAGACCTGGATGCAGATCTCCGGGTGAGGTCTCACCAGAGTGGAGTAGAGGGGCAGAATCACATCCCTCAACCTGCTGGCCACGCTTCTCTTGATGCAGCCCAACTCATAAAGCTGGATGGTTTTGTCTCAATATTTTACAGCATGTGTTCTAAGATGGGCCAGGAATCTGGTTTTGTTATGGTATATTTATCTGCTCTGTAGATTTTTTCTTCTGTTGTAGAAATCCAAATCTACAGGTGGATTCATGGAATCATAGCTTCATACCACCTTTTCTAGAATTTACAGGAAGTGATGAGTACATGTGAAATTAGCTCTGGATGCCCAATCCAGGAAGCAGTTCCCTGCCTAGGCACAGTGTTTGCTTACTTCTATGCTACTAGCACGTGTGCTGATCACCTTCCTGATCCCAATCCAGCTTATAACATCACTGTGCAATCCAAATTTTTGATGTGTTGGCTAGATGTGTCATCAGTTGTATAACACAGGTAAAGTATACGATCTCACTGTTGCAAGATTTAGAAATATATTTACTAAGAGATGATTGCTTAAGTTTCTTTGAATGTTTCTTTCCTTTTTAATTGCCTTTCTACCTACCAAAGAAAAACACCTGGCTACCCTTCCTAACGAATAAAAATGTGATTAGAAAGGGAGCCATGCTGTTCACCTCTATGTGAAAGGGACTATAAGATCCATTTTCTATAGTTCTCAGATCCTTTTGAGAAGTGATTGAAGCTCTTTAAGGGTCAGATTTTAAAAAGAGTTTACAAGTGCTGTGTGTAGCGAGGATGTGGATGGGAACAAAAGCTTTGCAGTTTATGGAAATATGCATGAGGTCAGCTGGAGAAAGTGACATTCCCTCCTGTTTAGTATATGTGCCACTGCTTAGGCACCTGGAAATGTGAACATATATATATATATATATATATATTATAAAATAAGGTGCATAAGTGCATTTGGAAAGCCCACAAGAAGACTTATAAAGATTTATAACTGTGTGTTGGTCAGTTTGGAGTTTTTGATCTGTTGGAGCCGGAAGCCTGGTGCTGGAGTCACCCTACCAATGAGAAATTCTCCCTTTCTCAGACAAAACCTGAGGTGAAAAGGCAGATCATCTCTGTGAGATGAGGGTTTAGCACTAGCAGCAGGCAGAGACCAGATACAGGTGCTCTGACTACTGTGATCATTTGGGGAATGTTAATGTCCTGTTCCTAGGATTAATGCTGCTGCGTTCTGTAAGGTGACAGCGTTAGCAAATTACCGATACAAAAGTGCACTTGCATGACAAAACCTGCTGGAACGGTACTTTCTGCACAAACCTCACAGGCAGAACTAAGATGCAAGGTGCAATAAAATGCTTCATGGCACATTTGTAGCTGAAGTGTGATGTAGCAATTATGTTTATGTGATCCAGTGTTCCCTTAGTTCTCATTTTTTAAGTTTTGTTTTTCTCTTGCTCATTTTTTTTCTCAATACAGTTGAGTGCATTCAGAGAATAAAGTGAGGTTTTCCTGTGTATTTGATAAGAGACTCAAGATCTCAAAAACTGCTTCTAAATTGAGGGTCCTCTGTACCCAGTTTCCACAAGAAGTTATGGTAAAAACAACCTTATCCTCCTCCCTATGAGACTGAACAGTATGTTGCCACAAGCACACTAAAAACAGAGATAAATTATTGTGCTCATTAACATACTTTTTGGCTTATCCTTCATAGAACTGAAATTTATTGCTCTTCTATCATACCATTCCTTGAAAAAAACCACAACAGTTACTGAGTCTTAAGTTTTTTACTAGAGGTACCTTTGTAATTTTATTTCAACTACATCACTGATTCAATGACAATACTTTAGTAAGGAATAAAATTTTGCTATTATGTCAAGCTTAGTTATGTGTCTACTATAGGGTTAACAGCAAAAAACCTGTAGTAATGAAATAATTATAAAACCCCATATCATCCTTACGTGAAGAAGGAAGTAGCACTACTGCATACCTTAAGAAACATCTCTCCTTACTTATAAGAGATTTGCAGAGATTTAATAGTAGCAATAGAATGAGAATGAAGTGAAGACTATGAGTACTACAGAAAATTTTCAAAAGCCTATCAATTGTTACTTAGTGCTAGGGAGACAGCATGCACAGATGAGCTGAGGACAAGGTCCTTATTTTCTCTTATAGTTTTACAATCTGCAATGAAGAGACTTTTTCTAAAAGATCTTAATTGTTACTGGATGAAAGAACACAAAGATGGGTCAAAGCTCATGTTTTCATGCCAAGGGTCCCCCCACAGGCCTTTCTGATACACTGTAATTACTGCAGGCTGTGAGGGATCGGACCAAAATTTAAATTTCTGAGTTATATTCAAGGAAAAATATTCAATCACTTGCTTCATTTTCTGCAGGTGCTGCATGCTGTGGGACTGGGGAGCTCCTATCCCTGCTTCAAAAGAAAATTCCCTGTAATATTGCCCTGGACTGGGTTGGACATGCTGTTCAATGGTTTCTGCCTATTTAGACATTTGATGCTGCCATTGCTGTAGAAAAGATGCTGTGGATTGCCCATTTCTTTGGCAATATGAAGTGTTTAAGAACCATGAGTGTAAGGTTTGTTGCAGATCTGAGAGGCATGAGAAGGCAGGGGCACATGCCTGTGACATATCCTCTTGTCAGGTCAGTTCCATCTCTTTAACAGCCCTGGCCCCTCACAGATGCCCTGTTTGGAGTGGGTCACATGCTGAAAAACTTTGAGGGTTCATAGCAAAACATTATGTTAAGATATAAGGTAGGCTACAAGCATTGAATAAAGTGAAATCAACTTCAGAAGTCCTTGCAGGTTCCTAAAACCGTTACATTGGGCTTCTGTGTGAAAAGATCCCATCATAAGAGAGAACTTTTATAATGTTAATGAGAGTCACAAGACTAAAACTTTATGAAAAGTTTAAAAATCATGGGGATAGGGTCATGACCAGTGATTACTGTCTTTTACGTTTTTAATGAATTAGCAATACACCCATGCACAGAGCACTCCCATGCGAGTTTACTTGTTCGTTTGTAGAACTCACACTGTACATACTTTCATATTCTCACGGACAACTATGTACTGTCTTATATCTTGGACGTAAGAACTTAAATCTATACAGAGAGAACAAAACACAGAACTCTTACTGCCAACATGGAAACAGTCAATGCTCTAATGCAGCATGCTTTAAATATATGGAATTATGTCATATGTTCTTCAGCAGCCAAAATGCACATGGTTTTTGCTTCATTTTGGTTATTGATCTGCCTCGTAGGGCTGAATAATGATGGCATAAAAAAACCTGTTCCCCAAGATTTATAACCTGAAAATTTGTGGCACACTGTTGATTACTTCCAAAGAAGTGGCTGGAATTTACTCTTATTTTACGTCGTAGATGAAGCATTTAGAAAAAAATTATTTTTAAATAAACAAATTTTTTTTTGAGTTCACCAAAACCTAACAAGGAAAGCAAAAAAATCTGTAATTTTTCTTTTAGATCTCATAAAGGCGTATATTTTTCATATGCCAGATACCGTGGATCTACATGAAGTACATCAGCGTATGAATAAGGTAAAGTAATACAGAGCCTACATCAAAACGTGTGGTAGTTATTCATGAGTTCAGAACTGCCTAAAACCATGTTGCACCACAAATTTATAAAATATTTTTTACAGCTTCAGCTTGTTAGTGCAAATTCAAAATTATTCAGGCCAATCCTTTAGAATACAATCTGACAGTAAATTTATCTGAACGTATTATTAACATTTTTCATTATAGGATAAACCCCCTTGAAATAATTAAAATATTATCTTAAAAATCTTCAGAATTAAAATTTATTCTGTGTTTGTACAAGGTCTTGCATGGTGAGGTGTTGTTCCATTCCTTTCTTCTATCCAAGAACAAAAATAATATGTACCATTTTATCATTTGATCTCAGAAAAACCCAGAAGTGATGTTATTAGCATGTCTTCAGTGACACCAGAAATAGTGAATTGGACGTTGTCTTCTCAGCAACTCATTGTACCATTTGCTCCATATTTCATTTCTATCTGTTGTCTGAATACAATACAGTCATTCTTTACCCCAGCTGACTTTGCCCCATGCAGAAGTTAAAGAATGAACCACATAAATTTCAAAGGCACTGTGTGCTCAGCTCAGTGAATAATATGGATTTTTCAGAAAGGTCTTAATACTATCCTAGACAGAATTGATTTGAAATGCGGTAGGAATATATTCTAGACGCATGGTTTGATATTGTCTTTTTATCATTTTGGAGGTAATTATTTCTGTATGAGTCTGGGAAATCTGTGCCATTCTGCAAAGCCTAGATATCCACAAAGGCAACACTCTGATGCAAACGGTTTACCAAAGACTACTTTAATTTCTTAGGAAAGTAAAGGATTAGAGAACAATAACATGTTGCAAAGGGAATTTAAAGAGTTAACCATTATATGCAAATACAGACATTCACTGTGAATGAAAATCTTCAAAGCACTGTAAAGCCAGCATTTTGTACTAGTCCCAGAGACTTGGTGAGAATGTCCTGGTGCTTTAACAGCTTCTTTCTTCTCTCTGTAACATTTTCTACAACATTATGATATCTGTCCGTGTCTTGCATTTCAGCACAAAGAGTAAAAAGATGTTTTTATTTTCTAAAGTCAGGAGCTTTCCTTTTCTGTGTTTCTGCTAAGTCGTCTATTTATAGGTTGATGCTTTCATCCAGCTTCATGAAGCTTTTAAGACTCATGATGTAGACAGACTCTGTGTGTTTAACCCAAAACAAAGCGAAGCGACTTGCCACTGATACCCGCTGTGGAGCTGAAACATGGCTGTGGATGCTTTTACGACCATTTTGTTCCACCTTGCTCTGTGCTCAGTATAAGTCTCTAGAATTGCTGTCACAAATTCAGCCTCTCTGCTGTCGCTAAGCAATGCCGTTTCATTCAATATAGAGCTTTATACTAATCTCATCATTGTAATCTCTGGCTGTTCTCTAGTAGTGACTGAAACAACATGACTCATATCTCTGATAAGCGGTTTGTTTACTCTCCTATTGTTTTGAGGGAAAAAGGGTGGGTGCAAAGTAAGATTTTGTTCTCTGTATGGGTATATAAATCATTTAAATTGCATATTCTATGACATGCTATGTATTCACTGGTCCTAGGGTGCCTGACCAAAGCTCTAAAACTGCTTTGAACTTGGCATTTATAATACAATGTACTCCTTTTTCCAGAGGAAAACGTTCTTGCTGTGACACATTTTGAGCTGATCTGCAATCTTTTTTCCTAGGTTCCACCCCGTGCGACGATGAAAATCCTGCTCCACTAATTATTCAGAGTAACTCTGGTAACTATCCTTTAAAAAATATTATGCCCAAGCAGGACAAAGCAGAAGGATTTGCACAATTTTATAGGGGACGCAGAAACCTGTCTGCTTGCTCTGACTCACTGTCAATAGTTCTGAAATTGCAAGCAGATATACTTTTTAAAGCACCCTTGAACTTACATGTGTTATTTTTGATATTCTGCTCATTTCCCTGAGAATGACGGTTTTAGTCGAAACTTGGGAAGTTTTGCAGTAATTTAGGCCAGTACAGAACACATTCAAAATGGAATATGTTACTGAGCTTTTTAGAAGAGTTCATTAAGCTTTAGAAAAACATTGTTAATATTGCCTCTGCCCTCATGCAGTATGCTTTTCAAAGAAGAGTAAAAACATTTTGGAAAATTACAGGGAGATGGCGTGAACTTGTTTCAAAGAGCAAGTTCAAGTCTCTGCTTTGAGGACTGCAGTCTCCTGGGGCCTTTTGCAACTCAAAATATGTGTTTATTGCAATAAAATAGAAGGGAAACTTCAGAAATGGATGTGTCCAGCTGACTCCAAATAGTAGTCACTACCTGTCCTCTAGTGATACTTGTGCAAAGATGGCCACAAACTCAGCTGAGGGCTCACTGCGGTATTCAGAAAACAAGTGTAGGTTGATTGCATGTCGCCTTTGTGTTGAAGACAATGGAAATAATAGTCAACTTGCTATACAGATAAAATAGAAAAACTCTGTATTTTGAGAATTTTTTTCTTTTTTGAGTATTCAGTTGATATAAGGAATAGAGTGCCTCCTTCTATCTTGAGTGTGAAGTTGGTCACAAATCAGAAATAACTCGAGTAAAGCCAAGTATGTCTTTCCATAGACTGCTGTACTTCATCAAGCCCCCAAAGGCAAGATCTTGAGGGATGTAAAGTGTGCAGGTGAGCAGGACTTTTGAGACACCTCTTTGCCCTGCTTTTCTAGGACAACAACCATCATACTCTGGCTGTGAACAAAATGGTTGCATAATTTTGGTGCAGTTTGTACATTCACTGTACTGTCTTATTTTATATATCACAGGGTCCTGAGATAAAGCTTACAGCAGTGCAGTGCCAGGGTAGAAGGTTTTGGGCTCTTGAAGGTGATTTAGGGGCCAGCAATATCACTCAGAGAGGCTGAGTTGAGAGACAAATCATCTTGGGCTTGGACTTGTTTCTTACTTGGCTTTCCTAGCATCTTCTCCTCAGGGCAACTAGACCAAAGCCCAGGATCCAGCCATGAAGAACATTTTGGTCTCTTTTGTCAAAAAAAAAAAAAAAAAGACAATAGTCATATGACTACAGACTATAAGTCTTCACAAAACTATATAAATTTCTTTACGTGTTGCCAAGGTTGTTAGTATAACTGTCTGTGGAAAAAAAATAGCTCTATACCTAATTTTTGTTGCTAGTGTTTTTTTGCTAGAGAAAAGAAACGACAGCATCAGAGGCACTGGAAAATGGCTGCAGGGAAACAAAGAACCTCCAGAACTGAATATCTCCTATTATCCCTGGAAAGAAGCTTCAGCGGTTTCGTACTCTCTGCCTGGGAAGGAGCACTGTGGGCACTCCCTCCAACATCCCAACCTTGAACTGACCCCAGCTGGAGACACATCTGAATGGTTCCCACTTCTTCTGACAGTCAAAACCAAATGTATATAAAGATTCTTTGCAAATCTTTACCTAGCCATTTGATCTTCAAAAGGCAGAGCATTCTCAGTTAAGAATTAGCAGGTTTATTCCTTGAAAGGGTCTTCTTGAAAGGGTTCACTTTTTCTCACAATTCCCTGGCTAAGGAGAGAAAATTTACCTTGGGATGATGGAATGACAGCCTCAGATCTTCCAGAAGAGAATTTGTGCAATTTCTTGGGGTTTTTTTTGTAAGATACATAGGCAATGTTTGCTGTCCGCCTACAACATAGTAGTCGACAGCAGTTTCTATAAAACCGTGAAGAGGGTTGAATGTACAGATCTGTAGTCTATTATTCCTGGAAAAGCTAGACTAGCATGCAAACATGAATTCGGGCTCACAACTCACTGTTGCCCCCAGGCCACATGGGAAGGATCTGCTGGTCCTAAACCTCTCTGCTTATGGGATGTGAGCTCTGTTCCTGGAAGGGCTCTGGTGAGCTTAGTGCAGTTGGTGCACTGTGACACCAGAGAAGGAGCAAGGTACCTGGATCACCCACAGAGGATCTGGGGCAAATCCTGGCAGCACACACTGAACAGGTGCACCAGGAAATTTTAAGAATCCCCTAATTTGGCCAAATCCAAATTTCAAGCAGAGGAGAGATGTATATCTCCAACACCAGTCTTCACTTCTCTTGCCAAAATGCTGCTCAGAAGTATGAATAGTCCAGAATGTGTCAGACAAATACCTGGGAATTCATTTTGGTAAAACTACCATCTACTCTCATTCTTTGAAGTACCTGAACCTCTGTTGAAATTTAACACCCATTTCTCCCCTCAAAAAAGAAAACCCTGAAGGTGAGAGCAAGTAAGGAAAATTTCAGCATGAAAAGTTGACCTAAGGCAAAGTCATAAGCTGCTGAAAACTGAGATTTCTTAGCAGAATGTATTAGGCAGCTTCATATATAAATTTCTAACACTATCCAGTGCCAGACAAAGTCACTTTCATTTGCTTTCAGTAGCTTATTAATGATACAGATTTTATGTTAGAATTTCCTGCTGAGGAGGCAGTACAGAAAGACAATACTTTAATTGCACTACCTGTGCTACTACTAAAGAATACAACTTTTAATCAAATGTTGACAATTTGATAACAAAATACCATAGCACTCTAATTCTTGACAATTCGTAACCAATGGGCCAAAATATTACCTGTTTCACACAGTTCCCCACTGAACTATTTATAGATATATAATATTATAGATTATAGAGGTTGCTTTGACCTCAATGCAGAAATACCACTTATCTGGGCTTCTAATCACAAATGTTAATCAGAGCATCTTTCAGGATTTGTCTTTGAGTAAGAGTTTGTAACAAGTCTTTTATCAAGTGGGATTTTACCACCTATTTTTCTGAAACTTTTGTTTGGGAAGAAGGCTAGGAAGCTTGAAGTTAGATGTTTTGCAACGGAAAAAGAATGACTGCTTGACAGGTTTAAAAAGTCATGATTGACAGAGTAGTTATAGCTGTTCGATAGTAAGACTTAAATGCTGTGCTTTATTGGATGAGAAGATGAAGAACAGAAAGACTATCAAAATAAAACTTTCTGTATTTATACTCATTTTTTTTCCTACTTAATAATCCAAGGCCAAACAAGTATTTTAATCAAAAGAACCTCTGAACTTTTCTGCTGGGTCAGGGAAAACAGAACAAATTTAGTGTTCTTTTCAATACATTTGTCAGTCTATATACAGCTTTTCCTTGATTATCTAGGGAAATTGCCTTTGGACAAAAGCCGTGCTTTTGAATGGGAATTTTAGACTTTATAAAGTGACCAGAGATGTCTATTTAAATAACATCTCAGAGCTTTTTCTCACATTTATATTTATTAAGGCATTTGGGGTCAATATAAAGTTGTCTCAGATTCTGTTTTTTGATTTGATATTTCTACACATTCATTAAAATAGTAAAGCACATTTCCACCCACTTTTGTCAACATGTCCAATTCTTTGTAGGAGTTTTTTTTTTGTGTGTGTGTTAATGGAGAGCTGAGTCTTGGTCAGCCTGACAAATGGATCAAATTGCATGAATTCCTTTCAAAAGGAAGCATTGATCTGGATGAAGTAAGGACATTAAACTCAGTTTATTGGCAATTACTTGTTATTCCTCAAGAAAGTTTTCATACTTTAAAGCTTTTGCTGTAGTCATCCCATATCAATCAATAAATAAGGCTTCAAAAGAAGAGTTTTCATTTTAGTATCTTTCATATTGATATTGATATTAATTTTAACATTATTATTGTACCTACATATATAAAATCTAATTTTTTGTTGCTCCCGCAGTACCTATCACTAATTCACACTGAGTGGAAAAAAATTTACTATGAGGTTATTTTTAGAAAACTATCTTTTCATCTCCACTTTTTCTCCATTATATGGGGATGTTTTTGTCAATGATAATATTTTTACCTTAGTGCTCATTCCTATATATTGATTTGAAAACATCATTTACATATTCGGGGACTATTGATTGTACCTAAAAAGGTCATTCATTTGATTTTAAAATTATCTTTAAAATGAACAGCGAAAAAAGGTTATTTTTTTGAAAATAAAAAATAATTTTAAACACACAGTCTTTCAGATCCATCCCCTGTGTTGCTTCTAAGGCTTATTGTCAAAACCTCTGAGGTTCCATTTTTTTTTCCTTTTATTTTCCCAGTCACTATGCGATAGGGGAGAAATATTATCCTTTGCAACTCCCATTATTCTTCATTTATGGCGCAGCTAAAACCCTTGTCCAGGAAATAGCTGAATGCATCCTTTTTTCCCATTGGGTTCAAAATACCATCTTGTCCTCCCCTGAATCTAGAACAAATTTTGTATACCTTTATATATTGAAATGCATATACGCATTAGAATATATTTTATTACATAATTAAATGTTTGATACGAAATAATTAAAATAAAATCTCTATGTGAGGAATAACCTGATCTATACAGAAAAGAAATAATTAAAATCCTAGGTAACAGTGTAAAGGATTTATTTTAATGGTCTAAGTACAGTGCCTGAAATCCCAGAAGATTCCACTGAGTTCACCATCCTTTCAGAATAAAAACACTGAATTCTAGGCACAATTATGGACTCAGTCCATAAGTCTTCCCTTCAGCGAGATTTATAATTAGCTTGTTCGTCCTCCTACAGCTTAAGAGAAATGACCTCTTAAGTGTCAGGCTGTCCTTTCTCATGATAGCAATAGAGTTATGAGAGTAAAAAATAACTGCATCACTTTGTTTATTGGTCTTGAGGTCTATTACAGTTTTGCTTGTTAATATGATAGGGTTATTTTTTAAAGTCAAATTATTAAAGAGTTAGAGAGTATTTTTATGAGAACATCACCCATGAAAGAAAGTATAGTGTATATCACATCTCCTATCCCAGGCAGACATTCACCCCACTAGATTTTTGATTACAAATGTGTACACATTTCGCCTAAAGAGCAAAAGTAACTGGATCGCTGGAGAAAAGATTAGCCGCATCAGAAAAAACATACTAATTTGCTAGTGATTTTACTAAAATGTCATACTCTTTGAGGAACTATCTGGCAATTTTCTGCACAATCTCTATTGCAGATGGCCAGTGGTGACTCCCACAGAAATGGAGAAGATCAAAACCACACATGAGGACCTGGCATTCCTCAAGCTTGAATTCTGTTCTAAAAACTGTTATGTTATAAAAAAGTGTTCTGTTCAGAGGCTCAGATAGGTAAGGTACTTAGGACTCCAACAAGCCTCAGCCTGACCTGTAGTGTAATGCTATTAAATGGCAAAAGTTAGGTGCAAGCCTAAACATTCTGCTGAATTAGTGTCAGAAGAATGAGAAGAATGACATTTCCCATTTTGTTATTTTTTGTTTTTCTCCAAACACCATGATATCTTCCTTCCAGTGTGATATTAATGTTTCTGAAATCACAGACAAAATCAAAAGCAACAACTGGAATGAAGAAGAGATACAGGCTGCAGAAGGGTCTCCACAAATTTCCTTACACTTACAGAGTTTGTTGTTAGGGTTTTCTTAAAGGATTTACATATATCAGAAGTCAATGCATCTGAATTATCTTTTTTCTTTTTTTTCTTTTTTTTTTTTTTGGTAAACTTCAGTGGTCATACTCTGTTCAATACACTTGAAAGGAACCAGAGTTTTTATAAATCCTCACGTCAGGTTGCATCCAAAGTACGGAAAAAATGGTAAAATTAATATGTCTTTGCAAGAAAACAAACCAGAAGCCAAGAGGCACACAGTACATTAATTAATAGCAAAGCATTTAATAAGAATTCTATCTACTTGTGCAAAACAAAATATTTCTTTGAGCCTCTTAAGATCTGTCGGATAGTGAACAATGCTTTTGTCAAGAAAGGAAATGTTTTTCCAGTGGTTGCACAAACAGAATAAACCAGAAAAAGAACATTATTTTATATAAATGATCAATCTCTTCATGGTCCTTGAGGCTCATTTCAGAACAGATTTCTGCCGAGCTACACCAGGGAGTCTGTGATGCATGTAATAGAATCAAAGAGCTCCAATACAATTCCAGAGTGGTAGGATCTCTGTTTATCTCCTAGCTCAGTTTTTTAACATCAGGTCTAGATATAATGACCTTGGTAACTTACAAAAGACCATCAAGCTGATTTTTGAAATAGAT
Source organism: Opisthocomus hoazin (assembly GCF_030867145.1). Taxonomy (NCBI): domain Eukaryota; kingdom Metazoa; phylum Chordata; class Aves; order Opisthocomiformes; family Opisthocomidae; genus Opisthocomus; species Opisthocomus hoazin. Next base: position 71,843,334 of record NC_134415.1, read on the forward strand.
TTTAGCTGTAGCTCTGTCTGGTAGTTAATATAGGTGGTATTGTACTTTAGGAAACTCATGGAAATGACAAAGCTATATCACATATAAAGCTTCTTAACATATAAGCAGATTTGGCTATTCCTACTCTAATATTTTTCCACGACTTCGAAGTGCAGAAGCCAGTCGCAAAACACTCTAAAAGAAAACTCCTTGAATTGCATTAAATTACCCTGAGCTGTAATAAAAAAGCTTTTTCTGGATATCTCAGTGGAAGCTAAGTAGTGCTATGTAGCTCCACAAATGAATGTAGAAAGACATAATAGGTTTCTTTAAACAGACAGTTCAGCTCCACTGCTTGTTTTTATCCTTTCCCACACAGACACTTTCAGTATTCACAGAAACTTTGCAGTACACGTAGATGCTCACTACTATAAAAGACAAAATCGTCTATGAAGGGAGACCCGCAACACCTTACTTTATTTTCTTCTAGCTGACACCCAACATGTCAACAGAAATTAATACTTTCTGGAAATCAGTAACAATGCTTCTCTTTGTTATAAAATCAAACTCTTATTAACCTTAACCTTGGAGTGATAACCCTGCAAATATTGAAACACAGGTGAATTGTGCAATCTATATGATAACCTAAAAAATAAAAGGCACTCTTCTTCTCACCTGCATGCATGCAAGGCAGTCTTTTAAGAATGTGAAGAAGAAATCACATGAACAGATTCTTGATGAAGAACAGTCAGAAAAATATATCAACTACCAATAGGAAGAACATCATAATATATTGCTAATAACGTATGTGCCCTTTCATCTGTAATTTTCACCATCACCAATTCTTACTCTTTGCCTGATTTATCAGAGCAACAAGAAGTCAGTAATAATTAAAAAAAATGCAATTTGACAATGAAAAACATCCTTTTTATACCCAGTTACTTTTCATTTCATTCAAACATGCCATTTTTCTACACCTGCTTAAAAACAAATTTGGCTTTTTAGAACAAATTACAGAATGGATTGTATAATTTGCTTCAGGTTCTCATTCCCTTTTTGCCCCTGGAAGCAGGTGAGGAAAAGGAGTGGAATGAAAAAGACTGAAAAATCTTTGGGGATTTGATTTCAGATGTGCATCCAAACACAATAATTTTCCCAGGGATCATCTGAGAAAAATCTGTGTGAAATTTAAAACTATCCACTAACCTAGGACATTTACACTGGTTGCTTTATTCACCTACACTTCCAAGACAAATGATACGTACAGAATTTAGTCTTATCAACACACTGTAATTAATGGCAGAGCCTGGATTTTTCCTACAGATGTTGCCAGATGATGCAGAAAATACAGCAGGACAGACAGCATGATAAAGGTTTACTTAATTATGCCAGTAGTTGCCCAATGGGGTGTGGGACTCATCTAAGTGAAAAATTCAGAGCAATGCAGTAAGGCAGAACTGGTGTCAAAGGCTAATGATAGATCAAAAAACAACCTAGCATGTACCTTTTTTTTTTTTTTTAATTTTCATTGCTGGAGGGAGATTATCTACAAATTTGTGCAGAGAAATCACTATTATATATCCCCATTTGAAGAGCACTGGTCAAAATAAATAAAACGTGTGGACTTAAAAGAACTTTGTCTGGGCTCCCTGGCTCAGCCTGCCCAGGGATTTTCCCCCAAACTGGGAGAACCGGAGCAGCTTGTTAGAAAAGTTGTGACTGTTAAGAGACTAATTTTTAACTCTTTTAAGGATGATCCCCATTTAAAGACTGTAAAAATAATCAGCTAACAAGATCCCGAGGTTTTCTTGCTGGCCTTCATCAGCAAAATACCAACCTCACAGAAAGCTCATGACTGCGAAGAGAAGAGGAGAGGAAAGGAGAGGAGAGGAGAGACTATTTCAGTTTGAAGGGACCTACAACGATCATCTAGTCCAACTCCCTAATCACCTCAGGGCTGACCAGTGGTTAAAGCATGTTGTTAAGGGTGTTGTTCTAATGCCTCTTAAACACTGACAGACTTGGGGCATCGACCACCTTCCTAGGAAGCCTGTTCCAGTGTTTGACTGCCCTCTCAGTAAAGAAATACTTCCTCATGTTCAGTCTAAATCACCCATGGTGCAGCTTTGAACTACTCTTGCTTCGAACCGCTCTTTCACCTGCTGAAAAGGTGAAAGTGAAAAAAAGTGAAAGGTACTGGCTTGCATCTGTCATCTTCAGGCACACTGTGACTAAGGATAGCTTCATACTAGATAGGAGTAATTTTATGTGCAGAGGTTAAGATTCATCTCACCTATCTTTGGCTGACTAATTGCGAAGTTTCCAGACTAAGCTAGCTGTTTAGTCTCCTTTGGCAGGACTGAAGAGTGGCTGCCACCTCCAGAGGATGAATCATCCCACCTACCCAAATGATTACCTCAAGCTGATTAGCTTTGCCTTAGACAACTCGCTGTCAGACAGCTGCAGCTGGTGACTCCTACTCAAAGTAATGCCAGACTTTCATAGCATTACACTGCAGCAAAAGAGGAGATGATATAGATTTTAGGCCATATTTACCCATTTTGAAAAGCCTACAGGTGGATGTTACAAGGAAACAGGAGGTTGCTTTCCTTGCCACCTGTATAAGCAGGCACAAAATTTCCATGTCCCTGTGCCACAAGTGATCAGATTCAGTTCAGGGATCCCACTGCCAGTGTTGTGGCCAGCACTCCTGTCCCTGCTGCCTCATCCTCAGCTCTCCAGCCAGATCAGAAACCACAAACAGTGAAAAGGCCATTTAGGAGCAGCCTTTTGAGACTGCGAATAAAAGACAGCCAGGAAGTGTTACAATACCAACTATCAAATGATCAATGGAGTTTCCTCAAAACATGTTGCTTGTTCACTGATTTCATTATCTACGTGCCTTGCCTTACTTTCCAGGCTTCTAATGCCTTTTTGTCTTGTTTAAACACAATCCATATATATTAAATGATTAGAACTTACTTGTTCCCAATAAAGTTTAATTTTATTGGTAGGAAATATTTTGTTTCACTTCATAGTTTTAAATACAACTAATTCACTATGGACTAGAACTCACACAATATTTAGCAGTCTTACACGTTGCATTGTTATATTAAATTACATGCCCTTCCTATTAAATATCTGAGTTCATCCTGCAATTTCAGACAAAAAGAACAGATTTTTCTTTAAATCTGTACAGACATATGGAACAAAGGGACATACTGAACCAGGTTACTTGACTGTATGTACACCAGGTAACTGTCAGTGACTTTGAAAGAGAGAAGAATGACATTTTTGAGAGCAGCTGCTTTGATTCCTATAATTCAAGCTTCCTTCAGAGGTTTCCTTCCTTCCAACAGCTTTCAGCCTCATCATTCTGTGGAAGGGACCCCTGTACAGGTTATTCTCTGAGAAGATGGGCTTTGTATGCTCTGGGTCATAACTTCTGGGACCAGCAGGTTTGCCCAGAGGCTTTTATGAATAGAGAGAATGATACAACAGAAAAGCAGGCATTATGGCAAACGTGAAAGCTCTACTGACTTTTTTCCTTCTTTTTTACTTTTTCATTCTCTGGATGTTTATTGTCTATCAGATTGTAGACTTTTTTGGAGAGGAATTGCATGCTCCTCCCTGATTTTGTTGTCTACAGCACTATCTGGCTCTGAACATGACTAGATTGATAAAATGCATAATGCTTTTGTGTTCAGTAAGACCTATCACACCTGTGAATAAAGAACACCTGCTTTGTGACCAGATAGGTATACAGATGCCTGCTGTTGGAGAATTTAACCAGCTTTGTTCCCAAAGTTGAGAGCTAGACTACTCTCTCTTTTCCTTTCTTTGGCAACAGAAGACCTTCATGACTAAGTACATCTTTCTGTAATAACCAAGAAATGAACCATGCTGCAGGTTTCTTCTAGAGGATGAGTCATCATATCCTAGAAGAGGATCTGTCTTCGAAGTTGGCATGACCACAGCTGAAGCTGAATTGATGCTATTGACCTTTCCTTCATTTTCCAAGTACTACAGACGTCAACACTAATTTTGATAAGGTTCAGTGAGATGTGAGAGATTTATAGACCAAAATGTCTGAAATAAAACCCAGGTTACACCAATTCAGAAATTGTCACAAGTTGAAGCTGTGCTCTGGAAGAACAGTCTCAGACAAGGCTTAATCTACAATAAAATCTGAACTGGTAGCAGTTTCTATAAATTGCTCTGTCAGGTATACGAAAGGAGGGGAGAAACAAGTTCCCGACAATAATTATTAAGCTGAGGAAAAAAAGAATTTTAAAGAATAACATCCTGAAATCCATGGGGAAAAGTTCACTCATTGTTTTTTTCTTTTCATTTTAATATTAATTTCTTTGAAAATAAAAAGGCAAGAAAAGATAATCTGAGTTATTTCTATGCCTAAAATTGTCCACCAAATGATTATTAAAAGCTGTACAGTGTCTCACTCTTCCTAGCACATACTACAAGAAGAAAAAAAACAAAGTCAGAAAGTCAAATATTGGATTAATTCTCTTTTTTGCTTAAACACTGTTAGAAAAGGTCTCTGGACGTTTCCATCCCACAAAAACAAATGTGAAGATAAGGACTTGCCTATCCTTACTGTTGAATAACTGGAATTATCTCATCAATTAAGTATTCATTTTGCATTGATACAAATTTGTAAAATTTACTTGTAATTTCCTATATGTTGAAGAGCTTTGGATGGTGTTAGTTGGTGTTACATGACAGAAAACTGTGTGTTAAAATATAAGCTATGACACAATAACAGCTATAATAATGACCGCTTTTTTCGTCACGACAACTGTTCAACCACTGCTAGTGGCTGAATTTCTCCTGACTACTAGGGGAATTGGAAAAGATCCAGCAGCAAAAATTGTAAAACAAGGAAGTCACAACAATTAAACCTCTTGGTTTGGCAACATGAATAGTAAGAATCCACTAAGATTTCAGAATATCTTTAAACGGTACATTAGGCTTGTACTAAGCTGTTTAAGGATAAAGATTTCTAAAAACCTCTTCTCCTTATTGATCTCTCCAACATGCAGTCATTGGCTGTCTTTTCCTCTGAAGGTTCCTGCATATAGAATGTGGATGGAGCACTATAAATTCTACTCATTTCTTGCTCAGATGAGCCGAATTGCATGCAGAAACCTAAATGAGTCTGGGAGGAATAGCAGCACTATTACATGGTGCTTTAAGGCTGCCCATATCACTCTCCTGCTGTCTTGAAATCAGAAGTCTGGTATGCCTCCTTGATGGTCTAGAAGGAATCAGCGGAAAATGAACAAAAACCCCCCATATCACAGAATCACAGAATCACAGAATGGTGGGGGCTGGAAGGGGCCTCCGTGGGTCATCTAGTCCAACCCCCCTGCTGAAGCAGGGCCACCTACAGCAGGCTGCCCAGGACTGCATCTAGGCGGGTCTTGAATATCTCCAGAGAGGGAGAGTCCACACCCTCCCTGGGCAACCTGTTCCAGTGCTCCGTCACCCTCAGAGGGAAGAAGTTCTTCCTCATGTTCAGACAGAACTTCCTGTGCTTCAGTTTGTGCCCATTGCCCCTTGTCCTGTTGCTGTGCACCACTGAAAAGAGTATACCCTCCCCCTCAAACATAAGGCTTTAAAAAAAACCTGAATACTTTGTGTATGTGTGCAGCAGCTGAAATTTATATTTGTAACTATCGTAGAAGTTCATTCCAGTGCCCCGTGGTGCTGGGAATCAGACAACATGGGTATGGTGGTGAAGATTCTCATTGCGCAATGCTAGGGAATCAGGCTGAAGCATCTAATTTAGAAGTCTGGTCTCCCCGTACTTTTACAGTCATCAGAGTGTGGCTGAAACCTCTTAAGCGACACTCAGAGAAGGACATTAACTTAGGTGATACAAATAAACCATGGAAAATCTTATGGACATATGTACAGGGTAGCCAAGCCAGCTGATTTGAGTGCTTGAAGTCTTGGGCACCCCCAAGACAGCCTCGAAGCAATCTGTGTTTCAGCAATACGTAGCACAGGACTTCCCTAGGACAAATCCTAGCACCTTACGACCATTTGACATCAGTTTCATAAAAGCCCTAGTAACAACAGATGAGATGGATGAGCTCTGGAGTTTAGCCACATGGCAGGTAAATATACCCTGAGGTGTATTGTAAGGCATATAGCATTACCTCGATTTTCCCCAGACCTGGCAAGGCATTTCCAGGACTGGTTCACAATTACTGAATATGGCCGCGAACTTGGCTTTGGAGCTGCTTCTGTGTAGTGGAGTAGCTTCAGCCTTTCTTCTCCATTTCTTAAGTCCACTGAATGTAAATACGGGTCCTAACTCTTCACCCGCTAATTTTTTTGCCTAAAGATACAAAAGATGACTGACCACCCACTATGATGTGTTGTGGTCTTTCATCAATGAGTGATTTTCATTCATTAGTCTGACTTCATAGCTTCTGGCTGGTCATTTAAGTAAAATATCCATTACACTGCTAACAGGAGCATTCACAGCCAGCACCACGTCTTGATGTATTAGCACAATAAATCTAGTCCAATGGGTCATTTCTGGTTTTAAGAATCTGAGTCTGAACTGATCTGCTTTGGTATTAGTCAGTCTAATGATTCATCTTCACTGACAGACCAAGACCTGGCTAGAGCCTTTCAAACTGAGCATTTACATTCTACTCCCAGATGCTTTTCTTTTTCTTCAGGCATGAGTCATCGTGGTGTATCTCTTTGGTGTGGCTTACCTTACTTTTTACTGACATCTGCCCTAAATGGCAAAAACACATGGAGGTGACTTGTCAAGATTTTAAAAGAAACATAGAAATGCTTCTTTATTTACAGGTACATTTAGAAGTGATTCATTAGCTATGAGCACCGTTATACCAACACATGAGGCACAATAAATTTTGGTAAAGAAACCTGTGCTTACAGGGATGTATCTGAATTTGAAGGAAATATACCAGCAAAATGCACATACTGGTATGAAAGCACTCTGTTAGGACCAGACTTTGGGCATGTTAAAATGCATTAGCAGGGAATTCTAGTGACGGGTGCACCAAAGGCAGCGAGAATTGCTAATTAGAACTTTTCATAGGAGACAAAAGAATAGGCAAGATATTACATGAAAATCATAAACCAAATATAAATTTAAAAGTAAAATATGTGGAAAAAAACACCAAAAGAGTCAATCTTTTCTTTTACTACATTATGTTAACTACTGCTTGCAATTGTTATAAATGTCACTTTCAGGCTTCCAGCTGTTCTGGAATGGGTTTGTTTTTAATGCTCTGACTGAATAGACTAATTGTTTTGTAATGTAGAACAGTGTGGTGTGTTGGTTTTGCTTCTGATTTTTAATGTATTTTAACTGAATAATCAAATTGTGTTCATGCCTCAGATACCTACAATGTGATAGGAAATACTCACTTCAGGAATCTAAAGGCTTCATATTCACATAAGTGATTTCTCTAAGCTGCTTTCCCATTGTGCAGGTTATATATGCCTATGCCTCTGATTAAGTTAAACTGCTCCTGATTCAAGACGCATGTGGGTTTTAACTATCACTCAACAGCTGGATTTCTAGTAAAACAAAAATTGACTCTTTATGGTTTTGTACTGTGTGGTTATCTACATCACAATGACCAACTTTTTCAATCCATTTTCTTAATTAGTATAGCTATTTCAGGCTGTAAGTTTGGTTTTACGACCCTCTTTGCTGATGTCATTCATAAATTCCCCTTCTCGCTTTTACTGTTGTATAAGCTGGCTGGCCTGAGGCCCTGATTCTCTTCGTATGTTGGTTTTATTTTGTGAAATAAATCTAATGCCTTCAGGGAAGTTACTTGTGATTTAAACCCACAACAGAGGAAAGCCAAAGCTTCAGGTTATAGCAGTATGATCAAGCACAATTGAATTGTGGTGACTTAACAAGGAGTCTCCTGTCAGCTGAGCAGCTACAAGGCTCTGTGAGTGTGCTTTTAGGCCAATTAATAGTGAGAGTGTATAACTTAGCTTAAACAAATGAATGAAGGTGAAGACAACAGAAGACATCAGAATAAATAGCTTTTCGAGGCTATTTAATGCTTGACCATATGGTGTAGCTTTTGTCAACCAAATCTGTGGATTGATGCATCCTGGGAGCCAGGTATTTGTAAGCCTGGTGCTCTCACCCCGATGCTAGGCTCCACCTTCACTGTTAACTTACAGGCTGCCATTTTACAGCCAGCAGAGGCAAACAGTCACTTTTAAGCTGTGATTTATATGACCTGTATTAGATGATTACTCATAGATAAGAGAAATTGTATCCTAGAGCCCATTAACTCTATTAAATACAATTCCAGTGACAGTCAAGGGAGAGAAAGCTGACTGACTTAAGCATAGAGTTATGCATTGCCACCAGCTGAATCCCACCAAAGTGTTACATAGACAGGCTTTATTTACTCAACATAGTTACTGGGACTAAAGGAAGGTGCAGGTTTACTTTGATCTAACTCTTTCTAGACACTTAGGGTGGGATTTGCCTCATCTATTTTTATACATCTAAAATGTAATTGTTTTTGGACTAGCAAAGCCAAGCTAAGCAAGATGTCTGGAATCCATTTACAATCAAAGAAAACAGTCCTTGTGGAAGTAAATACATTTTCTTTCTTTATATTTGTACAGGTCTCTGCCCTATATAACATAGGGCAGAGAAATCATACTCCAGACTTACTTTTTTCTACATTGACTTAGAATGGTAATCTGGATAATCAGGTCAGCTGAGGACACTAGGGAAGATGAATCTCTCAGTGTGCAGTAGCAGAATTAAACATACTCCACTTTCTCTTTATTCGTCCTTTTTCTGTCTTTTCTCCTCTCATGCAGACTTTTCTCTCTCCACAGGTAGAATGGAGAACCATATGCTTTTCGCATCCAATGTGAAAATTAGAAAATACATGCAGTTAGAAAAGTTTTTTTCAGGTCAGGAAAATCATAATTGTAGTGATCAGAATATGGCACATGACAACGATCAGGGATGTCCTGCTAAATCCTGTGAGCTACTTGCCCTGGTTAACAAACCTTTCTCTGACATCCAGGTAGAACTTACAGCAAAAGTAATAGCAAACTAGCAACAGACAAAGCCAACTGAATAATTGACTATGCAGAGGAAAACAGTCATTGTAAGCAGCAAAAGTCCCAAGCAGTGTACAGTCTTGCATCCTTTACCTCAGTAGTTTGCAAAAAAATCCCAGACCAACATTTAATTTTAAATTAATGACAACTGTTTAAATTTACACTTTATAGACTCATTAAATCAGTAAATAAGAACTGTGTACGTGACTGCTTAGTTCACTCTATCACAAATAGCTGTAGACACAGCAAAAAAACATATAATAATTTAATCTTCCCTTCATCTTAGTTGTCTGCTTTCAGTAACCTAGAAAAATTGCTTTTTTAGAGTGAGTAGTACAGGGTAAAACTACAAATTTCCATTCCACAATCCTACTATGTGCTCAGATTGAGGAGGCAATGCAGACTATAGAGGAAAGCCTTAGCTAAAATACACTGTGCTGCTCTATTTACCTGCTGGTGCAAGAATTATATTCCAGGGTTTTGTCCTATCTCATTTGTGACTTGAAAACCTTTGAATAATCTCTAAACAAAACCATGGGAAGTTCACAGTGACAACAACTATAATTAAAAAAAATAATTTCTTAGTGCTAGTTTTATTTTAAACAAAGAGATAAAGTCATGTTGCATTTGTGGTATTTGCACTTTATGTGTGTTTGTAAAGCATATAAGAAAAATGTAGCCTTCATGTTGATAGAGATTTATAGGACATTACTACAACACTCAGAATATGGATAGTAGTAAAGGATTATCAGCAAACAACAGTCTAAAAGAAGTGGTCTTGAATTAAATGGCATGCAAAGCTCTGAAGGAAACTATGAATACAGAAGGCAATCATTAAAGGTGATAAACTGTCTAATGGAGATGCTCATAGGAGAAGTTTTCTTATATATCTTCTAACTTTCTTTTCTTAAATTGCATCTGTGGTAAATAAAGCTTTCTCTCTCCTTCATAAAATGTCACTGTTGCGTTGTTCTCTTATTGGTAATAGTTAAGAATGAAAACATGGTGAAAGACATCATAAACACTTGTGAAGAACTATGGCTCCCACAGCGCACCTGTGTGTGCATAATTCCTTTTAGAAACACCATTCAGGGCTTCATACTTGTTATGCAATTACAGCTTCATTTGAATTTTATATTTTCAATGACTTTTAAAGTGTTAGGATGCTTCTTTCAGATAATAGCGACTCTCTTGACTCAGGGATTTCACTATTGCACATGCCAATGTACTTCACCTTAAGGCCGGTAGTTCAACTCAGATACACATTTCTTTCTGCCTTGCTGCACATCGAATTGGGTTGTAGGCTTGAATTGCAGTTCCCTAGAGTTAGACTAGGTCAAGGAGGTTTTTCAGGACTGCTATGATTGAACGTGTTTCTTAAGGAGCATTTTAGCCATGCAGGAGTCCCTGTTCCAGCAGATATTATGGTGCTCTTCCACCCCAGGAACATCCCAGAGAAGAGATTATACTAATACTCTCCTCTTTCTCTGCAGAAAGATAGCAACTTACTGCTGGCCTACATTCAGAGAAGTTTACTGTTCCCACTGTTCCTGTCACCTAGTTAAGTGGTGTAGGCAAAACTCCCAAAATAGCTATTCCCGTATTCTTTCTACAGAGAAAAAATTCTGCCTAGGGAAGATGTAAGATGTGAATAACCTGCACAAGATATCCTACTTGAAACACAGTCTGCCTTTTCATTTTCTTTACTAGACTTTTTTCTTATTTAAAAGTAGTAAAGGAAAATCTTGTGTGCTCTGAAGTATTGCTATAGTTTGGGTTCATTTAATGTAGTGTACATCTTGCAATTATTTGTTGTCACAGTTAATTTTCAGGTGTGTTGGCAGAAGCCAGACATCTTGCCCATAAAGAGGTAAAATATTCCAAAAGCTATGGTGCACTTTTTGTGATACTGTTCACCCTAATCTTTCTGCTGAACGGTGTGCAATGGCGGATCTGCCAATTTATTCTTCTCGGCTTTCCTGCATACTCACATAAATAATACATGTGAGGAGAGGAAGCAGGCTCAACTCTCTCAAGAACAAGAGGAGGAGGTGTGCCTGTCTCAGAAAAGGATTTGGGAGTGCAGTATTTGAAAAGTGATTACAGACTCCTCAAAAGAAAAAATAAATAATAAAAAGGACCCTGATATTACTTATGACTAAGGCTATACGACTTAGAACTACTAAATAGGTGAAGGTAGAGGAAAGAGAAGCAAGCATTTCTGTTTATTTGATTGCTTTAATCCTGAGAGCATCTTTTTCTTTTCATATGACAAAGGCCCGAAATCTCTGCAAACTTTGCGCTGCTATCTTCAGTACAACAGTAGAATATTGGAATTAATTTCTCTTAGGTTAAGTTTTTCTCACAAAGGAGAAAACACAATGGTAAATGGAAACAAATATATTCAAGAAATAATAATCTTTAAAATAAAAACTTAATTTTCATGAGAAGAAATATTCAAGACTAAAGTAGCAGGTAACAGCATTAAACAGAGACAGGCATTCCAGGTTAAGATATCCTACTGTAAAATACACTCCCTCCCTAAAACCTCGTAGGTTTTAGTTATTGATTTAAAACACACACCCCCAACACACAGACAGAGACAGACACGGAGCTACACAGCAGAAGTAGACTGAGTCTAAGAACTTCAATACAAGTCTAAGTCAAGCTCATGAACCCGATTTGTGTTTGGAAAATAAAATACAGTGTTAAGTTTGGGACTGAAATCACAATTTAAAACCTCCCAGACTCAAAGGAGGTTCAAAATTCATTTTTTTTTCCCCTGGTCATGGATGGCATTTGAAAGATTTGAACAGAGATTTAATATTTGACTGAGAAGAACAATCTGCCTCCCAAAGGTCAGAATTATCTAAAGTCTGTGATTTACACGCAGGCTAATTTCTAGTTGCAGCTCTTTCCAGGTCTTTAAATTTTTGGCTGAGAATTTCCCTCCATTTTTTTTTCCCCCCTCCCTCTGAGTCTTTAATCACCAGGTTTCTGAATCCAAAAGCTTTTCTCACTTTCAGATCTCATGTGCTTTTTATCTTCTATATACTAACAAAAAGACACTCTGCTGGTGAATCGAACTGCTCAGCAACACTCTTTCATGTCTTCTCTCTTAGTTCAAAACTTTCGCCACAAATTGTCCAAAAGGTGGTTTTCAGTTTCTTCTTGCCTACTTTTAATGAACAAACAGAAAAGAGATGAAAGAGTAAGTCATATCTTCCTAGGCATGTAAGACAATATTACAAAGACTTTGAATCATAATCATATGTTCTGGTCAGAGCTATGCCAATTTATGTCAGCCAGTGATGAAATGCTCCACTTTCACCACAATCCACAGCCAAAATCCTCAAAAATTCTCTTAGGGAGTGCAATTAGGATATTATTCACCACACTGCATGAGGTATTACTCAAAGTGGTTTGTCCCTTCAAGACCCTCACATTCAACAAACACCTTCCATCAACTTCACACAGATTATGCTTGATTTTTTCTCAGGGTGGGAAGGTTGCAACTTTTCCTCTGTCTGCAGAAGCGTATGTTAGACTGTTTAGGCTGGATATTAAACCCTAGATTTGTTTCCTTAAGCAGGTGTTACCCTTAGGGGTAGCATAAGTGGGTGAATTGGAGCTTATCAATTTACTTAATTTGAATATGTGAGGTCCTGAGCTTAAGCGGTACTCTTCATTGGACTATTCTCGCTTTTCTTGAAACTATCCACCTTAAAGCACAGCTGGGAAATCCCTCAAACCCCAGGATGTCAAACTACACATATGAAAAATATGTTACACAAAAAATAAATCAGAGTTCAAAAACAAATAGGATGTTATTCCACAAATACTATTTAAACAGGTAACTGAACCAGTAGACTGTATTAGGAACACAATGAAGTAAAGTTTCAGCCTCCTACCACGAAGTGATAGGAATACTGAATACAGTTAGTAACACTGATCCTCCCCCAAAGTTCCCATCTGACCAAGCAGCACCCAGTTGCAAGTTAAACAGCTAAGACTTCACCTTGAACTCCTCTTTTGCTTTTGAAACACAAAGCTCACTGCTTGCAACACTGCCCCTGTGCTCTGGAAAATGCTCGTGAGTGACTGAACCCAGTCTGTCTCTGCTCCTTAATAGCAATCAGTTGCTGAGCAGCATTGGGCCTGAATTGTGCTGCTTGAACAGAGCGATCAAGCTGGGGATGAAACAGGTAGACATTGGCCATGACAGCTGAGTTGGCAGGTGAGAGCATGGGGCTCTGACTCTGGGTCACGTATGCAATGTTAACATAGCTTTAGCAATCCTGAGAAAATAAAGGCAAGGTTTTTATATTTTGCAAGGGGTGTTTATTATTAGATGTTTCAAATCTACGTAAAACACACAGCTGCTCGATACTTTTAGCAGTGTGGATTTCAGCTGAGATACAGCTAATCACCGGCCTGTCTGAATACGCTGAAGTCTCTTAACTCTCATCTGTGAGATTATATTTTGTAAAGACATTCTTCTCCCAGAGTCTTATGCACCCAAAGTTCACCCCAAAATCGGCAAAAGGAAGTAAAGAAATTCAAACTCCTTCAAAACTGGCCCATTGCAATGCGCTAAACGATGGAGAACCACCCAAGCAACACTTTGTTTTGTCTATGGTCTGGTATGCAGTTCTTACAGACAGGCTCAAAAAAGCAAATTAAAGCAGAAAAAGAAAGGTGAGATTACAGAAGTTACTATGTCAACAGAGCTATTTTAATACTATTCTATGTAGCTGCTTATAAGATCAAGGTTTTTTTGTCAAAGATCAGGATTCAACTCTAGTGCACCGAGAAGTACGTTCTTCTTTAAGGTGTGGTAATGCTGACTAATATTAGCAAAGAACCAAAATTGAATTGGAGTCCTGACTTAGTGTAACTTTTACTTATAGTGCTTTCCTTTATTGCTTTGGCAGCGTCCCTTCATATACTGTTGTCACTTTGAACTTCTCCCATAAACAGTAATATTAGTGTCATCGTGCTGAATTGTTTAAAAGACATGCAAGTGCATAAGCAAACCCAAAACATACCTTAGAAGGGGATTCCCTTTTATGATTGCTACCTAGTTACGTTTTGAGTAAATTCATTAAAAGAGATAATTTATTTTTTTTAATTAAATACTGAAGAGAGTGGGAAAACTATAAGATCTTTTGAATGTTAGATAAATGTCATGTTAAGTTGGAGCTTTGGCAATAGAAAAATCAAAATCTTTCAACACAAGTTTTTATAGCCTTCACCTAATTATAAAATATGGTTTTGCATTTAGGGCACTGAATACTGAATGGTACTTACCAAGTTCTTCTCATAGATCTGGGCAATGAAATAATAAAGTTTCTTTATTTTAACCACAATCTTTATATCAATACAAAGTTGAAAGCACATGATGTTAAAGAAGGCAGTTTTGTTATTTGTCTTGAAGCCATGAAGATCGTCTGAATAGTAAGAAAAAAGGAATTCATCAACAGATACAACCCCCTTATCTTTTAGATTTTCATGGACCAGTGGACACTTTGTCTTGAAACATTTGCTAAAAAAAGCTAATTAAAGTTTCAGACATAAACAGTTGTAACACAAACTGCAATTCATCTGTGGAACTCCTTCCTGCAGGATATTGACCTCTGGGACAAGTTTATGTAGGCTTAAGAGGCAAATGTAGAAATTAATGGAAAAATGCAAAGTCACAACAAATAGCTGAGGAATTCCATAAGCAGCAGTCAGTGGGCAGCTAGGAGGGACTTCTGAAGAAATGCCAAAATACATGTGCCTTATCTGTACTGCAGATTCAGAGTATTTAGTGCTGGCTGTTACTATTGCTTGCCTCCATTAAGATTGTCCTATCCCTACCAAATACCTCAAAGCCTTTTCAAAGTTCTTCGTAAAAGGATAAAAGAAGAACATGAATTACTCAAATGGTTGCAGAAGACCAAGTAATCATTTACACATGTTACAGAAGACTCTCGGATGTGGAGGGTCTAATTCAAAAAGATGATGAAAGAAGAGCAGAAGAGATTGAAGTGGAGCTGGATGAGAGGCTGCAACCTTGCGCACTTAATACATGTACAGCCCTGGGCTCTCTCTACCCGAAAACTGTACAAGACAGGAGCTGACGAACTGCACCATGGACATACATCTTGTTCTTTAAGGGTGTCTGAGCCATGTCCTCAGGGTCAACTCAGCAGGCAATCTGGCCCATGGGGAACCTCAGTCTCCCTCTGACTGGCAAGAGGTCTCCATCTGTGAAGTGATACATCCTTTCGTGGATTGTTGATGTTGGAAGGGACTGCTGGACATCATCTGCTGCAAAGGGAGCAGGTTGAGAGTCTGAAATGGTGTGATCCACTTGCACTAAAGTGAACACACTTGGTCACCTTTGTCCTTTTCAAATATGAGCATTTCTGGATGAAAGATTTAAATTTTCTAAAAGCAAGGACAGTTATTATTCCTCTCCCCCTCTTCTAGATATGCTTCCAAGATATGTTTTTTTGTACATTTTTCTTCTTAATTTGAATACGAGCATTTTTTTTAACTTATAAATCTGTGAAACAAAATCGCTAAACCTTGATCCTAAATCTTTTACCTCAGCTGTTGTAGCTTATTTTGTTCTCATACACAACTAAATAACTTCCTTGAGTATTTACTCAAGATACGGGAGTTTATAGATGTCTATGAAACTGTTATCCTCCAGGCAACTATGTTCATTTTTGTTTTTCTTTAAGTTTCTCATGACTTGTAAGATCATTGGCCAGTGAGAGATTCTCCCTCTCTCGCATCTTTGTGACCCATTCAATTACCCTCAGCTGTAAGGAGACAGGGAAAAAAAATAATCTTAATTTTACTCTTCTGGGAGGCCACGGAGGTGACGTTTCCTTCAAGGCAGGAAGTCCACCAGTCACACTCTATCTTTGGAATGCAGGTGTTGCTGAGCTGTTGCAAAGAAGCAGTCTGGCTCCTACCAAAATCCCAGAATTCCTGTCAGCATCTACTGCTTTGGACATGGATTTATTCTGTTTTAATATAAGAATACAGACAACTACACAAAGTACAATGCATTTAATAAATATTTCAAAAGTTAACTATGGGGAGGTTGTGACCAACATGCAAGGATTTCAATATTCTATTAATATAGATGTTGGCTTGCTTATTGGCATAGTGTTATCTGTGTTGCAGTTTAAGTATTTCTCTGTAGGAATCTGTCATACAGAAGGATGGGGACAGTTCAAGCCAGTGAACACTTGTGATTCCTTTATGCACAGGACAGGGCACAACTAGCAACTCTGAGGCTTTGATCTGATCACTGTTGAGACCAGGAGAGTACTTTGAAGAGAAGGACTAAATGTCTCTACAGCTGTTGAGACACCCCTACCAGATTTCCGAGGAACTTTTCAGGTGGAGAAGGCAGAAAGCAGCCTTGCTTGAGTCTTGGACACAAAATCCTTTTGGACCTTTGGAGGCACTTAGATATGTTGAAGCTGTTATCAGGTGGCTGTACTGCAAGTAATAGATTTATCTCTTTAAAAAAAAAAACAAACTAAAAAAAAAAAAAAAAAATCCCTGTAAAAGTTTGCTGCAGTGGCTGATTCAGGTGGTTGTAATAAATGTTTCCCTGGCTCTCAGCACCAGAAGGGGAGAAACTCAGGTAGCTGGTAAGCCCAAACCAGTTATGATAGTGAGTTGTACAGCTTATACATACGAATGGGATGAGAGGTTGGAGAGAAGCCCCATGGAAAGAGATCTGGGAGTTTGGATTGATGGCAAGTTGAATGAGTCAACAGTGTGCCCTGGCAGCCAAAAGGGCCAACTGTGTCCTGGAGTGCATCAAGCACACCATAGGTAGCTGGTCGAGGAGGGCGATTGTCCCACTCTACACTGCACTGGTGTGGCCCCACACCAAGTACTGTGTGCAATTTTGGGCTCCTCAACATAAGAGGGATGTCGGACTATTAGAGTGTGTCCAGAGGAGGGTGACCAAGATGGTGAAAGGCCTCAAGAGCAAGACTTACAAAGAGCGGCTGAGGTCACTTGGTTTGTTCAGCTTGGAAAAGAGAAGGCTGAGGGGTGACCTCATTGCAGACTACAACTTCCTCAAGGTGTGCAGCGGAGGCAGGGGGTTGCTCTCCTCTGTTTGGTGACCAGCGAGGAAACGAAATGAAGCTGCGTCAAGGGTAGTTCAGTCTGGATGTTAGGAAATGGTTCTTCAATGACAGGGTGGTTGGTCACTGGAACAGTTTCCCTGGGGAAGTGGTCATGGCATCAAGCCTGTCAGAGTTCAAGGCACTTATGGATAATGGTCAGTCAGCTGGTTTAGTTTTAGGCAGTCCTGCGAGGAGCAGGCAGCTCAACTCAGTGATCCTGTGGGTCACTTCCAACTTCAGATACTCTATGATTCTACGATGCTATGCTTCTAGGAGAGTGCCATCAGGATCCAGCTAGAGGACACACGTAGAGATGAGGAAAGAGAGAGAGAGATGTGCAATGGTGCACTTCTCTGTGAAAATGCAGCAAAGGTGAAAAAGACAAATTTCAGCCTGGGTGTATGGTACAGATCTTGCTAAGGGTGTGTCAACCTTGAATTGCTAATTAGTTAATGCCTCTATGAAATATTAGCTTATTTTGCTGTGGGAATAAAGTTACAATAATTCACTGGGGTAAAGTTAGGGACTTAGTACTGAACTTTCATTTAAGCCTCTGGTTTAAAATCAAATTCCCACCTTTCCTTTAAGTCATCTATACCTGAGCTGACTGGAAACCTAATGTGTCCCCTGCAAAGCCAGCCACATTATTCCTTGGTATGCTGATGTGTACAAAAATTGATTTGCCTTAAGAGTGGCAGCCCATTCAGACATCTACCCTCAGGAGAGATCACTGAGATTTTTCATTGTTATTTAATATTTATCTAAACTTTGGATTTAAAAGGATATTTTAAAAGGAATAAGCATCTTGGCTGAAATGTCCTAAGAACATTTTAAATGGCCATATTTACTCAGGTAATCAATAGAGTGATTTTTACTTCTCCATTGTAATGCCACATATATAATTCCTTCAAGAATACTATATAAAGTTATTTCAAGTAAAAATAAAACATAGTTTAAAAAGTAATTTTAATTATTTATTGATATAATTAAGCTGTATTAATGCCCTTTATTATTCATATTAAAAATTCACAAGGATTTTCATCCCTTTCATCTTTATTACATGTGTCATAACTTGTTATGTATTTTCATGAACTATTGATGAATATGAAATGCTCAAAAGCAATTTTTTCCTTTTAGTTATAATGACTATATGGGGAGCATATTAATATTTGAACAAGCAGTCATATTTGCTAGTTCGTATCACTTCTACTACTTTTCCCTATTGTGCGGTACAAAGGCAACCTACTTAATTCACAAAGACTGCAATTTCTTGCAGATGAAAAAAAAATCATTTAAGTAGTATATACTATAATTACCTACGTAATCCCCTGGTTATCCAGGACATAGAGAAGTCTGACGTACTCATTGACTTTTTTGCCTTTTTTGCAAGTGCTCCAACCACATTGCCCAAGTTGCAAATGGCAAAGACAGGGACTGGGAGAATGAAGAACCACCTACTGGAGGAGAAGCTCAGGTTCGAGACCATCTAGGGAACCGGAAGGTGCACAAGTCCATGGAACCTGACCAGGGGCATCTGCAGGTCCTGAGGGAATCGTAGAATCACAGAATCATAGAATGGTAAGGGTTGGAAGGACCTTAAAGCTCATCAAGTTCCAACCCCCCTGCCATGAGCAAGGACACCTTCCACCAGACCAGGCTGCTCAGAGCTTCATCCAGCCTGGCCTTGAACACTGCCAGGGAGGGGGCAGCCACAGCTTCTCTGGGCAACCTGTTCCAGTGTTTCACCACCCTCGTGGTGAAGAATTTCTTCCTAAGATCTAATCTAAATCTGCCCTCTTTTAGTTTTCAGCCATTTCCCCTTGTCTTATCACTACACACCCTTGTGAAAAGTCCCTCTCCATCCTTCCTGTAGGCCCCCTTCAGGTACTGACAGGCTTCTATATGGTCACCCCGGAGCCTTCTCTTCTCCAGGCTGAACAACTTCAACTGTCTTAGCCTGTCCTCGTAGGAGTGGTACTCCAGCCCTCTCATCGTCTTTGTGGCTCTCCTCTGGACCTGCTCCAACACATCCATGTCCTTTCTATGTTGGGGACGCCAGAGCTGGATGCAATACTCCAGGTGGGGTCTCACGAGAGTGGAGTAAAGGGGCAGAATCACATCCTTCGACCTGCTGGCCACACTTCTCTTGATGCAGCCCAGGATACAGTTGGCCTTCTGGGCTGCAAGCACACATTGCTGGCTCATGTTGAGCTTCTCTACCACCAGTACCCCCAAGTCCTCTCCTCAGGGCTGCAGGGAACTGGTGGATGAAGTTGCTATCCATAGTCTTTGAGAAATTGTGGCAGTCTGGTGAAGTTCCCATTGACTGGAAAAGAGGAAAACTAAGCCCCATTTTTAAAAAGGGAAGAAAGGAAGACCTGGGGAACTACAGGCCAGTCAGTCTCACCTCTGTGTCGTGCAAGATTGTGGAGCAGATCCTCCTGGGAACTATGCTATGGCACATGGAAGATAAGAAGGTAATTGATGACAGTCAACATGCCTGACAATACTGGTGGCCTTCTACAACAGGGTTACAGAACTGGTTGATAAGGGAAGAGCAACTGATATAATCTACTTGGACCTGAGCAAAGTATTGGACACTGTCCCACGTGACATCCTTGTCTCTAAATTGGAGAGACATGGATTTGACAAATGGACCACTTGGTGGATAAGGAATAGGCTGGATGGTCTCACTCAAAGAGTTGCAGTCAATGGCTCGATGCCCAAGTGGAGACCAGTGAGGACTGGCATCCCTCATGGGTCAGTATTGGGACCAGCGCTGTTTAACATCTTTGTTGGCAACGTGGACAGTGGGATTGACAGCACGCTCAGTAAGTTTGCTGGCAACACCAAGCTGTGTGGTGCAGTCGACACACTGGAGGGAAGGAATGCCACCCAGAGGGACCTGGGCAGGCTGGAGAGGTGGGTCCGTGTGAACCACATGAAGTTCAACAAGGCCAAGTGAGAGGTCCTGCACATGGGTTGCAGCAATCCCAAGCACAAATACAGGCTGGGCGGAGAATGGATTGAGAGCAGCCCTGAGGAGGACTTGGGGATGCTGGTTGATGAGAAGCTCAACATGACCCAACAATGTGCGCTTGCAGCCCAAAAGGCCAACTGTATCCTGGGCTGCATCAAAAGCAGCGTGGCCAGGAGGTCAAGGGAGGTGATTCTGCTGGTCTACTCTGCTCTGGTGAGACCCCACCTTGAGTCATGCATCCAGCTCTGGGGCCCTCATCAGAGGAAAGACCTGGACCTGATGGAGCGGGTCCAGAGGAGTGCCACAAAAATGATCAGAGGGCTGGAGCCCCCTCTCCTATGAGGAAAGGCTGAGAGAGTTGGGGTTTTTCAGTCTGGAGAAGAGAGTACCTTAGAATAGCCATTGAGTACCTGAAGGGTATCTCCAAGAAAGCTGGAGAGGGACTTGTTACAAGGGCAAGTAGTGACAGGACGAGAGGTAATAGTTTTAAACTGAAAGAAGGTAGATTTAGAATAGATATTGGAAAGAATATTTTTATTATGATTCTATGACAACTTCCAGTGTATCAAAAGCTCTAAAACATTTATACTACCTTACGCTGATCAGTGCTTTTCATTTAAAACTAGTAGGACTTGCATTCCTAAATCACATAACTTATTTGGGAAAATCTATCCTTTAACTGCCTAAATGAAGAGAATGAATATAGGCTATTCTTAAGTGTTAGTATTTCTACCTAGAAACTTAAAAAAAAAAAAAGCGTTTAGAAAGTGGAAGTAATTATACTTCATTAACACTAAGGCAACATTTTTTTAAGTTACAAATATATTAAGCAACTAAGAGAAAAGAATAAAATGAAACTGGAATTGGAGCCCTCACACAACAATATTCTTCACTACTCAAACCAAATTTATTTGCAGATCCATTGCCTTGTTTAGGGGTAGATCCTGAATTGTATTATGTATTTGCATGAATGAAGCATAAGAGTAGTCACTACTCATACGCAGAAATGCTAAGGAGTTGTCTAACCACCTGCAGTACCAAACATTTCTTTTAAGGGGCCATTTATTTCCTTGCCTCTAGTTGTGTTGCAAAATTCAAAAGCAATATCCTCACATTTATGTCATTAAAATCTGCATTCATATTTTATTCATTAAACATGGTAATGAAAAGCAGCAATACACTAGGTTTTGAAATTAGTTTTATAGAAGCTCATACCGACTGGAATTTAAATAAATAATTTTAACAATGAATTAAGTGTCTTTGACCTGAATTATTCCATACTGGTGTAGGGAACGCTAGGCAAAAATGAAACAGGAAGAAACTGGAAAATTGCATCAGTGAGTAATGGGGTTTATATTCTATAATTGTTTGGAATTGATTTTGTACAATAAAGCAGTTCTATACCTCAATTTAAAGGCCACCATGTTTGCTTAGTTAGTATTCTTCCAACATAGCTTAAATCAGTCAGAACTAGCTACTGAATTTAGCTATAGAGTTACTCAAATAATAAAAAAAAAATAAATTTGACCTTCTATTTCTTAAATTTTTATGATTGCATTCTATTTGTTTTTCTCTTAGAAAAAGATCTCAGTGAAAACTTAATTAATGCAAAATAAAAGGAACAAGAAAAAGAAAAATATAGGTACTAGGCAAAAGTTATGCTAGAAAGTGGACACTAGCATCATCCAGAAACTCAGGCAGTAAAGACAGGAGTAGAAACTAGTCCTCCAGGGTACCAGTAGCTGTCTTAGTTTTTCCCTCTCTTCCAGGCTCTTTCCTTTCTATTCCAACTTCCGCAAATGAGGTCCTTCAGAAAACAGTCTCTTTCATTACTTAGATATGATTTATCTGCAGATCCATTCCACTGTGTAGTGAATGAGGCAGAGATCTTGAGGAAAAATAGTAGATCCTAAAATAATTAAAGATGGTATCATAAACCACAGGCAGCAGAG
The DNA here is from genome assembly GCF_030867145.1 of Opisthocomus hoazin. NCBI lineage: Eukaryota > Metazoa > Chordata > Aves > Opisthocomiformes > Opisthocomidae > Opisthocomus > Opisthocomus hoazin. The sequence continues at coordinate 71,865,515 of NC_134415.1, forward strand.
CCAAATGATGGCTGCTCAGAAAACATCACTATTTGGATATTTTGGATTAATGAGAACATTTATTTTGCCAACTGAAAGATTTTACTGCCTATTTGATCAGTTGTACATTATTAGTAATGGACTGAGAATTATTGTCTAATTCTCAGGCCAGAGAAAAACAGTAACTAAATACACTCTTAGACTCAGACTATTCCACAATACAATAAGTATTGTTCAAAATCAAATTCACTCTTGGGAAAAATATGACACATTATAGTCTGCTCTTTGGATTCACTTGGAAAAGATGCGTCTGCAAGTATTTTATCCAAAACATAAAACAGAGTGGGTACAGCTCCCAAAAGACAGTATTTAGAAGCAGAAAATACTTAAACCATCAAAATCAAAAGAACATCAAATGGCAAAAGGCAAGCTATTTGTCACGGCAGCCCATCAGTAACCTAATTGAATGACAGATTCATGCTAAAAGAAGTTTCTATGGGAGTCTTTTGGGAGATGGATGCCACTTTTGGAAAACAAAGGCTTTATGGCTAGAAATTGGACTTGCTGTAATTGTTGTCCGGAGATAAGATGGTTGATAATACGGTTGAGTGTTGTACACACAGAACCCAATTTCTTCAGTAGTGGCAGCAATTTAAAAATATGTTGGCTGGGAGGATATGATGGGAGTATAAAACCTCCCAGACTCTTTTTGAGAAAGAATCATAAAAGGACTTTTCTGAGTCGTTTGCTTTTTAAGAGTACTATCTAGAAATTTTTGCCTATTTTTATGAATGCAGTGAAGACAGTGCATGAAGTCTGTAAAGGGCTTTAGAATCCTCTAACCTAAAGACATAAATGCATTATTACTAAGGAATTATATTTGTTCAATAAAATTATCCTACCTTAAACATTTGGTTATCTTCAGAATTGTTTTAATTTGGTTTATGTTACGCGTACAGTTAAGTGAGATGTTTTTCAATTAAATGCCATCAGTTAATCCGTGGCCTCATCTGTATCATAAACATTTTTCCCAACAGATGAATTCTCAGCATTCTCAGTTGGATGATTAATCAGTGTTTGGAAAGTTCTTAGTATATCTTTTTTAAGCACAGTGAATAGTATAAAAAGTTAGAAGAGAAGATATGTCCCTGGCTGTTCGTTAGAGCACTGGAAAGAGGAGGAAAGTTGGTGTTTGAAAACTTACATTTGTGTTGTAGTTCTCTAATTGCACCTAAGAAAAAACCCACAAGGCACTGGATAGGAAGGGTTTGCCGTGCTCTTTTTCATCACATAGGGATTAAGGAAAACCATATGATGAAGTAGATGGACTGGAATGAGTTAATTTTGCAGATACGTATTCTGGACCCTTATGCAGCCTTCAAAGGCCCAAAAAGCCAATAATATGTGGCTGTGAACCGAAATGAGAAAGGAAACTAGGATAACATGGGCTCACTGGTTGGGCTGGCTGCATTTGCACAGAAGGATTCTATGGGTGAGTGTGCTGGTCAGCAAAATACATACATGATCGACCCCAGATGTGTACATGGCAAGATGTAGCCAGTTGCTGCTAAGTCATGGAGGCTGTCTCACTGCATTGTATTTTTTGTGCCTTCTGTGTAGGATCTCCTACTCCAACTCTTTCAACCTATGGTTGAAACTCTTTTCATGGAGGGTAAAAGTACAGCCCTTAATCTGTGATCAGAAAAAGAGGAACTATCCCATGCCTACAAGACATGAGGATTGTTTCTGCTCTTGTAAGAGGAACCTAAGCTTGTCACTGAGATTTATCTGAAATCCAGTTCACCCAACTTCTGGGCACTAGCATAAATTGTTTAAATTGGTTTCCACAGAGCCCACTGTATCCTGCTATAGTGTGCTTTCTGACAGCAGGTTTAATTTTCTTGCAAATGGAAAGTACAATCCACATCCTTTCTGCAATGCAAAACATTGTGCATATTTAATGAGCTAACATTTTATATCCTTACTGTGTAAACAGCACCTTTAAGGTTGCTTGAAATATGATTTAAATGTAAATCTTCCCCCCCCTACAGTTTTTATCTTTTAAAATAACATTAAATACACTTTGCAGCCATGCAGCCTAGTACATTCCCTAGTAGAGATGAGATTATTAAATATATTTTTCCTGTAAAATTTCATAAGACTATCTAATTTTCTGAGTAGATGCAGCAGTATGTATTAAAGTACATCAGAAATTATTCCCTATGTTGCAACATAAGATGAAACCCTGATGTGACATTTGATAGCAAGACTTGGTTGGGGTTGGTTTCCATCTATCCTGCTCTAATTTTGGAGTGCAAAACAATTGAAAAAGAAAAAAACAACCTCAAAGTAATTCTGAGTGAACTAGATGACGCTCTGGTAAATGTTTGCTAAGGAGTGGGTACAATTCAGCACAGCTGTTATTCTGAAAGTGGTCTTTTTGGGACGTAAGGTACCATGTTTTCTTTTCTTCCTCTGAACTTTGTGTCTCATATTTAACCTTTTCAAAAGTCTTCCTTGGAGCTTTGGGAAGACAGACAATTACATATGAATGAAACAAAATTGCTCCCTGCATTTTACTTAGAATATCAGTAACAACATACACTTGGTAACTTAAGGCTGATTTAAAAGCAGTAAGTGACTTTTGTTTACAGACTGCCTCAAGGAGTGAATTTCATCCATTCTGAAACCAACAAATCAGCCCTGTCATGAATGAACCCCTGGAAATCCAACATCTGGAATGCAGAACCCTCTTTTCTTCCTGTTACGGGTCTACACACTGGTCTTACTGCAGAAGGCACACCATTTCTTCAGAGGCAGTAAACAATCTCCCCAGTGTGAAATAAAACAGACACCTTACAGGTAGTCTTGAAAACCCTTTGCTACTTCAGATATGGATATTTGCAGTTTTGGCAGTTTTCTTCTGTTTAGATACTTCATATTAGAGTTGGCCTTGAAAATTTCCTGAGAGATAAAGGAACATCACAAAATAATTGATAGTATATTTTACTGCTATCAAAGCTTTTAAAAAAAGGTAAGTTATAAAAGAATTTGTGCCCTAAATCCTCGTGGAATAAATATAATTCTTAACAATAGTTTCTGTACTTTTTCTGATTCTGTCAGCTTCTCTGAAAATTTTCTTTTTGTAAACAGTCAGAAGATATGTATGGCTATAAAACAGTTTCTCATTACTTTTGGCTGTGGAGGAGCATAAAATATCAGCCATAGACTTCACTAATGATTGCACACAGTGTATAAGCATAAGGAATACAGAAACAGATTCTTTGCTGACTTTGGAACAGGTTGAACCTTTTAAGAGAAGGAACAGATATCAAAACACACATCAGTGGCATGTACTTGCAATAAAATAATGAGAAATAAATAACCCTCTTCAAAGAATATTTTTTAAAGATCTTTCATGTCAGTTGTAAGAGACAAACATAAAGAGCATCTTCTGTTTTTCCGCTTCTGCTTGCTCCTTTTCAGCTCAATCTTTTCAGGCTTCCCAGAAGATGTTCTGTGTACCTATAAGCCTTCCCAGGATATTTTGCCCTGCACGTTGTGCTTACACGCTTCTTTTGACCACCTCTACCAGCAGTTTCTGGTTGTCACTGTTTCCACCCCCTCAGCAAAGAATGGTTTTCAACACTTGGTTTATTACTGTCTCGAAGTTAACATAAAATAGGCAGCAACAAAATTGTTCTGGTCATACTAAGTCTAATAAATATTATTTGAAAACGTAACGCAAGATATTCAATTAACAAATATAGCAGAAATGGGATTCAAATTCCGTTGGAACAATGCTGCCTATCTCCAGCTAAACATGTGTAGGAGTATTGAAGAGAACTTCTCTACGCAAGTGGAAGGTAAAAGGTAGTCTTTCTCTAGGAAAAAAGCTACACAGCAACACAGGTGTTCATGCCCACCCAAGCAGGTACACGCAGGCAGAGCCCCATGGCGTATTGCATCGCCTGGGACAGTGAGCTCCACCTCTCTCCGGGAATATCAGCCCATGCTCAGCATCTCAGTGGCTGCTCCAGCTTCCTGCTCTGCTGCCCAGCATAGACCTGACGTCCACCGCTGAGAAACACATCGTGCTGCGGAGTACATCTCTAGACCTTGCCATAGCAATTGACCATTAAAAATAAAAAGCAAAATGCAAGCAGCACAGGAGACAAGCATGTGACACCAAGACAAAAGTAAGTTGGGCATGAGTCACTTTGCGTGGAAATCAGCGGGAGATCTGCTACTGGATGCAGTGTTATTAGATGGCCTTCTAGGCCCTCCAAGATGATGTTGGAGACGCAGCTGAAGTGAGCGCACAGATTTGGGCAGGGCTCAGATAGCTTGGTTAACCACGGAGCTGCAGCCTCAGAGCACTCTGTGTGGGTCACTTAACCAAACGTAGGCTGTGGGAGAGGTGTACATCCCCGTACAACTACATTGCTAAGGGTACATTCATCGTTTTCTGGAAGTACAAACATTCACTAAATTATGAGTCACGATAAGATTGACCCAGGTGCTCCTTCCACTTTTGAGTTCAGATCCACAACCTGCAAATTACAAACCAATTTTTTGCAGGATATTTGGACAAAACAACGAATGTTCTTTCCCCTCCCCTCCATTTTCGGAAAACATATCCCTGCTCCAGGCTTAATTGGGTAGGATTCTGATCTAATATAAAGGAAAACTTCTAGAGAAACTTAACTAAATGTTAGCATTTCTTCGTAATATGCTCTCTACTGACTATTTGGCCAGAGCTCTAGTACCATGAATACTCATAAGCAATTACCAAAACCCACACAGCTATATCAGCTGTTGGGTGCAGAATTCATAGGGTTTTTTAAGAAATGTATCTAGGAATTCTTCAATACCTCTTCTGCATAAACTTGTTCCTGTTTGATAAAACCAAATTAACTCTTCTCAATAGGGATTTTTAAATTTCCAAGTGTTTCAGATGATTTGGGCAGAAAAAAATGAGACTTCATATGCCAGATTTTCTGAAAGATAATCTAAGGTCTTATTTTTCATTCTATAAAAAAATCCCTTAAAAATATCTTGCTGCTTTATGTGAAAATGTATATGAGAATTGCATACAGAATACCATCCTTCTCTTCCTAACTGAAAGTAAGGATCACAGTAGTACATTATTTGATGTCCTGATGATTTCTAAATGAAGAAACATTTTTTCCAGTTGATAAAGCTGGGATTTATGCAGATAGTTATCAATGCCATTAATAGATTTACCTGTATAAATCTTTTTATTTGAACAGGACTCCACAATTTATATAGATTTAATGTAATTTTTGGCTCACTATCTTATTTACCATCTAAAGAATTTTTAAAAAAAGATCTTTACTCAGCTAGGAGAATTTAATACATTTTGTTTGCTACACAAATCTGATAGTCTCCTCTCCTATTAACGCTATTCCACAGCAGGTTCAGGAACTGTGTTTGAGAAAAAGTAGTATATAAAGAGCTTGCTGTTGAGTGACTGCTAACACAATAGATCCTACCCCGGTGAGAAAGCCTGTGTTTCATCTTGGGTGCTGCTCAGCTCCCCACTGCAGGGTCAAAGCTCTTGGAGGTCTGATTTTTCATCATAGCTGGAAATCATATATAGGAGCTCACCACAGCAGCTTTAAAAGGTGCTGTGTAGAGCAGGTCCTTTTGGTGTCACAGAAAGAAAAGAAAGATACACTGCTTTCTTCTGCCTGAGGCCATTGATTCACATCCCCGGGGAAGAAAAAGTATGTAGGCAGAGGGGAGGAGGGAATCCTCTGACCTGTGATTTGTTTTTTCACACCTGCTCCTGCTCCTTCTTTTAGTCCAAGCAACAACGACAACAAATTTAAGGCTGCTGTCAATGCACCAGACAGAGCACTAGGCACCTATCATCAAAGAAATGAACTTTCAGCCACCTCATACTTAAATGATGATTGTTTCAAATTGCTGATAGTATCACTGTGTTTTTCCCTGTAGACAGACAAATGCAGGTGACATGGGGATTGATTAAATTATCAGTCTTGTGTGCAGTAAGTGCAAAGACCATATACTTTTTTTTTTCTGGGAAATCTATAAGTCCAGATAATACTGCACAATTTTTAATTAAATCAGAAACTTAAAGCATCTGCTAACTGCCAGTATCGTCACAAATGAAATGTTTCTGCCTTTTTATATGAAATGCAGACATGGTCTAAGAGCAGTGAGTCGATCCCTTCTTTTAGTTTTCTTTTTCTCTGTTCCTCCTGCTTTGTTCCTTCCAATAGTCAGGGCTCTTCATGCAAGGCCTGAGCGCTAAAACAGATTTTTCACGGATCTTGAATCAACCCCAGAGAAATGTGTGTAGGAATGTTCATGTGGACAGACTGCAGATAGTGTTTTGCCATTACTGTTTTCCCAAATAAATCATTTTATAATAGTGCCTAAATCCTAGGGTCTGGCTTTGAAGTATATCTTTCAATGTCCTGTCCATTGGACAGGGTTTTAATAGTAGGACAGCACATGACTGAATAAAAGTCCAAGAAAACCTACTGAGTTTCTGTAGTGTTCTAATGTAATTGTGCTTCTTACTTTGGAAGATTTGGGGAGATACAATTTAATATGGTCATCTCTTTCCCCGCACTATTATCAAAATGCAGCTGTTCTTATATCTCATGTGCCAAACAGATTTGATCTTCTACTGGCAGCCAAAAAGAATTTAAAATATTAACACAAGATACCGCTCCCATCATTCAATATTCATCCTTACAGAAAATGACTTTTTAGCCTTGGTGAATAAAACATCTGCCTGATACGCTCAAATCCTGTCACTGGTATAGCTGCTCACAAAGGAAGCATGCCATCCGGTCCCACGCAGTCGCACAACACTCAACCCTAGAAAGCACTGCAAAATGCAGAGCAGGGAGCTGACGTATCATCAGAAAGTAAGGAACATGTAACAAAAAAACATCTCTTTTGTGTCTCTGACTGTATCTGGCACAACCATGACATGATTTTTATTTGTTGTTAGCTATGGTTTGTTTCCATTTTATATTTTCTTTTACTGGAGTCACGGCTCTGCCTGGTTTAAACTATCTACACGCGCCTGCAGAAAGCAAGGAAAAATGTATTTCTGTACCACCTAATCCCGCTGAGACTCTGGCCCTACTAGAAAGGCAAAATATTGCTTCCCTGTTACTGTTAACCTCCTACTTTTCCCTGGAGTGCAGGAAAAACCGCTTTGCAGAGCTGCTGTTTTGCTTTTGCCCGTACACCCATGGCCAGAAGGGACATGAAGAGGCTGGGCCGAGGAAGTCTTATTTCTGTGCTCTCTCCCTCGTGCCTCTTTGCACCACACTGCCCTGCAAAAGGAGTCACTTTGCTGCTTTGCGAAGGGCCCCAAACCACCTCTTTCTTTCTCAGAAGCTGCGGGAATACAGGAGGAGCATCTGGACTGCCAGGGCACAACTACACCCTACAACGGGATGGTCTGCAGTGGCTCCCGGGGCAAAGCCAAGCCAGGGGAAGCTGGATGAAGCACCTGGATGTCAGCAGAGGGCTGGCCCAGGACATGCCCTGCCCAGTGGAGAGGAGAGGGTGCCTTGCCTGCTGTGACTTCAGGGCTGACATCCACTTGGTTCTTGAGTGACCTGAGCTCAGTGCTATTCTGTGTAAATACAGCACGGAGACAACACAGGCGTTGCTGACATTAAACAAGGAAACTGTGTAGGAGAGGTAGGAGTTTCAAAACAAGACCACCCTAACCCAAATCTGAAAATTTTCTGTAGCCACACAAGGTGTGGCTAAACTGATCTGGGCCTTGTATCAAACAATCACGTCTGTTTTGAGTGGGGATGGTTTAACCAGCACAGGTAAACATGCACATGTTTTATGCCACCAGCCCCATCCAGGCTGCTCCACAGGGAGCCGAGCAATACTTGGCTGTTCACCAGAAAGGACAGGGCATCCCGTCCAGCCCTCTATTAGACTTATTCCCTTTGAAAGCACTGGTAAAGAAATATTTTCCTTCACTTGCCTGAAAGTCAATTACTATAGTTACAGAATGACAATACCTTACCTGGAACAGATAAAGATTGAGTACGCTAGTCTACATAAATTAAATCTTCACCTTTACTTCTCTCATGGAGTGCAAGATAAAATGTGCATTTCTGGCATAGGGCACCTCGAAATGCCAAATTTTATATTACAGTGGTGTAAAAATGCACTAGAAAATATACAGAGAAGAAAGAAGAGAGTATTTGTCCCAAGGAATTTAAAAGGAAGTGCAATCATAATCACGGAATATGTCTTTTCTTTCTTTTTTTTGACTGAACAAGTGCAATATAAAAGCCCTGATACACAGCTTATGCCCAAGAGATTTGTTTTTTAAAGATTCAGCTGTCAAAAACTTGTGGGATCATAAAAATCTGAAACCTATACTTCTGTTACTCTTCTTAGATAACTTTTTATCCAATTTGAAATTCACATTCTAAAGACACAGGCACCTGCACACAGTCATGCACGTAGAAAAGCTACAATTTTTAATTAGTTGAATTTTCCGTTATTTATGCCTATCATATATACTTTGATTTGATTTTTATTACATGCATCTAAAATTTCTATACTTTTGGGATATTTCTGAAAAAGAATGCATCTGAGTCATTCTGGAAAGAAAAAAAAAGGGCACAAAACACAGGATCAGCAGCTGTATTGCTTTGGGAGTCAGACTGAGGTATTGGACTGGCATTTGCTTGCTGCTCCTCCCTCACCCTAAGGAGGTGCAGCAGTGGGATCCAAACGGATGCTGCAATGCTGTTCATTAGCGAAACACCCACAGCCACATTTAGCAGTCAGAGAAGGTCAGGAGAGGTGCACGACATCCCCGAGAGCACAGCGAGAGGGGCTGTAGCATGACCTGTCTCACAGCCGAAACACTAAGCAGGGCTTGGGGTAAGGATGTACCTGATGTCCACAAAATAGAGTGGCGCAGAGAAAATAATGTTTTCCTGGCATTTCTCAAACGTCATGTTGTGCTTTTTAGGCTGAAAACAACATGAAAGAATGGAGTAAGGATCAAAGACAGAAAAGAGGGCAGGAGAAGCCTGCTTTGCAGTTTGTCCTTATCCCTTACAGAGAAGTGTTGTATTGACTGTCTATTGGGCTACTTTGTAAATACAAGAAGTAGGACTGATCTGGCTATATGTCCTAATAACAGTAAAATACAGATAACATAACAAATGACATGGGGTATAGTGCTTGTTTATAGACTGAGTTCCTCTGCTACAAAGAAGTATTGCAGAGCTGTAACCCATATATTCAATTGGTAAGATCTGCTTTTCAGGGAAACTTGAATAAATTTTGACAGGATTCCCACGGAGGTCGTCTCATCACACAGAAGGTGACTTGGTTTAATTCTTCTGGCAGTGTATTTCATTTACAAAACTAGTTTTATCCAATAGTATTTTGGATGTGTCTTTATTTAGCGTCTTGTACAACATTCGACATGTTTTTTGCTCTCGGCATACAGACTCTCACTTCGATGGTCTCTGTAGTACTCAGTCATAAGAAAAGAGTATTCCACTGTTGTATGTTCTCCTTTACCAGAATACAAGGAGATAGGAAGAACTAAGCAAGCACATGTGATGCTACCTGGATTTTGGGTCCAGACATGGTTAATAGGAGCGCTGGCCCGAGACGCAAAGATCTGCACAGATTTCCAAGATTTGGTAAAAGTATACTAATAACCCCCCTTCCAGTTCTCTTTCTTACACTTGTCCGTTCCTAAGCAGGAGATAGTACTTTCTTATCTCACAGTAGCACAGGAAAGATACAGTCTGTTTATAAGGATGTGGTGTTCCAAAGAAGAGGCTGCAGGCAGATAGCAGGAATCACTTCCTGACCTCTCTTCCCCTGCAGGGAGTAGTGGGAAATGGAAAAACAAGCACAGGAACAGAGAAGACATTCATTTTGTGTTGATGTAGAGTATCCGCAAATCTTACTTCTAAAGGAGACAACTTTTTCCAGAATTCAGATGCTGTCTTCAGGAAGGGTGTTTTTTTTTGTTTGAAAGATAAGTATATTGGTCAGGGTGAGATGGGAAGGTGGTGATTTGATACATCTAGTCATTAGCATCTGCCATTTATATTGTTACACCCTAAATTACAGATTTTGATAAAAAAGGCCTCAGGTTCACCTGTTTCTCACTTCTCGATCTGTGCACAAACATGACATTCAGTCACACAGGTTGAACACCCCAAAATACTATTTAAGAACAGGACACCATATATTTTTATGCAGTAGAAAACCACATTTCTCAAAGTGTCCTTATGTTTTCCTATTACGCTTCTGGACTCCTTACTTATATTTGTTACAACACAGAAAAGAAAATAATGTTTTTTTTCTTTAGTACCTTATGGATGTTTTGTATCCCTACCCCCAGACTTATTTTATGGACTCTATCAGAGAAAAGAGGAAGGAAGAAATGTTTTGTGAAAGTTGCTTTTAATATTTGATGGAAGGCCAGGGACTGGATCAGTACAGAGAGTGAATTACTTCCTTATTCTCCAGAATCCGTACCTTCATAAAAACTGGAGAAGGAAAATCATAGACTGGAGAGTAGATACTACCTGCATTATTCTGTAGGTTAGAAACATGGAACATTTTCTGAGTGCTACACTCACTTAAATTAAAAAAAGAATTATATAATAAGCAAACCTAAAAAAAAATTACAAAATGGCATTGATTGCAGTGAGAGAGCCAAACATTCAGTAATTTTCAAGAAAAATAAGGCATAACAAGGTCTTAACTTTAAATGCAAAAACTAGAACTAATGTAGCATTAAATTTGTGAAGTTAAAGACTCAAAAATCATCTATCAAATGCTAAGGCTTGGCAGTATTAAGTTAGCCATATTGCTTATTTTACAGCATATATTAGTGCCATAGACTAATACATTAAAATTTAAACTAATAAGGGCAGAAAAATAGAAAATTCTGCATTTATGCAATGAAAATCACCTAAAGAAAGAGAAAATCTTTTGTGATGTATTAAACTGTGATGTTTTTGTGAGCAAGGTGTTATGAGCACTTTTTGGCTGTAACTTAACTACTGCAGTAGTACTCTTGCTCTGTATGAATGCTGTCCTCAGGCCCTCTAATAATGTAGCTCCTCCCCTGGCTCACCCTTGGATGATCACTGAGACCATGGCAAAGATGTGGTTTTCTTAGTGCCTCAAGCTCATCTCTGCTACTTCAAAGGGTGTCTGCAAATGTCTGATGAAGGCAATAGCGAATCTAGTGCCTCATAAACTCTCTCCGGGAGAGTTTATGTGACACTAGTCTCTAACTGGATCATTAGTCACTTAGTACGTGACACTTCTCTAAGTGGAAGGAAAAAAACGAATTGTGTAACTGAACCTGCCTATCAGGTCACTGGGTTCTGAGAGAAAAGAAACACATCATCTTTTGGAAATGAGAAAAAAATTCTCCCATGTCACCAGAAAGTGGTTAGCATAACAGATGCAACAAGCCATAAAGTGGGAGAGCATGTATTAAAAATGTGCTGGGGGACATTTGCTGCTGGATGCAGAATACTTCCTCTTTTCTCTCCAGGTTCCCTACTAGGAGGGCAGGTACGGGTGTGATAGCTATGCAAGCATCTGGCTAGACATAAGCAAGCTGAAAAGGGGAACTGAAAGTCTAGCGCCTCTTTCAAGGCTAAAGGTTTGTCTTATTCACTGAAGAAAGTGAAGAGCATGCTGGCTCTGACAAAGTTCTTCTACTCCCAGATGCAGAAGGGGTGGGAGAACAGGAGAAGTCAACATTTCTAGATCATTTTTTGAGATGTCCTGCTTTTTAATTGATGGGGCTTGTAATTTCAGGAGTCAGGTGCACCCACTGTGGGGGAATGGAAATAAAAGGGTATACTCTCAGCACATTACAGCACTTGTGGTCCATCTGCTCCACTTACTGAAAGGACTGGTCATTGCTGCTGGACATGCTGCTAGCACTATACTCCTGTGCCTGGTGCACGATGAAGGGCTTGAGCCTTGCAGGCTGACACAGGACAGACACTGTGTTTGTCTGTATCTCAGTTTTGTCCTCAACACCTTTCTGTACCACGAATGCATAATTTTACTCTTAAGGCTGCATTATCATAAGATTTGGAATTGGTTAGCGTAATATTTTTAACCTTTTTTCTCTTAATTCTTGTGGTCATTTATTAACTAAATCTCTGCCCTGGTGTTTCCCTATAACTATAATAAGGCTGTTGATAAGCCCTGCTTCAGGTTCAGTATTCAACTCGGCTTCTCACCCTGTGAGAATCTGAGACAGACCTGAGCAGCAATGATTTGTATTGATTTGGCTTCCGAACTTTTACATTGTAGATATTGAATGTTTAGACAGTTTTGCATTAAAAATAACCCCTTGAAAGTAACAGCGTATGGATTATTTTGTCCTTAAAGCCTGTCTCCTAAAGTCTCTCTCCCTTGTACCACAGTGTCAGCCCCTATACCTTCTCCACTTTCCAGAAACCCATCCTCACCCCTCTGCCTCTGTCCACTTACTTTTAATTCTGTCAGCTGTTCGCATGCGATTATCTGTGAGTTGGCATTTGCCTAGTACCAAGAAAGGCAAATGCGTACACACAGGCAGCCAGATGCTTTTGATTATTGCTATTTACAAGGGAGACCAGAGCTGTGCGTGTCACAGTTTGGAAACCTCTTTCTGTATGCTGAATTCTGTGTATTTCTCCATCATAACCTCTTTCTACTTTGTTTAAGGATGAGCAGTTGTACTTCCAGACCTTGTCATTCCTCTATCAACACAACACGTGAGGTGTGCTTGGAAAGGGCAAACTCCCCTATAGGGAATCTATGGCTACCTTGGTGTATTTTTATTGTTGCAGATCCAAGGGCTTGAATCTCTAGCAGTGCCTGGTGCTTTGTGACAATTTTGCTCTGCACCAACTACTTTCTCTCTGTGGGGATTATACTTCATTTTTCCTTATTTAACACAAAAATTCTTCACGGCAGATTGTGAGATCTTAGAGAGGAAACAAAGCAAAACAAAGGAAATAACAAAACGTAGAGTAGAACCAATACAAAAGCCTGCTTTCAACACGGAGTTAATCTGTCACTTCTTTATTTCAAAATGCACATGATGTATAAATGTAAATGTCAGAATCGCCTGTAGCATAAGCCATAATAGGAAACAGTATGTTTGCTATACCTGAACACAAAGATCAGCTGGAGAAAGATGAAAACAGCTGTTTTTTTTTCTTAATAACAAGGGCTTCCAAGTCAGTTATGTTGAAACAAAGGAGAGGGAAGTGACTTGCTGGTACACAAACAGGCACTTAGTTTTTATATTGAGTTGTGGTAATGTAAAATAGATTCTTAATTTAAAAGAGAAGGCTTAGACAAAGAGCACTCCAAAAGAAACCACTTTATCATGACTTCTGATCAATAAATGAAATTTTTCTCATTAGAAAAGATACCTCTATGTTTGCAAATGAACAATATGCCATGACATATATATATTTTTTTCTACCCATCATGTGAAATAATGGTTATTTGCAAGCAGGATAGTTCCTAATTTATTTTTCTAATAATCTAGTCACTGAGTAGCTATAATATTTATTGATTCCGATGCTTCCAGATCAATAGCATATTGTCAAAACAATCCTTCAGTTGTAACATAAAAAACCCCTAAAACTGATGAAGTAGTATTGGATGTACATCAACAGCACCAAAAGCTTCTTAATATGCAATCATTAGGTAATGCTACCAACAAAGACTGGGGTGTAGCCCACTTGATTTTAGTCATCCAAAGAACAGATTTCAGTCTGTCATCCAAGCTCCTTTCTTAGCCAGCTGTCCTACAGAGGATAATGGATAGGCTTCCAAGGCAGATGAAGTGAATAACCTTCTGAAGATGCCTATCTCTCTTCAATGACTAGAGAAGTCTTAGTGTTTCGATGCTCGTGGTACCCCAGATAGCACAAAAGGACCCTGACAGAACTCTTAACTTGTGTATGACTAGGTATTTTGGGGAGAAGGTTGGCAAGACTTACAAGGGAGCCAAAAAATTTGTTTGCTGACAAGTTACCATAGCAGGATGATCATCTCTTTCTCATATTGCTCTCCCTTTCCACTAAAGCAGTCTAAACATTCGCAGGAAGAAACAGGTATTGGCTTAAGAAAGACATAGAATGATTGTGAGAGAAAGGGTCCAACCCAATTTTGTCCCCATATAACTGGGTTGGCTTTCAACCTCAAACATATAAAAATCTTGAACCTGCCTCTCAGAATCCTGAGATTAAGTTTAAAAACATTAGGACTTTTTCAGAAAAAGAATTGTTTCCCTTTGTTGATTTCTGAACCTTTTCAGGTACAGGTATGTCACATCTTCAAGCATTTCTTAAGAAATATGAGGGTTGTAATTAAAATATTTTTAATCAATATTTTTGAGATCCTTCATTAGGATATTCAGATGATAGCAGGGTATCTGCACAGTGAATCTGAATTCCTGTATGCCCACCCAGGGAATCTTCCCATTCACTACCCTGGGGTTTTGGCCAGGGCTGTGAGAGAAAAAACAGTCCACTCGGACTAATATCCTAAACTTCTCTCATCTTCATATGCTGGCAACACAGCAAATAAGGTTGAAAGGAATACATCTTCCTCAACACTGAATTAACAACAGGAACATCTTTTAATCAATAACAATTAATATTTCATTCTGAGATGGACAACAGTGCCTGTTTGTGATTCAGGAAAACCTTGTGTGCTGTCAGGAAAATATTCCAGGCAAGCAGATTAACAGTGGGGTTCCTTGCCGTATCCAAAATTTTCATTTTCTTAAGGCTCAGAATAGTTGCACACTTCTGTTCTCTGAGGTTTTGTGAGCAATAGCAAATAAAGCAAACTTGAATGTTTTCTGTCACCTAGACAGGTGTTACTGCAAGCTAACAAAAGAAATACCAAAATACCCCCATCCAGAGAATAAATGCAAGTCTTGCTCACTAAACAGTCATTTGACACCCCTCTTCACAGAGTTTGCCCCTTGAGCAAGGGTCTCTGTGATAAAGCTAAGCTCTCACTGTAAATGCTTTTTTTATAGCCAGCTACAGTAAACTGTGCTAAAGGCAATATTTGTTGTTAACATTACTGTGCAAATTTCTTGTGATTTTTGAGATAACTAGAAAGACTACACTGCTGAGGTTTCTATCAGAGTAATATTTCTGTCCAATCTTCCGCCTCTATTTTTCAAAGCTGCTAGGACTGGAAAATTTTTTATTGATATCATAATGAGAATAAAAAAGCAAAAACTGAAATAAGAACATGAATGCAAAGCCAAAAAATATTTGTTCCTCTTTTCTAGGCAAATAATAACTATTAGAGACACCTGTGCTTTAACAGATTATATGTTTTCTAATTAAACACACGCACAATGCATACTGTCAAAAGATTACAAAACTTGATGTAAAAGTAATCCTGATATATATATATATATATATATATGTATGCAGTCCACTTGCAGTTTAGATCCATGTTTGTACTGTATTTGCCTGGGATGGAGGTAGTTTTCTTCACATTTTGTTTCTTTTGCTTTTCTTGCACGTGCAGCTTTTCCTTTACCTATTAAACTCTCTGTATGTAACCCACGAGTTTTCTCACTTTTACCCTTTGGATGGTCTCCCCCATCCCCTGAGGGGGAGTGAGAGAGCGGCTGGGTGGGGCTGAGCTGCCTACCAGGGTTAGCACACAACATACTTGTTTTGGGGTCAGCTAAAGTGTGCTATAATGCCTTAAATTCATTCTAGCTTTGGCTATGACTTAAAATGTAAAATTATATATAAGAAGTGAAGCTCATTACCAGATTCAGCCCGTCCTCCACTTTCTGGTTTTAGAATACAAGAATGCGCATGAAGATAGTACGACATTAATTTGTGTTGTCATTTACACAAACAAAAGGTATTCTTACAACTGGGATCACTGAAATTGTGCAATAAAAACATGTAAGTCATAGGCAAGTTCAATCTTTATGACAACTGCAGATAGACAAAAATGAAACAACCCTCGCTTTTGTAGCTGGCACAGACCAACTTGGAAAGACATTCCTTTTCTTTCTGCAGAGCAGTGGTGGCTTTTCTGTGGCATGTTAGTGGCTCACACGTGAAGGCGATCTTGTTTCAGTGATGGTATGTCAAGGTTCAGTAACATACTTGATCGCTATCGTCCTTCTAGCTTTGTAAATCATATTTTAACTTTCTGTTTAGCTGTTCTTGAGACATTTTGCTTCAAGAAATGCTTAAAACGATATGGCTAAAATTGCAAAGGGGGAGTCTAAAGCCTACTGCCAAATCTGTGCTGTCCGCATTTTCAGAGATGATCACGTTTTTATACTCACTTGTGAGTACAAACTGTTTAGGCATCTCATAATCCAATTTCAAGTTAGAAATGCACAGCTCGCTTTCAGAAATATGCTTGCATGTGTAATTAAAAGATATGGGGTAATGCTTACAGCTCCTGCCAAGGCACTCAGCAGAGAGCACCCTGGAGAAGGAGATGAAAGCAACCAGAGCAGGAGCCAGACAAATTAGAATATGGGGCAGCAACAACAGGAGTCAGGAGCAGATAAAAGGTTAATGCAACATTCGTGAGAGCAAGACAGGGACTGTATCCCAGACAGGGCTTAGAACAGATCCTGAGATTCACATGAAACAAACTGGTAAGGGTGAATTACCAAGATACAGTTCTATCTTGGGACTTGTGGTGGCAACTTCATAAATCACGTTTGATTTTCTTTCATGGTTTATGATATCATGGGAAAGCCTTGATGGAAATATACCCTCATAAGCGAGATACCCACTATTTATTCTCTACCTTGTGTATATAACCAACAAATACTTGTTTACAGCAAGCATGACTTACATCTAGTCACATTTGAACTCAAGGATCTCTAGAGATGAAAAGCATAACAATAATCTACAGTTTGCCAAGCCCACCAAAATACTTTGTCACAGTGCTGAGGGTGGGAGGAGGGAAGGATGGAGGGAAGGAGGGAGTGCATTTTTGTTTCTGCGTGTGTGCAAGGAATGGCAGGTGATAGGTGCAGGGTTAGGTTAGGCAAGTGGGAAGCAATGCAAATTCATTTTCAAAGACTTGCAGTCACACAACTCCTTAAAACCAGTGGGAGATATCTGGCTAAATTCCATGCAACACTGAAATTTGAGGGGAAAGTCTTTAGCCATTAACTGTGATATAATTTATTTTGAAAGCTTAATGAGAGAGGGAAAATAGCTTTTGGGGGGCAAGGCATTTGCATAGCCCACTTCTTCTGCAGGTGTCTAATTGGTAGTGATACAGGTTTCATTAGAATACTCAGCATGTTGTGGAGCTATCTAGAATGCCACTAAAGATAAACGCATTTTGTTATTAGCTAATATAAACTGCTTGCACTGGGAACTGACACTGGAATATACTGTATGACACCCATACTGCGTACTTCCTTTCATCCTTCTCTGTGTAAAATTTGGAACACGCAAAGAATTATTAACGGCTTGTTCATTGCAGAGAAACTAGTTTAAAAGCCACAAATATGGAATTCCGAAGATGGGGTGGATAAAACCAATCTACCACCTTCATGACTGCTGTGTTTACTGTAGTCCTGCAGGAGTGAAGGAGGCAGGTGGTGCAACAGAACCACGCTTTGAAGATAATGGGCTTCAGTACTTTCAAGACACAGTGTGAGAAGGTAAAGAGAGTTTATACTAAATCCTGCATGCAGGAAATTAATTCCTAGATATACTGTTCTTTTGTAAGTGTGCAGTATCTTTGCATGGAAGATATTCAGGATTGACATCTGAGAAAAACATGGTCCTTGGCTCAGAGTGGATAAAAATTACAAGTCACAAACGACAAGGAAATACTATTTTTGTACAATCTCCATTTCTCAAATCGTTGTTAACATTGAATGTGATTGTAAATACTTATCTGTAAAACAACTGGAAACAAATACAAGAATACTGCAGTCTTAAACCCACAAATACTAGAGAAGCTAGACAAAAGAAATCAGCTAACCAAAGCCAAAGTGAAATACGGGAAAAACAGCAAAGCACAGAGTTGCAGAGTTAAAATATCCTAAATAAAGTTAACACTACCCAGCTCTAACATTTACGTTATCTTACGTTCCCGAGCCTTTGGGGTTTTTAAATAGCGATCTCTTTTGCATGGGACTATCTTTTGTCCTGAGTTTGTATAGCAATCGGCAGAGAAAGTCTTGGTAGATGGCTGATACTCCTAGGCAATATGCTTACACAAAGTAGAGGTGTCAGTAATAAAAAAGCACCTAAAGTCATTAATAAAAAAAGTCTGGCTAACTTACTATTCCTAAGAGGTGGAGTTCTTGGGTATTTTGGGGGCAATAGAAGAGGCGCTTACTCTGTTTTGTATGTTTATTCTTCTAACAGTAAGAAACTTGAAAAGTATTATCACAGGTGCAAAAAACTCTCTCTGTTCTCTGCATGCTGTATGTGAACACTAGTAGGCATTTCGATCAGTCAGAAGGTGAATTCTAATAAGAAGCATATAAGTTTACTTACACTTCCAGTAACAGAATATATTGGGGTTTTTTGGTTTTGGTATTTTTTTTTCCTTCAGGAAATGCCCAGACATTTATAAAGGAGAGACAGGCAGGCACCTCACTGACTACATCAAAGGATGCCTCAGAACAGCGATGGAGAATCTGACAGATCTATTGTGTCCATGTTTGCTCTCAGTAACCAGGGCTGCTCATGTCTCTCCTGGGCTTTCTGGCTGCCAAGCGGTGAAAAACCACCAAAGCTAAATGTGCCATCCACTTTGAGTTCCCACCACTCCGAAGAATAAATGAGAGTTTCTTAGTCGACTACTACTAACATTTCTGCAGGCTTTTCATACTTCATACTAACCACCTGCCTGCTGAGACCTGCCACAGATCCTACACAACATCTGTCTTTTGTTTCACATAAACCGAGTATGTGTCCTGAATTCCATATCTTGTATATTAATTAGCCAGTAAATAAATATTTAAAGCTCTGTACTTAAGTATATATTACAGGAGCTTCTTTAGATTAGATTTGTAAGAAAAAAACCCCAGCCTCCCAGCATCCTACTGCCTGTCTGTTATTTTTCTCTCTTTCTGTAGAACTCCTTTTTTCCTTCTGCTATGTAATTTTCGAGCCTGCTGGCAGATTTTAATGAAATCTAACAGAGACATCTAGGTATTATAACCATACAAATTCCATGAAGAGAGGAAACAGGGAAGAGGAGAGACAAGCTATTACTATATCCACCGAGGGAAAGCTTAAAACGTGTCTACAGTTTTTTCTGCAGGCTGGCTTTGTGGTCCACTGGGCAGTACACATACCTGGCAACCAGCACAAACGTAGGCTGCAACTCAGCACAGCTGGCATTTCTTGCCCAACCTGCTAGGTAGGAGATGTGTCAGGGTGCTATGCATTTTGTAAGTGCTTTTGTTTGGTTTTCTTGTTGGCAAACTGAGGTATTATTACAGATGAGAAGAAGTGAGGGTAGGGATGATATAGGGAAGACCTGAGGGTTATTCATGGAGGCCATTGAAAGGGAAAAGGAGAGTATTGTGGAAAAATGAGTTGCTTGGGCATAGGGCAGCCACAACAATAATGACAGTAGAGAACACAAAATCACAGAAAATGAGGTCTTAGAAGTCACTCTGCCCATGCAAGAACTTGCTGTGTATGTGCTCATTTACTTTCCCTCCTTTTTGGGTTCTGTACTTTGTACATCGTTTTCAGATGTCTATTATGTTCTAAATAGTGGAACTACACTTTCTAATTATCAATGTAAAACAAAACTTTCCCATCTGCATGGAGGGATGAGTATGTGAACGTATTTTGCTTGTCCAAGCACTGCAATAGAACATTAAAAAGTTAACCTTTATTGCTTTTACTAATGATAGAGAACAACTTTCTTGATGGATCCAGTCATTCTGCAAATTATCCCTGAGCAAGCTGTTAATTAAATCTTTGTGTTTGTTTATTTGTAGTAGTTTGTATGCGCAGTTTTTTAACCTCCTGCAGAATTTATTCACAACTGGTCAGTATGATTATTTCCTATTTGCTCTGTGCACTTTGATTAATCACGAAAATCAGATAGTGTTATTTCTATTCCAAGACTGGATGACCTATGTATTATAAACACGAACAAAGCCTTGTCTGTTAATGAATTATACATGAATATCCACAGTTTTTGATGCCTTTTGTGATAAAGGCAAAAAAGAGCCTTTAATAAAGGGCCATGCTGTCTTTGACTAGCCGTGAATACTCTATAAATCCTTTCTTTCCACTATTCATGATTCATTCCCTTTCCTTGACTATTCGGATGAATGAAGTCTTCCTTGTGCAAATGTTTGCAAATAAAATCACTGTGAGTGTAACTAAAATAAATCAGCAGATATAGTTACAGAACACAGGCAAATATCTTGTTACTTTGTGAACCCGCAAATCAAATAGAGTGGGAGTTTAATTCTACTGGCTATTTTAGACTACCCCAGGTTCCTAAAATTAGGCAGACATAACCCTTATACAGTCCAGAAGAGAGATAATGAGAATTTTTCACAGTCTAAGTTACACAGGAAGCCCAAGCCTGCATTGTTCATAAGAACATAGTGGGAATATCTTCTAGTACATTATGCATTTGAAAAATGTACAGTAGGTATGATACTAATTATCACACAAGCACAGATATTACTGTTCCTATTGTATATATATAGCAAGAGATAAAAAAGAGCTTGAGGGGTATTCCCTTCCCCCGCTGCCCCCCGCCCCGTTTACCTGTATTAAATTCTGAGAAATAACACTGGATGCAACAAAGGAGTCACTTTAAAAAAATATTAATTATACTTGTCATGAAATATATGCTCTATAAAACTCAAGAGCAATACTGCTTGGAAAGAGAGCAATAAATTAGAGTAAAAATGCTTTAAAATGCATAATTATCTTGCATTAAGCTGAAAAAATAGGGGATAGAAATATCCATGCTCTTCAAAATGTCAAGTTGAACACCTTGCTGTGAGCCAGACTGCTTAATGTATGGGTGGCTTTCAGTTATAAAATTCTAATGCATAAAGGACAGGATGTTCTAACTTTATAAAGACTACACAAAACCCATAACATTTCATTAATATTAAATCATTTACTAACATTTCTGAAGAAACACATTTTTAAAGTCTGATACTTTTATCAAATGAACACAAGTTAAAATGCCACATGCCTGAGGCTACAGCTGTGCTCAAAGTCTTAGTTAAGGATGTAAAGTCAAGGGTCTCTGTGCTCAAGAATATCAAAGAAAGCCTGTTTATTTCTTTTATAAATACATATAAATAAACAAATATTGTTAATTTGTGAAGTATTTTAAAACTGGTTTTCATTTGTTCTTCTTCTTGAAGCTTCCAAAGTCATGGTAAAATCTGGCAAAAAAAACCCTTTAATGATCCAATTCTTACCCCAAATTCAGTTTTTTTGTCAATATAGTTGTCTAAAAAAGACAAAGTTTTATTCACTGTAGGCTATGGGTAATTCTCCTTGCCAACTCTGCTGTTGAAAGACATAATTGTGGCACTCCTGCTTGCGATAAGTGATGCCTCACTTAATGAAACTGCATCCCAAAGACAGTAGAAGCAATTAGAATCAGACTCCACAACAAACCACTTAAAACACACTCAAACTTTGTGATCCCTGCTTCTAAATATAGCACTGATTAAAGGGCTATGGAAGCCTGGATAATTCTGTTCTCCCTCTCTTCGCCCCCCATGGATGGTTTGTTAAATGTAATCAGTTTAATACAATGACCTTGTTTCCAAGACATAGGTTACTGGTAATGATTTCGTTTGCATATGTAAATGTAATTATTTCCTGTCTGAATGCGGATAGCTGCAGACCAGACCTCAATACGCAGAGTGAACAATGATTCAGAGGTTTGGGTAAGATTTCAAAACCGCTGTATATCTTAATATATATAGAAAATATATAGAAAAATATATTAGAAAAATCTCCCTATAACTGTGCACACAGTCAAGACTTCCCTTCTGGAATTTGGTTACTATTTTATTCAGTAGCCCACAGAATATAAGTGGAGGTAGGAGATGCTAAATGCCACCAGGATTTCAGGAAGTTGCAGAGTGTTGAGCTCATTGGAGAAACAGCTCAAGATTACCAGAAATGTAGTTTTTAAAGTCAGAGGGGAGTGCTAATATAATATTTCATTTTTCTGTAGAACAGAACAGAGAATTTCAGTTAGTTTCACCAGGTATAAAGATAGTGTCCAGCGGCATTTTGTAGAGAATTCAAAGTAATATACAATCTTGGCTTAACTACTTCAAGTGATAAGGGCTCCTCCAGTTCTTTAGGGAAGTTTAACTACTTCTGTTTTATAAATAAGCACTTTGAACTATCTACCTAGAATTTTCCATCAACTGCAACTTTGCTTTCTGCTAGATTAAAAAATATCTGCTAGAAATTCTCTGTTCATTATCCAGATTGTTTTCATTTTCTGTGAACCAACAGAATAGACTGATTTCTTGCTATGTTCTTGCTATTTCTTCCTACATTTCTTGCTAAGTTTTATTAATCACTCTTTTCCCACTCCTCATTATATCCCACTCCTCATTATATCTTTTGAAAATGTCAACAGCAAAACTGCATTTAGGAGATTAACAGCCATTTACAAATGCAATATTCTGTGTCCATAGGTCAGGTTTATCCTTAGAGGTAAAGTGTCAAACTGAGACTTTCCTTAATCTCTCGTGCCTCCAAATTCTTTCCAGCATCAATACAATCCAACATATTCTCTCATCTCACAGGAATAACCTATAACCGCTTTTTCCTAGATGCATGACCTTGTATTTGGTATTGTTTGCATTTTTAAATTGAGCCTGCTTCACCGAGCAATCAGATTAATCCATAAAGCTGACTTGACCCTGTCGTTATTTATCAGTTGAGCTAGCCAAAACCCATATTTTTCAGTTGCTGGGAATTTTGTTTGTTTGCTTACAATTTAGTTTCAGTCCTAATCAGATCCCAACTCGTGTCCAAATTAGACATGGAACTGGCAGGTCTGCTCCAGGGCACTGACCCCACAAATGACCCTTTATGGCTTTTAAATAAAACTGACATTTTTGTCATACCATTGCTTGCAGTAAACTGCCAGAAGCATCATTTTCTTGAGCGTTCACCTATTTGCTATCCTTACAAAAGTAAAAATAGATGTAGCTGCTATATTAACATCGGGGAGGGGCTAACCCAACTACGTTCTTGTGAAATCATCTAAAGTCCAAAGTCAAAATTTGTACAACTTTTCAGCATCTAAAATAGGAAGTGTTTTCCAAAACCAAAAGCAAGAAAGCTTGCATGAGTACTTGTCTTTGTCTTTCTGTATCATCCCTTCTCTGAAATAGGTGAACTTCTCTGCAAGCAAAATCATAGGCAGCACTGGGCACTAACACTGTCTGGACCCCATGGCCAGAACTACACAACAGAGTTGAAAATGGAAAGCTAATCTTGAGAGGTTGTTAGCAAACTGCCTTGGTGAGTGAGGTGTTTCCAGGGGCTTACAAGAGTGGTCCAGCACAGCCTGTGATGTTCAGACTCTGCATCAGGGAGGGAAGAGAGGGAAGGGGCCATGAATGCTGCCTACAGTTGGACCAGAGCAGGATAGTGGCTTGTCTAGGGTCTGTCTGGAAAGGCAGCCTCCTCCCAGCTACTTCCACAGAAGGCACACACCGTAAGGGGGTTTGATTCCCCCGGCGGCTTGCTAGCCTTCACTGCTCATGTTTTCTGGGTTTCCTATGTGAGCGGCCAGTCTGTGTGTTCTGAAATATGCCAACAATATTATTCAGTAGCAAGGTCTTGTGGCCGTGCACATAGAATCTTTTCTGTTTTCCAAAATAGCGATTTCAAATCAGTAATTTCAGATGTTACTGTACATGCAAAAATAATGATATGACTCACTGGAAGAAATGCTGTATATTAATCTTTAATTTATTCCTGGTATAACAGCTTTATCTAAGGCACTTAAAAGCAATCCAGCTCTGACTGCTACTGTGAGGAAAATCCTTTCCCCAATCTTACCAGGTAGAATGTATATACAGAGAAACAAATGGGTGACTTTGGTTTCACAAGACTTTGACAATGACCAAATTATTTTCCTATTCTCTTGGAAATATTTTCTCTTCCCAGAGTTAGAACTAAAGGAAAATGTTTCCAACCATAGAGACTTAAGAACAGTATACGTGTATTCGACATGGACTTATGTGCATATTCTGGTCTGTATTATGGAAGTTGCATTGTACAGTGTTTTAAATGACATAAATTACATGGTTCATAAGATTACCACAAAAATCGTCTGAGGAGGGTTTGGCTCTAAAAGTTTCTTTTATTTTTTTTCCTAACTTGCTGTTGACAGAAGCTTGTTAACTTAAAAGGAGATGCTGCATCTCACAGAATGCAGCTGTATAAATATTTTAACAACATCATAGGAGTTTTCCCTAGTGCTGCAGCACGTGGTTCTTTCAGCTTCGAAGCACATAGGTATAAATCTTCTTTCATCTGGGAGGGGAGGTATGAGAAAGAGAGCGAACATGTCCAGTGGTGAAAGGATGGTAGGTGAGGCTCAGATAGATAAGAAAGCACAGGGTTCTTTAACAAGTGACAAGCTTGGTGGT
This sequence comes from Opisthocomus hoazin, assembly GCF_030867145.1. Taxonomy (NCBI): domain Eukaryota; kingdom Metazoa; phylum Chordata; class Aves; order Opisthocomiformes; family Opisthocomidae; genus Opisthocomus; species Opisthocomus hoazin. The sequence goes on from NC_134415.1 coordinate 71,890,218, forward strand.
TCAGTTAATTTTGTATTCCTTTGTTTAAGTACCACTGGGGTGTTTTTTGGTATTTAACGCTAAGGTGCATTAGTGGAACCTATTGTTATTATTAGCATCTGCAAGTATGCTTCATCCAGAGTCATTTATACAATCAATGGTAACTCCTACTGGACAGAGAATCTTGCTTTCAAAGTAAGAAATTGCTTCTAGGTGCTCTTAATTTCCAACTAGGTGTTCAATCCCACCTCCATGTACAATTCAGGGTGTGCTTTAGAAACAAGAAAAAGAAAACTTATTAAGATATTATTAACTCCTGTGTAAACTGTGGTAAGGAAGCGTGCTGCTCCTGTGTGCAGCAAGAGAAAAATGCATATTTTGAGGTGGAATATTTTTATAGCCAAATGTAAAGGCCCATTTGCAGGCATGCTATGCAACAAGACAGAAATAACATTTTATGTGATAAATACAGAGATTTACAGAGGCAAATCCTTGCATTTCTCTTTGCATAATACTCAGTTTCCCATTCACTTGTCCCAGGAATGCCAACTGTACCATCCCATGCTACAATCCTTCCCTCTTTTGGGAAAGTCAGAATCTTTCACTGACTCAACACAAGCTCCACACACACCCAAGAGGTCTCTCTGGCTGCACTTTCTGCCTATACAAATAAATGAATTTATGAAGTGGAACCTCTCTGATTTTCACTTCACTGATCTGTACCAACCATAAAACTATGCAAAAGTACAAAATCTGTGCTTTTTCACAGTTTTCAAAGGATTTAAGTAAGGTCACTCTAATGTATTAAGGTCTCACAGAACTGAAAACCCATGTTTTTAGCATCACAAACTATAGAACACATCGAGGACTCTTACCCCATAGTGACTGATATTGTTACACTTTATGAATAAGAACCTGGTCTGGCCAGTTACAGAACAGTTCTTAAATATTAATAAACCACACTTTTCTTCTACTTTAACCCAGGGAAAGCAAAGCTCTCTGAGGCACTATTGCAACATTTGTCATTTACTACCATATGACTCATGATAAATTATGGACTACATTTTTCTAAATAATATATCCTTATCAGTTCAAAAAATTCAGTAAAGCGTGGCAGGACCGTCTGCCACTAGTTCAAATCTTAAATGTGTGGCCCTGTACATTCAGAAAACAGAGTACTGCTAGTATTGAATTAAACATTTCTGGAGTAATCAGCATAGTCCTATTGCAAAATATCTTAAATTGCAAGAGACTGAATCCATACCAGGAGCCAGGTAGCCCACATCTAAGCCTTGGGCTTGCTGGATTCTGAACTGGATAGCCTCGTCTCCAGCCCTGACCCTGGCCACGTCCTGCAGTTCACCTGGATGGACCCTGGACCTGACACATTACCGTTGTCTAAGACTGTCACTGCTGCCATGTGGGCCCTGCTTGGAGCTGGGGGACTGTGCCCAGGTCCTTGAGGGCACTGTATGTGCTGTGGTCACCCTCATCCTCTCAGCTCATCCCCCCATATCAGAGTAGCACTGCTTTTGCTACTCCCTCATCCAGTCTGATGATAGTTTGGACAGGCACAGCTTGTCTATGGGAAAGCAAGGGGCTGACAGAAGACCTGAATGTTTTCTAGTTCCAAGCTGTGAAGCTATTCAGCTCTGTCTCGGTGTCTGTTGCTTGCATTGTACAAGAATGTGTAAGATGAAAGTATAAGTTCATACAACAATACCTGTTTACAGGGATACTGCAATTGCCTACCATTATGGCTGTTTACAACATGTAGGCTGTTTTCCAGGCACCTCCTTCACCCTTTTTTCCTACCCCCGGCTTCTCTTCACTCTTGACAATGTGTTCTGCTCTGAAATATCTTAACTAACTTGCTGGGACCAGATATACAAGTATACAGCTAATTTAGTGCAGTTATATTCACTCTCAACATTTTATCCTTTAACAATCAAAATAATTCTTCAGCTATGCTGATCAAAACAATATCCTGTTTCTTGTCTGCTGTGTTATTGCCACTGAGGAGGGACTGTTCCTAATCAAGACCAGTTTTCCCTATTTTAATTCTTTAACGTGTGGTATTGTCACGTAAGCAGAAGCCCTTGAGGCTCAGCCTGATGCCTTTCACTTGTTTTATCTGAAGTTTGGCTGAGCCAAACAGGATTCCTCAGTCTCAGATCCTCAGTTCCTTTGCTATTAAAGGCTACTTGCTCAGCTTGACATTACCTAAACAGCTTATTTGTACTGCCTGTGATTCCTCTGATGGACATTGCACAATGCTCTCTGACACGAGAAAATGTTCTGCCCTTTTGGTCATGCCTGACAGATTTTGCTCAGCTTTCCCAATATCCCTTCTTTTGTGTTTATAGGGCATTCTCCTTCCTCTTGGAGCACCCAACCTACCCAGTTAACTTTCTTTGTTCACATACAGAAAACACTTTTTCCTGGATGGACTGGCAGGTGTGAACACAATCACCGGACTCATGACGATGTCTTCTATACATTTTGAGAAATTGTATAGGTGCAGTGCAGAAACTCACTTTATGTGAGTTTCTTACTCTTTCCTCACTTGTGCTAGTTTCAGCATGGCCAGTGTTGCCTTTTCTTTACAGATTTGCCGTTTTCTTGCTTCTGTGCTTCATCAAAAATAATGAAGTGCTGCATACTGTAGTCTCATGTGTTGCACTTCAGGATCTACTTCACGTTTTTCTTACTGTCTTAGTGGTTATTTCCTAGCACTATGCCTTTGCTGTTTATTAGCAAGCTGTACAAGCACCTTATAATTCTTCTTTTTTAAGTTTGAGAATATTCTGATGCTGCATTGAAATTAAATATATGGATTTCTCTGTCCGGCTCCCTAGCTCTTGGTGTCACTGATGTTTGCATACATCTATAAGCCTTCTCTTTCGCAGGCATTTCTTACCAAGTTACTGCTTTTGGCCAGTGGCCTCAGAATGTTTTCTTTTTCTAGACCTCTACCACTTGGTCACATTACTTCAGTATAATACTTCTGCTTTTCAGTGTGGCAGGGGTTGAATTGCAGCTGCCTCCACAGATCAGCTGGAATAAAATTTTTCATTGATCTAATAACATAGTTGCAAAATGCAGCAGTAGAGTGGATGTCATATTTTGTAACAGATATTCATGTAACAATGAATAGTCTATTGACATATGCTATGGGTACATGAGATATTCAAAAACTATTTCATTGATGTGCTACAGGTGTTATATGTTGTCCTGGTTTTGGCTGGGACAGAGTTCATTTTCTTCCTGGTAGCTGATGTGTTTTGGGTTTAGTATGAGAATAATGTTGATAATACACTGATATTTACAGTTCTTGATAAGAAAGCAAGTACTTTTTTTGGTTTTCCATGTTTGGCTAATGAGCAGGTGTGCAGGAGCTAGGAGCGAGCATGGCCAAGCAGCGAGCTCAAGCTGGCCAATGGAAATGCTCTGTACCATAGATATCATGCTCAGTTTATAACTGGGGATTGCCTGAGGGGCAGGAACACTTTTCCATGAGTTGAGTCTTCTTCTGTCAATTCAGGGAGTTCTCAGAAATGCATGAGTTCTGCAAAATCCGTGAAATCCATGAGTTCCCTGATCACTGCCTGGGGACTGGCTGCACAATCAGTCTTTGGGTGGTGAGAAAAATTGTATTATGTATCACTTGTTTTGCATATCCTTTACTGTTGTGGTTGTTATTATTATTTTTTATTTGATTTTTATTATTATTTACTTGGTTCTTACTAAACTGTCTTTATCTCATCCTACGAATTTTACTTCTTGTAAAATTTACTTTTTACTAGGGGGGAAGAGGAGGAGTGAGTGAGTGGCTGTCTGGTGCTTAGCTGCTGGCTGCTGGGTTAAACCACAACATATATGTTTCTGCGCATATACGTGTGTTACAGTGCATGGGTGTTACCTGCTCCTGTAATTTATCCATAACTCCGATAGAGATTCATATAATACATATTGCTTTGGTAGGATAGGGGACATCAAACCAGAACAAAAATATCCCAAACTAAATTAGTTCCTACAGGTGCAATAGGCAGTGTTAGGAAAGCAAGGCATGACTGTAAGCTGCTTATTGCTCTGTGGTCTATTTCCTCTGTTCTTTTATTCTGAACAAACTGTACTGCTCTCTAAAAGCCTGGCCACCCCCGGGCAACTTTGACACTGTACCTGAGAAGTAGCACAGCTGTTGATGCTCAACTCACACAGGCCTGCTGGGATAATCAGAATACAAGAAGCCTTGAAGGGATGCCTAGTATTATTTCTCACTCTCTTTCCATCACTGGATACTGAGTGAATATTTTCCTTCTAATCATATCAGTCTTAATGATCTCTGTACTGGACTTCGCATGCCTAAACACAGTGTTTCTGTCCTGCCGTGTGAGCTCTTGAAGCTTAGCCAGGCTGTCTTGTTCTCCAGCAGGGACTGACACCTTTTAAATTTTACGCTGGGTAGCTCAGTCCCCCTTGTTTTGGAGTCACTTCACCATGGTTAAACTTCTATCTTTGAAATAATCCTACCTGGAAACTGGTGTTACAAATCTCACAACTGATCTTGACTCTCGTACTTCTTGAAAACTAACTTTGTATTCTTCCAAAGTGACTGGTTCTCTGTAGCCTTACGAAGAAGAGAAGACTAAGGAGCAGCATTACGAAGATAAAATGTCTGTAACGAGTCAGACCACAAATGCTTGAGTCCTGTCTCTCTCAATGGCCAGATGCATGTGCTTCAGAAGGCAGATAAGAAGGGGCAAATACATTGCCTTTAATTCTTGAAATACTCTTTGCAGCACAGTAGTTTATATGTGTTCAATAATCCTTACAGAATTTCTTTTCCATTATAACAATCTTTTCATGTTAAAGGTAATGAAAATTGGGTGAAATTATCTAGTGTTGCGGTGGTCCTTGAAAAATTAATAAATAGATTTGATAAACCCTGAAAAACTCTAACAGATTTGACAAACATGTTAGAAATTTCCTAGGTACAGCCTTGTGGCAGCTGTAGGGATAAATAATTTGCTAAGACCCATTTCTAGTTCTGAAGCAAATCAAAAAAATTTTGAAAAGTCAAGTCTTTATTGATGAGATCTATTTCACTCAACCTTTTAGTTTCACATGTAAATCTGAACTAAATGAAGATTTCTACAAGACAAGTAGAGATAAATAATCTTTGACCTTTTTTTAGGATGAGATGAATTGCTTCTGGAGAGAAGTTCTGTTTCTCTCTATTCACTACAGAAGGAGTCTGGAGTGATTTATGTTTAGACTGGTCACCCGATGTCAGATGCAGATCAATTTTCCCTAAAAGACAGGTCATATCCAATCTATTCTGTCCTGTATGGCAGCACTCAAGTGGTTGCCAGACTTCTGATATTTAGAAAGTTCTGTTTAGCCACACTGTCTCACTGACTTCCTAGTCTGTCCTTTAAAAGGGGTAGTAATGAACTTTATCTTCAAATTCTTATTTTTATACCCTCATCTCCCAAACCGACTACAAACACAGATTTAATTCTTGTTACCACCACCTTCCTGTTTATGCAAGGTTGCTTTTTTTCCTGGAAATAAGGATTACAGGTAGTCTGAGTCTTTTCATGCTTCCTGCTGCTTTGTTCCAATATGTTGCTTTCTTCTGCTATTAATCACCCTCTCTTCCTTGCTGTGAGTGCTGGTAGACATATCCCTTCTACTTTGTTTCATGCATTGTGCACTACCTAATTACATTAGAGGACTTGTGTTTTATAAATCTGAACTGTTTCTTTACAAGAGCTATTTAGAAAAGTGGTAGAATTACAGGATAACTTCTAGCCCTGCGCACATAGACATGTGTCCTGCCTCTTACTCCAGACCTCTTTCTTTCTTGCAGTTGGTGTTTATTCACCCAAATTTCAAGCATGCTGCACATGTCTGACATTAACAAGATGCTTCTGCACACACCTTGGACACTGGCCTAGATGTTCAGAATAACAAGATGAGGAATGTTATGTCTGTTTTTGAAATACATATATTGAAGCTCATAAAATTAGACTGATGTCAAGATGGGGTTGATTAAGCCACCTCAGCTGAATCACTACTTGCACTAGAATATGAAGTCTGAAGGAGGGTGACAGTGCTACTTATGTACAAATAATTCAATAGGGGCAGGGGAGCTTTTCTGCTTCAATGACTACCCTGCTTGTCATCATTGCAAGCACTCCTGTTTGATCCTTGATTTTCACTGCTACAAACAAGCCAATTTATATATTTCATTTGACACAACAGACTGTTAAATCAAAACAAGAAGCAGATATTCTCTGCTTATATGATTTCTAAATCAGCCAACAGGAGATATCCATACCACTACACTGTACTTGAAAAGCTCAAAACATTTCAGTGGCTCTATTCTGAGACAACTGAGATCTAAATAAGAAAATGAACATCAGTTACTACTTTGCAACAAGGGTTCACTGCTACCTGAGGACATGTTACTTCAAACATTTGGAAGGTTGCAACCACATAAGATTATTTGCTGTACTTGGAGGATAACTATATTTTGTATCTATGGTTAAGAAAAGGGATGAACAAAAATGTGATGAAGTTCAACACTGGAAAATAGAAATTGTCCAAGCAGCCAGGGATCAGGTTAGGAAAGCTAAAGTCCTGTCAGAACTAAATCTGGCCAGGGATGTCAAGGGCAACAACAAAAGCTTCTAAAGGTATGTCAGTGATAAAAGGAAGACTAGAGAAAATGTGGGCCCTCTCTAGCAGGAAGTGAGAATTTTGAAAACTCAAGTCTTTATTGATGAGATCTATTTCACTCAACCTTTTAGTTTCACATGTAAATCTGAACTAAATGAAGATTTCTATAAGACAAGTAGAGATAAATAATCACCCTCTCTTAGTACTGACTCTAATCAGGGGGTCAGTACTGGGCCCAGCCTTGTTTAACTTCTTCATCAACGACCTGGATGAAGAGTTAGAATGTACCCTCAGCAAGTTTGCTGATGACACCAAACTGGGAGGTGTGGTAGACACACCAGAAGGCTGTGCTGCCATTCAGTGTGACCTGGATAGGCTGGAAAGTTGGGCAGAGAGGAACCGGATGAGGTTCAACAAAGGCAAATGCAGAGTCCTGCACCTGGGGAGGAACAACCCCATGCATCAGTACAGGCTTGGGGTGGACCTGCTGGAGAGCAGCTCTGTGGAGAGGGACCTGGGTGTTCTGGTGGATGACAGGTTAACCATGAGCCAGCAGGGTGCCCTGGCTGCCAAGAAAGCCAATGGGATCGTGGGGTGCATCAAGAAGAGTGTGGGGAGCAGGTCGAGGGAGGTTCTCCTTGCCCTTTACACCACCCTGGTGAGGCCTCATCTGGAGTACTGTGTCCAGTTCTGGGCTCCCCAGTTCAAGAAGGATGAAGAGCTACTGGAGAGAGTCCAGCGGAGGGCTACAAGGATGGTGAGGGGACAGGAACATCTCTGCTACGAGGAGAGGCTGAGGGAGGTGGGCTTGTTCAGCCTGAAGAAGAGAAGGCTATGAGGGGACCTAATATATACTTACAAATATCTGAAGGGTGGGTGTCAGGAGGATGGGGCCAAGCTCTTTTCAGTGGTGCCCAGAGACAGGACAAGGGGCAATGGGCACAAATTGAAGCACAGGAAGTTCCGTCTGAACACGAGGAAGAACTTCTTCGCTCTGAGGGTGATGGAGCACTGGAACAGGCTGCCCAGGGAGGGTGTGGAGTCTCCTTCTCTGGAAATATTCAAGACCCGACTGGACAAGGTCCTGTGCAGTCTACTGCAGGTGACCCTGCTTCGTCAGGAGGGTTGGACTAGATGACCCACAGAGGTCCCTTCCAACCCCTACCATTCTGTGATTCTGTGAGAGACCTGGTTACCCAGGACATGGAGAAGTCTGAGGTACTCAATGACTTTTTCGCCTCAGTCTTCACTGGCAAGTGCTCCAACCTCATTGCCGAAGTTGCAAATGGCAAAGGCAGGGACTGGGAGAATGAAGAACCACCCACTGTAGGAGAAGATCAGGTTCAAGACCATCTAAGGAACCTGAAGGTGCACAAGTCCACTGGACCTGATCATCTGCATCCGCAGGTACTGAAGGAATCAGCAGATGAAGCTGCTAAGCCAGTATCCATCTTATTTAAGAAGTCATGACAGTCTGGTGAAGTTCCCACTGGAAAAGGGGAAAAACAAACCCCATTTTTTAAAAAGAGAAGAAAGGAAGACCCAGGGAACTACAGGCCAGTCAGTCTGTTTTGGTTTAGCCTGGGTATATGCCAGGTGCCCGCCAAAACCGCTCTGTCACTCCGCCTTCTCAGCTGGACAGGGGAGAAGAAATACGATGAAAGGCTCAAGGGTCGAGATAAGGGCAGGGAGAGATCACTCACCAATTACCACCACAGACAAAACTGACTGAACCTGGGGAGAAAAGGGATTTTAATTTATCACCAATCAAATCAGAGTAGGATAGTGAGAAATAAATCCAGATCTTAAAACACCTTCTCCCACCCCTCCTTTCTTCCCGAGCTCCACTTCACTCCCATTTCTCTACCTCCTTCCCCTGAGCGGTGCAGAGGGATGGGGAATGGGGGTTACGGCCAGTTCATCACACGTTGTCTCTGCCGCTCCTTCCTCCTCCGGGACAGGACTCCTCACATTCTTCCCCTGCTCCAGCGTGAGGTCCCTCTCATGGGAGACAGTTCTCCACAAACTGCCCCAGCGTGGGTCCCCCACAGGGTCGCAAGCCCTGCCAGCAAACCTGCTCCGGCGTAGGCTCCTCTCTCCACTGGTCTGCAGGTCCCAGCAGGAGTTTGCTCCTGTGCCGGCTCCCCACGGGTTCACAGCTTCCTTCACACATCCACCTGCTCTGGCGTGGGGTCCCTTCCACGGGCTACAGGTGGATATCTGCTCCACCATGGACCTCCATGGGCTACAAGGGGACAACCTGCTTCACCATGGTCTTCAGCACGAGCTGCAAGGTAAGACTCTCTGCTCTGGTGTCTCAAGTACCTCCTTCCCCCTCCTTCTTCACTGACCTTGGTGTCTGCAGAGGTGCTTCTTTAAATTGTCTCACTCCTTTTTCTTCACTGCAGTTTCACCACAGTTTTTTCTTCCCCTTCTTAAATATGTTATCACAGAGGCGCTACCACCGTTGCTGATTGGCTTTGCCCTGGCCAGCAATGGGTCTGTCTTAGAGCCGGCAGGCACTGCCTTTATCAGACATGGGGGAAGCTTCTTGCAGCTTCTCACAGAAGCCACCCCTATAGCCCCGCCCCGCCCCCCCCCCCCCCCCCCCCATCGAAACCTTGCCACGCAAACCCATAACATGTCTCACCTCTCTGCCTGGCAAGATCCTGGAGCAGATCCTCCTGGAAACTGTGCTAAGGCACATGGAAGATAAGAAGGTGGTTTGTGACAGTCAACTTGGCTTCTCTAATGGGAAGCTGTGCCTGACAAAACTGGTGGCCTTCTACGACAGGGTTACTGAGTTGGTGGCCAAGGGAAGAGCAACTGATGTCACCTGCTTGGACTTGAGCAAAGCATTGGACTCTGTCCCACACAACATCCTTGTCTCTAAATTGGAGAGACGTGGATTTGACAAATGGACCACTTGGTGGATAAGGAATAGACTGGAAAGTTGCACTCAAAGAGCTGTGGTCAACAGCTTGACATTCAAGTGGAGACCAGTGATGAGTGGCATTCCTCAGGGGTCAGTATTGGCATTTGCGCTGTCTAACATCTTTGTTGGCAACAGAGACAGTGGGAGTGAGTGCACCCTCAGCAAGTTTGCCAATTACACCAAGCTGTTTGTTGCAGTCGACACACTAGAGGGAAGGGATGAGGCTTGAGAGGTGGGCCTGTACAAAGCTCATGAAGCTGAATAAGGCCAAGTGCAAGGTCCTGCACATGGGTTGGGGCAATCCCAAGCACAAATTCAGGCTGGATGGAGAAGGACTTGGGGGTGGTGGTTGATGAGAAGCTCAACGTGACCCAACAATGTGAGCTTGCAGCCCAGAAGGCCAACTGTGTCCTGGGCTGCATCAAAGGCAACATGGCCAGCAGGTTGAGGGAGGTGATTCTGCTCCTCTACTCTGCTCTGGTGAGACACTACCTGGAGTCCTACATCCAGCTCTGGGGCCCTCAGCAGAGGAAAGACATGGACCTGTTGGAGAGAGTCCAGAGGAGAGCCACAAAAATGATCAGAGGTATGGAACACTTCTCCGATGAGGAAAGGCTGAGACAGTTGGTGTTTTTGAGTTTGGAGCAGAGAAAGCTCTGAGGAGACCTTACAGAAGCCAGTACCTGAAGGGGGCCTATAAGAAAGCTGGAGACAGACTCTTTACAAAGGCAAGTAGTGATAGGACAAGGGGCAATGTCTTCAAGCTGAAAGAGGGTAGATTTATATTACATATAAGAAAGAAATTTGTTACTATGAGAGTGGTGAGGCAGTGGAACAGCTTGCCCAGAGAAGCTGTGGATTCCCCCTCCCTGGAAGGGTTCAAGGCCAGGGTGGCTGGGACTTTGAGCAACCTTTTTGAAAGGTGTCACTGTCCATGGCAGGAGGATTGGAACTAGATGACCTTTAAGGTCCCTTCCAACCCAAACTATTCTATGATTCTATGAAAGGGAAAGGCAAAGTCCTGCACCTGGGGAAGAACAACCCAAAGCACCAGTACAGGCTAGTGGATGACCATATGGAAGACATCTGTGCGGAAAAGTACCTGGCGTCCTGCTGTCAATACACTCTCATGGAAAAGAAGGCCAATGGTATCCTCGGCTGCATTAGGCAGAGCAGTTCCAACAGATTTAGGGAGGTGATCCTTCTGATCTACTCAGCACTAGTGGAGCCACATCTGGAGCCACACCTGGGTCCAGTTCTGGGCTCCCCTGTACAAGGCAGACATGGACATTCTGCCATTATGATGATGAAGGGATTGGAGCATTTGTCATATGAGGAAAGACGGAGAGAGCTGGGACTGCTCAGCCTGGAGAAGAGAAGGCTTAGGGGAATCTTATCAGTGTGCACAAATACCTGAAAGGAAGGTGCAAAGAGGACAGAGCCAGGCGTTTTTCAGTGGTGCCCAGTGACAGGACCTGAGGCAATGAGCACAGACTGAGACACAGAAGGTTCCTTCTGAACATCAAGAAACACTTTTTACTGTGAGGGTTACCGAGCACTGGCACAGGTTGGTCAAGAGAGTTTGTACAGTCTCCATCTTTGGAGATATTCAAAACCCATCTAGACATGGTCCTGGGCAATCTGCTATAGTTCATCCTACTTTGAGCAGAAGGAGTGAACTAGGTGACCTCCAGGGGTCCCTTCCAAACTGACTAATTCTGTGATTAGGTCATCTTCATGGTTTAACCCCTGCCGGCAACTAGGACCCTGCAACTGCTCACTCATTTCTCTCCCCCACAGTACAATGGGGAAGAGAATGAAAAAAAAGTAAAACTCACATAAAGATAGTTTAATAGGAAAGCAAATGAAGAGATAATAGTAATAATAATAATAAAAAATCATTAATAATAATAATAATAATAATAACATAATATACAAAACAATTGATGCAGAAATGCAACTGCTCACCACCTTGATGAATGATACCCAGCCCATCCCTGAGCGGTGATTGCTGCCCCCCTGGCCAACTCCTTCAGCTTATTTACTCATCATGACATCATATGATACGGAATATCCCATTTGACCAGTCTGGGTCAGCTGTCCTGGCGGTGTCCCATTCCAGCATCCCATGCACCTGGCAGGACAGCATGAGAAGCTGAAAAGTCCTTGATTACTTAGCAACAACTAAAAACATCAGTATATTATCAACATTATTTTCATCTCAAATTCAAAACACAGCATTATTTTCATCTCAAATTCAAAACACAGCACTACACCAACTACCAGGAAGAAAATTAACTCTATCCCACTGAAACCAGGACAGTCGTTAGAACTGTTTCTATTTATGTACCTTTTAGATAAACCCCAAAGTGTGCTTATCCAAAGGATAATTATTTTTGAAATACAGTATGAGTGGAGACCAAGTGCGACAGCAACATTGATGTCATGCCATCCTGCAATGCCAATCTAAAGAACAGTCAAATATTCTCTCTTCCTTAAAAAGAAAACAAATTACTGAAAACAACATTTTTTTGTTTCAAAGTAGCTCATCTACCTTGCAGTCAATTATGTACCTTATTTTTATTTTCCATGCAATAATTCTCTAGTGATTAACACATAAAACAGCCTGGGGACAGGATTTGAACTGGGTCTTCCCCCCTCAAAGGGAGTAAGCTAACATTTTGACTAAAGAGATAGATGCTTTCATGTTCTCTTTTTGGCCTCATAAGTCTTGTATACTTCACTGCATTCTGACGCAGCTTTGGTTTTCCCACTTTTTTCCCAGCTGTTCTGTGCCACACTTGCTAGAGAAATTTTCCATGGAAGCAGCAGATCAGGATTTGAAACCCTGAAATCTGACGTAGAGACCTATAACACAAATTCTACATCAAATGGGAAAATGTTTTAATTACTACACCATTTGTAAAAGATAAGGGCTGACATCACTGCCCAAATATCCTTTTCCAGCAGCTGACTTTTTAAAATGAGTGAAGCATGGCCCATTGGGCATTTACCTAAATTCTGTACACTTCAGCTTGAATAAATTATGAAAATTAATGTTCAGCCTCAAATTAGAAACCTGCATTCCTACGAAATATTTTTTTTTTACTTGCTATTATGATGTTTTTTAAAAACTTTTTCTTGCCCAGGTTGGAAGAAACATATTACTTTGGATTATAAAATAATTTAAAATATATAGGCTTTTTACATAATCTTTTTAATTTTTACTTTTAGAATTGAAGGATATAATATGAAAAAAATATTTCAAAAGAAAAAGCTTGACATTTTCTTTTTGAAAGTATAAAATTGGCCACAGTAATATTTTCAGACTTCTTTTTAAACTGACACATTTTTGTAAACAAAGTGATATATGAAAAGTAGAAGTGTTGTAAATTTTGTCTCTTGCTGAAAAGAAAAAAAGTGGCAGGATGAAAGGATTTACTCATTTTCAGTCAACATTTCTTTTTTCTTCATTATTTTCTCTTTTATTCATTTAAATATTAAAATATATCCCACAAGAAGAATTAAAAGGGAGAAAAGAGAACAAGCAAAACATTGATCTTCCCAAGTATTGTGAAACTGTCATTTATAAAAATGCAGACACTAAAAATCGCATGACTTCAGTGGAAAAAATAAGAAAATTTCGGAAGACCTACATGCTAGAATTTCTATCTAAATACCTTTCAGCTGCTGGACATTTTCCTTCTGATGTGTGGGGATTTGCTGATATGCAGCAATCTTACTTCTGCAATTGTGGAGTGAGGGGCAAGTAGTGAAAAGGAGTCTGTTCCTCTCTAATACCTCATCAGCAGAGGCTCTCCTAATTCACACCTGAGGCTCTAATTAAATATCTCTATTGATCACTATTATATTTGACGATAATGGACCTAATCTCCTGGGGTCTAAAAGCACTCATTCTTAATTTTATGCACAGGACGGTCTCACAAAAGTGAATGGGTCTGCTCATATTTGTTGCGTTAAGCACATAACTCCACTAAATGGGTCCCAAGTCAGCAAGTCTCTATACAGGGCTTTTTAGGTCAAACAGAGCATCTTAAAGCAGAAAACAGCTGGTGAATGCAAAACATGGTGGTTTCAATATCTGACTACCAAGTCTTCACTGATTCCAGCCTATGAGTTTGAAGACCAGTTGCATTTAATCATTGTCCCTGCGTACAACGTGATGGTAGTGCAAAGATGAAGCACTCCAAATAATTTCAAAATTTTCTTGGTCTCCATGTGTTTACAGCTTCTGCCTGGCAGTAAAACCACGTTATCATTTTTAGCCTTTAGACAGATGAAGACTGCCTGTCTGGCTAACTTGAAAAATAGTGCAAAAAATCTTTAAAGAGTAAGTGCTGTTAGATCCGTTCCACCAACATTTCCAGTGACCTTATATGTTTAACACAGCCAAGTATTTTTGAACTCTCTATCTCTAGCTTCTTCCCGCTCAGTTATTGAATTCCACAAAGAAGTGCAAGACATTAATATCTCAGCTGGAAGAACCAAGACTGAATATTATTGTGTTCTCTTATTAAACGTGGCATTTTCATTAAAATCCCTTTCTTCCTCCTGAAAAATTGTGATGCTGTATTATCCATTCTGATACAAGGGTGTTGCAGCATTCGCCTAGGAGGTAATACAGTTTAGGAAAACAATTAAATATGATGGCTGGCCAAAGGCAATTTATACGTTTGTTTCCTTTTTGGCAGATTATATTTTTAGCAACAAGTTCTACACCTGAAGCGCAAATGCATTGCTTTCATGGTGACATAGGGAGAGAAACCCTGTTTTGCGTAATGCTATCTATGAGTGAGTCTCTCAAGAATAACAGGAGTTGGATGTTTGTTCTAAATTCAATGGACTGTCATGCAAAAGACAAAATCACTTCAGCAATAAGAAGACAGAATGATTAAAGTGTAGTGAATGAGAAACTGTAAATATGGTTAATGTTATAGCGCAGAATAACTGATACCACCTCCCTGCAAATTCCTTGCCCATCTGAAAACTGTGTGCGCTGTACAGACACAATTTTTTTTATTAACCATTGATTCTCACTCTTAGCTTTCCTTCTTCTCTGGAATGTCTGTATATTGCAGAAAAAAATATCCAATAAAATTAGTCTGTTTTCCTTGTTTTCCCTTGGCCACCATCACAATTTCTCCTTTGCATGAGAAAACACCTATCTGGCCAAGGCCCTAATGTCAATGAGTGGTTCATGATGAAACCTTTACTGGGAAAATGCTGTCGTATGTGAGAGCTGAGGAGATGTTTCCAATGTCCTGCATTCAACAGCTCTATACGAACTGTTGTCAGTGACGTTCTTAGCCAGTATATTTTCTTCATGCACTGTGACTGAGATATAGGTGCTTAATGTAGAGGCACAGACAACTCTGTTGCCAGGGCTTCTCCCCATCCTATATCCCAGAACCAAACCCGAGCTGTGCATCGCTGTTGTGCAATTATCCCCATAATCCAGCATGAAGCAGTTAACGACCTGCTACACCACCTAGACACTTGCAAGTCTATGGGGCTGGATGGGATCCACCCGAGAGTACTGAGGGACCTGGCAGAGGAACTTGCCGCGCCACTCTCCATCATTTATCAGCAGTCCTGGCTAACAGGGGAGGTCCCAGATGATTGGAGGCTCACCAGTGTGACTCCCATCTACAAGAAGGGCCAGAAGGAGAATCCCAGGAACCACAGGCCTGTCAGCCTGACCTTGGTGCCGGGCAAGATTGTGACGTGGTCAACTTGAGTGCACTCATGGGCCGTGTGCAGAACAACCAAGGGATCAGGCCAGCCAGCATGGGTGCATGAAAAGCAGGTCTTGCTCAACCAACCTGAACTCCTTCTATGACCAGGTGGTCGGCCTAATGGATGAGGGAAAGGCTGTGGATGTTATCTGTCCAGACCTTATTATAGCCTTTGACACTGTTTCCCACAGCATGCTCCTAGAGAAACTAGCTGCTCATGGTTTGGATGGGTGTATGCTTCGCTGGGCAAAAAACTGGCTGAATGGCAGAGCCCAGAGAGTGGTGGTGAATGGAGCTAAATCCAGCTGGTGGCCGGTCATGAGTGATGTTCCTCAGGGCTCAGTTTTGGAGCCAGTCTTGTTTAATATCTTAATCAGTGATCTGGATGAGGGGATTTAGTGCTCGCTCAGTAAGTTTGCCCACCAAGTTGGGCAGGAGTGTCGATCTGCTTGAGGGTAAAAAGGATCTATAGAGGGATCTGGACAGACTGGATCAATGGGCTGAGGCCAGCTGTATGAGGTTCAACACGGCCAAGTGCTGGGTGCTGCACTTGAGTCACAGCAACCACATGCAATGCTGCAGACTTGGGGAGGAGTGGCTGGAAAGCTGCCTGGCAGAAAAGGACCTGGGGGTGCTGGTTGACAGCTGGTTGAACATGAGCCAGCAGTGTGCCCAGGTGGCCAAGAAGGCCAATGGTATCCTGGCTTGTATCAGGAACAGTGTGGCCAGCAGGAGCAGGGAGGTGATTGTGCCTCTGTACTCGGCACTGGTGAGGCCGCACCTGGAGAACTGTGTTCAGTTTTGGACCCCTCACTACAAGAAGGACATTGAGTTGCTGGAGCGTGTCCAGAGAAGAGCAACAATGCTGGTGAAGGGGTTAGAACAGAACTCTTATGAGAGGCAGCTGAGGGAGCTGAGGTTGTTTAGTCTGGAGAAGAGGAGGCTGAGGGGAGACCTTATCGCTCTTTACAGCTACCTGAAGGGAGGTTGTAGTGAGGCAGGTGTTGGTCTCTTCTCCCAGTTCACTAGCGATAGGATAACAGGATACGGCCTCAAGTTGCATCACGGGAGGTTTAGACTGGATTTTAGGAAACATTTCTTTACTGAAAGAGTCTTTGAGCATTGGAACAGGCTGCCCAGGGAAGTGGTGGAGTCACCATCCGTGGAGGTGTTCAAAAAACATGTAGACATGGCACTTCAGGACATGATTTAGCAGGCACAGTGGTGACGGGTTGACGGTTGGACTTGATGATCTTAGAGGTCTTTTCCAATTTTCTTGATTCTATGATTCTAATGGCGCACGATTGTCCAAAGCAGCAGACACAGTGGCTGCTCAAGAAACAGGCTAACAGTGTCCTCCTAGACTTACCATAACAGTCATAGGATTTGAGCTAGTACATATGTGGCCAGTTTCATTGTGGACAAGGCTAGCTTGCAGTTATCTGTGATTAACTACACAGACAGACATCAAACTCCTCGATTCTTCCAATACTCAGATGTGCGCTTAATTTTGACCTTTTATTTGTGTGAGCTGCCCAGTTGGAATCAATGAGGTTACTCTTGTACCACGAGATGTTAATGCTGGCAGGGCTAGTGCCTCACGTGAGCCCTATTCAGCAAAGCACTCAAGCCTGTGTCTGCGTTTCCCCATTCAACAAGTCCCATTAATGGAACTCAAGTGTGCACCAAAGTGCTTTCTTAAGCCTGAGTAGTGATAGCTTGTATAATTGGGGTCAATGAACAGAAACCGTGTTAGCCGCCACGTAATGAATGACATTTTCTCCATGTCAAGCACAGATGAAGTGTTTGAAAGCAAGGAAAGGTATTAGTTATTCCTATTATATATGCAAATTGCAAAAATGATACCTTGAAGTAATTGCACTCTGAAAAAGAAACATTTTTTTCAGTGAAACTCTTCATCTATTATTTGGTCACAGAAATAATAAAAATAAAGAGCTCTATTTTATACATGGATTTCAGTTGCAAAAATAAATTGAAAAGTATTTCTCCAATCAGTGGCCAAACAATAATATCAACAATGTGTGTAAATATGGTTCAGCCTGTACAAAAGTAATTTCTTTAATTTTTGTCGCCAAAAATGGAGTTAACAATCAAACCTTAACTATTGTTGTACTTTTTAATATGATTTAAATGAAAAGCATTTGTTTCATATTGAAAGGTTGATTAAAAATTCTGAAGAGATACCCTAGAAATGCTTAAAGAAACACACTCTTTTTTTCAAAAAGAAAAGCCAAGCCAACCACCTAAACAATGTTACTACAAATTGACATTTTCCCATTTCTCGGTGAAAACCATTTGTTAATTTTGACCTAACTCTTTGAATATGTCTGGACCATGGAACTGCAGTTTTCAACAAATTTCTACGAATTAACGAGAAAAACCAAATTGCTCGGCTGTAATCTCAATACTAAAGTTAGTTTAATTTAATTCTGAAAATAATTTTAAGATAAAGTTATCTCAAATATTTGTAATTCTTAATTTGTTAGAAATCAAAGTCTGGATTGTCAGGAAAACAGGGAAGGCCCTTTCTCTCCAAATTCTGTACCAATTATATCAGCAGTGATCTGATGTTGGTTATGGCTTGCATAACATATAAGAAACAGTAGAGAAAAAAACGAGTCCACTTTTCAGTTACAACATCACTCTTTGTGTTAAATATGCAAACACCTTGATGGGACTGCAATGAGTGCTTCTCCTTCTAGCAATACAGATTTTCCATAAAAATGATGAGTGATTTCTGAGTATGACCACAGTACTATATCAAGACTTGAGGGCAACCAAAGCTTTTGAAAGACATTCATCCTGTCTTCAAGTGTGAAGGTAGTAGTTCAGGTAAAATTTATCCTTCACAGTTTGTTATTTCCTGGTATAGGACTTTTAATTACAAAAAACTTCTCCCTCCCTCCATTATAAAGGACAAACTTGGAGAAGAAAAAAAGGGTACTTCTGGCCTTAAATCTTAAATACAGGTACACGTACACACACACACAAAGCCACATTCTCTTCTTTCTCCTGTCTCCCACGAGTACTCAGCCCACCCTTTATGAATGTTACTGCCAGGGAGTTACTGATGCATTTTTCCTCAGAAAAGATGTAAGGATGTTGAGGATCTGATTTTCTCCTATTCAGATACCACCATCTGTATTTTGACTCATCTACCTCCTTTCCAAAAAACTTTCATCATTTTACACTCTTTATCACTTTCATCTCCTACAAAGCATTTTTTTTTCTGTTTCTGAAACAGTTTTTCTTTTCAAATGCTACACTTCCATATCAGCTACATTTTAAGCAATACCTTCATTCTGCAGTTAGCCTCCCAATAATATGATGTTGAAGTTTGATTCTCCCACAGTTAAGCTCATTCTTAAAACACAGTTGGTGCTGCTTACCATCTTCCAGCCTTTTCCCCCTTTCCCATCTACGGCTCCAAAGTTTTTATTTGCCTCTTACAGAGCAAGTCTTTCCTCTGTATAGCAGAGAGAACTTGTCCTCTGCTTTCCAGGATGAGTGATGCAGAAGAAGGAAGTAAAAAGAAGCGGACGGAGTAAAACAGGAGCTGTAAAGCTAACAGAAGTGATTAACTATAGTGAGATGATCCCGGCCCCTCAGCTGTGAGGCATTGTCTGTGTCTGTTGCATGTGAAGAAGAAAAATCTGTTCATCTGCACATGGAGAAATCAGTTACTGCTTTTCTGCAAGAGGGGAATGAATAACAGCAGTCAAACAGAGGGAGAAATTTTCATTGGCTGCAAGATTTCCCTGTAAATCGATCAGTTCTAAAAATTAATATCTTATTGAAATCCTGTAGAAATGAAAATCCTAAATCTATTCCATGAGCATATTTATTCCAAAATTAGAAAGATATTCATGTTGTAAATGAAAAACTCACCATTCTGCAAAGAACACACAGCATTAAGTAATCTAGTTTCACTGTGAAGGGAAAGCAGCTTTCTGAATCTATTTTGAGACACTGACATTCTCTTGCAGAAGTTATTTGCCCTTTCAAAATCCACTCCTTCATAAAGGCTCAACATTTATAAAGGTTCATATTGATCTGAATAATCCTAACGTGAATGATCTGAACAAGAATACTCTGCTGATGCTTATAAAGTTCTTTGGGAACTTCAGCATGGCCAAGTTCTGATTTAAAGAAAAAAATGCAGTGCAAGATTAAGACATCTAACTTTGTGTCTCACATAGGTGTCTTCCTGTGTGATAAGTATCTACGTTTCCATTATATGGGCCTAGAATACTCTGCTGCAGTCAGTGGAGATACAGTCAGTGGAGCCTGAGGAGTGATTCAGATAACCAGATAACGGGTACCTACTTTCAGATGAAAAGACTTGCTCTGACTCCATTGTGTGCTCCACAGTGTTGTGCGTCCTTTCACAATACTGACAGCATAGTTACATAGCATGGCACGCAAGACACCTACGTATAAAAGGTGTGTAAATTCTAGTGCCTCAATATTGAACTACAGGACTTGCTAAGGGGATGGTAGGGTTTCTCTAATGTAGGTGCTGATCCAGCCTGGACTGTGCTGCCTGGTGTGCAACTGCAGAGATGAGCACTCCTCTCACGGGCCCATGTCAGAGCTGCCTTGCTTGCAGCGGTAACAAGACAACCCAGGGCGTTTCTAAGACCACGTGGTTTCATGTAGCTATCTGAAGGTCCAAGAATTCTTGATGTGAAATCCCCCAATTTTCCAAGTTTTTCACATCACAAGGGTGAGGCTAATTTAGTGGTTCAGTTTGGTATGGGACTGCAGATCACCTCACTTGCTGTGCCTCGGTTCACTCTGCAGAGCAGTCCCAGAAATCCTGCACAGGAGTCCTTCTGGGCAAAATAAAGCAGATGTACTCTAGGAATCTCCAAATGACTTCCCATTGCTGCAGGCACTAAATCCACAGGATATGACCCTGAAACCTCCATAGAAAATCAGGTCCTCAGCACTAACAGCTTTGCTCTGAAAATCTGTCCTACTGGGCTGCACTTCTGGCTAACAGAGTGGTAGTGCCAAATTAGCACTGAGCTTGTTTTGCAGTCCCTGCATTTACAAACTGCTTCCTCCAACTCTTGACACAGAGTACTGCACAGGGCATTTTAGTAGTGAGAACATTTAACAGTATGGATGACAGTACGGATTTTTAAACCAGATGTCATGCCTGATTAAGCATCTGACATTACCATAGTTGTTGAGTTATGTAGTGATAGCTCTAATGAACAACTTAGTGGACTACAAGTTGGGTGTTGGAGCATTTCAATTTTAAGCATGTTGATCCTCAATGAAATTTGGACTTACTGGGCTAAGTGCTAGAACTGTAACCTAAAAATCCCACAGAGTGACCAAGCTAACAAGAAATGTTAGGCCATATAAAAAAGGCTTTATAGAAAAATCGCGTTATATCAATCTTACATTCACTCCATGTCAAGTAATTTCTTTCTGTTTGGTACCCAACCCCCTCTGTCAGGTCTTGAATGTAAAAGAGAGAGGGAGTCCAACCTAGATTTTACATTTCCAGAAAAAGCACCAAGTGTTATGCTATTTGCTATACAGTCTAGAGATACATTCATGCTATCTTTCTGAAGTTGTATCACTGCAGGGAAGAATTCGGATCTACAGGGCTTTAGGAAGTACAGTAATAAGATTCTCATCAGGAGAGCTGAGATCAAGGTTTGGATCTGTTCTCTAAGAGATGTTATTGAATATTTTAGCCAGTGACTTTGAAACACAAAATGCACAAAAAGAACTAGTATATTTTTCTCATAAAATGAATGCTCCAATCACAAGCCTATAGACTTATGCTCCCTCCTCTATACACCCTCTCTCAAGTTCTTCACTGCAGAGTCTCTGCTTCAATATGGTGGAGAGATTTTCACTCTGAAGTATTTCTGCATAGCTTGTTGACCGAGGCATCTTTCTAGGAGTTTGGAGACTTCTTGTTTTTGTTTTTGAATGCTGGTATGGGAAGGAAAGAACAGAATCCACATGACCTGGTTCTATACAAGAAATCTGGCCAGCAGACTGCCACAAAAATTCAGTCTATATTAGGTTAGAGATTAGGTCCTTTAGAGAATACAGGCATACAAGTCATAGATTTTAGGTGGGAAACAGGATCCTCAAATGATGGCAGTTCTGGACATATGCAGAGTCACTAAAGAATTTTTAAGTCAGTGATTTATCTGATAATGTCTTTATAGTCAGATGAACCTGAATAATAATTATTTTTTTTAAGTCACAGTTTGTACTTCTGTTGCTCAATATGTGTTTTAGATGGTCACAACTTTCACAAGACCTAAGCCTTAGTTCATTATCACTACATATATTTTTTCTGCTTGCCAAATTTGTTAGAAACTCTGTGAAAGTAAGCCCTCCATTCACTATTTTTAATGTCAATTTTGTTTAATTGATGGTAATCTTATTAATATAAAAGGAAACTTTAACTTTTTGATAAAGTGGAAGATTTTGCCTTTCAGTTGTTTTCATGTCCTACAGCACAGATTGATCTCTGCAGTGTTTTGGATGCCGGAAATGAATGAAAACTACTCCTGAATATAGCAGATGTTAAAATGTTGCCGAAAGCTCTGGAGAAGAAACATCAATTAACATTGTGCCTATGTTTCAATGAAGACTATGAAATAAAAATATCTCTTTTGCAGAATCATCAGAACCATCAATTTTTTGCTCACCACTAGACAAAATTTCAGTCAGTGGCACATTTGATCTTGAAGAATCCGAATAGATCAATTTGATAAGCTTTTTGAGTTTAACAGAAATTCTTTGTCTCATGAAAGACCAGTGTTTCTTAGTTCAGATCTCTTCAAAACAAGAATCCCGTGATTCTTTCTCCTTCTTTGAAACTCAGTCATGCAGAATTAGACAAATTCACAAATTCATTTTTATGACAATCAGTGAACAACAATGGCATTCACCATATTGATTATTGGTTTTGCATTTAGAAAAGTTACATTTCTACACCGTAAAATGTGAATAAGAGCATAGCCTACATTATATACAGACAGGTGGTATGATAGAAACTGCTTACCTTTCAGAGGACCTTTCTGATTTTACCAGATTTAATCCCCCAGTATCTCACAAGTCTTCCTTCTCTCATCTTATCAGATTCTTCTCTTATGGTCAGGATAGCTGCATTCATTTTCTTAATCAAATCTCAGTTTTGAAATTGCTTTCATAATAATAAAAATGCTGTTCTCATTACTTTTGTAGTTTTAATTTCTGAAAGTTTTTGTACATAGTTTACAATCTCTCTAAATCTTGTATTTACCTCTTCTGGGAAGCCTGAATACTGGGATATTTCTCCCCTACACTCTGTATCAGATTAATCTTTATGGCTGTAGAAATAATTTTTATATAAGGAGGTATTCTGGACCAAAACATATTTAATGCCAGCACATACCCAAAAAAACAGGAAGCAGCTTGTGGTTTGAGTTCTAAAGAGGCATTTTCGAAGTCTTTAGGAAAATCAATTTGATGAGTGAAGTGAATACTTTTGACTGAAGTTCATAGAAATAATTTTGCCACTGATATGATGCTTAAACCTAAAAAACCATATCCACCAGCACACTTGGAACCCATATTCAACATCTTGAATGTCTATGATTTCAGATGCTGACTGTGAGGAATCTGGTAAATAGGCTGAAACCCATAATGTCTGTTTTCATTTTCTCTTTGACTTGTTATTTCAAACTTATATTATTATTATTCTAATAGCAAGAAATAGAAATAAATTGTTCTACTGAAGAGCATCAGATATCAGTTTTCCATGCTGTTTCTATGATCTCAACAATGCTAAAGTGGCCTGCACTGTGCAAGAGGTAGCTATAACACTCCCATCGTCAAAAGCAAATCTGCTCTCGGTGTTCATAAAACTGGGAAGGTATAAATGTCAGCAAAGCATCCTGATGTTATTTTAAAGTGGAGTTTTACTTTTACGTACACTTACGACCCCCTAGAAAAAATATTGATAACAGCGGAAAGAAGGAAATAGCAGGTAAGGTAATTATGCTGCCATGGTTACTCCTAGAAGAGGAAGCTCAGAGAAAAATTTAATACAATCCAAAAAAAATGAAACCAGTAACATTCAACTAAGATACAGAATGTTTACCTAGATTTTTTTTTTTTTTAAATTTACAAAGTCAGATTATCACATTGACATTGTCTGCCTATAATTGTGGGTAACAGGAATGAATGAGAGTGAAGTTTTGGCCTGGTGGCAAATGTCACTAGAGTAAGAAGAGAGGTATATCGTTGTCTACACTGCTTTCATATAGGCTCATCCTTGAACAGACACCTTTTCTGAACCCCTGTAAGGGTAGTTCTGACATGGGAGCAGCATCTAAGAGATTCCACCATCTATGTGAGGCTGGAGTTGTCTGAATGATCTTGGGGATTATTGTATTTCAGAGTGGGGAAGGCACAAGAACGTTTTTGAAGCTCCCTCTTCTTTAGCTGTAGGGGAAAGACTGCATAGGTGAAGGGACAGCACCAAAGAAGACAGAAAGACAGCCTTGTCTTCAGGGCTAAAGCAAAGAGAAGCAGAACTAGGGCTCTCTTTCTTAAAGGACAAAACCAAAGAATAACTCTCTCCCCTTCCCCCTTTCTGCTTACCTGGTGTTAAATTTACAGAATTATTTTGCTAGAGACAGACTCGGGCAAGACAGGCAGGGACCGTTGGTTCTTTCACTGATACTTACAGTTTGAACGCTTGTGTGTTTGTGGTAACAAAATGATCCCATAAAGTTTCAGGGAAGTCTGTGCTTTGGAGTTAGATTAAGGTATATTTCTATACTCTAACAAATCAGAATACATTAAAATATTCTTGTGAAGAGACAGGTGCACCTGCCTGCCCATTTTAATCCAAAAATAAAGGCATTTTAGGGTAAGTAGCTCCTTAAGTAACACAGCTTTTGGCTCATGCATCATTTCCATAGATGAAATGCCTACATTACTTATTGTTAAACCCAAGGAAGTTTCCTAGCAACCCAGTTGTTATCTCTGTGGGGAATAAAAACACACCAGCATTATATAGAAGTTGAAAGTCTTTGACAGCATCATGGTTTTTGACGACCACAATTAATTACCAAACACGCTGGCGTCAGTCCGAAGCCCTCTTCTTCAATAAGATAAGTATCAACAATGTACTAAGTAGCTTAATGCTAATGCATTTCATTTTCTGCCACATGATAAAATCAGATTCTGTGTATCTAGTATACTGTGCAAAGCGCAGAGCATCCTAAACAGAAATCTTCAAATTAACCTCTTGGTTTTTCATGTCCAATATCAAGGATAGCAAACACCACATCACGAAGGTGACTTTTTAAGATTTATTTTAGGAGATAATTAATGATCTAAATAGAAAACCTTTTTAGAAAGAAACTCTTCCTCATTTTTCTTGTGGGTTGTTTGTTTGTTTTGCTTAGCTTGCTTGTTTGTTTTTAAAGCATTTTCTCCAATTCTGCAGTGTTAGACAATAGCCAACAATGTCAGCTAACTCAGGACCAGCAGCTAGCTCCAGGACTGAAGCAGTAAGGAATATAATTTGCAACAGATATATTAGGAAAATTAATTTATGTTGTCCTGTATCTATGGTTAAGCTTTTAACATATGAATGAGATCTCGGAAAAATGAAAAACAAACAAACACAGGCAAGTGAAAAAAGATTGCTCATTATTCTTTCAAATCCTGTGCTGAAATATGTCTGTCTCTATGGCAAGAAACTATCTCCTGAATAATCCGGCTTGGTGCCTTGTATCCTGACAGTCCTCGAGTTTATGGAACGTATAAAAGAATGATGACACCAATATTTATAGAGCCTTTTCTTTTATAGTGGAATATTTGTGGGTCAGCAAGCATCATCGTGAATAAACCGATATCTCCTCTTCATATAAAATTTCACTAATAAAAAAAAAAGTGCTTTGCAGTATTTGCTTTTCCTGCACTTTGGAGATAGATACAAACCAAGACAAAAGAACATGTCACCACAGCTTATAGTAAAAAATTATATTAATTTCTTGACACTGCATCACTTTTCTCTTGTGCCTTTTTGGAAAAGAAAAAAAGATAAAAAAGAGAGGTATTGTTTCAGATATATATAGGTGACATGAGAAGCAACCGATTCAGAACAACTTTTCTTCAGAAGCTACACTACTCCAGAAGGAAAAAGAAAAAAATGCACCCAACGCCACCAAAGAACAGGAATTATATGTGTAACCTACTTTTTAACTTAAGTCACTAGAACCTGTATTCCTTTTTGCAGGAGTAGCTCAGAAATTGGACAAGACTATCACTTGAGAGGAATCCATGACAGCATTTCCTGTGGTGTTTAACCCATTATTTCTCTTCCAAGCGGAAGGAAGAAGCCACACAACTTTCCTGACTCCTGACCTTTTTAAAATGTAGATCTCCTACCTGTTTGTATTGGAGTATCTAGGCTTGGCCATCTTTGAAACATATTTATTTTTTTTAGGTTGTCTCTGTCTCCTACAGTGATACCATAAGGATTACTCACCCGTAAGACAGTCTATATTATAGTTGTTTATTTTCACAACAATGATTCCTACAATCTGCAGGCAATATGATTACAAAACAAAACTGCAGACACCTTGAACTACCTCATTAAGGTTATGGACTAATATTAAGGTAATTTGTAGCTCCATTGCACATGGTTATTTAAAAGAGTTTAAAAGAAAGAAAGAAAAAGAACCAAGCACATATAACACTGGCCTGTAGCTTGACACAAACTGGGAATACACTTTTTGACTAAATGACCTCATTAAATTTTAGGAGTCTGTAATTTCTTATCTGATTATTATTCTAAATATAATCCTATGGCTTCTGTGACTCATGCATAGTACCTTAGGATAGATTTCTTTTTGATGTGTGCTGCATTAGTCATACTTATCTATGAACATGGATGATATATGGTGCAATCTCTACACCTACTACTGTATTTTAGAAAAAAATATTAATATATTACTTGATTCTGTAATTAACACTGGTACACAAACCTATGCCAGTCCAAAATAGTTTTTAGGATTCAGGATTGGATGATTAAAAAAAAAAATCATTCTTCTCCTCAAAGTTGTTTCATTGATACTGTTAGAGATAATTTATTACCGTGATAATAATTCCTCTAGTTCTTGCAAGAAGTATGATGTAAAAGAAGAAAAATATGAAAGCTAATGGACAGTCTTTTCTGAAAGACATGAAATTAGCAGCCATAGAGAAAGTTAATAGTCCTTACATGCTAAGACTCAAAAGGCCTACAGATATCAGCTTTCCCTGAAGAAACCAACAATCAGATCTAACATGTTAATTCCCGACCAGCTCACAGATCTTGACTGGGTCTTGTCCAGTCTAAATTGGCAAGATACTAGGCAAGATTTGAATGAATACTTGTTAGGCTGTGAAAAGAGAATGTCCTTGTCAATGCTGTAGGACCAAACTTAAAGTACAAACTGAGAAGAGGATGTCTGTAAAATGGAATGATAGGAAAAATCTATGTTCCCTTTAAGAACTGAGCAACATTACCCTGACCTTTTCATGCTTCAACAAAATAAGTATGAAGTCCTGCACCTGGGGAAGGATAACTCCAGACACCAGATCTAAGCTGGAGGATGACCATTTGGAAGACATCATTGCAGAAAAGGAGCTGGGGATCATGGTGGACATAAAGTTGAACATGAGCCAGCAGTACACCCTTACAACAAAGGCAGCTAATGATATCCTGGGCTGCATTAGGCAGAGCACTGCCAGCAGGTCGAGGGAGGGGATCCGTCCCCTCTGCTCAGCATCGGTGAGGCCACCCTCAGAGTGCTGCGTCCAGTTCTTAGCTTGCCTATACAAGGCAAACACAGACGTACTGAGACAGTCCAGCGAAGGGCCACAAAGAAGATCAAGGGACTGGAGCATTTCTTGTATGAGGAGAGGCTGAGAGAGCTATGACTAGTCAGCCTAGGGCAAAAGGTGGCTCAGGGGAATCTTATCAAGGTATGGAAATACATGAAGGGAGGGTACAAAGGGAACAGAGGCCTCTCATGAAGAGGCTGAAACAGAACTATATTTTTCGAACATTACCAACCCATTAGGATGTTCTAATAGGGAAGTAAGATTATAAAATGTCAGAATATGGGAAACCTAGCCACTACTTGTCTTTCTAATACCACAATGCAAAAATAAGAGCATGCTGGATCTTCTACAAAGAGGAGACCAACTTCCCAAGATTCCAAGTTCCCTTCTCCTGCTTGTCTCACTGGTATTCTTGTGAGATGTTTGGTGGTTGGCATTCCCTCACTAATCTTAGTGCTGTGAATGTTCCTAGGCCATTTTTTCTTTTCTTTGGTTTGGAAGCTGAACTGATAAACTGAAAAAAAATATTGCAGATCAAAGTTAATACAATATTATGTGTAGAACAGAAAATAAAATGCTGCTGGGGATGAATGAAACATTTTTGTTCTCTAGGCTCCTTTTACGTAATCTCAGAATATCCAAATGATACAACCAGAATGACCAGTCTCAGAATACTCGCTAGGTTTTGGAAATTACCCTACCTCCTCTGCTCAGGGAAACTTGACACATATAGTCCAACTTCCAGAGGACTGCCAGGGTTGTCATGCTACAGAGTCACTCCCAGTGCCTTTCTGCAGTTCATGCAGCAGTATTTTCTAGGAAGCAGGAAAGCTTAATCAGCTGCAAATAGGAACAATGCACTTCAAAAACTTCATAGTCATTAGCTCTATATATAAGTGACTGGGCCTCCCTCTAGGACATAACAGACGTAGTGTCAAATATCTACAAATAAAGGAGAGGATGGAACCAGGGACCGAGATTTTCTGAGCACAGTAACTGGGCTGCTAACAAAGCATTTCATTCTTCTCAATTTTGTGATTCAAACTAAAGCATTTAAGATGAAAGTTGTGAGTGATTTAAGTCAAAATTTGTAAACATCTGTGTCTAAACTGATTTTGCTCGCTAAGACTCTTTCCTCACCTGACACAAAAGGTGTCATGAGTTGTTAAGTACTGGCTGCAGAGCACTTTGAGATACGTATACAAAAGCAACTCTTGTAGTTATTACTGATTCAAAGAGGAGTGGTTTCTTAAAGCATCTTGATGGTGCATTTGATCCAGTCAAGTTGCAGCATTGTTTTAGGCACCCCTGGGAGACTGTTTCTTATTGCACACTGTTTTACTGTAAGAAAAATATGGCTATAAAGAAAAATAGGCCTAAATCTTTCCTTTACTTACTTCCATTCAGTCACTCCTGGTTACTTCTCTTTGAACCAACCTACCTGATTCCTCTCTCATTTACCCTCTTAAAACACTTACAGATATTTAGCACGTCATTCATGAATCATTATTTAGACAGGCACTCCATATTTAGCTCTTCTCATTTTCCTCATAAATCAGTCCCTTCCAGACCCTCAATCATTTTTATTGCTCTTTCATAACTGCTGATAGTACTCATAAATGAAAAGGGAACAAGAGACCAAGGCTGGAGTTAATGAAATAAAAATAAAACATAACCTAACTTCGGTATCCTCTTTATTTTGGCAATCGAGTAGACATAAATAACAGCACAACAAGGCAAATGAATTACCAGAAGCTAAAATGAGGCCCAGGCATACCTGCTGACATATTTAAAAGCTTTCTAGAGAAGGAAGTACGAATAAAGCCAATGCGAACATCTATTTCTGTTTTTCAAATCAATATTCTGTTATTCTGTGCACTTGAGTGGTTGCTGGCATTCAAAACCTAAAGCATCTGAAAGCAGGACTCTCATAAGCACAACATGTAAGAACAATATCTGTTGCCACAGGACAACTTTCTGAGCTCATACTCTGCTTGGAGAAGGTTTCATGGGATCCTTTACAATATCTAAGATATGTCAAGCTTCAGAAATAGTTATCATTTTAGTGAAGATCAGTTAAAGGCTTAGCAGGGAAAAAACCATGGTTTTGACAGTCTGATATTTACAATACTGCATCCTAGTAGTTTTAGTTTAGAAGGGCATCTCCTTTTCCCCTGTGAGGCTAATGAATGCTGGGACTCTGGAGTTTAAAAGGTGAGACATAAGCTTTAGTGAAACTATGTACAGGACTTACTTTAAGCTTTCTCTTGAAGAGGCAGCTTTTTAACAAAGACCATTCTGAATGATTTGTCATAGAAGAGGCAGAAAACTTTATGGAAGTTCAAATAAACTGCCTTTGGCGAGTGAGAAATAGCTGCTCTATCTCTCTGTGTGTGGTGTGTGTGAAAATACACACATGACAAATTTCTAAACCTATGGAAAACAGGAGGCGTGAAGATCAATTCAGCAACATTTTTTTTAGATTGTATTATTGTGCATTTGAAAAGTAAAGAAAATTAGACAAGTAAAATTTATGAAAGCAATTGGTTTCTACAGGAAACTCCGGAAAGATGCTTAAAATAATAATTCTCAATATATATTGTTATAGCAGCTTAGTGCTCAATGGCTTTATAGCTTTCCTTATGGATCCTTTATCAATCTCATTTTAAAATCTATTTTTTAATTGCTTATAATTTGAATGTTTTAGACTTGTTTTTCTGTTAAACAAAGCATAAGATGTTAGCCCTTAAGATTGTTTTTAACTTAAAAAAAAATATTTAACGTATAAAATCTCCTGTTTTGACACTGCAGGTATGTATAAACATAGAACACTTAAAGTTCTAAATGCATTACTCATAATAAAAAAATCCATACATAAATAAACCAACAAGAAACAACTCGCATTCCTATATTAGAGAAATGGTCCTCCCCAGAGCTTGTGTATCAAACCAGATTACTGCTTGTCAGGTGATGAAGATTTAAACATATATATTTTTTCAAGCAGTGGAACATCACATGAAGAAAAGAAAGATTAAAACACTGTAGAAAAATTATTTTCATAATGACAAAATATCTGCTCACTTAAATTTGGAAGATATAGGAGAACATTAGTGGTCATGGCTACTAGGCTACCATTTCATAAAGGGATTGCTTATTTTACAAAGAACTCATTCCTCCTATATGCATACACTCCTCTCTACTTTACCTCAATGATTCAGATGAAAGGAAAGAAAATGCCTAGAAGTCTTCCAGACTAAAACGTGCTTTTTATTTAGCTGAAAAATGGGCCCAAAATAAGGCATTGTGATGCAAAAGGAATATAAACCAGCCCTCAGCACTTCAACGAAACTTGTAGCTGTCATCTGACCTTACAAAATACTTTCCTATTTTCAAGACTCTCTAAACTTGTCTGATAAAACATTTATGACTGCAATGCTTTAAGTTAAAATAGTAAAAGAAATTACTTCATAATCTAGGGTATTAAAAGCTGAAGTTTTAATCATTACCTCTGATTAAGAAACTCCATTCATCAATTATTCTCTTTCAAAGTCCGTGAATAAAGAGGGCATACCTATACACTGTAATGAAATACAGGCATCTGATTAAGACAGTCCAGACTGCTTAAAATAAATTATAGTCTTGGCACCCAGAAATCTTGGAGGTGATTGGTAGGAATCATCTATACCGCCAACATAAGAGATACAGTGAGTAGGAGTGTTTTGTCTCTGCACATCTTCTGAACGGCTTTTGTAATGGAATATCCCTGAAGAAAAACTGTTTCATGTTAGAGAAAGTGCATCATTTTCCTAAGTACCACTGGTACAATCTCTCTCATATGAGGGAGGGCTTCCTGTCAGCCCTGCGCATTTACTTGACTTTGTAAGGGTTACATTTGTTCTCTGTATATTGTTTTACAAATGACTATACAAAGATTAACAAATGGAGACGTGAAGGTCTGATGATTTAATTCACATCACAGGCTGCATGTTCTGAGATTTTGGTCTATCCTCACTTGCTAGGAAAGAATAAGAACGGAAGACTCGCACAGTGAGGAGCAAGTGAAATGTAGAAATGAATATCTAATTATGCAATGATGTTGACAAGAATACTTTGGCTGCTCTGATGCTGGGATACAGTTCAAGGAACTGCTACAGAGGGAGAGAGGTCATGTCATGAAAAAGAGGAAGAATATCTCCACCTTGAGTATATCGCACCACCTTGTAGCTTTTAATGAAAGACACTAGTGGCAGCCAGTGACAAAAGCCTACAGGTTAAGTATAAACACTGGCTGTTGGTCAGAAGGCTAATGTCACGGTGGTGGTTATGGTGGTGGTGAGATTAGATTAATCTTCACAGGCTTGGATAGTGAGGAGTTCGCAGATGGGTAAGGCGAGGTCAGAGGTACGGGAACCACACCGGTGAACTGGAAATCCTATCATATGGTCAAACGTATAACAATTGAGAATCAGCAGGGCACTGACTGGAATGACTAATGCTGACAGCTATAGCTAACTCAGGACAGACAGGTAGACAGGACTAGAGGAAACATTGACTTGTATGTTAATTATGTCTAACAGCTGTTTTGACATCTAAAATTTAGCAAGATGCTTCTCTTTAAAATGGCTCGGTGATTTTAAGGAAGCAAAGGAAACAGATGTTGCCTTTGCTGGAGGTCTGAGAACCACGAGGCCAATAGAAATAATTTTTTTCTCACACAGCCACAGAAGTAGCTAATACTATATTTAGACGCAAAAGAGCATTATCTTCTGTAAGACATGCGAGGCAATCTTTTTCTTATCCCAGCACCGGCAATGACTTAACTGAAGCATTTCAAACAGTTGTTCCGGGCACCAGACCCCAGAAAAGTCGTAGGCTGGCAGGGATGCCAACAGCAGAGCAGAGATGAAGAACTGCAGTCATGAAAATCTGAGGAAACAGTTCAAGATTTTTGACAACATAAAGGCAAACCTGAGGGAAGACACAGTAATATTTGCTGCACAGCAACCATTCTATCATTTCTATATGAGAATGGGCAAAAGCATCAGGTTTAAGTAGAAGAAGATTTGCCTTCAATATCATAAAATCACTTCTAATTGTAAAGCTAAGCTATGCAGTCATGAAGCTCCTTTCAAATGACTGCAAAAACATTTGACATTTAAGACTGGAATACGCAAGCAGCTGTCAGGAGTTTGATGTGTAAAATCAATCTTGATTTTCTGTGTCTCTTTCAGTCCTATTTGCTACGACAATGTGTGTAGCAGTAAAAAATAAAAGATCAGGGCTTGCTTTCTGGCCCAGAGGACAGCTTAAAGTGTGTAGCTTGTACACACATTACTAAAATTGCTTACTATGTATTTCCTATCCTATAGCTGCATTTAAAAAGCCTCTTGATAGCCCTCTTTTCCAAATGGTGCTTGTCAGTTGTCTAGACAATAACTGGTTGGCACAGGACAAAAAAAATGTTAGGGACCTGGCTAAATAATGCAAGGATATAGACTTGAGCCAGTGATCCAGTCCCTGCCTGAATAGTTATAGGTCTAGTAATACAGATATAGCCTGCATACCAGGACCAGGACGAGTTGACTCTCGATAAATAATAGATGAATGAAATTCAGTGCCAGCTGCTGTGAAGAAAAGCACACAAGGAAAAAAACCCTCTAATTCTACAAATTCCTTGATGGATTCTGAATTAGATATTACCAGTCAGGAAAGAGATTTTGGAATGATTACAGATCTGAAAACACCAGTAATAATAAAAAGATGAATAGAAAATTTGAATTATTTTCTAATAAACAAAATAGTAAACTAAACAAAAGCAGACAAAATGGAAAACATAATTATGCCACTATACAAATACATAATGCATAGAAATCTTGAATACTGTGTACTCACTTCAGGCCACTTATCTCAGACACAAGGTTATGATACTCTTCACAGTACACATAAAGAGGCAAGGATGGCTGATAGCATGGAACAGCATTTTACAGCTCAGGAAGTGTCTAATACATTAATCCACAGAGGCAGGAAGAGATGTAAGGAAAAGAAGATTCTCCTCTTGCCCTTTTTCTTACATATTTTCTTTTATTCAACTGAATAAGTTGAACTCTTTTAGTCAGTTCTTGCAAGCTCCTAAACCTCAGATCACTCCAATAGCTTCTGTTTACAACTGTTGCTTTTGAATACTTGGTTCTTCGATGCAAACACTAGGAATATACTCTGTATTTTGTATGAAGATTCAATCATGCCTTCTAAAATAGCTTCAATACCTCCCTGTTTCTAGTAGAAACACCTTACTCAACGTAACCCAGGGCTTCATCTGTCTTTTTTATGATTCCATTACATTCACCTTAATAGCCAATCCATGGTCAGATAATGAAAGCTACTGAATCAAGGAGAGCAGAAGATGCTTTATGACTTTGAAAATCAAGCTATTTTTGTTTAGGTACATGATAAAGAGTCTAACAGTCAGCCATCAATTAAACAAAAAAAAAACCACCAAAACCACTGAAAACAAATCAGAGCAAATACTAAATGTGAATAATTGGAAAAAGATGAAAACAACAATGGACAAATAGCTTAAAGTATGTTTTCTCTTTTGTTTTCTTTATTCTTCCCATGACTAGGGATTCAATCCATTGTATTTGTGTTTTAACATAAAATGTCACTAAGATACTGATACGCTAGAGTCCACATTCTAATTTTAAATAAAATCAAATTTATCTGGTGGTGTATGTTTTGCTTCAGAGGAATAATTGCACATTTAAGCTGTTTTAAATGAGAACAGAATTTACCTCACTAGATTTTTTACACACTTCACTGGTTGGGTACTGAGAATGTGTAACTGGATTGGTTGGATTTTTTCCTCATAAGAAACAGACATGATAATTTGTATTTGGCAGTTAAACACCTGGTCACTAAATATTTAAAATTCTGAAACGAAATGCCTTTCAATAAGCTATGGAGCTATAGTATACAAATGCTTACTTATAGTCAATCGGCATATAACAAGGTATGAACAATGTGTGTGCATTGTAATGAAGTGATGTAAATGACCTCAGAAGCTGGAAGACACTGCCAAAAGTTTGATTTGTATCCAAAAAAAGAATGCCTGTTTTCCCTCCAATCTGCTGAATGCAGAATGCATTAGCATCTCAGACCTGCACAGCTGTGTTTTTCTATTGAAGGAAGATAATGCCTGCTTTCTGATTTGGAAAAAAAAAAAATCCTTCCCAATTGAGTTGGGTACCTTTATCTGCATTCAAGCTGCTGCTTATTTATTTTTAAATAACTGAATTCTGGCAACATTTTATACTGAATGAAACACATAGTCTAAAAAGAGTTAGACATTTCATGTCCGCCTTCTGCTATGGAAACACAGTAACTACTGAAGATGGATCTTGACCTTTTTTTCTTTTTCCTCATGACTGATCACCCAACATTTCTTTGTGATCTTACCTATGGCCTCAGACTTTTCCCTATTCTCCCTATTCTCTGATGCAGTCTTATAGGCAAATCATTACATACAGCCACAGTCCTCCCTTTAATTGTCCTGGTGCAATCTCCAGCCCCATGCCTTCTCAAGGGCAGTCTCCTCTCTTAAAGGGGAGACTCCCCTCTTGGTGAGAAGGTGTCCACCAATTTCTCCTCCATACTTTTCTTGTGGAAGTAGTGAGCTCTCTAAATCTTCAGAAGATCTAGAGAGCTCAGCAAGACAATATCAACGGCAGGGCTGCTCAAGTGAAGGATTCAATATAAATCTGATTTATGAATAAATGGTGCCTGAACCACTCCATGGCTCCAGACATGAAGTGTTTGTGATGTTTTGTGAAGAGTCTCTTGTTCCGTTTTATTTTTCTGGTGTCACAGTGAGGAGACCCACCTCACTGTGATTGGCACATGTGAGAGTGCTGTCGAGCAGCCTAGCATAAATGTGGCTGCTTTTTGCTGGAGAAGTGTTCTGCGAAGTCAGATCTAGAAAAAATATTAAAGTCTAATGAAAATGATCTTCAATACAACTTCCCTATAGGTATGATTCACGGTATCTATACAAAGCAGAACATGCTCTTCTTTTGCAGCAGAGCTATATTACTCCAGACCCCTCTCATCCACTGAGAGGCCTCAGGCTCCTATAATAAAAATATTTCCGAGATACACCTAATCTGAAGTCAAAAGCAATTTCTCTTTTCAGTTATACTCCACTACAGCACAGAGAACCTGTACTTACATAGTTAGAGCCAATAAAGGCACAGAGTCCCAGCTGGAAGAAGTTCATAAGTATGTGCTTAAGTCTCTCTCTGCTCAGGCGTTTGATAGAACTGAAGCACATGCTTGAAGATTAATAACTGTTTATCTTAAATGTTTTTCTTAAAATTTTGTTGGCCTGTACTCAGGTTTGTGTATGAAAGAAATCACATTTCAGTAGTATGTTAGAAGAAGGCAGATCATTAGAAAATATAAATAAATCATCGCAGTTCCACTGTCTTCACTACAGTGAAGAATCCAACCCCTGAACCAAGATATTGCGTTCATTTTGTTCTTACCTCTCCCTAATGATACAAGCACTCGCTTTCAGCAGGTTGCGATTCATTTATTTATATTTTTTCACACAACATTTTTTAGTGTTTACATTTACTGTTGTATTCTAATGAAGCCAGATTTTTATTTCATACCTATACTTTCTATCTGAGTATATTTCAGCAAAGTACATATGTGGTCTGATTACCATGTGTCAAATATGAGTCCTTTTACACTTTTCTATTAAGTCAAGGAAACCTTATTTAACAGTCTTTCATTAATTTGATACAGGAAGAATAAACTTCTGTTCACACATGAGATTTGTTGTTGATCACCATAGGATTTTTTGTAAAGTGAATTAGTTAAACTCCATTGTGCATGTAAAACTGAGTTTAAAAGCAGTTTATTTTGGTTTAGCTTAAACAGATTCCAATTTATGCTAAAAATATCTCATTTAAAAAATGTCTCATTTAAAATGCAATAAAAGTAGCTGCACAACTTCATTTACTGGTTTAGTTAAATCAGTTAGATTTGTTACATTTGGTTGAACCAAGATAATAGTATCACAGATTCAAGGCTGAAATCTTAAGCTAACATATAGCCTGGCAAATGTATCAATTTTAGCAGCAGATACCTGCTGGTATTGCTAATTATCTTGCTACTTTGGGCAGTGACTAACAAAGCCCATGTCTGTAAAGGGTTACTGTGCAGAGTAACTGCACTGTGCATGTGAGTGAGCCTTAACAGCATGTTACAAGGATCTGCTAAACATTTCATACCAAGAACAAGTTAAAATACTGGGTTGGAACAATTCTCAAATGCATCAGGGTTTATTTAAAGGAAAACTGAGCCTTATGCAGATCCTCTTTATGACAGGGAAATGGTTTGGGACAAACATCTTTGTTTTCTGAATCATTTGCCAGTGGTCTCAGTGAGCTCACATTGAGAAGGGCAAATATTACTATGACACCTCTCAGGATTCTCTAATGGCTACATATAACCCCAACCCAGGTGAAGAGAACTCACTACTCATGTGACCTGTTCTTGCCTAAATTGCATTTTTAAACAGACTGTAAGCTTGCTGTAAGTATGGGAGAGGATTCTGCTCGGCCAAACAATTAGCAGAGTTACTTGATGTACAAACGGAAGAAAGGAGGAGCTCAAGACTTTAGCCTCAGCCTTGGGCTCCCAGGAATCTGCCACCAGCTCTTGCTCAGGACAGGAATAGTTCCTTGCTCACAAAAATGAATTCAAATACTTAATCACACAGCAAAATATTATTGCTCTAATGTATTTGCAATGACATAAACTTTTGCAGAGGGACTTCAGATGGCAGAATCAAAGTGCATCAAATTTAGGCTCAACAAGCAGAATAAACAAACACTCACAGAAGTTGAAATTATTCAGACCCAATGAGTGGGTGCATGCTCAGTTGCTACTGTTCTTTATACTGTTTTTCGTAAGCAAATGAAGTTTTTGAGATGATAAAATACCTGTAGCTACCATTTTTTCAGCTATTTCAGCCTGGTAACTCAGATGTCATTCAAAATAAATCTGCGCTTGGACTCGATGCATTTTTTTGCTTTGTTTGTATCTTCAGTTCCATATGTTTGAAAACAAACTTTGCTTTTCATACAATGAAAATTTTTATCACAAATAAATGACAGAAAGTACAAGTTCTCTATTTAATATTTCATTAATATGAATCTTCATTCAACTGAATAAGGCTATAGGTATTAACCCTTTCACAAACCATTTCTTCCCCCACTTAAGTTATAAACTACAGTCTAAGCACTATTTTGCTTTACTTTCCCACTACATACAGCTAAACAGCTATAGAAAGTTTGAACATATGCAGTCATTTGCACACATCTGCATGCATTCATATGCATAAATACACATAGCACGAAAGGTGAAACTCAAAGAATGTGAGTTAAGAAACTGAAATTCTCTTCAAGGGCTGAGCTAGTTTTGAAGGTAATTCACTGAGCTGTGAGGTAAACCAAGTACCACATAAATTTATGTACTTATTTCCTTCTTAAAAAGAAGACACACCACCTTGCAATTCATTTGCAATTAATACACTACCTTGTTAGCTTGCAAGGTCTAAAGTAAGCACAGAATTCGTTTTTGTTCTTCATCCAGTTTGTGATCCTTTTTCAGAAGGGGGAAATCTGCTATTTGGAAATTCCATTTACAAGCATTTTCATATCAAAATAGGTATCTTCACATGAAAGTCAGAGGAATCCTTTTTTGAAATATGTCCTTTTAAAGTTTTTCAAAGAATTCTTTTCAGAAAAGGCAAGCACCTCATCAGCTCTCATGCACACAAATCTTCAAATGCTGTTTTTGAAGAATTGCATTTAAAAGTATGTTCAGTCATATACCAAGCATGAGAAGCTGGAAAAAAAGTCTTTGAATCTGAACTACAGCTCATCATAATCTGGTTAAAATTATCTCCAGCACCACCTGTCATTATTAATGCAGGAAGAGAGGCAGAAAAATACCTTCAGCCCAGCTATATTATTGCAAATAAGGTCCATCTGCTTTTCACTGTTCTGTCATATAGTAATAGCAGCTATATTTATGATGGATTCAGGATTTTGCCTGTAGTAGATGAATGTGTAACTGCTTTTATTAAAAATGCTTTTCTTTGAGGGTGTTCTATCATCTTAGCAGACTTTATACCTAATTTTCAGTGTGGAATCCTCAGTCTTTGATATTTTCCATTGCTAGTTAAATTATTTTTTTCAACTATTTATATTCTTATTTTATATCTATATTATCGTATAGATATTAAAATTACTCTGTTTAACATTTTGTGTTAAATGGTATAGCTGTGAAGTATCTGATTTGAGCCATAATGGCTATAAGAGCCATTTTAAAATAGTCATATTAAAATATTCATTATCTGCATCTTTGAAGGAAACACATTAAAAAATAAAATCCACAGAGTAATACTTAATTTTTAAAAGAGAAAGCAAGGATGTTTTTTAATAACAAATGAAGAGGAAAAGCTTAAAAGATAAAAAGCTTATTATTACCATGGATAGCCTTCAAAACACAGCAAGGAGATTCAGAGTAGACAATGGGTGTGTCTACATTAGCTAGTGATGTGCTGCATCAACCCAGGGGCTGTGGTGTGACTTCTTGGCTTGCTGTCTCTCATCCAAGTCTATATAAATTCCAGTGACTTTGTGTGCCCCAAAAAGAGTATGCTGGCCAGAAAAAAAACCCCTCATCAGTAAGATTTTAAGCTGAACAAAAAAAGTAAAAGAAGCTATTAGCAGTAAAAGATATCCTTCAGAAATTGTTATTTGTGTCCAGACTACAAGAACAGAAAGAATATAATATCTAGGAAGATAAATGCAAAAGCATGACAACACAGGCCAAAAAGAGAGTGTGAGGAAGTGCATTGTAAATGCATTAAACTCAGAAAAGAACTCTTTTTTACTAAACTCATTTGAAGAGTTTAATCAGCAAAAACATCTTCAGTACCTATAGATGATCAGTGTGTCGCATGAGCACTCAAAGAAGACAAGATCACAGCAGAAAACATAGACTAATTCTTTCTTTCTGACTGTGCTCCCTACAAGGATTTATTTTTCTTTTCTTTTTTTGTCCTTTTGGGAATGATTCTAAAATGTCGTAGACTGGAAATCCAGTAGAATAGATTTTAGAATAAAGTGACAAAGTAAATCAATACATGATAAACTGGATAGAAAAAAAACACCTGAACTGAATTACATTCACTGAAGAATGAATACATGCAGTATGTACAAATGTCTCACACTTCAAAACTTCTCCGAATTTCTACAAGAAAAGAATTTTCAGGACAGTCAGAACTGGAACAGACATGTGCAACAGAGTTGCAAGATATTGTATTGATAAGTATCAGAGTAATGAAATAACAGATCAAATTCAGTGTTGATAAAACCTGAAGGTAGCTTCTAATCTGGATATTTCTAGTCCTTCTAGTCTAGAAAGAGTACTTGAAGGATAGATTTGAAAATCTCAGATCAATGCTCAGAGGTACTTGGAAAATAAATGAAGTGCCAAAAAGTGTTAGAAGGCAATAGAGAACAAACCAAAATGGCAGTAAGCCACTTTAAAGCCATGGTATAACCTTACTATGGATAATATGCAAAGTTCTACCTGCCTGATCTTCAAATCTATGAAGCTGAAAGAAGAACTTGATGCAGAAAATGGGATAAGGCTGATCAAACAAGTGGAATGGCTTCCGTAAGAGAAGAACCTATAACTGTGGAGGGCGAAGTTGACAACCTGTGACTCTGCAGCCTGGAGAAGGCAGGGCAATAAACTTATATGCAATAACAGATGTGATGAAAGAGTGAATAGGAAATTTTTTTTTTCATTATTTCTCCTACTAGAGAAGCTAAACGAAATAGAGAACTAAAAAAAGGGAAGGACTTTCTCTATGCTCCACTTATCTCAGTTGTGGAATTCATTGCTATCAGGTTTTTTGAATGCCAGAATTCTGAATGGACTCAAAAAGTTACTACAGAAGTTTATGGAAAAAAGGTTCATTATAGGCTACTGAACAAAACCAACTAGATGCAAATTCTTGTTCAGAAAGTCCTTAAAATATTAACTGAAGCTGGGAGGATACACAAGGAAAAACAAATCTACTTGTTCTGCTGTAATATTCATTGCCTAACCACAGACACAGTACCAGAGAAAATGTACATTTGGTGAGATTTTTTTTCCATTCTTGTATGCTTTACCAGGTAAATAGACGTAAAGAAGTAATAGTGAATATCACCACCAAATTACTTATGGGTGATGAGAAGCTCAAATATGGAAGATACAGAATGTTCTCCTCTCCATTCTGTCCCACTTCAGCATTTCTCTCCAAGTCCAGTAGTTACTGCTTCAGATCACATAGAATATTCATGTTTCTGTGGAAATAACTTTCTTTTTTTCCCGCTACCTGTATAAAGACTGACTTACTGTTCTTTGTCCTTGCTTAGCAAGCAGAGAGTTTTCCTCCTAAATTTATACAGCAGTAAAGATCCTAACGAATTTTAATTATCATTATTAAGTCGCACATTTGTACAACTCCCATTCCATGATGTGGGATCCTTACAGGATCTAAACATGAAGAAAATTACAAGAGGCAGTTTTCTCTGTGATAGGGAACACTTTACTGTGTGATCCCTTGCAGCAACTGAACCAACTCCTTGGAAAGATCAAAGAAAAGAATATGAAATTGTTGGGAATCTAAATGGTAGGAATGCAAAGTAGTTGCACTTACACTTCCCCAGCAAGGATCTATTCCAGAAACGCGAGCCCAGCACTACAAATAGCATTTAGCTTCTAACCTCATCACCTATGGGACGGGTAACTGAACACAGGAAACATGGCTATGCAGAGACTTGAACAGCTGTCTTGCAGAAAATGGGACATTAAACTGTTCGGGTCATGTACCAACCCCTGGACTTTCACCTCAAGGTCATTCGGTATTTGTTGGAAAATACACAGCACCACCGAAATACAAGCTTGACATTCCAGCTGACTGAGAAGGCTAGCACTCTAGTTTATGTTATCTGTTGCTACCATGTGAATAACCCATTGCAGTAATGAGTTTCTTAAATTGACATAGCAACATCAGCTCATGCAGAAGGAATGAAGAGGGCCCGAGTGCCTGATCAGGCTTTGTTTTCGGACATTTTTCTTCTTGAAGATCTTGCAAAAACCTGTACAATTTTGTGACTTTGGAGGGATAATCTTTCATCAGTATTTTGTTTTAGCTAACAATCTGCATTTAATTACATCCAGGTGCAACAGATTTAAATTAGGAATATGCAACAGACAGTTTACTTTACCTTTATGCCTGATATATGAATTTGCCTTAGGAGGATTGACATTTTTATACTGTGTTAAAAAGCTTTGTGTAAGGACAGATAAAGTCAACTGGAATGATACAAACAATTTTAAACAGTAAAAGAGAAAAATTTCTCAAAAACCTAGAAAATGATAGAGGGAGTTTTCTTAAATACACTTAAATTCTAAATGATCACATTTAATAAAATAAATTTACATCAGAGAATGCTGAGTTACTCACAATTTTATTGTATGAAGAGTGAGAGCTTACTGAAATCATGTGGTATTGTTAGTGGATGTAATTTGAAACAAAAACTCTTTTCACCCAAAGCCTTGAACAATTATTGACTCTTAAAACTTCACATTGCAAACTCAAAACATGGTCTTCATATTCTAACAGTTCAACAAATACATCCCACATGTTTCAGGTCTCTTCTGCAGCAATGCCAAAAAAATACTGAGAAAGGATAAAGTATACAGAAAAAGCTGAGTTTTCAATAACTAAAAGGAAGTTATCTTGTAAAATCACTAGGGATTTCTCCACTGATTTTTGAAAGCTTTTCAGTAGATGCAAGCCAGTAACATAGCAGAATATTTTGGTTCTGTTGATTTTTTCAGGCTGAGGATGCTTTGTCAAATACTACTATTATAAGTCATATTTCAAAGCGGTTTCACAGAAATCAGTAGATATTTTCATTCACTTTCTCTTTTTTTTGGAGGAATATGGAACAAATTTATATTCTGTTTTATAACTAACCGAGAGACAAAAGGTCTCTGAATTGAATTAATTTCATGGATTTAAAATAATGCCAACTTCATTTAAGAACTGTTGGAAGCAACAATTATTTTACCCTTACACTTTAGGGAATTCCCTTTATTGGATTTCTGTTACTATGCAAGAGTGAGTGACAGGGTAGAAGTCTGCTCTGGTATGTTCCTGACAGTA
This sequence comes from Opisthocomus hoazin, assembly GCF_030867145.1. Taxonomy (NCBI): domain Eukaryota; kingdom Metazoa; phylum Chordata; class Aves; order Opisthocomiformes; family Opisthocomidae; genus Opisthocomus; species Opisthocomus hoazin. Next base: position 71,932,768 of record NC_134415.1, read on the forward strand.
TAGCCAAGTCATTCTTTGTGGTATGCTGTAAACTACAGCACTTGTTTCATGTAAGGCAGTTGAAAAGATTTATTACAGTGTTTTGCTGAATCTCACTTAAACCAGTGTCAAACTCCTGACAAGTCTCCAATATTGGACAACTCAGGCTGTTTGGACATTTTCCACCTACCTCATGTTTACAGGTCTGGCCTGTCGTGAATGATATATTTGATAACAGTATTAAAATAAGATTCTTTTTAAGGCAAGAAGACTATCTTCATTAAAATGAGGGCAGATCAGGTCAAACTTAACTTTTGAAATAACTTCCCTGAACTGCGTTTTCAAAATGGAGCAGTTCCTACACAAGCTGTTGGGAAGACCCACTCATAGCACCAAGTGGCTGTATATGTAGGAGGTGTGACGGAAACGTGGGAGACCCAGCTTAGGTACTCAGTTCTGAGTCAGAAAAAACGCTTCGAGTAAATTCCTCCTCCCTGGCAGCCATCTGGGCCACAGGAGTATCCCGGGGGTGATGTCTCTGACTTTGACCAGTTAATCTGTCTTCAAGCTATGAAACACTAAAAAGAGGAAGGTTTAATAAAAATTGCTGTCTTCTCACAAAAAACCAAAAACTCTTAAGTTTCAAATACTGACCAAATTTTCAAATCTTTTCCACCAAGAAAATATCTAACTGTTTTCTGTTGCAACTGGAATGAAATATCAATGTCAATTTGGATTAGGAGAGAGCAGAGCATGTTGAAATCTGTGGTGTCTGCAAGGCTCAGATTCATCTTCAAATGAGGCCAAATGTGATGCACTGTTTTATACAAACTGAATGAACTCAAGTATAAGTTATTGCAATAAGGTAGTGCTATTTTTGGAAAGTTTAGCCTTCTAGATCTACAGGATCTTGCCTATCTGATTGCTAACATGTACTGTAAGCCAAGGTATTTATGGGAAGAAACATACACAATATATATTTCTTTCTGCGAGCCATCTAATATAACTCTGTAGAAGAAAAGAAAGAAGAAATCAGTTCCTTACTTCAGAGTTCTACTGAGTTACAAATGGCAAACAACTTTTATCATGCTCATCTCCACCGTGGCTTCAGTGAAGGTTTCAATTCACCTGAATAGTACTAGTCTTTAATCAGTGCAGTGAAGATAGTGCATTCAATGCTGCCATCTGTGGATTCATATCACCACTCCCCTAGTTGTTTTTCTTTTCTGACAGGCTTCAGTTACTTCATTTTCTCACATTTCTGGCTCAACAGTTCACAAGGAAGCTGGGTTGATGTTGCTGTAGGAATTGTTCAAGGTTTTCTCCACAAATTTCTTTTGCTTATACTCTGCAGGCTTCATATCTATAAGCATCAATGGCTATTTTTCTCCCTGTTTTTCTGAAGTAATAGTACTAATACATAGGATTTTGCTTTTGAGGCTTCAAGGCAAGCATATTAAAGTGACTGCTATACAGTAAATGTAACATTAATTTACACTGGATTTTCAGGTGTTTACAATTCAAACTAGCAGGAAAGTCCCTTTCAGAAAACTGAAAATTCTGTATTGTAATTCAAAGTCCTACTGTTCCCCTTTAATAGGCAATTTTTCAATATCATGTCAAAGTCCAGAAGACCATTTTTAGTTTACCATAGCAAGAACATACATAGATATCTCAATCGTTCCTCAATTTTCTAGAATTACCCTATAGATCTCAATTGTCATAAATCTGCCTTTGGCCTAGCTATGGAAATGAAGCATAATGTATTTAATTAGGGTGCTATAATGATTTCCACTATTAATAGACTTTGTTGTCTCAACATATTTTATTACAGGTTAAGTGATTATTGTACACTTCAACAGAATGGGCTATCCAAAATGAAGCACTGATGTGACAGATCTCTCATTGAGGGGCAAACATGATATTTGGAAATGATGCATTTTGTTCTGGCACTGTGCAAGTTATCTCCAACTAAAACCTCAGAACACCCTAGCAATATTTTACACTAAACATTTCCAGTTCCGCATACAGGAATTAATATGCATTTAGTATGCATTTTTAGAAGGCAAATAAGATTAATTTACACAGATGTATCTATACATGCTGGTGTTATTCAAGTGACAAACAACAGAGATACGTGCTAAATTCCATCTGCCTTTGAGTTTACATATGGATTTTTTTTATAGCACCCACCTCACTAAGTGTGAATTATACATGCAGCTTTGAACACTCCACCTGCACTCTGCCCACTGCTCCATTTCTTCCAAGATTACTTGTAACATATCACACCTTTACACTGTGTGAAATGTTTGCCAGTTTTATTTCTAAAACCTGTCTTCTAAGGATGAGTTTCTTCACTGATAAGTTACAGTTGTTTAAGAGGCAACACAGGCTACATAGAAAGCGAGAAGAGGGAGGAGTTTTAGCTTTGACACCTTGTGGCACTATATCTAGAAAGAGAAGCTGCACAAATTCCTGTAAGGAGAATGAACTTGCTTCTGGTGGACAACAATCATTTCAGTTTGAGGGGCCTAAGGATACCGTAATTTTGTTTTTCTCATATAGCTGTCTCTGCAGTGACATTTGAATTGCCTAATAGCTAGTAGGTACATGCTGTCCAATAATTCCTGGTAAATAACATGCTAGCTTCAAGGACCTCCACGGAAACTGTACCTACATTACAATATAACTTTCTAGATGTTATCATTCATATTCCCCTCATCCATATAAAACAGGTTATTGCTAACATAAAGACACACTACAATTTTTTAAGTACAATGACCTGAAGAAATCCTGTGCTGCTTCAGTGCCTGTATATTGCAGGAGTTCTCAGCTGTTTAGATCGACCATCTTTGTATATTCCGTACACTGACACCTGCAGAGCACTGTTGTACCATCTGCTTGGTGTACCAAACATTACAGTCACATACACCTTGCATACCCAAATTTAGTATTGAGAAAATACAGCTTTCACTTTGTAGATGGTACTTACCAGATCTACATTGTAATGTTTGAAAACCTAGATCACTTTAGTGTATTTATCCTCTCTACATATTAGGATATGGGATAGGCTGATACTATGATCTGTTTTACTTACGTAGAGGAAGATTTAGAAGTCTTACCCAAAATTGTAATAGAATTCCTGCAGTCAACATGAAACTGAAATGCATTTCAGTTTGATCCATGCTGTCCCCTTAGCCTTGGAAAATAAATTATATTCTCATTCAATTAAATGGCCAACTTACTGCTAAATGTAATACTTTAACTTCATTCCTATGCACCATACATATCTTAGAAGTTTTTCTGTAAAGTATGAACACTCATTTCAATGCCTTATTTAAGCCCACTTACTTTGTTTAGTAATAAACTTGGTTTTAGTACTAATTAAGCTCATTCTTATGCATAGATGAGAACTTGAATTTTGTTGGTTTTGGGATCCAGACTAGACTCTCCAATACTGTCTAAATGTCTCCATTCCAGAGAATGGCATTTGGCAGTTAGTCACTTATTCATATGTGATGCTACTGGGAAAGAATTGATGCCGTAAGTATGCAGGGGATCATTGCATCTACCTCCTGTCAACATCTTTCCCAAATGGCAAGGACACTTTGCTTTTATAGCTCCTGGCTGCAAAGATGAGGCAGTTGGCAGAAATGCAGCCATTATAAAAGGGAAGTACTTCAGACAGGGCAGGAAAGCATAAAAGAAGATACTCTCTCTATCTTTTACTGGGAAGAGATTTAATTCCCCATTAATACTCTAGCTATTTGCAACGGTAATTTGGGATCTCACAGTGGCATCTGTGGCCAAATGTCAGTGCTTAAACCATGCATACTCTGAAGTTCTTCTAACAATCTGTTGTTAAACATAACCTGACACAAGTTAAATTGTGCCAATATGACATGAAGACTGTGCTACTGCAAAGCCTTCTACCTCAAAAAAAAGCCGTGAAGAGCATTTTGGTGGCTGAATATGCAGTATTGCTTTGAGCTTTCAGCTCCCAGAGAGTGAAAATAAACCCTCCCCATCCACACAGCACTCAACTGTAAGAGCATCCAGTGCCTTTTTTTACAATATAGACCAGTTTTGGAGGGTTCAGTGGAGAACATATGCACGCACATATCCAGTCATTCCTCACCGGTGCATTCTTCCAGCTTGGAGCAGTTAGCAGCTTATAGACTGATCTGCTCTCATGTGACAGCCTCTGACATGCTCCTGCGACACTTGGAAACTGTAGAAGAATTCACAGCATTTGTACACTCCAGGTCAGGCAACAGCTTTCCCATGGGGTGGGGGCAACAAGAAAAATGTCAGTGACTTGACAGTCTGTCATCCTCTGAATTCCCTAATTCACTGCGATAGATGCTCTGCTTATTTAGGCACTGATGCTGCATCCTATCCTTCTCCACCCCGTCGTGTGCAAATGCTGTCTATTATCAAAACAGCGTTCCACTGAGGTTACAAGGATATTCTTTTCTGCATATCAGGGATTTATGGCATAAATGCTTAAGATGTGATTTTATAAAAAATCCTCCAAATACTACAGAATTACACTACTATGAAAGCCAGTATGAGGGAAGAAAAGAGTCCATTTTTATACGTATGTTTTAAAGCGATCTCATCTGAAACAATTACTAGTAATTTAATATCACCTGCTTTACCCGGCTTAAATCTTCTCTCTTATTCTGACTTAATTTTTTCATTTCTCATCCTAAAGTGTACATCCTTTCCAGTTAAAGTGCCATAAACCAAATAATTTAAATTTATTTTCTATGGATAACTATGCTGCAGTTAACATTGATATGAAACAGTTGAAAGAACTTTCAACCTATTTTAAGCAGTAGAATAGGTCCTGTAAGCTTTCCTGAACAGGAAAAAGCTACCTGGCCAATTCTGATAGCCAAACAGCTGCTCTAGAAGATATATCAATCCTTCTAATGAGACAAAAAAGATATCTGTTAATTATAATTATCTAATTATTTTGCATCAGAATTGTCACAGACATGTAAAAGTGGTGAGTTTTTCCTTCTGAAAGTAAATGAGAGAATAAAGACTGGCAAGAAAGAGAGGTTTATTTTCTACTCAGACTGCCTGCTAAAATGTCTATCTGTGTCACATTTTAATTTACAAACCAGCATATCTACTTATATATTCACAAATAGTATTTAAATTGAAAAATAACTTCCCAAGCCCACCTAATTTTATAAAAGCATAATTTAAATTTTATGGATTCTTGAAATAATATTTTTAAACTTTAGTGGTTGTAGCTATGATAAATTTTAAAAACAATGAATGAATAAAGAACCAAACATAATTATCTTGCCTGCTAGAGAAAAGCAGTATTAGTCTGGAAGCAAATTATTGTAAAGTGTTTTTCTTAAATTGGGGGATCTCAAACTTTCATTTTCATAGAAAATACTTGTTCTTTTATGTTACTTTGGTATTATTTACTAGGCAGAATGAAACCTCTGAACGAATTTCCACTGCCAAAATTCAACAATTCACATAGAAAGTTTATTTCTTCAGGATAAAATGCCACTGAAACATTGTCTACATTTTTCAACATTTAGAGTATTTCAGATTATTTCTTCCCTCTTTCCCGAAAGAGTAGTCCTGGAAAAAATGTTTAGCTAAGTTTGTCTTCGCTAACTGGAATTTCACCTGGAATTTGATGCAGCTGAAAATCAGTTAATTTAGTTACTTAATCCATATGATATTTTTCAAATCAACCCTGAAAAATAATGTTTGTATATGATAACATGCATGCACGAAATCAGACTGAGGTAGTTTCATAATTGTAGTTTTAAAGATGTCATCATCATTATATAGGAAAGCACTGCTGATTTAATTACTGCTTTGTTACTTTCTGTGGAGAATATTCCCCTTTCCATAGCCTGTTACAAAAATTTCATTCTAATTCATATTACTATGGTACCTGGGTTGGCAACTGAGGATAGCAGACATCTATCAGAAACTTAAACTATGCATAAGGAGAAATATAGGTCTAAAACCATGGAAAATAATGTTTTGTTAAAAATAATATCTAAAGAGCAACAAAGAAATGCATTACTAGTTGTTGGTTTATAGGACTCATTTGCCTATTTGGAAAATAGAATTTAGACATAGCAAACATCACTGTTGTGCCATCAGAAAGATCAATACACTAAAATTAATGGAGTTAATTTTTCTGTAAGGAAATTAGAGAAGAAATATTTCTGTCTAGATATCTACAAAATAAATTTATATTATCGGAACAGAATAATACTGAAACATGGCTGAGTTTTATTTATCCATCTGAAGCAGCCCAGGCAAACAGTGCCAGATACTCACGTTCTTTCACTCCCAAACTGAATCCTAGATTTGAATCAAGTATATACCTATTGCATAGTTTACTTCTGAAGCACGGACTGTTGTCTAGGAGACCTAAACAACATTCTTTTTTCCTTTCACCACACTAGAAATTAGTCAGAGCCTGTATGCTTGACATGCTGCAAGATCACAGATAGGCCCCTCGTGACTCTTTTAGGGAAGACACTATACAAATGTATTGTGTTGTTACTGCACTGAAGAGACTGTTTAAATTCTCCATTGTTCATAGGTCAAAACCAGCACATTTCAAGACACAGATCTTGTATCTCAAGTGAAAGAGTAAAATATTGATTCTTCACTATATAAATTTTTTCAGATACTGTACTATTTTGCATTCATGTGCTTTGAGGCATTCTCATTCCACCAGTTTACAAAACAATAAATTCTGATGCATAATATTTTATTCTTCTCAAAACATGTTGTTATATTTCCCACTTCTGCACCTGTTTTTACTTTTCTTAAGGATCGAGTGTATGTTTCTGATGCTGAACGAGTGTACTTACAGAGGCTGAAAGAGGTGATGCTGGTGTAATAGAAGTGGATTGTTAAGGAGAACAGCATCTGGAAGTGAATGATAGGTTTAAACCCTAAGAAGAAATTACTACTTCTCAAGGTTTCCTTCAAGAACAAAAAGCCCCACAAATACAAACACTTCAGTTCTGTTGTGGTCACTAACTGTATTTAAGAAAATAAAAAATCATATAATTTGAGAACAAAACTTATCCTGAGATGTAATACTGCTCTTGCTTAAACATTCACTGTGAGGAAAGGGTGGCAGATTTTATTGTTACTCATACTGTGCAATCACTATCCATAGGTATCTTTAATACCAAATTCAGTAAGCAAGTCCTGTATACCATAAAGTCACTTCACATTAATTTTCCCAGAAGAGAATAATTACTACATTTCAAGTAACACAAAAGTAATTATTTGTCTACATCTACTGTCATATTCTCAAGAAATATGATAGTTCTTTAATTAGTCTAATCTGACCATATCATATGCTAGGCCAGGAGTTAACTTTTTTTAAATTTCTGAAATAGAGCCATGCTTCCGCGCTTAACTCTCATGCTGATCTAGAACAAAAATATATGGCAAGATTTTGAAACACAGAAATGAAACATGTACATAAAAAGAATAAAAGCTAGATTTTTTTTCTTTCCCCACATTTTCCCTTGTCCCCATGAAGCAACTGCACCAATGACAGGCAGATGTCTGCCAGAGATTTTTCTTTGCTTGCGACATTTTCAATTTGTCAGTGCAGGGTCACAGAGACTGCCACTAAAAAAAAATTATTTTCTCTATAGTAGATAATCAGTGAAAGTTAAATGCAGCTGATAAGGAAGGATGTCCTCTGGGACAAATACACTGAAGTCAATTGAGCTGTTTGTGCATAACCTGCAGTTTTGAAACACTTCCAGTAATAGTAGAATAGGATTTCTGACATTCCAGAACAGGGGAAAAATCTTGAATGGGGTTACAGCTTTTCCAGAGATACAGTCTGAGTGGTGGACAGACTAGCTTGCAAAATTCAAGACAGTGTTAGCTTTTATTTCTTCTCTCGAAACATGCAAAGATTTGCCATCATAGTACTCAACAGCACTCACCCTATAATCTAATTCATGAATGTAAGTATTGTAACGAAAGTGTTTTTATTTCTGCCTATCTAATGTCATACACTTTGAGATATCTTCTGACTAAAGTGTTCTGTCTGCTAACTGAATTGCCTAGAATGCCTAACGTAGGGAAGAATGAAATGTATGATAGCTACAGATGCAGCATTCATAATACTGACTTTTTAAAATGAGATTCTCATACTGTTTATCACTAAGATGGAAATGACCTGAGGAAAATCACCTTTGGGGATGGAAGGAATAAAGTGATTGTCCGTACTGTCTCAGTCCTTACATTCTGCTGAACACAGACTGAGAATTGCCAATTAAACCTAATTGTGATAAATTATGTTTTCTTTATTAAAGATAACGGGGGCCTACTGTCTAACAGGTAATAACCATAAAATACTCTTCTAATTGTGATTAAAACCTCAGGTTAGATTTAAATGATCATAGATGTGACATGCCAGTGCTCCATCTACTATACCATTATTATAGTATTCACATTTACATACACAATTAATTTTGGCACAGAATAAAATATTATTTGCAGAAGTATGGCTAACTGGACTTTCTACTGCATTGTTAGTTTTCATTGGATTATAACTGTTCTAAATCTGGGTTAAGAAAGACAGAGAGGCAGGGAATGCTTTTGCATTTTTGCGCTATGTCCTGCTTTTCTTGACTTCAGCCAGCCCCTGTAGCAGACAGCACTCTGAAATATGCAAGAATTTTAAAATCATCCAAGTATAAAGTGCACAGTCATAATGTTGATATTGTTTGCATACTTCCTTCCATATGAGAGAAAAACCCAGCCAAGAGAGAGCAATCATTGCTGTGGGACTGATCAAAGCACACACATGGTAAAAAATCCCCCAAACCCTTCTAATTGGAAAAATAATTTCCATTAGGCAAACATATTCATTAAATGTATCCATAAATGTATTCCTTAGAAACAGCTCCAAATTTTAAACCAAAAGCAGTGTTTCTAAAAATCGTATTTCCAGTTCTTCACTGGGAAGGCAAAACACTCTGTGAATTTTAGCAAACAGATTGATTATGTCAAAATTTTCCATAGAGATAAAAGTGATAACACAACAACCAGCTGTACTCAATAGCTCTAAAAACATGTCACCAGCTCCGAAATATGTAGGAGCCAAACTTTAGAGACCCTTGCTTCAAAATTTTCATCTAAGGTATTAAATGACTTTCCCAAAGTCAAGCAGCACCAGAGTGGTAAAAAGAATAGAGAGCTTTGTGCCCCAACATCTTTAGGTTGTATATGCATTACTGAACAGGATACATGTCAGCATAAAGGAAGATACATATTATAATTTGTGGAAAACTCTAAACATTAGAGTTCTACTTTTGAACTTAACTGAATCTTATTTCAATGAATATAGATATGCAGCGGGAACTTGTAAAATCCCAATAAAACTACTACACAGAGAAACTGAGGTTACACTGAGGGATTTAATGATTTTAACAGACTTTTCCATTTCCGGTTTTGCTGACATGTATTTTAGCTGTCTCCTGTATTGCTTCACACCTGGGCTACATCTGTCTTTCATGCAACACTACGAACTCCTAAATTGTGCTCCTAAATGGCAGATTTACAGCCTTTAAACAATTTGAAACTTATACAGCTTAAATTCTCAAACACCTTAAGGCCATTTAAGAAGTACAGTGATTTTAATGCAAAGTGCAGGCAATTAAATTAATATATTTTTGCTGCAAATATCTTTACGTGATGCAAAAGGCTGAATGAGACTTTGGGAAACAGCAAATCACCAAATAAATCACATAAATATTTTATTTTCTCTAACTATCTGTCCTATAAAAATAACTTTTGATGTCTTTGAACCATCATGTCTTCACCTCGCTTTAGTTTCCCCATTCCCTCTTTATTTTTGTTAACCCCAATGTTTTCTCCAAAGCATTTTGCTTCTGTCAGCAATAACATTTCTCTCAGCTGATTTTACCATTTTTAGATGGATATTTTCTCATAGTATGCTTTATCATAAATATACATCAGAATATTCAGAATTTGAGCTATTGGACCCAGTGATGTGAAATAAATTGATATATCTCTGCAACCTTTGGAGTGAATACACCCTTGACATTTGTGTTAAAGTCCTAGAAGTCTATGTGTGCATTGCATGCAGAATATGATAGGGACTGAGAGATGAGTTTATCAAATATTTATATATTTGTGCTGATAGTTGCTCTTTGGTTTACTCCAAATTCAAAGGACATTTTCAGTTAACTAAAATTCAGCTTCCAGTTTCAGCTCTTAAAAGTCTGGAACAGTACATAATAAGATTCTGATTTTCCTCCTCAGGTGTGGATAGCACCATTTAATGTGACCTAATTTTTAAGAAAAATTCCACTCTTAAGCTCAGTGCATGTCTTTGAGTTTGCAATTCGAAACCAATTTTAAAGAACAGGAACTTACTACAGGTGGTTTAGAATGAGTCAAGTACAAGCAGTTGCTATCACAATTTCTTTAAATCTACTTTCTATTAATGTTTATCATTTATGTATTACAGAGCAATGACACACTTAGAATATTTATAACCTGCTCAAATTTCAGATAAAAGGATTCACATGTTACTTTTTTCCTTCCAGTCATCTTTTTTTTCCAAAAGGCACTGCCTATCTTATGAGACTGGTGCTTCTTAGTTACCCATGATGCATTAACCGTTGCCTAAAGTCTGATTCACGGTGCCAGATGAGCTTAGGCATTTGTGGAGACCCATTTTCCCAACAGCAGTCCCAGGAAGTGACGGGGGAGGGAGACACTCTTCATCAACCAAGCAAGGAAAGGAATTTACCTGATGAAAAGGAACGAAAATGAGAGAGCCAGACTCTCTTCTGCAGGGCCCAGTGAAAGAACAAGAGGTAGTGGACACGAATTAAAATGCACAACATTCCATCCGAACACAAGAAATACTTTTTTACTGTGGGGTGGGTGGTCAAACATTGGTGCAGGTTGCCCAGAAAGGGTTAAGAATCTGCAAGAACGGAGATATTCAAAACTCAGCTGGACTTGGTCCTGGACATCCTGCTATAGCTGACCCTGCTTGACAAGGGAAGGGGATGAACTGGTTAATTTCCAGAGGTCCCTTCCAATCTCACCCATGCTGCGATTCTGTGATTCTATGCGTTGTGGTCCCCCAACTCTAAAAAACAGGATGATCCAGATTCCGATTTCAAGGGCACTGAAGTAAATATTGGAAATCTGCTGCCTTTCGCTGAAGTCAGGCCAAAACAGGGCAATAGATTTCTCAGAGCATGATTCACAGCCCCATACAAGCTTAGACATTCATGGAGGCCCTCGCTGCCAACGAGGAAACAAAACAATTTTCTCCCTTAAAGAATTGAACAAAATTATTCCATCCCACTGGGAAGAAAGTAACATGAATTAAAGAAAGAAAAAAGGACAAGCTTTATTTGAGCTTCTGTTTGGTTCCTATGTGGGAAAAAATTAACTCCTGGGGTTCCTGTGAGCAGACATGCCCATTTTATATCACTTTTGAGATAGTCTGATAGTACTGGGATGAAAATTCATATCATTTCACTCAATCAGCTGTGATGTGAGTCAGAGAATAGTATGCTAAGCAACTAGGCCACCTACTTTGATAGCTTAAATCACACTAAGATGAAAAACCCCAAACCCTCAGGCTTTAACATAGTCCAATAACATGCACTTTGTGGTTTTTTTTTTTCTTATATAACAAATAGGGCAAGATACAGGTCGTAAAAAAAGAAGTAAAATCTGACATTACACTGAAGATTTAATACTGATTTTTTTTTTCCCACTGCCAATGTAATCAGAAAAATAAAATTCCAACTACTACAAGCCAAGCATATTAAACACGCACAGTTTATCTTCCTGAAAAGCACTGCATTAATTGCCATGTCAAGTATTAGCAGTCAAGTTTTATCCTTTAATGAGGAAAGTGTCATGAATTAAGAAAAGTGAAATGTCTAGAATAATATTCACAAAGTTAAATAAAATGAATGAATGACTTACTGTAAAAGATATGTACAATTATTTAAAAGTGTGATAATACAAGATAGAAAATGAAAGCTAAAGAAGAAGAAAGCAGTAAAGGTAGGAAAGCATAGAAAATCTAGCATGAAAATGCAAATAGAAAAGCAAAATACACATCATAAAGAAACTATGTAGGTTTGGTATAAAGACCCTGATCATCATCTGCAAAGACAGCTGGAAAAGATAGTAGAAATTCCACAGAATTAGCTCAGTGGAAATAAGAGTGTTATTCTACCTCACTCATTTCTTCGAAGTATTGGATAATAAAGTCTAAACAGAACATGAAACGATCATCAAAAGCTCAGAGTAAGGTGAAGGAATTTCACAAAATATCCTAATGCAGCCAGAAATGCACAAATGCAATTAAAAACTTCCCAAGATTTTGGAAACATTTTCTGTTGTGAAATGCTCATTTATTATGATAAAAATGTTCCATGAGAACATTGGCAGATTCAGGGAAGCTTGCTTTAGACACACATAAAAATATTTTAATTTTTATTTATTTTGAAATACAGTTGAATTTTTTTATTGTAAATCATTAATACAAAATTCAAAAGTTGAAACAGAAAGCAAAATATTCAGCTGAAAATTATTTTTAATGTTCTTATGCTATTTCCAGTGAAACAAACTATTAATAATATATTATTTATGAAAGCACTGAAATTCCATGTACTTCACAGTTGTGGTAATATACAGTATGCATAGCAAGCTTTCTAAGAAAGAATAGACAAAACTTCTAAAGAACTCATGACTCTATTGTTCAAGAACAAAAGCTTTTTGAAAATAGTTCAGAGCTACAAGCAAGAACAATCGTAAGTGTTTCAGGTACGATCTTCAATAGACTTGATAGTGTAAATTAATATGGCCAAGCATGTGCAGAGGCACTATGCTATTGAAATCAATTTGGTTAAGACAGCCTAAAAATTATTCTCAAAAGAATAGTTTGATTAGGGTTAAAGAATTATTTCTAGATGCCTGTGGGAAGGATATAAGTTATGCTAAATACCAACAAGTCAGTGAAGAACTAGAAGATGTGGTGACTGTCATTTTAAATTTCTTTTTATTTTTAAAAGCATATTTCAGAGAAAAAGAAATAATATATTTTTATATTATTTCTGTATATATCTGTATGTTAAGGTAGATGAAGAAGCGTTGCATATTAGTGGTTTTTTCAGCTTATTGGAACTGTATCGTTGCAAACTATGTGACAATCAAATCATTAGACCCTGTTGCCAACAGAACTGACAGATTTCCATTTACAAAAGAAATTTGACATGAATTTGGTCTCTTGTCAGATTTTACTCAACATCTCACAGAGAAGGAGAGCTGATTGCAGATTCACCAAAGGAAATGTTTGCCACTGGCAAACATACATTTTAAAAAATCAAGAAATTCCATACAAACCTGCCAAGTTCTACTGAGGCTTCTGAAGATAGAGAGACAAAGATCCTCTGATCTTTTGATCTTCCTGTGGGCATCTGAGACTCTTGCCCCTCATTTTTTGAATTACAGTCTAAATAATCTTGAAGTCCATGGTGTATAACCACCTTGAAGGATCAAGGACATTACTACCTCTAAAGAGAATAATGCTGCCAAATCACTTTCTAGTATGGTTGGAGGTTTCGGGTTGACTTTACCAGCACAGAAAGAAAACTTCAAATCTCTCCCATGGCAGATGACTGCCATGTCACCCATGCAACCCCAGTGCTACTGTGCAAAATGAAAAGTCAATACTCTTGCTAGCTGTCTTTCTCCCTGACCCTGTGAGAACTGCCCAGGGTGGCACATGCTTCATATCAGCAGATGACAGCAAGGCTGTAGTGACACGTGGCCTTGCCTCTAGCCCATCATCAATATTGCAGCAGTAACCCTCCTTGCTTCTTCCCTTGATTGCGTCTGAATTGTCCCCTGAGGAGCCTACAGGCATTGGATTTGTACAGCAAGGAACTGAAGCTGAAGAGGAAAAGGTCTGGGTAGTTTGGGTATATTGAACAGGTCTGAGGACAGGGGCCATACAGGTGAGTAAGTAATGAATGAGCACGGGGAAAGAAGGGCTGGGGTGGATTTGGGCCTCCAGAAAAGAGAGAGGCTGAGGACTGAGATCTTTAAATGTAGAGGTGATTGACAGGGCCTTACAACTAGTTTGGGGCAGTGGAGGCTAGGTGTTGTGGGATACAAGGAGTTTGGAGACAGGAGGGGATGAAGGCATTGCTCTTACATCTGCAGCTGTTACATCTGTATCTCTGAAATTAGCTAAAAGAAACATGCAGAGCGAATCATCCCTTGCCCCCTGGTGATGATCAGTAACTTTTACTTTCTCTCCAGAAATATATTAGCCTAAGCAGTAAATGTAACTGAAGAATCTGGACTCTGCTTTGGACCCTGACTCTTATTCATTGGATGTTGTAGCGTGTATGGCATAGCAGTGTTCAAGTGAATAACCCCTCTCAAACAGGTATTTCATGAAGCTTCGCACTCTTTTAGTTATTGCCAGAACCGTGTCTGAGGAGCAGTATGTACGTATATCTAGATTTCATAGAACATAAATTCAATAAATGTAGTCTTGTGTAATTTCCTTACGGTTTGTTTATCTGGTAATGGTGAAAAGAGAGAACAAAAATTATCCATTCTCTAGAGTTTTGTCTGCTGTGAGGCTGAGGACACTCTTACAAAAATCAGCCATGTCAGGACGTGCCTTTGCCTTTAATGTCTGTCAGTTGTTAATTGTGGCCTAATTTTATTTTTTCCTACGGACTAAAAGAAAGCAATTTTTATAGGCTCTTTCTGAGTTATCAGATTAAACATAGTATCATTAGACAGTTCACATTCAAGGCTTCTGCTGGCTCCAGTGGTAATTAAACATGATCTCAAAACTTCCTGAATTATCTCTATTAACACTTCAGTCTTGTTGATTCTATTCTCGTTCTTGAACAGGACTGGAAAATTCAGAATATTAAAGCTTAAAGAAATACAGCGACATCACGCTTACTATGTTTCTCATTTAGCTGGACCATGGATTAAGTCCATACTTTGTTCTTTATACACTGTCTGTTATGATTTCTCTTCAAGAAATGGAAAAGTTGATGTGTTACACCTTGAACTTGTACGGAGAAACATCACTTTATTACTGGAAAATGGAGAATATAATAAAGAAATCTGAGGAGTGCTTCAACTATGAGAAAGTAAATTATTTGATCCCTGAGCGAGACATACACTTTTCTCATCCTGTAAAAAACTAGCATTCGTGTTAGAAAAGTAGAGCAATGCAGTTCAATGAATAGCCAGATTCGCCTATCACTGGCTATACAACTATGTATGGATTGAAAACAGCTCAAAAGCTGTGTTCCGACAAGCCCAGTTTTACAGAAGAATTTATATAATTAATGCATGAGTAACTGTGACAGCAATTAATACCTACTAGTAAGTTTTTATCTTTTTTTCACAGGCTTTCTACCTTTAACAGCACTTATAGTTTTACTAGAAAATAAAATGGATAATGTCATACAATCATGTACATATTCACCTGCAGAACTGTAACTGAAGAATTCGCAAGACACTTTCTTCTTCTTGAAGATAACTTTAATGGAAAATATTTGTACAGAAGGACTGCTGCAAGTACAGAGGACAGGGTATTGTTGCACTGACTTTGAGTCCTTTGGTTCTCCACAGACTTTGGTTAAAACCCCACATACTTGGTTGTTGTCCTTGGGAGAGCAAAATCAGAGGCAGAGAAAAAGATTCTCATACAACAGGATGTGCAAAGAAATATAACAACCAGTTCTTCCAGTTCTTACTCAATGCTTCAGTCACCGAAGAGAGCAGGAAACTGTTGCAATGATAAGAATCATGGAGCCCTGGTATCCTAGTTTGTTATCCCTTTCTATGGTCAGCTACGTGAACATAAATAAGACAAAAACTGAAGTGATGCAGGGATTCGTATGAGTTTCTGCTCCCTACACAGCGAATTTTGAGGCTCTGCCATAACATCGCTATCTCCTGCATTTAGATAAATCAAGAAAAAAAGGAGTGGAAAAACAAGTGGCAATAGATGTTAGGATTTTTCATACTGGATTAGTGTGTATTTTGCTATGTACTCTGAGAGTTTAACATGACAGATGACAAATGCAACAACATGAGGACTCTGTGACTGCAGTCATCCTGCACTTTCCTTACTCTGTCTACACCGAGTCTGATCCATTTATGACACACTTTTGGTTTTCATCAGTCTGCATCTCTAGCTCCAGGAGAGAGAAATATGAATCAGAAAAATACTTCTTTGTATTTATTATTCCTAGATGAAAAATGGTCCATGAAATGACAAACCCGTTAATCTGATCTGACTTTGATTTTTTTTTTCTATTTTAAAAAGTGTATTTACTGAGTTTCACAAAGCTGAAGAGAAAAAGATTAAAGACAGAGCTGGCACACAGCTTTCAATCATTAAAGCAAATGAAACAGAACAGTATTTCAGAAAAGGAGATGGTACTTATTAGCAATGATGGGAAAGGCTAAAGCATGTTGGGCAAAAAACACCCAAAGAATATTTTGGAAACATATTTGTTTTCTAGGCACAACAAACCGAAATGAAACAGCACTGGTTTAATAATTCAGGTAAGAGACTGTGATTTTAACATTAGCAATACATGTGTTAGCTGTAGTTTTCCATAATTGTGGAAAGTTTTAAGGTTATTCTAGATCTTCATTGCAAGACAAAAAACATCTATCTCAAATCAAATCTAATGTCATTAACACTTTTGGCATTAGGTTAGTCATAGCTGCAATGCCTTGATATTTTTGCCACGGCCTTCTCAGATTCTAAAATGAAACTAACAAAGTAAGTTTCCTGTGGAAACTCAGGAACAGAATCACAAATGAAGACAGTCCACTGTTGTTATGGGGATATAATGCTTTTGGTTATATATTTATTTATTACCTAGGAACACAATTGCAGATCTGGGAGGAATGATTTATGGACCAGAATAGGTAAGATTCTCTCAAATAGACGGCCTAGAGGATTATGAGAAACAATATAAATGATATTTCATGTTGAGAATTTTTCTTTGCTTGTGGTTTTTGTTCAGTTTTGGTTTTGCTTTTTTTTAATGGAAGCCATATTTGACAGTAATTTGAATTATTTTTTTGTGAACTTGTCAATTTTTTCTGAGTGTGTGGGTGATGGACTTTCTGTAACTGAATAGATATTTTTAAAAAATTTTATCTAAGGTATACACACAAGCAAGGTGTTGGAGAACATCTCCTTTCTGTGGGCAATTTTGGGACAGAGAAACTGTCAGAGAGTTCTGATGACTGATTCAGGTATAGCAGTGCTTGACTTGCAACTTAGACTTGCACAAAGAACTAGGTATATCAGTGTAAGTGAGAAGATCAGAGCCTTGTTTCTAACTATCAGATTAAATTCTCCTTTGGAAATACATGTCTCTGTCTTAAAAAGCAAACAGGCAACAACACCTGCGGGTATAATCCCACCCTTGTACCACAATAATCCAGTCTAAGAGAATGTTTAATGCTGACATCTAGGGACCAAATCCATTACTGATCATTAAGATAAAAAAAAGGTAAATCTTTTAGCGCCTGTGTACCAGTGAGGTAAATCTGGATTTCTGTTAAAAAATCCTGCTGTGAAAACATCCTCCAAAAAATGCAGGTAGCATACATAGTGGCCCTTTGAACAGATGCCAACAATTGCCAGGGAAGTTTTGTACAATGGAAAGCTGCGGTAATATAGAAGTCATTTATGTTGATCTATTTTAATGTGAATACATATGGAGTAAGCTTTCAGCTTTGACCTGAATCTTTTTCTGCCTGGAAGTGGAACATACATGTCTCTAACAGTTAATTTGTAATTGTGGCAGATCAAAGGCCTCTTTCCTCTGGGCATGCACAGGTGGCTCTGAGGCTGTGCTCGTATTGCCATTTTGTGAGACGGAGGGTGACAAATGCATTGTATATGAAATCCTAGCAGACTGAAGATTCTTTTGTTTCATTCTGCAATGGCTATAAATAAGCCTTGTGGCACAAAA
Organism: Opisthocomus hoazin; assembly: GCF_030867145.1. Classification (NCBI taxonomy): domain Eukaryota; kingdom Metazoa; phylum Chordata; class Aves; order Opisthocomiformes; family Opisthocomidae; genus Opisthocomus; species Opisthocomus hoazin. The sequence continues at coordinate 71,950,827 of NC_134415.1, forward strand.
CAGACTGCTGAATGAAACAAATGCATGCACACAAAATAAATCAGAGAAACCTTAGCGGTTTACAAATGGACATTTTCAACAGGATCCAAACAGAGAGACAGAGAGCGTTTTTTTACACAAACGAAAGAACAGCTTTACTGCTTTCTACAGGCACTTCTGGGAAGAAGCTTCTATCAAATAGTCATGGTAGCCCCTTGTCTACACAAGTCTGGTTGATGGAGTAATAGTGTCGACTCACCTGGCACCAAAATTCAGCCATTTTCCCTTTCCCCATCCAGTAAATCTATGGCTGTCAGTGATAGGAGCTGATGGGAAATGATAGCCTTATTGAGCTGCCTCATGAACTGTAACTTATTTGTTCTGAAGACCCAGACTGACAGCCTCTGCATTTCTCTCTTCCAGTGAAATTGAGTATAAATCACTTTATCATTTTTCCCCATGACAGTTTATCAGAATTCTGGAATTTTATATGAAGTCATAGAGGCTAGTGGTAGAAATAAGGATCATGGTCGACCTTGTTGCAAACCACTGCATCTTGCAAGGTTTAATATTCCCATAAAAAAATTGCAATTTGACTTCCACTAACCAGACGCATACACGTATACACACACACACTTGACATGGTAACAGAGATGGAAGGTTGTTCAGGCTCACTTCTACTGGGCAAACAGTCTAAGGTCATGAGTCCTATGAACTTACAATTCACTTTTACTTTTAGTTCTTGGTAAGCTAATTTCTTATTTTGACTTTTAAATCTCCTAATATATTCCTTGACCAAAAAATCCAGTAAAATCCTTCACTACACAATACTACTTCAGCGGAGAAGAAACCCTCTACTCTCCTTTGTTTTGATTCTTAATGAAGTGCAAAATAAAAAAATAGGGTGGGTATACTAGAGGTAGTTATGTAGAATGCTGCTCTAAGCTTGAAATTGTTTTATGAATTTGTTATTTAGAAAAATGAAAGACGATAACCAACAATCAGAATTATATAGTGTCAAAGCTGTTTAGTTGGTACAGGACAGCCAGTAAAGTTACTGATTCATCTTCTTTCAAAATCCTCTATGAGATGATATGCACTATGTAAATATTATTCATTAATTCCAGAACTGAAGAACTTGGTGTCCTTAAGCAAATAGTCATCTCTATTAAAAATGTAAAAAATATTAAGCTAGCCACACAAAGTCCCTGCATGAAGCAACAAAGGACAGAGATATTTAGAAACATACATAAGCGTGCAAAATAAAATGACTTACACTTCTGACTTTACTTATTGAAACTTCAAGGACACATATATTTGACGACCACTGTCTAGGAATACAAATCACAATTAGGAGTCAGATTTTTTTGTTTGATTACATGCAACTGAAACAGGTGTCCCTGGGGCCCTGGAAGCAGAGCACGAAAGATGACCTAAGCTGAAATGATTGGATTTTGGTTTCTTTTGTGCTCTAGGATGAATGAATTTCTCCAACTGATTATTTTTAGCTTTTGAAGTTATTACATAAAATTTGATCTTCTTGATCACTGTGGGTAGGTAGTTAAGCATGTAAACTCTTCTATATAAGTGACAGAACGGGAGGTAATCATTTCTGTAGGTGGATGACATAATGAAGTGGTGTGATCTAACATGATCCCTGTTCACTGCATTCATTTTCGCAAGATGCAGGTCTATGGAACTGGACCACACAGATTTCCCTACTTACCAGCTGCACTGCCCACAGAAAAATTCACAGTGGAAAACATGCTATAACAAATAATACTCTGAAGCCAGCACAGTAGATAACATGGCTCAAGACTGAAACCATTTAGTCGTTAACATTTAGGCCACAATGTAATGCATGCCGAAGTCTAGCTTAACAATGGTTCTCCAAGCACAAAAATGTCACACAACAAGCCACTAACCTGTTCCCCATACAAGGTATGTTAACACCAGTCAGTTCCAAGTGCAAAGGTGTTCAAATCTGGTACCTGTAGCACAGCCAGCAGGTAATGATCAAGTGTCTTAATTATTTTAAATGTTTGAATAACTGATATCAGCTGCCTGTTTTCTACTCCCTAAGCACTGACTACTGTAATTCTTAACACTGACCTGAGCAGCAGAAAGCTCCCCCACTTATTAAACTCCACTAAATGTTTTTTCACCTGCTTTTGTATCAGGGTGCATGTATCACTAGACAATGGACATTTGCTTGCCCCATTAACTCTACTAATGACATGAAATTTTGCACAGCTGATGGATCAGTAAGCTGGAAGAATGTGGACACATTGTGCAGAAAAAGAATCTGAAACTAATCTGAATTAAATGTAAACAAAAAATGAAATATGAAGATCCACGGAAAATCAAGATTTGGGCCATAAATCACACTTCACAATGTGTTTCAACTAAGAAAAAAAGGAGGGTCATTGTCATAGGTGATTCCCTTCTGAGGGCAACAGAGGGCTCCATCTGCCGACCGGACCCATCCCACAGGGAAGTCTGCTGCCTCCCTGGGGCCCGGGTTAGGGATGTTGCGAAGAAACTCCCTGGTCTGGTGCGGCCTTCTGATTACTACCCCCTCTTGGTAATGCAGGTTGGCGGGGACGAGGTAGCAGAAAGAAGTCCCAAGGCCATCAAAAGGGACTTCAGGGCACTGGGGCGACTGGTTGAGGGATCAGGGGCGCAGGTGGTGTTTTCCTCCATCCCATCAGTGGCAGGGGACAGCACTGAAAGGGGCAGGAAAACTCACCTGGTTAACAGGCGGCTCAGGGACTGGTGCCATCGGTCAAATTTTGGCTTTTTTGATCATGGGGAGGTGTACACAGCACCGGGCCTGCTGGCAACAAGTGGAGCTCAGCTATCACAAAGGGGGAAAAGAATTCTTGGCCACGAGCTGGCAGGGCTCATTGAGAGGGCTTTAAACTAGGTTCGAAGGGGGAAGGGGATATTGCCCAGCTCACTAGGGATGAGCCTAGGCTTGGAGTGCCAAGGCCAGGGGTGAGATTGACAGCCCAGCTCAAGTGTGTTTACACCAATGCATGTAGTATGGGCAATAAACAGGAGGAGCTGGAAGCCATTATACAGCAGGACGGCTACGACTTGGTCGCCATCACAGAAACGTGGTGGGACAACTCGCATGACTGGCATGCTGTCATAGATGGCTACAGACTCTTTAGGAAAGACAGACCAACAAGGAGAGGTGGGGGAGTTGCTCTATATGTGAGGGAGCAACTGGAATGCATTGAGCTTGTCCTGGGGGCAAGTGAAGAAGGAGTTGAAAGCTTGTGTGTTAGAATTAAGGGACAGGCTCACACGGGTGACATTACGGTGGGTGTATACTATAGGCCACCTGACCAGGAGGAGGAGGTTGATGAGGCCTTCTACAGGCAGCTGCAAGCAGCCTCACAGTCACAGGCCCTGGTTCTCATGGGGGACTTCAACCACCCTGACATCAGCTGGGAAGACCATACAGCTAGGCAGGCGCAATCCAGGAGGTTCCTACAGAGCATCGATGATAACTTTCTGATGCAAGTGGTGGAGGAACCAACAAGGAAAGGCGCGCTGCTGGACCTCGTGTTAACAAACAAGGAGGGACTGGTGGAGGACGTGAAGGTTGGAGGTAGACTCGGCTGCAGTGACCATGAAATGGTCGAGTTCAGGATCCTGCGTGGAGGAAGCAGGGCCATAAGCAGGATCAAAACCCTGGACCTCAGGAGGGCTGACTTTGCCCTCTTCAAGGAGCTACTGGGAGGAATCCCGTGGGCCAGGGCTCTCGAAGGCAGGGGGGTTCATGAGTGCTGGTCGCTTTTTAAACGACACTTCTTCCATGCACAGGAGCAATGCATCCCCCTGAGAAAGAAATTTAGCAAAGGAGGCAGGAGACCTGCATGGTTAAACAAGGAGCTTCTAGCGGAGATCAGGCAGAAGAGAAAGGTGCATAGAATGTGGAAAGACGGACAGGCCACTTGGGAAGAGTACAGGAACGTGGTCAGAGCGTGCAGGGATGCGACGAGGAAGGCCAAGGCTCACCTGGAATTGAAGCTGGCAAGTGATGTCAAAAACAACAAGAAGGGCTTCTTCAACTACATCAGCAGCAAAAGGAAGGCTAGGGACAATGTGGGGCCGCTGCTGAATGAGGAGGGTTTCCTGGTGACGGAGGATGCGGAGAAGGCAGAGCTACTGAATGCCTTCTTTGCTTCAGTCTTCAGTGCTAAGACTGGCCCTCAGGAATCCCAGGCCCCGGAGGGAAGAGATGAAGCCTACAAAGAGAACGACTTTCCCTTGGTCGAGGAGGACTGTGTGAGGGATCGCTTAAGCGATCTGGATGTCCACAAATCCATGGGCCCCGATGGAATGCACCCATGAGTGCTGAGGGTGCTGGCGGATGTCATTGCTGAGCCACTCTCCATCATCTTTGAGAGGTCCTGGAGGACAGGAGAGGTGCCCGAGGACTGGAGAAAGGCCAATGTCACTCCAATCTTCAAAAAGGGCAAGAAGGAGGACCCAGGGAACTACAGGCCGGTCAGCCTCACCTCCATCCCGGGAAAGGTGATGGAGCAGCTTATCCTGGAGGCCATCATCAAGCAAGTGGAAGAAAAGAAGGTTATCAGGAGTAGTCAGCATGGATTCACCAAGGGGAAATCATGCCTGACCAATCTGATAGCTTTCTACGATGACATGACTGGCTGGGTAGACGAAGGGAGAGCCGTGGATGTTATCTACCTTGACTTCAGCAAGGCTTTCGACACAGTCTCCCATGATATCCTCCTGGGGAAGCTGAGGAAGTGTGGGCTGGATGAGTGGTCGGTGAAGTGGATAGAGAACTGGCTGAATGGCAGAACTCAGAGGGTTGTCATCAGCGGCGCTGAGTCTAGTTGGAGGCTGGTGACAAGTGGTGTCCCTCAGGGGTCAGTACTGGGCCCAGTCTTGTTTAACTTCTTCATCAGCGACCTGGATGAAGAGTTAGAATGTACCCTCAGCAAGTTTGCTGATGACACCAAACTGGGAGGTGTGGTAGATACACCGGAAGGCTGTGCTGCCATTCAGCGTGACCTGGATAGGCTGGAAAGCTGGGCAGAGAGGAACCTGATGAGGTTCAACAAGGGCAAGTGCAGGGTCCTGCACCTGGGGAGGAACAACCTCATGCACCAGTACAGGCTTGGGGTGGACCTGCTGGAGAGCAGCTCTGCGGAGAGGGACCTGGGTGTCCTGGTGGACGACAGGTTAACCATGAGCCAGCAGTGTGCCCTGGCTGCCAAGAAAGCCAATGGGATCCTGGGGTGCATCAAGAAGAGTGTGGCCAGCAGGACAAGGGAGGTTCTCCTTCCCCTCTACACTGCCCTGGTGAGGCCTCATCTAGAGTACTGTGTCCAGTTATGGGCTCCCCAGTTCAAGAAGGATGAAGAGCTACTGGAGAGAGTCCAGCGGAGGGCTACAAGGATGGTGAGGGGACTGGAGCATCTCCACTACGAGGAGAGGTTGAGGGAACTGGGCTTGTTCAGCCTGAAGAAGAGAAGGCTGCGAGGGGACCTTATAAATGCCTACAAATATCTGAAGGGTGGGTGTCAGGAGGATGGGGCCAAGCTCTTTTCAGTGGTGCCCAGTGACAGGACAAGGGGCAATGGGCACAAACTGAGGCACAGGAAGTTCAGTCTGAACATGAGGAAGAACTTCTTCCCTCTGAGGGTGACGGAGCACTGGAACAGGCTGCCCAGGGAGGTTGTGGAGTCTCCTTCTCTGGAGATATTCAAGACCCGCCTGGACAAGATCCTGTGCAGCCTACTGTAGGTGACCCTGCTTCGGCAGGGGGGTTGGACTAGATGACCCACAGAGGTCCCTTCCAACCCCTACTATTCTGTGATTCTGTGATTCTGTGATTCTGTTTCAAAAATTTCGTATTAAATCTAATGCTAAAGGCTTTGAGAAGGCAATTTATATCCATGACACGAACCTAAACCAACAGTGGATTAAATTTGAATGCATTTCGATCATTAATGGTGATTTTTGCAGGAGAAGAGAAGGAGTATGTATAAAAGTGTCTGGGTTTTGTTTGTTTCTTTGTTTGCTTTACATTGTGAAAATTTAAACACAGGGAGCACTTGTGATCAAATACTTTGATTTCACATGTTAACATAGAAACAGAAATTGTTAAAATAATCCTGATGGAATTTCTCCTCTTGGATAAATTAATGTATGAAGTTCACAGCCTCATGCAGACGTCGGAGCTGTAGGAAGACAGAAGGGCAGCTGAACACATATTTGCAAGAAATAATATTGTGGGGCATAAAAAAGGATAGACAGACTGAAATGTATTTTCTTTACTGTTCATAAAAATCCAGGCTATCCACAGAAAATACTGTGCATATGCAAATTGAGTGCATCTCATTGAGTGCAATCTGCCTTGCCCGAATTTTGTTGAATCATGTGAGCACTTTGTTTAACTCCATTGTAAAGAATCCTCATAGAAAAACAAACCTCCAACAGCAGAAGGAGTTTCCTTTTTGCAGGGAATCACTAGAGAATCAGGGAATCACTAAGTGTGCATGCTGTGATGTCCCGTTGGCCCCTTCCTTCCTTCCTTCTGTTTGGCGTAAGCTGTAGGCATGCTTCTATCAAAACCTACCTCATTTTAAAACAATATTGAAGGTTAATAGAAGATGATGCATGCTTGACCAAATAAATCTGAAACAATAGAATTCAGGAAACAATGCAAGTTCTGAGATGGAGAAGCTGATATTTGAATACAAAACAAATGACATGATGAGGTGCAGACTGAAAGCTAGAATCTGGTCTATTTTTAACTAAGTTGAAGATGTGGTGGAAAACAGATGTTTGTTCGAAGTGACAAATACAGAGGTAGTGGCTAGCTGGCAGTCAGTTCACACATGTGGGAAGGAGGATGAAGACCAGCGTGCAGCTGAAACAATTGAATTTTTCAGTTCCACAGGTTGCTCGCAGATTTTAGGTGGCATTGATTTTTGTCAGTAGCAACACATACGAAAAGGGGTCTGAGATGAATTTGCATTTGAAATAAAAATCCTGGCAATGTGCTGTTGGGAAAAGTGGACAAAACATGCCACACAGGGCCTGTGTATTGGTATTAGCAGGGCGGCAGCATATTCCACAAATACAGATGCTGAGGAAAGGCAATGATGTGGCAGCCCTGATGCCCTGATGGGGCCGTACGAAGGAAGCAGCCTGCCAGTTGGCAAAGGGAGCTCCTGGTCAGGAAGATACAGTGGCAAGCGGTCACGCATGGTGCGAGGACAGTCACGGGGAGAGAACGGTGCTGTTCAGGTTTGTGCACATGTGTTCAGGGTTATTTTGTGGTGTGGACCGAGTCTCGTGCATTTTAGCAAAAGGAGTGCGTTGAGGAGCTACCGGAGAGAGTCCAGTGGAGGGCTACAAAGATGATGAGGAGACTGGAGCATCTCTCCTACGAGGAAAGACTGAGGGAGCTGGGCTTGTTCAGCCTGAAGAAGAGAAGGTTGAGAAGGGACCTTATAAATGCTTATAAATATCTTAAGGGTGGGCATCAGGATGATGGGGCCAGACTCCTTTCAGTGGTGCCCAGAGACAGGACAAGGGGCAACGGGCACAAACAGAAGCACAGGAAGTTCCAGCTGGACATGAGGAAGAACTTCTTCCCTCTGAGGGTAAAGGAGCACTGGAACAGGCTGCCCAGGGAGGTTGTGGAGTCTCCTTCTCTGGAGATATTCAAGACCCGCCTGGATAAGGTCCTGTGCAGCCTGCTGTAGGTGACCCTGCTTCGGCAGGGGGGTTGGACCAGATGAGCCACAGAGGTCCCTTCCAATCCCGACCATTCTGTGATTCTGTAATTCTGTGATTCTGTGATTCTGTGATCTACATAGTTGTCTATTTTTTTAAAATATTATCAGACTGTTATGCAATAATATTACAGTTTTGAAGTCTGTTTCTCCCTTTAACTTTTTTCAAATACATTGACATGGTACAGTACACTTAGGATAAAAAAATCATCAAGTGAGCAAATGTCCAGTAAACACACTGCTCTGCAACTGTCATAAGGTTATTGCTGTTCTCATGCGGAGAGTTTTAAGGGTTGTTGAGATGAAAAGGAATTATAGCCAAGTCACTTAATCGTCATGAATTTTTCACTGTGCTTCAGGCATGCTTTTTGGGAGCTTGTGTGTGCCCTGCTAATTGTTTGACCTTCATGGATTATTAAGATGGGATTTTATACAATGAAAGTGCTGATAAATTTGAGCTACACAGCTTACTTTGAAAGAGCTATGTTTAAAGATGCTAATTGTAACATTTTTGTAAAGCATAATGGTACCATAATTGCAGAGAGGATTGAGATGATGGCTGTCACACAATGGTATGCAAGCAAGTTTGTCTTAGCATTTTATGGGAGGGTTTCTTCTTTTGGGTAGCTGACATTCTTCCCTGCGTTTATTTATGGATTGGAGAACACACAAGAGAAACAAAAATCGTCTTTCTTCAGACTCTTATCTGCTCTCACCCTAAATTGAGTCAGAAGAATAACATTTCTTAGCATATTAACCAGACTGATTTTCCTTCCATCTACATTCCAGACAGAAATACGTATATTACAAGCACAGTTTCATTGCTGGTGAAATGATAGCCCTGAAGGACAACAAAAGGTACCAGAAAAAGGAGGCAGCTAAATGATATCAAGGCAGACTCATCTTTGTTGCTACTGATGAATTGTAGGTGGTCCATGAGGGTCACGGGTTGTAATCAATGAAGAGGACTGTAAAATTTCTGAGCCAAAGCACTGCAATTCAACTGTATGAGAAAGGCATCTTGATATGGAGGGGCAGAAGAGTTGCAAAATTACTTCTGTGAAAGAGAAAATAGATCTTTTAAAAAAAATGAAAATCCAGAGATATTTTGGAAGGATTAACAGACTACAAAGCAACAACTGTCAGAAAAGATAGGATTTAAAAATATCTAGAGTTCCAAAACAGAGGAGGCAGATGGTACAAATCCTTGACTTTATGTACATGTAATCTGGACAGTAATGTTTCACTTGTTGCATATTCCATTTCTTCAGTCTTGTTAATTCCTTTCATTTGTTGTATTTTATCTTTGCTGCGGAACCCATCTTTCCACGACACCAAATGAGAGGCATGTTTAAACAACGGATTGCAGCATTTTCTAACAAAATGTCCACTTATGATACATCACTTGCAAAATTGAAGAGATTCTTTTTTTGCCTCTTCTTCTGTATTTGATAGTATAGTGATCAGACAATTTGAAGTGAATGTGAGGAGTTTAAATCCCCTTGGTCTGATTGAGACCCTCCCATCACTCAGAAAAATACCATCTTTTGTGAGCTATCAAAGTTTTGAAACACAAGTCTCTCAGCCTCACCTGCTGAAATTTCGGGTAGATCTAGTAGCAGTACCTCCTTGTAAGTCCATACTTGGAAACTGTTCCAATTTGTAAAATTATAAGGTATTCACTGAGTCAGAAATGAAAGTGGGAATGACTTCCATGACCCTGTGATTAGGTTTCCTATACTATCATATGGGTGTCTCTAGTCTCATGTCTCCTCTGTTGTCCGAGTGGAACCACTCCCGTGGGCTCTGCTGTTACTTCAGCTGTCTCAGAGGGGAGATTTGAGTTAAAGTGTTTTTTTCTGATAGTGCAGACTTGTATCTCTCCCATGACTCTTTCAGGTCGATAGCCTTTGAATTCATACACACACACACACACATGTATATACAGGTCTCTTTTCAGATTTACTGAAAGGTACAAAAATCCCCTTGCAAACAAAGTTGCTTTTTTTTCTTTGGTAGGATGGTTTGGTTTGAGTTTTTCTCCCTATAATTGATGGCCAAAAAAATAATGATTACAGAGTTCTTAACATTTTCCTCATACATCCCTTTGCTGTGTACACATATAGATACTAGCACTGTCATATATCCATAACTGAGATATATGATCCATGTACTGCAAATATAGTTCCTTATCTAGTCCTGAATTCAGGCTTGCTTAACATATATATATACATCAAATATTCAGTCTTCCTGGAAGCAAACCTGAACAGAAAATAGCTAATTTGTCTGTGGATGCTATGATGGGAATGCCTTACCTTCTGTATCTCTTCAGGTTGTGATCTTGTCAGATCTCATAAGGCAAGCAGATTCTGGCCCGCATAGTAATTGGTTGGGAACTTTCCAAAGAAAATCCCAGGTGCTAAGGAAAGTAGCACTGGTGGTTCAGTGTTTGGCACTCTTCCCTCTGTTCAGCAGCAAACCAATGTCTCCGCATAATATTGAGAAACCTTTGGTAACTCAGTGTGCCAGCTTCCGGGGGAGACACAATCCACGCAGACGAGACTTGCAGTTGTGAAATATCTGGGGAACTTCTTGCAATGTAAGAAGGCAAAATAGCATTTGGGGATATAAACTCAAGATTTTGCTTGTGCGGGAAACTGCTGAGCTCGCAGGGTGGATTTGGTACATGCCGTCGTAAAGACTATTTTTAGAGCACTGAATGAACAACACGAGCACACAAGCTTATGAGAAGTGTTTTGGGACAATTCTTGAAAACTACTTTGGACTATTGTTGGCATTACTTCCTAGTTACTACTGTTGGCATTCTTCCTAGAAAGATAGGCCAGAGTTTTTAGATGCAGTGTAATTGGATTATTAAGCACCCTAATAATATGTAATTTAGATTAAAATAACAGCTCCCATCAGATCAAGGAATAGCCAGGGAGGTAAAATGCCTGATTTGTGTTCCTGTTCTTTTAATACTGTGCTCATGGCAAGTCATTTGCAAGGAAAACTGGACTGCCTTATCAGGATGCAGTTTGCACAACTATTTCTAATCTATTCATGTGATGTTTCAGCAGAGTACTTTAGCATGCATTAGTTTCTGATATATAATGAGTTTTAATTCCTAATTACTGTATTGCTTGCAAATGAAAGTTCATCAGGAAGGAAAAAAAAGTGTCATTACTAAGGCTAAGCTCTACACATACTCTTTTTTTATCAAAAGAGTAACTGTTCAGAAGAAAAATTCATATTTATGAAGGCAGCCTTCAAGAGAACAGTGCTCTTACTCTATGCAGAGACTGAATAATGTGTAACAAACAGATTATGTCACAAACAGAAATACTGTGCTACTGGTTTAGAGCATAACCAGCATTTTGTGCAGTTGATGTGGCAGTGGGTCTGATGTAAACGTTGTGTATGACCATCTATTCACGTTCTATGTAATACTACCTTCACTACCTTCAGTATGACTACACAAGAGCACCTCTTGATGTACTAATCTGAAAAAAAATCGAAACATTCCAATAGTAAATACTTATGACTTCAGAAATGTTTTTAGTAATGCCATGTAATTCTTGTAACTGTTCTGCAGGAGTAAAAGCAAAATACTGTCTTAATTCCATGTCAGAATGAAGATGGCTGCTCAGCTGTTGTAGAAATCAATTGCATCATCTCATTCAACAGAGCATTGCCTGTTGACACTGCTTTACTCTGGTTGAGGATCTGAGATTATAACTGCATAAGGACCAAGGAAATTGAGAACTAAAGATCCAGAATCAATAAATATTGTATGGTGCCTTTTCTAAATGCTTTTACGTCTGATCTTTCCTCATTGAAAGCAACACATTCTATGTAGTGATCTTCATCCATCTTCATGGTCTCTCTGGGGCATATAATCTGCAATGTCCTGCTGTAACAGACAGGAAGGGGGATAACAATGCTGAACTGTGACAGAGGCTTTATAAACATACTACTGAAAGAGATTATCTAAGATACAGGGCAACTTAATGGAGGAGAGAAGAGTTTAAAAAGGCTGCAACCTTTCCAGTAGCATCATCAGTATGCACTTTACGTCATGTGAAAAGTTAGTGATATTCAGCCTCTCTATGTGTCTTGCAGGGACTCTGTCCTGTGTGGGACAGTCTGTTTTGCACGTTTGAGTCCTTTTCAAGGACACACTACATAAACCTGTACTTTACACTCTGCAAAGAGATCTAAGGCTATGTTTATAAAACATAATATAAAGGAAAAATCCTGTAGTTATCTATTGCAGCATGTTTTGTAAAGGGTAGACACGATGACCCAAATAATTATAGTCTGGTTAGCTGAACTTCCATTCTGGACAAAGTCACAGAAAAGCTGATGCAACATAAAAGTACCAAAGAAATAAAGGATGGTAGCATAATTAGTGCAAATCAGCACAGTTTTATGGAAAACAGATCTTGTCAAAACTTCTGATGAGGTGACAAGTTCAGCTCACAGAGGAAAGTGTGTTGACATAATACTACTTCTGTAAGGGCAATTGTCTGCACAACATATAGATTAAAAATTAGCACTATACAAAATTCCTTGTACATACTGATCATTTGAAAAAACAGTTCACTGGCAAAGCTCAGGAAACAGCTGTTAATTGGGAACAACTGTGTGAAGAGGAATTCTAGTGGGCTAGGACAAAGAGCTTGACCAATTACTATCCAATATTCATTTATCCAGAAGAAATTGCACATTCATGTTATCATAAACATGCAGTTGATACAAAAATGGTGGTGTGACGAACAATAATAAGGAACAGATAGTGCTACACATACACTTGAATTACAGAGTAAGGTGGACTTTTCAAAAGAATACATTTTAATATCTTATGACGAGGAAATGGGAACGCAGGTCACAGATATTCTGATGAATGCCAGTATTTTGGAAAATCATTCTCAGACAGAATTTTGAGATCTATAGCAGTTAGTGAATTAGAATAAGCCAGCTTCATTGGGGGCCCAAATGAAATTCCTCTATGCAAACAGACACAGCATGGGGAATAAACAAGAGGAGTCGGAGACATGCGCACACCTGCAGGGCTGTGATCTCATTGGCATCACAGAGACATGGTGGGAAGGCTCCTATGACTGGAGTGTTGGAATGGAAGGATATAGGCTCTTTAGGAAGGACAGGCAGGGGACACGAGGAGGAGGTGTCGTCCTCTATGTCTCTGAAGAGCTGGAATGCATGGAGCTCCTCCTGGGGATGGTTGAGGAGCCGACTGAGAGCTTACAGGTCAGGATTAAAGGTAGGGCAGGGACTGGTGACATTATAGTGGGGATCTGCTACAGGCCACCCGACCAGTAAGACTGAGCAGATGAGGCCTTCTTTAGGCAGATAGAAGCAGCCTCACGTTCACAAGCCCTGGTCCTCATGGGGAACTTCAACCACCCCGATATCTGTTAGAGGGACAGTACAGCAGGGCATAAGCAATCCAGGGGGTTCCTGGAATGTGATGATGATAACTTCCTTCTCCAAGCGACAGAGGAGCCCATGAGGAGAGGTGCTATGCTGAACCTTGTTCTCACAACCAAGAAGGGGCTGGTGGGGAACGGGCAGCCTTGGCTGCAGTGACCGTGAAACGGTGGAGTTCAGGATCCTTAGGGCAGTGAGGAGGGCGCACTATACTGGACTTCAGAAGAGTAGACTTTAGTCTCTTCAAGGACCTGTTTGGTAGAGTACTATGGGATAAAGCCCTGAAAGTAAGAGGGGCCCAAGAAACCTGGTTAATATTCAAGGATTACCTCCTCCAAGCTCAGTAGCAATGCATCCCAACAAAGAGAGAAAGTCAGACAAAAATGCCAGGAGGCCTGCATGGATGAACAAGTTGTTCCTGGACAAAGTCAAGCACAAAAAGGAAGCCTATAGACAGTGGAAGCAAGGACAGGTAGCCTGGGAGTAATACAGAGAAATTGTCCAAGGAACCAGGGATCAGGTTAGGACAGCTAAAGTCCTGTCAGAATTAAATATGGCCAGGGATATTAAGGGCAACAAGAAAAGCTTCTATAGGTACGTCAGTGATAAAAGGAAGACTAGAGAAAATGTGGGCCCTCTCTAGCAGGAAGTGAGAGACCTGATTACCCAGGACATGGAGAAGTCTGAGGTACTCGACTTTTTCGCCTCAGTCTTCACTGACAAGTGCTTCAACCACATTGCCCAAGTTGCAAATGGCAAAGGCAGGGACTGGGAGAATGAAGAACCACCCACTGTAGGAGAAGATCAGGTTCAAAACCATCTAAGGAACCTGAAGGTGCACAAGTCCATGGGACCTGATCAGACATATCCACAGGTCCTGAAGGAACTGGTGGATGAAGTTGCTAAGCCACTATCTATCATATTTGAGAAGTCGTGGCAGTCCAGTGAAGTTCCCAGTGACTGGAGAAGGGGAAACATAACCCCATTTTTAAAAATGGGTCCAGTCAGTCTCACCTCTGTGCCCTGCAAGATCCTGGAGAAGATCCTCCTGGAAACTATGCTAAGGCACATGGAACATAAGGAGTTGATTGGTGACAGTCAACATGGCTTCACCAAGGGAAAATTATGCCTGACAAAACTGGTGGCCTTCTGCGACAGGGTTACTGCATCGCTGGAAAAGCGAAGAGCAACTGACATCATCTACCTGGATTGAGCAAAGCACTGGACCCTATCCCACACAACATCCTTGTTTCTGAATTGGAGAGACATGGATTTGACAAATGGACCACTCGGTGGATCAGGAATTGGCTGGATGGTCACACTCAAAGAGCTACAGTCAATGGCTTGACGTTCAAATTGAGACCAGTGAGGCGTGGTGTTCCTCAGGGACCACCTATTGGGATCTGCGCTGTCTAACATCTTGATCGGCAACATGGACAGTGGGAGTGAGTGTACCCTCAGCAAGTTTACACACCAGTTGTGTGGTGCGGTCAACACACTGAGGGGAAGGGATGCCGTCCAGAGGGACCTAGGCAAGCGGGAGAGGTGGGCCTGTACAAACCTCATGAGAGCAGCTGTAAGAAGAAGGACTTGGGGGTGTTGTTTGCTGAGAAACTCAACATGACGTGGCAATGTGTGCTCAAGCCAGGTCAACCATATCCTGGGCTGCATCAAAAGAAGCATGGCCAGCAGGTTGAGGGAGATGGTTCTCCCCCTCTACTCCACTCTGGTGAGACCCCACGTGCAGTCCTGCATCCAGCTCTGGAGCCCTCAGCAGAGGCAAGACCTGGACCTATTGGAGAGGATCAAAGGAAGGCCACAAAAATGTGATGACTTTCAAGGTGTCTTCCAACCCAAACCATTCTAGGATTCTAGGATTCTATGAATTCCCAGAGTAATATCTTGGAGAAGAGAATAGATGGAAACCCTGAACATATATGTAGGATGTGCGTGTTTGAACTGGACTTTTTATTTACCCTGGTTTCTACACTGTTGAGACCATCACCGGGAAAGAGGTCGCATGTCTCACTTTCAAATGGATACTGAAAAAGTCAAAAGCTTTCCTGGAAGAGCTCAAAAAGTTATTCTGGATCTGGATCTGGGAAGCCTAAGTTATAGTGAGAGATTTGAGAGTCACAATCTTAATTTAACCTAGTAGTTTAATAGTAGTAATCTTTATCGTTTAAGTTTGGTAAAGATGATAGAGTATGAGTGGTGCAAGAAGGAAAACAATATAAATATGAACAAAAAATTTTGAAGGTGGAAGATGCTAAATTTACCAGAGAAAGGTATAACAAGATGTACAGGCTGGAAGTAGAAGTTCAGTAAATTCAGATGAGATAGAAGCAATTTTTTAACAGTAGAGATACCTACTCAGTAGAACAACTTGTCTAGAACAATGGATTTGATCTTCTTTCTGTACAATAAGAAGCTCCATCAGAATTTGAAAAATTACTCAGTTAAATTCAAAGCACTGTGTTATTCAAAAGACCAAACCAGAGGATCACAATGAGCTCTCACAGTCTTAAAATGGATTACTTACATCTCTGATCAAAAGTATGTAATTTTCAACAGAAGAGTTCATAGAAAGTATAAAGAAAAAATTGCCATATCATTCCAAGAAATACCTTTGACCTTTTACTATCCCCCCAAAAAATATGGGTCTATTTTCTCCCTCAGAAGAAGTTACCATTTTAATTACTTTTTCTGAGAGACGACATATCTGATGATGTCAATTTGTACTGAATGAAAATATTTTCCCACCAAAAAACACCAGAAATTAATGAATATCATATTCCTGGTAAGACAAGTCACATTGTTTTTTATAGGTTACTTAAATATGTTATCTTTACTGTAACAATAAAAACCTACATCCTTCTCATTCAAAAATATTTTATAGCGCTTATTGTACAGCATCCAACCTCTCCTGTAACATTTCCAGCTCCCTTTTTTCATTTCCCTGCTTCCTTTTCACATGCTAAAATTTTCACTGGCAGGTCAATGCTCACAGTATTGTTACGCTTTTCTTTATATTAAAAGACATTAAAACTTCCCTTAGCATCATCATATTATAATTACTGAGAATATTCTCAATTTAAATTCACTCCTGCAAACTTTGAAATTTATAAGCAAAAAAAAATATCATTTAATGTCCACCTTTAATAAACATACTTCTCATCCTCAGAAGCAAACAAGGTACCTCATATTCTGGTTAAACCTACATTGCTTTCATGTAAGATGCTGGACAGAGTATCACAGTAGAATAATTTGCTACAGCAGATATGTATGTATCTACTAAAAACACAACTCTTAAGATGTGATCCTCGAATTGCACAAGACTATAAATACATGGCTCCAATTTTATTTTTGCTAAATGGTTTCTAGATGAAAGAGTAAAGAAACACAGAATTCAGTATGGGATCTGAAGGCAAACTGTCTTCTTTTATCCTGCCACTACCCAGGCAAAGATGTGATGAGATAATTTATGTCCTTTATAGGTCCCAATTGTCAGAAAATGTGTCTCAAGAATGGTGTCTAATAACCTTCAAAAGTGTTTAAAAGTTTAAGTCACTAAATAATGCCCATGATTAGACAAGGGAAAGACTTGAAAACATGTCTACCTGTTCATATTTGTACCAATATTGTAATGAAGCAATCCAAAGAAACAAGCACTGATTCTGGCAATAAAAGAGCAATGCCCAAAAATACCAGATCTGTTGAGCACAATTATTTTTTATATTCATGCTTTTGTGCATAGAATAATTTTTACATCAGTTTTTATTATCTTGAGCCAGCCACCTACATACTGCTTGTGCTGGTGTGTGTACTGCACAAAAGTCACCTGTTTTGGTTTCGGCTGCCGCCAGCAACAAAAGCGCCACGCGGCCGCCCCTCCCCCTGCCGGCGTGCGGAGGAGAATGGAAAGAAAGAGGCAGAAACTGGTGGGTCAGGATAAGGGCAGTTTAACAGAACAGCAAACAGAGGGAAAACAGGAACAACAATGATACAAATAAGGAGAAAACACAACAACGAACCGCACGACCCAGACAGCCGCTCTCCCGAAACAGGACCGGCGCTGCACCCCCCCCAAGCCGCGAGTGCGTTCCTCCCGCGCCGTCCCCCCCCACCGGAACCCAGCGTGACGTCACATGGTATGGAATACCGGGCTCTGTTTGGCCAGGTGGGGTCAGCCCCCAGCCCCCGGCTGTGCCCCTTCCTGGATTCCGGTGAAAATTAACCCTGTTCTGGCCAAACCCAGGACATTATCCACCCCTTATTCCATACCATCTACGTCATGCCCAGGTCCCCCATTGTCCAGTTGATCACCACCACTTCTCCTGTCTCCAGATATCATTCCCTTAGTCTATGGATCATCACTCTAAAGTGTCCGTTGAGTTCATTTAATGCATGACTTCAGGTTCCATCTGTCGTTATGGTCTTCCGTGGCAGGGGAGGTGATGTGTGGTGATGGGTGGTCACTTGCTGCATCCGGAGCTCACGGCTGATGTATCTGGTGCGGCCCGTGCCCACAGTCTGCAGGAGATGTTGATCTTGATGAAGTTGCTGGATGCCAGTTGTTGAAAACCAGGTCCAGTTCCATCATTGCTGTGCTCTGCTAGGTTTTCATCGAAAAAGTCCATCCTTCTTTAATCTGGAGAATTCTTACTATGCTACTACTGGTACAAAATATAACAATTATAACAGTGATAACAGACAGTGACAGGGTTATTTAACAACTAACTTTATACAATTTATTTAGGGACTATTCTCGCCCAAAATTAAATCCCCATGAGGTACACATCAGACTTCCCCATCCTTCCGCATTACCCATCAGGTACACCCAGGTCCTTGAGCAAAAGCAATCCCCCGGACGGGCTTGCCTTTGCCCGAGGCAGGACTAACCCAAACCGTCTTCCCTAACATGTTCCGCATGTGCACTACAGGAACTTTATCCCCTTCTACGGGGCGGTGAGGTTTTGACTGGGCAGGACCAGCCCGGTTAGTGGACCCTCTGGTGTTAACCAACCAGGTGGCCTTTGCTAAATGGGTATCCCAATTTTTGAAAGTCCCACCCCCCATTGCCCTCAAAGTGGTTTTTAGCAGCCCATTGTAACGTTCGATCTTTCCCGAGGCTGGTGCATGGTAGGGGATATGATACACCCACTCGATACCGTGTTCTTTGGCCCAGGTGTCTATGAGGCTGTTGCGAAAATGAGTCCCGTTGTCCGACTCGATTCTTTCGGGAGTGCCATGTCGCCACAGGACTTGTTTTTCCAGGCCCAGGATGGTATTCCGGGCGGTGGCATGGGGCACAGGGTAGGTTTCCAGCCATCCAGTGGTGGCCTCCACCATTGTGAGCACATAGCGCTTGCCTTGGCGGGTTTGTGGCAGTGTGATATAGTCAATCTGCCAAGCCTCCCCATATTTATATTTTAGCCATCGTCCTCCATACCACTGAGGCTTTACCCGCTTGGCTTGCTTGATTGCAGCGCATGTCTCACATTCATGGATAACCTGTGCAATAGTGTCCATGGTCAAGTCCACCCCTCGGTCACGAGCCCATCTGTATGTCGCGTCTCTTCCTTGGTGGCCCGAGGTGTCATGGGCCCACCGAGCTATAAACAGTTCACCCTTATGTTGCCAGTCCAGATCCACCTGAGCCACTTCAATCTTAGCAGCCTGATCTACCTGGTGGTTGTTTTGATGTTCTTCAGTGGCCCGACTCTTAGGGACATGGGCGTCCACGTGACGGACTTTTACAACCAACTGCTCCAGCCGGGCAGCAATATCTTGCCACAATGGGGCAGCCCAGATAGGTTTGCCTCTGCGCTGCCAGTTGTTCTTCTTCCATTGCTGCAGCCACCCCCACAAGGCATTGGCCACCATCCAAGAGTCGGTGTAAAGATAGAGCACTGGCCACTTCTCTCGACTGGCAATGGCTAAAGCCAGCTGGATGGCTTTCACCTCTGCAAACTGGCTGGACTCACCTTCTCCCTCGGCAGTTTCTGCGACTTGTCGTGTAGGGCTCCATACAGCAGCCTTCCACCTCCGCTGCTTCCCCACAATGCGACAGGACCCATCCGTGAACAGGGCATATTGTTTCTTATCTTCTGGCAGCTGGTTATACAGTGGGGCCTCTTCAGCACGTGTCACCTCCTCCTCTGGCGATGCTCCAAAATCTTTGCCTTCTGGCCAGTCCATGATTACCTCCAGAATTCCTGGGTGACTGGGGTTTCCCATTCGGGCGCGCTGGGTGATCAGAGCGACCCACTTACTCCACGTAGCATCGGTGGCATGATGCGTAGAGGGGACCCTCTCTTTGAACATCCAGCCCAGGACCGGAAATCGTGGTGCTAGGAGGAGCTGTGCTTCAGTGCCGACCACTTCTGAAGCAGCTCGAATGCCTTCATATGCTGCCAGAATCTCTTTTTCAGTGGGAGTATAGCGGGCCTCGGATCCTTTGTATCCCCGGCTCCAGAACCCCAGGGGTCGACCTCGAGTCTCCCCTGGTGCTTTCTGCCAGAGACTCCAGGTTGGGCCATTCTCCCCGGCTGCGGTGTAGAGCACGTTTTTAACACCTTGCCCTGACCGGACTGGACCAAGGGCTACGGCATGAACTATCTCCCGTTTAATCTGTTCAAATGCCTGTCGTTGCTCAGGGCCCCATTCAAAATCATTCTTCTTCCGGGTCACGTGGTACAGAGGACTTACAATCTGGCTGTAATTTGGGATGTGCATCCTCCAAAACCCACAACACCCAGGAAGGCCTGTGCTTCCTTTTTGCTGGTTGGTGGAGACATAGCTGCTATTTTGTTGATGACGTCCATTGGGATTTGACGGTGCCCATCCTGTCATTTTATTCCCAAAAACTGGATCTCTTGCGCAGGTCCCTTGACTTTACTTCGCTTAATGGCGAAACCGGCTTTCAGAAGGATCTGAACTATTTTCTCCCCTTTCTCAAAAACATCCTCCGCTGTGTCGCCCCATATAATGATGTCGTCGATGTACTGCAGATGTTCTGGAGCTTCACCCTTTTCCAGTGCAGTCTGGATTAGTCCATGGCAAATGGTGGGACTGTGTTTCACCCCTGGGGCAGTCGATTCCAGGTGTACTGGATGCCCCTCCAGGTGAAAGCAAACTGTGGCCTGCACTCTGCTGCCAAAGGGATGGAGAAGAATGCATTAGCGATGTCAATTGTAGCGTACCACTTGGCTGCCTTTGACTCCAGCTGATATTGAAGTTCTAGCATGTCTGGCACGGCAGCACTCAGCGGTGGTGTGACTTCTTTCAGGCCACGGTAGTCTATTGTCAGTCTCCACTCTCCAGTAGATTTTCTCACTGGCCATATGGGACTATTAAAGGGTGAGCGAGTTTTGCTGATCACTCCTTGACTCTCCAGCTGGCGGATCAGCTGATGAATGGGGAGAAGGGAGTCTCGGTTGGTACGATACTGTCGCCGGTGCACCTTTGTGGTCGCGATTGGCACCTGTTGTTATTCAACCCTCAGCAACCCCACAACGGAAGGATCCTCTGAGAGACCAGGCAAAATGGACAGCTGTTTAATTTCTTCCGTCTCCACAGCAGCTATGCCAAAAGCCCACCGATACCCTTTGGGGTCCTTGAAATACCCTCTCCTAAGATAGTCTATCCCAAGGATGCACGGAGCCTCGGGGCCAGTTACAATGGGGTGCTTCTGCCAGTCCTGCCCAGTGAGGCTCACTTCAGCCTCCAGTACACTCAGCTCTTGGGACCCCCCTGTCACTCCCGAAATGCAAATGGACTCTGACCCTTTGAACTCTGATGGCATTAAGGTACACTGTGCACCAGTGTCCACTAGAGCTTTATACTCTTGTGGATCTGACGTGCCAGGCCACCGAATCCACACCGTCCAATAAACACGGTTGTCCCTTTCCTCCACCTGGCTGGAGGCAGGGCCCCTCTAATCCTCGTCAGAGAATTTGCTGCTCACCTGCTGTAAAAATGGCTTGGAGGTCCCCTCCAGAGGATCGGAATCAAGGTCAAACTGTCTGCCTGGTCTGGAGAGCTGGCTTCTGGAAACTGGAGCAGCATTTTTCCTAACAGAATCCCCTTTTGTGATTGTTTTACCTCGCAACTCACGTACTCGTGCCTCTAGACTTGAGGTGGGTTTTCCATCCCACTTCCTCATGTCCTCTCCGTGGTCACGCAGGTAAAACCACAGGGTGCCCCGTGGTGTGTAGCCTCTGTACTCTCTCTCCTGAGCAGAGAAACGCTTGCCCCTAATAGCTGAGATGCGGGCCCGCACAGGTGGGGAGTAGGACATATCCTCTTTGAATTGCTGGAATTGTCGGGACAATTTATTCACAGCTGAGACAAGGGAGGAAGACAGACTTTCCTCATATTGGCGGAGTCTGACAGCCACCTCATCCACTGTTGGTGCCTCCTTACCCTTCCAGTTTACAACTGCCAGTGAGTTGGCATATGAGGATGGTGCGCTCCGCACAAACTTCCTCCACATAGATGCTGTGCACTGGACTTCATCTGGGTCTGTGGGTACCTGCTCATCGTCTGGTTCATTATAAACCAGCTCCCGCACAGCTAATTCCCTCAAGTACTGAATACCCTTTTCCATATTGGTCCACTTGCCAGGATAGCATACAAAATCGTCACTGAAGGGGTACCTCTCCCTCACCCCTGAGAGAAGTCTCCTCCAGAGGCTGAGGACTTGTTCCTTTTTCCCAATGGCCTTGTCAATGCCCCCGTCCCTGGCCAGGGATCCCAGCTGCTTGGCTTCCTTGCCCTCTAACTCCAAGCTGCTGGCCCCGTTATCCCAGCACCGCAGCAGCCAGGTGACAATGTGCTCGCCTGGGTGGCGGCTGAAATCTTTCCGCATGTCTCGCAGCTCGCCCAGGGACAGGGACAGCTTGATGATCTCTGTCTCTATCTCCCGCGATGACCCTGGCTCATCGTCATCCCTCCTGGAGCCATCTGCTCTCTTTGCGTCTTTCTTTAGTTTTACAGGGGCGACTGCTACCGGCACAGGTTGGTCATTGGGCTCAGCTGCGATGCCTGCAGCTGGAGCTGGGGCTGGAGCAGCTGCTGTGCCTGCCAGGGAAACCGAGGCAGACCCTGCAGCTGTGGCAGCGGTGGTGCCGGTCTGGGGGGCTGTGACTGCCTGCTGGGCTGGAGGGGCTGCAGGGCCGGCTAGGGGGGCAGCGCCAGTTGCAGCTCCTGCCGCTTCGCTTCCCCCCCTTTCCCCTTTAGGGCACTGAATCAGGTTGAACATGGCTCGGTAGGCGTGGGCCAGACCCCAGCACATTGTGGTGATCTGTGTCTCTCTGGAGTTCCCAGGGTGGCAGCACACTTTTTGCAGATATTTTACCAGATTGTCCGGATTCTGTATTTGTTCAGGGGTGAGTTTAAAACACACCGCAGGTGCCCACTGCTCTAGACATCTGCCCATGCTGT
Organism: Opisthocomus hoazin; assembly: GCF_030867145.1. NCBI lineage: Eukaryota > Metazoa > Chordata > Aves > Opisthocomiformes > Opisthocomidae > Opisthocomus > Opisthocomus hoazin. The sequence continues at coordinate 71,973,491 of NC_134415.1, forward strand.
CCCACACACCCAGCCACTCACAGCTATCCAGCCCGGGGGCAGGTCTCTGCAAGATGTTCTTAACGACTTGCCTAACCCTAAACAAAACCCAGAACCCGTTCAGGAGGCATAACAAAAGGAGAGTGCTGCCCTGAGCATCCCACTGGTACTCGAAATTCTCAAAAGCCATTAGGACTAGCCTGAGGGAAAGAGGAGGGGCGAAAGAGTGGGGGAAGGTATCGCCTTCGGTTTTCCCCACAGACTGGGTTTGATTATTCACAAATTCTAAGACATAGAGTCCGAGGTATGGAAATGACCGCAGTGCTGCATGCAAATACAAGCCTAATTTCATGTACATTGACGTTATCATGTCATAAGTCGATATCGTACAGTACAGTAGAATCATAATCCTGATCCTTTTCCCCGTGACGATGAATAGCACCACAGGGAACAAGTACAGCAAGTATGGACTCAAAAACCACAACCATCTGATGAAAGACAGAAACATTTTTACCGGCGACTATTTAAGTAACACAGAAAAAAATGCCTACAACAAAATTTAACGAAATCTAAGAAAGCAGTTTTAACACCCGCTGCTCAGCCCTGCCGTTATCCCTGCCCCCCGCTTGGGCGCCAAATATAATGTTTTGGTTTCGGCTGCCGCCAGCAACAAAAGCGCCACGCGGCCGCCCCTCCCCCTGCCGGCGTGCGGAGGAGAATGGAAAGAAAGAGGCAGAAACTGGTGGGTCGGGATAAGGGCAGTTTAACAGAACAGCAAACAGAGGGAAAACAGGAACAACAACGATACAAATAAGGAGAAAACACAACAACGAACCGCACGACCCAGACAGCCGCTCTCCCGAAACAGGACCGGCGCTGCACCCCCCCCAAGCCGCGAGTGCGTTCCTCCCGCGCCGCCCCCCCCCACCGGAACCCAGCGTGACGTCACATGGTATGGAATACCGGGCTCTGTTTGGCCAGGTGGGGTCAGCCCCCAGCCCCCGGCTGTGCCCCTTCCTGGATTCCGGTGAAAATTAACCCTGTTCTGGCCAAACCCAGGACATCACCCCATGAACAACCCTTCAGCATTCTCTTGCATGGATACAGTCCTTATGCAGTCTCAGAGAATTTTATACAGTCAGCCGTGAAAAACAAAAAAAAACCACCTCCAAAATCCTATAACCATTATTTGGACTATTTTTAAAATGTCTTAAGTAAAGAGACGAAACATGTAAACCTCTTTATTAGAGGACTTAAGAAAACTTTGACCAATTCCACTGAAGATTCCCCAGATTTTGAGGCTGGTGATTAAGGTGTAACTTTGGTTATGAGATATCATCCTATGTTAAAAAATTTTATTACATTTTTAGGAGTACAAATCTGAAAGTAAAAAGTCACTTAATATTTCATTTACATGGAAATATATTCAATGGACTATTCAATATTGTGCATTTTTATTGCCACAAGCATTATTTTTGTCTAAAGTGCTAAAAACTTATATTCTGTGAAAAGGAAAAATTTTGGTGTTAACCATCAATTCAGTTTTCTGACAATATTTAGATATTTTTAGTGTTGCAATATCGGTGTAGAAATATTTTATTCTTCTTTTTTGCATGTGTCGAGAAGATTTCTAGCAGTCCAACAAATTACTAACAATTACCACTAAGATGCAGACAGTTTTTCCAGACACTGCAGCATTTAAATGTTATAGCCTAAATCAGCAGAGGAGGCATCGTTTTATCTTCTGCCATTATAAGTGCATTTCATATTGGAAAACCGGAACAAAGCCATGCAATAACCTATTCTAAGCCAAGCACTGTAAATGTAGTTTTTGATGGCTTTTTATATATGATGGCTTAGAAAAAATTATAATATTTTAGCATTAAATTCAAGGTCTAATTAGTCATCACTGGTGCCTGTTTTCAAATAGTAAATATGACATTTTCGTCAGAAAAATACAGTAGTGTGACTTATTAGGATTTTCCTCTCCTACCTTAAATTTTATTTTAAATGTTTTGCCTACCATTTAAACTGTGCAATTCATGTCAAGGCACCGAAGACAGAAAACACTCTTACATTTGATGTTTTCTGAATTCTTCCTTCACTAGTTCTTTTTTTAATGTTTCAATGAAATTATGAAAAAAAAAAGATTTCTCCTAAAACAGCCTACAATATGTATAGTCTGAGCACTCTGCACACTCATTAGAGACAAAAGCAGCAAAAGGGACTGGTGAAGGGAAGGTATCTCAGTATTCAAGGGAAGGTATATCAACATTCCCAGCAATCATTTCTTGTCCAGGCTGAATGCTGTCTATCACTCTGGCCTATCATTCCTTCGTCTTCTCTACTATATCACATATCAACAGGTTCATGCAATGTGGCTATATTTCCTTAGTCTGTAATGCTGTGTTGTTTAAGGAAGAACTGCATAAACCACATTTTAAAAGGGAAATAAAAGATAATTCGCAAATCCCACATCCGCCCAGCATTTTCAATATTGAGAACAGGTACGGCAATAACCTGTATAATGACTACAAAGACAAGTAATCTTGAAGTAGCAGCAAGCACACCTCAACCTGTTGGCATCAATTCACTGGACATTATCTTGCAATGGTGCTTCAAAAGTAAATATAATTGTGCTCAAAGCATGGCTTTTTAAAAAGCAATGCATCCTACCTCTATCAGGGAAATGGATGAAAAGCAGTATTTCCATCTTAGGTAGCTAGAAGTCTGTCACAGATTGAGCACTCAACTCTAACATAAAGTCACAATTTAAAATCATCCATATGTTATCATCTGGCCGTAGAAATATCCAGTATTTGATGGGTTAGTGGGTTCTTTTTTCCTGATGTTCCATTGCAGCTTTCTGCCTGAGCAATAGGACATGGTTAGGGATAATAAATGACAGAACAGAAAAAATTAAGTGAAATACAAAATGTTCATAAATTAACATTTTCCATAGGACTTTTGGTTACATTCTGTGTTTATACACCAAGAAGTCAGAAAACAATTTTAATTTGCTCTTTCCACATGGTCCTTTAAATCTCATATTGTTTGGATTCAAGGTGAGAATAAGTTATTTCCCTTTTTATTCTATGCAGACTCAAGAAATTCTAAGCAACAACATTTTTAAAACCATAAATTTGACATAGCTGGAAGAAGAGAATTAAAACAGCTTGTAATCATCAAATTAGTTTCTCATTTTAAGCATGCTGTACTTATTACATTATTTTTACTAAGGTAAGAAACAAATCTGAATGCTCTCAACAGTGCTTGTAAATGCCTATGGATTAGGGAGGAAATGCAAAATGCTCTTTCAGTTGCCTTTCTTGAAAATTCAGTATGTCTTTTCAAGGACTAGTTTTAACGATATTGAAATCCTTAAAGAAATTATAAGAATCCACTCAAAGTAGAAATGTTTCACTTGCAATATTACACCCTTTGCATTTATCAGGATATATGTTTATTAAGATTTTATGGTGGTTGCAATACTGATTATTACGAATGTTTCATCTGGCCTAGAACATTAAGTTGCTTAAAATTGCCTTCCTTTCCTGAGAAGACACAATACTTGTTACTAAGTCAGCTCAGATATAACTGAACAGGAGTTCACAAATTAGTGTGGACTAGCAAAAAAATCCACAAAACCCGCAACAATTAAATGTATTCACAGCACAGTAGCTGCAGTAGAATAATATAATTTATTCAAAAAATGGTTTGTGGTTAACTTCAAGTGGCTGTTGTTCCTTTATTAGCTTTTCCCATAGAAAAAATATGGCTATCACTGTTGATCCAACAAGGCTCTGAATTGTATGGTGTGCATGCAGAAACTCTCACTCCTTAAGTGAAGTTTCATTGTGATAATCCCCTTGGAATGCAGCACTTATCACCTACCAAACAAGTGTAAAATATTTCATTCCAAGAGGATTATCACTGTTGTCTTCCTCTCTGCTCCACTGGAGCAGAAGAGGAGAGGGAGGAAGGTAGGCAGGGTGATTTACCAGCTACAAAAGCAAAAACGGGTAATCACAAGAAAATTCCTAAATAATTTTGGCCAGTTGTCTTTGTCCCTCAGATTTTATTGTGGATTTTTTTTCATTGCTGTTTTGAGAGGGCAAATATTTACAAGCAAAAACTCAAAACATGTCATACTTACTGAAAACAAAAAAGCAGGGGAACCATAGCCTAAGCCAAAACCACAACCCTGACACTGTAAGCGTAAAACAGATACTGGAAGAAAATGTTCTTTACTCCGAGAAGCTGCAAGAGTCATTCACCCCTTCTACAACCACTGTAGCATCCCTGTTGCTCCTTCTTGAGCAATTTTGTTCCTTATTTTTGATATCAATGAACAGAACTGAACACAGTAGTTAATACTGGGGTTCACAAAGGTTTTTTACAGTAGTATGATATTCCTCTGCTCCTTTCCTAGCAGGTCTTAACACTGTTTTTTCAGCATTGAGCTAATGCTTTCAGAAAACTAGTCACATGATATATCTTTTTACTAAGTGGTAACAGCTAATTTAGAGCCTATCACTGTACATTTATCATCAGGGCCTCATTGTCATATCAGTATTACTTTGTAAAATACAACAGTTGCGAGATTGGTCTGCAATTCTACCCATACTCTTAACTTTGACTAACCTGAAGCTCTCTGCATACTCAGCTATTTCTGTCACCTCACCTTATTCATTACTTTTGCTTGACACTGAATATTCTGCTGGAGCAAAGGCCCTAGCACAAATAGTCTTAGGATTCATTGGCCAGTTATTGTCGTGTGAAAATTATCTATTTGTTTTCTATCTTCTGTTTCCTATATGCTTATTAATTGTCAAGTGATATTTTTCTATAAAGAAAAGAAGAAAATGGGAAACTGGCAGCATTTTACGGACAGAACATTATAGCAAAATCCACAGCTTTCCATTCGATTACATTTGCACAACTGGAAATGACATTACTCTCAGTGTGTTGTTCTTTCCCACAGAAAGCCCTCCAGTCTCCTGAAAGGGTAGATGTAGGTGGAGGCCACGCTGGACTGAAAAATAGTCATTTTTCTGATAGACTTGCATTTGCTGATAGTTCTGATGAATCATTTAAAGCTTAAGTGTTTGTGATTGTATTTTTGTTAAAGTAGAGAGGTGTTGGCCTCTGTTAAGGTAGATGACGAGAAGGATTTAATCATATTCTGCATATCTAAATTCTTCTTTTTTGGGGTTGATATCCCTCTTCTCTTCTTCTCTGATCTAAAAATGGTTGCTCATACCTCCACCTTCAGTTACTGCTATGGTTCAGCAATGGATGATGTCGGTCCTATGTCTATTGTTTACAAATTTATTTTGGATACTTCAAAATGTAAAGTGATGCCTAAACATAAATCAGACTTTCTTTTCCCTGAGTTTTCTTACTAAAAAAAGTAAGCTGCACTTCTTCTCATGCTATAGGAATGACTGTTCAAATTTCCTTACTAAAAGTTATTTCCCATAATTTTTGTGAGGGACAATCACTTTTTCTATAGCAGAATATGACACTTTAAATTATGACAAACAGAATCACAGAATCACAGAATCACAGAATCACAGAATGGTAGGGGTTGGAAGGGACCTCTGTGGGTCATCTAGTCCAACCCCCCTGCCGAAGCAGGGTCACCTACAGCAGGCTGCACAGGACCTTATCCAGGCAGGTCTTGAATATCTCCAGAGAAGGAGACTCCACAACCTCCCTGGGCAGCCTGTTCCAGTGCTCCGTCACCCTCAGAGGGAAGAAGTTCTTCCTCATGTTCAGACGGAACTTCCTGTGCCTCAGTTTGTGCCCATTGCCCCTTGTCCTGTCACTGGGCACCACTGAAAAGAGCTTGGCCCCATCCTCCTGACACCCACCCTTCAGATATTTGTAGGCATTTATAAGGTCCTCTCGCAGCCTTCTCTTCTTCAGGCTGAACAAGCCCAGCTCCCTCAGCCTCTCCTCGCAGGGGAGATGTTCCAGTCCCCTCATCATCCTTGTAGCCCTCCGTTCTTCATCTTTCTTAAACTGAGGAGCCCAGAACTGGACACAGTACTCCAGATGAGGCCTCACTAGGGCAGTGTAGAGGGGAAGGAGAACCTCCCTCGACCTGCTCCCCACACTCTTCTTGATGCACCCCACGATTCCATTGGCTTTCTTGGCAGCCAGGGCACACTGCTGGCTCATGGTTAACCTGTCATCCACCAGAACACCCAGGTCCCTCTCCGCAGAGCTGCTCTCCAGCAGGTCCACCCCAAGCCTGTGCTGGTGCATGGGGTTGTTCCTCCCCAGGTGCAGGACCCTGCATTTGCCTTTGTTGAACCTCATCAGGTTCCTCTCTGCCCAACTTTCCAGCCTATCCAGGTCACGCTGAATGGCAGCACAGCCTTCCGGTGTGTCTACCACAACTCCCATTTTGGTGTCATCAGCAAACTTGCTGAGGGTACATTCTAAATCTTCATCCAGGTCATTGATGAAGAAGTTAAACAAGACTGGGCCCAGTACTGATCCCTGAGGGACATCACTAGTTACCAGCCTCCAACTAGACTCAGCGCCGCTGATGACAACCCTCTGAATTCTGCCATTCAGCCAGTTCTCAATCCACTTCACCGACCACTCATCCAGCCCATACTTCCTCAGCTTCCCTAGGAGGATATTATGGGAGACTGTGTCGAAAGCCTTGCTGAAGTCGAGGTAGACAACATCCACTGCTCTCCCTTCGTCTACCCAGCCAGTCATGTCATCGTAGAAAGCTATTAGATTGGTCAGGCATGATTTCCCCTTAGTGAATCCATGCTGACTACTCCTGATTACCTTCTTTTCTTCCACTTGCTTCATGATGGCCTCCAGGATAAGCTGCTCCATCACCTTCCCCAGGATGGAGGTGAGGCTGACCGGCCTGTAGTTCCCTGGGTCCTCCTTCTTGCCCTTTTTGAAGATTGGAGTGACATTGGCCTTTCTCCAGTCCTCGGGCACCTCTCCTGTCCTCCAGGACCTCTCAAAGATGATGGAGAGTGGCTCAGCAATGACATCCGCCAGCTCTCTCAGCACTCGTGGGTGCATTCCATCGGGGCCCATGGATTTGTGGACATCCAGATCGCTTAAGCGATCCCTCACACAGTCCTCCTTGACCAAGGGAAAGTCGTCCTCTCTGTAGGCTTCTTCTCTTACCTCCGGGGCCTGGGATTCCTGAGGGCCAGTCTTAGCACTGAAGACTGAAGCAAAGAAGGCATTCAGTAGCTCTGCCTTCTCTGCATCCTCCATCACCAGGACACCCGCCTCATTCAGCAGCGGCCCCACGTTGTCCCTAGCCTTCCTTTTGCTGCTGATGTACTTGAAGAAGCCCTTCTTGTTGTTTTTGACATCCCTTGCCAGCTTCAATTCCAGGTGAGCCTTGGCGTTCCTCGTCGCATCCCTGCACGCTCTGACCACGTTCCTGTACTCTTCCCAAGTGGCCTGCCCCTCTTTCCACATTCCATAGACCTTTCTCTTCTGCCTGATCTCCGCTAGAAGTTCCTTGTTTAACCATGCAGGTCTCCTGCCTCCTTTGCTAAATTTCTTTCTCAGGGGGATGCATTGCTCCTGAGCATGGAGGAAGTGTCGTTTAAAGAGCGACCAGCACTCTTGGATCCCCCTGCCTTCAAGAGCCCTGGCCCACAGGATTCCTCCCAGTAGCTCCTTGAAGAGGCCAAAGTTAGCCCTCCTGAGGTCCAAAGTTTTGATCCTGCTTATGGCCCTGCTTCCTCCACGCAGGATCCTGAACTCAGTGCATCAGTATTCATTTAAATGCACTGTAGTTCATCTTCATGATTTAAGCCAGAATATTTGTTTTAGGATCCTAGAATATTGTACAAATGTTTAGCTTGCATAATCCCCAAAATAACTATAATTTAAGAGTTATATGAATAACTTTTAAGCAATTGTCACTGAAATTCTAAAAGAAACCTGTTCAGTTTTTCATCCTCCTTTTCCCTGTCTCCTCCATGCCACAAAAAATGAAACACATATGTAAGGATTAATTTAAACTGGCAGACTGCATCGTGACCAGTTTTTATCTTCAATTGTGTGAGTATACTGTTTCCAGAAAAATATTGTTGATATGGCTTCTTAAACATCAAACCCAAGGATAACTAGTAAAAGAAGGTACCTCATTTAGTTAATCTAGAATAGATTGACTTGTTGATCTGTTCTCCAGGTCTGTTTTCCAGCTAAGTTCAACTAAAGGATTCTGCCCCACATTTCCTACCAATATTTTTTCACTGACTGCTGTGAATTAGTGAGCAAAACCCAAGAAAATGTAATTTTTAAAAACGTAGATACACAATTTTCAGGAACCCTGAAATTTTTTAGGTGTTTTTCAGTGATTTTTCAGGCTAGCACGTTTTTCCAAAGGATACAGAAAGAAGGAGTAAAAGTGGCTTTTGATTTTCTGTATCTTTCAGATTACTCTCACCATCTTCTTAAAGTAAGCATATGCCCCTTAGCTTGGAAACTCAATATGCCAAGTAGACACATCTGGTCCAATTATATTCATCAACTCAGTAAAAAGAAAAATATCTTTGGACCAAACTGACTGTCAGTCATTAGGTGGTGAAGCGATCACTTTCTAGTATGAGAAATCTTTTTCCCCATAAAATTCTATAAATAATTTGAACATAGAAGTATGATAACCACAGTAATCATAAAAGTTAGCGGAAGAAAAGTTAAATGTATTGATGACTACTTGTCTTGCTAGCGATAGCTTGTAATTTCACTGAGGAATGGAACAATTCATACACAACAAAACTTAATGGGACCCACTTCCATGAGCAAGGCTTCCAGTAACTCTCCAGTGCGAACAGGACTACTTATAGTGAACCATCAGAGTAAGGTGTCTCCACTAGTATTGCAAGGCACTTAAGGAATACTGAGTTCAACTTCACTGTGGTTTTGTCCTCTTCATGCAGGCAGCTGCAATCGCCTTTGTTTTACGGCAGCAAGAACTGAAAGCAGAAGTTGAGGCAGAAGCTCTGATTAACAGCAAATCTCAGTCAGAGCTCAAAAATGGACTCAAATCTCCCAAGGTCAGGTCAAGCAGTTGGAACCAGAAAGTCATGTTCCTTATCTGCAGTTAAGTAACTGGCTCATTCAGTGAGCAGATGATATTTAATAGATTAATAAAAGCATACTTCTTCATGTACAGATTCAGATCCCCTAACATTTGCAGATCTTTTATATTCCAAGTTCACTGAACTGCAAAAGCCAGAAAAAAAACAAACCAGAACTCATATCATTACTCATATGTTTATCTGTATTCTGTAACGATGAATACCAGTAGGTCTTTTTTACAAAATCTAAATTAATAACATTTTGGTGAGGATGGAAATTATCTATGCATGCCTTACATTGTGTCAGTTTAGACACCAAATGCTTGCACGATGCATGCTCCATAACATGATTTCCATATCAATGAAACTATAATCTTCTCTTCTATTATGAAATTGTTTTTGATGTGCAGAATTCTCAAGACATCATCATGCTTTTAGGGATAAGACTTGGCACTTTGAGAAGCTCTTGAAGAGTTTATGTCAGCTCCTGGCCTCATTTTAGTCAATGGAATAAAAAAACCCAACGTGCATTGACTTCAACAGGGACACGATTTCACCTGAAGTTTCCTGTCTAAAAAAACCAAACAAACCAGAACTAATTAAAAAGCTCAAAGAGCAACCAGCAAGAATCAGAAAGACAGATAGACTCTTTTTTTACAGTTTTAGAATAGCGAGGCTGTATTCTGTCCTGAGGTTCTGTAACAAAAGTGCTAATCCCTCAATCCTGGTGTTCTTATGAAATTGTAAGATGAAAAAGATACTTATATGAGCTTTCCAGAGTAGTTCATATTAAAATAACTTTCCTTCTTCAGCTATGACATGTGAGTTGGCTGTGGCAGTTTTGAGGAGGCAGAGCAATAGATAGGACATACTTGACTTTATTCTGGCTTCTGACATTAGGCTGTGTAATATCACTTACGCGTAGACTAAGAAAGTACATAATGGATGTAAATCACCATGCAATAGTTGCAGAGCTGATTTAAAACCTGTTCACACAAAATATTTATCAGTGTTTTGCTGCTAAGCTGAGAAATGGTTTGAAGCTGAAGGTGGGTATCCACTCCGTATTCAACTCAATATTTTTGTGAATGATTTGAGTGATAGAATTGAACATTATTGATATCACGCAGAAAAAGGATAAGAAACACTGCAGAGGGCAGGACTGTAATCCAAATGATCTCAGCAAATTGAAGAGATGACCAGAGAACAACAAGGTGAATTAAATAAAGAAAAGAGCAAAGTACTTCCTGTAGGCAGGAGAAATCAGACCGACTGAAAGTAAGTAACATTTGGCAAGGTAACAAAATATGGCAAAAAGAACTGCAGGACATTGTAATAGTGACTCAGAAACGAGAATGAACACTGTAGCACTGTGCAAATCCCAGAAAATCTGAGTCAGTAAAGCTTTAATGGCAGCTTTATAGATAAAGTACTAGAGGTCCTATAGCTCTGCTTCACTTGGTGGTGGTGAAGTCTCAGCTGGAATTTTTTTTTTTTTTTTGATACTGCATGCTAAAAAACCTATAGAATATATGGGAATAATCTAGAGGAGAACAATAAGCACAAGAGACCTAGAAAATATAAGCAATAAGGAAACATGAAAGAAATGTAACTACTTTGCCTAAAGAAGAGAAAAAAATGAAGAATCGGCATGATAAATGTCTTTCAATATGTAGATGATATAATAAAAAGAATGTTTGTCCTGCTTGTTCAGGAAAGGTCAAAGATATTCAGTAAAATCATTTTGGCTGGATCCTGCACACAAAAACAAGCTACTTGGTTATGATACGCAACCCATTTTATTAGCTTATAAATAATCACTTAGCTACCCAAGTGTTAAAGACAGACTAAATATTATTAATAATTCTTATGTGCAAGAAATAGTATAAGAAGATCTCTTTCACTTTTATGTTTCTATAATTCTACTATAGGTAATTTAGCATCACCTAAGTAGAGGAGCAAAAGAGACAGGACGTTCTGGACTCATGGGTATATCTTTCTAAATACATCAGCAACATATGAATATGTAATCTGCTTGTCTGTTTTTTTTCTTTTATTATAATGACAAAGCGATTCCTCATCCGAAAAGATTTTATACTTAACATAGTGACAAGTGACTTTGTATGTATAAAACACAGGAGTTCCATATTTCTACAATATTTAATTCTAAAAAAGCAAAATAAACTATTTATTTTCTTGAGGACTTACATATTCAACAATTTGCGTTCTTCTTCTTTTTACCTTACCTAACATGTACCGTGAAGCCCATCACAAAGAAAATACTACAGAGAAGAAACAGCCATTAATAAAAATATACTTGTAAATTTTTAAGTAGGCTGAATATATATCCCTTGCTCAGTATCAGAAATCTTCAGATCAGACCTTTTGCTCTGAATTTTTCATGCAGTCTTTCCATTTTTCTTGTTATGAGTGTCTTCTATAGTACCAATCAATACAGAGCCACAAATTCTTGACATTGCTCTTTGCTTTGAAGCATGCACTTACTTCATTTGCCTTTTTAAGGATCTCAGTTTTTGAAATTCAACTATTCCATCCTTTGAAATGAAAACCCAAATGCTTATTATTAATTTGCATGTTGGTATGACTTTTTGTAGAAGGTTTCAGAACTGACTCCCATAGTTTCATGGACATGGTAGGCAGGTTTTCAATTTATTTCACGTGCAGCAACACTGGCTTACTCTGAAACAAAATGATCATCAATGAAGGAGGAGAATCAAATAAACTATGCAACTTCAACTGAAAACATGAAGTAGGCTTTCAGTATGTCTATAAATGAAAACTCTGCCACTGCCATTCTTTCTCCTTTTCTTGAAGGCAAATCAATAAATGCAGGATTTAAAAAGAAAAAAGCATAAGGTATATTTTGCTAGAACTGAAACCCTATTTTCAGAAAATACTAGCAGACTAAACACTCAAATTCCAATTTAAATGCAATTTAGGCTCCATGGCATCAGATTTTTAAATATAGTAGGAGCTTGGTGTTAAAGGAAGGCGTCCCGTTGTGCTTAACTACCATGAATTCAATGGGTGATAAGCACTTAGTGTTGGATTCAGCTCATTTAACTTTAGCTGTCTAGAAGTCAGGTATCTGCTCTGAGCTATGATGTCAGTTTGGACAGAGGAGCAGGGATCTCCGAAGAGTGTTTCAGCCCATCAGCACCTGCATCAGTCAGGTGTCTAGCAAAACAGAGGAAGTGTAAAAAGAAGGAGTGAGAGAGACTGAAGAATTACACATGGGAAGGGGCATATCACATGGACATGCGAGGATGGTAGCACACAGTGGCATGTTCTGCTGAGAAGGAGCTAAAGACACATCATCAGCTTCTGGAATCGTAGTGGCTTGCTAGTTCCCTTGAGTCGATGTTTTCAGGCCTATAAACCAGCATCTTAAATAAACAGCAAATTATATGCATATTAATTGAAAATAATTTTTAGAGTTTGGGTTATTGAAGACCTAAGTTATATGTGAAATAACACTCTACTATGCAGTTTGGCACTTCTGCTTGTAACATTTGTATTGCCTCTGTGCGAGACATGGAAGAGATGGTACTTGACACTCAGCTTTGAAGGCACGCTTCATTATAATGGGAAACAAGGGAGCACTGTCTTACACAGTACAAATTTATATAAATGTAAAAAATTATACCATATTTTATGTATTCTTTTTAACAGACACATTTTTCCGCTTGTGAAAATAAACAGAATGTCTACAGGAATCAAACAAATTTCTCATGTAAACTCTGAGTCTTCAATGTCTTTTCATATAGAGGCAACTCTCCTCTGCAGAATCTATCATTAATGCTACATACTGTGACACAGAAAAACATCTTTTAATGATAAGTTAAAGACTGGTACGCTCATTTTCACTTTGAGACCTGATTCAAGATAAGTGCTATTATCTCCTGGAGATGCTTTGCCAGAAATGTAACATCAAAATTAAATCTCCATAGTGTGTTAGAAGCTCCTGCTTTCACTATGCAGAGAGAGACATTTCTTGAAAAAGTCCCAATTACTTCAGATTTGTACTTTACACTATTTCCAAGTGTGAAAACCCAAGAGTCTGGCAATTATCATTATATTCTCATTCCTGTAGCAGGTTGTATATGCTAATGAAGATAAAAAAACTAATTATATAGTATCATAGTCTGTTGTTACTAAGCCCTCCTGTAACTTTTTCTTCCAAACAGCTGTCTGAGCTCATAACTTTTTTCCTTTATTAAAAATTAAAACCACAGAAATCAGGAAGGCAGACACAACAGCCAGAAGTTGTAGATTTAGGAAAGAACTTGTGCATTGAACCCCATCATTGTTTGTCAACCATGAAAAATGCACAGTTAGAAGCTCAAAAACTTTCTGATTCTACACAAATTATGCTATATTGTATATCCTTGTGTTGAGTTGAATTTACTTCTGTGACTGACGTACTTTAAACCACTCACAAAGGCACTGATAGTATTTGGCAAGCAGGATAGGAACTATTCAAGACAGAATAACTAAAAGAAGATGGGATATTTTTGCACAATGTAAACAAGTGCACCCATTATACAAGAAAACTTCTGATGAAACCAAAAAAAGTAAAATAAACAAGAGCTAAGAACAGCATTTGCTTTGTTTGTAGAATTCATGCCTATAAGAGTAAAGAAAAAAAATACTAAAGAAAAAGAATCAGATGCAGAATGGCATATATGTGCTGTCAAAGGAAATGGAGAACACTGATCAAAAATATATATACATATGCATGTATGTGTATGTTTGTTTCTCAATAAAAGCAAATGGTTAGTTCCCTAGAATTAAGGAGAAGCTTTTCCAGTGGAGGAATCTATTTCAGTATTGCCTGTAGCAGTATTTCCTACATGGCCATATCAACACCTAGGATTAACTCTGATTGTGTAGACACTAATGTTCACAGATAACTTTTGTGCAATGCACAGTATTAATTTTTACATTATTCTTATGTGAAAACTTATTGAAATAGTTTTTATACTGCATATTATCTAAATTATATCTGCAATATATTTACAATGTTTCCTTACATTTTTTTTTACATTGTCATATGCAACATATGAAAGATCCAACACACGTAAGCATGATATTGAATATTCCAATGATGAAAGAAAAGTTTATAAAATTTCCTTAAGTCAAACTTTGAGACAAAAAAATGCATTCCAACTGCTTAACTCCTCCACCTAATGCAAATCAGTTGCTATCATTGCTGCTGCAGGACACATGTCTAATACCCGGGTTTTAGGAACATCTATGGGAAAACTAAGAATCAGGTGCATGTGGTTACAATGGGCAGTGAATGACAAAATTACAACATTCGGTGTATTCTGTAAGTGGCAGCTAAAGTGAAATACCTAAATTAAACTGCACTCTAATACAGTGTTTCCCCGTCCTTCCAAAGCAAAAGAAAACTTGCCAGTTTAGCCGAAGCCAGCTAGAATACATTTGGATGTGCCAAGCATTAGAGGAAAGGGCCAGTGGTGAGCAAAGCCAAGATGAAAAAAAGTGTTCAGCTTTAATAACCTGAAGGAGGAAAAGAGAGGAGTGATAAATATTAAGTTGCCAAGAAAAGAGAGAAAGAGGAAGACAGAGATTGCTTTGCGCATCTGATTAGCAGTCATAGACCGGGCCATTACATAGATCAGGAGAGCCCTTCACTTTTAAGATATGGTCAAAAGCCTGACAAATACAGCATCTTTTTTTTTTGTTTGTTTTTAAATCTGAGTAGTGAGGTATGTCTCATTTGTCTGTAGAGGAGGAACTATTTTTTTTTCACACAATTTTGAGCACATCGATCTTATTCTTCCTCTACATTGCAAACAGCCGTTTTTCTATAAAAGGATTCATTGGCAGTTTAAAGATACCAGTGAGATACTCAGACACAGCACGTTACTGATCACCTCATTATTGTGGAATTAGCCAGCAATTGTAGGGTGGAAGAAAAATAGCCTGAGTTATACTGTAGCTTGCTGAAGAACAGGATTTTAGAATGAAACTCACAATAAACCACACCTTTGTTCAATTCGTAAGGTTATTCAATCAATCAAATCCTATGCTCAAAACACAGAATCCAATTTCTACCAAAACAGGTGTTTGTGGTAGTCTGATAAGTGGGATATAATGCCATAGTAGAGCTGTCTACTCCTGAGTAGATAGGATGCCCCTTAAAATTAATGTCATTGAAATAGCAGCAGCAAGTTTTGAAAACATCAACACTAGAGTGAACTCATGCTCTGGGGATAAATTCAGAAAGGTAATCACTGAGTTTAGTGGGTTATTAGAAAAGGACACCAAATATTTTTCATAGCTAGTCCTTCATTCTGAGCATATGGAATCAACAAAACAAAACAAGCTGAGACTGTGCTATCAGCTGCAGCGTGACAGCACTGAAGACAATGAGGTTTTGCCAGAGAATAATTTTTCTGGTTTATTATGGACATTTAATAAAAATTCATCATCAAATCCTACAGAGTTATCAAAGATGACATTAGTTAATTCACTTATCCATATAACACAGATTGCTGCTTTTCAGTAACAATTTTGGAAACATTGCTTCCACTGGAATGAGAAAGGAAGCAAATGACAAGAAAAAAATTACTAATATTCAAAATTAATTATACAGCTTTGAGGAAGCAACAGGAGGAAAAATTAATTTCTTTTGTATCCCAAATAGTTACATTGCTCTGTGTTTCTAGAAATATCTGTTTAAAATTTTAAGGAGATTTATCTTGTGAGTACAAACTCTCTTGGGGTGCAGAAAGAATAACATTGCTCTGTGACTAGGTCAGTCACTCACTTTGAAATATTTGTGACTATTTAAACATATCACTGCCTCCTTAGCTTTTATTAGTGTCTTCTGCAGGAGCTACTCACCTGCTTCAGTGCAAAGTTGTGTGGGTGTGTAAGAGCGTATTTTGTGTGGCTGCCAGGAGTGGCTTAAGAAACATCTGTGTATTTTAGCTCAGAGATCAGGAATGTCCAAGTGCTTCAGTGCTCTGGCCAGGGCCATGGGAGTGGGACCTTCCAGCAGAGGGGTAATTGCAAATAGGGAGCATTATAGTTTGATGAACCACTATAAGAGATGATCAGCCACCGTAGCCATTTTCAGTGCATGGCCTTGTAGTCTACGAGCTCACTGCTACCAGGATAAAGGAGTACGGTAAAAATGACATTGCACTGCTTGTTGGCTGCGCTGACACTGTGCTATGGGATGGGGACAATACTAAACAGGATCAAAAAAGTAGAATGCTTCACAGCTCATATTAATATTGCTTTCCCAGGTTCAATAAATGCTTATTCATATATGAAAAGATTTTGAAGGCAGTACAGAATTTTTATTTCCTACTACATGAACATTGGAATAATTTTCATTGACATGAGGATCAGAATGGTTTCGTTCAGAAATTTCAAGTAACAGAAAGCTCCTCGGAAACCATATGGGGTTAGTGTTCCTTTGAAATTTCTGGTAGACCCCTGGTTCACAAGATGGAGCTTGTCTGATAGATTATAATTAGAAGGTCAACTATTTATTTATATTTAGAGGAAAAATAAATGCAGAGAAAGTATATTCTAGCCATTGCACCTACAATTAGAATAACAAATTGTTAAGGACTATCAAAGTTTTGCATGTGTACTCAAAAAGAATAAATAATGAAACAAAAGGCTGACAACATGAGACAGGGAAAATTAACTCAGTTTTAAAAAGAAGAACATTATTTTCACATCTTTTCTTACTTTCACAAAAGATGAGTGGGTGTTCTGGCAGACTCCTCATCTTTCAGCTATGGTAGATAACCCTTCAGCCCTTGTCCATAGCTGATTCCTGAGCCTGATTTATATATCCATAGGAAAGATCCTGTCTATGAGAGGAATAGACAACTTCCAAGAGGAGATGTCATAGAAAATGTTCATTCCATAGCTGTGATATTCTGAGTATCTGCTTCACTGGAAATAAATTTATCTTATGATTTTTAATTTTAATCAAAATCAACATTTTTTTCCCCCAGTGTCTTAAACAATTGGCAAAATGCTAGCAATAGTGCACTATAGCATTCAGAAGTGATTTCTTACAGAGTGGGACCAGGAAATGCTGCCCAATCTAAAGTAAGGCTTTGTGTCACTTGCCTATCCATCCTCACAGGGATGAGAAACATGGGGAAAACTTGATGTGAAAGCTGAGAAAATCCAGATTTCATGATGAGTTTCAAAGATATAACATCAATTTACATTTGCCCTCCAGTCTCCTATTTGTTGGTTTCCACTTCGTATTGTGTTTGATCACATAGTAAGATTATGCACGATTTAGGACAGGGTCTATTTATATTATGTGTGTCTAGGACTCACAGTATAATGGCACCCTGATATCAAATCGGGGCCACTAGATGGTACTGCAATATAATTAATAAATATTAAAAAATAATCTCATAAATACATATTTGATTTTTCTGCAATGTCTTGGCTGTAGCATTAGAAAGATTTGCAGAAATATCCACAGCACTGCCTTTAGATGTATATGAAAACCTCCATGTAAATATAATATATGCATTTGTAAGGCATATGCTACAATACGTGCTTACTGATCCTAACAGTATAACTAAGGTACTTAATATTTATGTACACACATATATGATGTTTATACTATATGTACACACATATGTAAACTATCATATGGAGTTATCATCTGATCAGTCACTACACTTACTGAATTTCATGTATTCCTGTACTCAGTGCATAACTATTAGATTATGGTGAAAGTGTGCATGTATATAAATCAATATGAAAGTATATGTTTATTTATGAGCTCAAAATAAAATATATCCCAAAATTTTAAAATGTGAACTTTGTACAAGAAGAAAAAATCCATACAAACATATTTCATATTTTTCTATACTTTGATTTCCTATCAAAACTTGCTTCACCATTAGAGGTGGAAAATTCCACTTTTATCTAAATGTTTTCCACCATATGCTATGTCTACAGTAATAAACAGTTTACATATTATAATCAGTTATCTCTTAGCTGCTATAAGATCCTGAGGTTTAAAAAGTGCTGCAAAACTAAATTGTCTGAAGCCGTAAGTATGCTTAATAGTAGCTGCCCATGAAACTACCCTCAGAATAACCTAACACTGCTGGTTGCCAGCACTATTTTCAATTTTCATCTGTTAGATATATGATCAAGCATGTCAAATCTGCCCTGAGTAATAGAAGTGAAAAAATAAAGTCATTTACTTAAAACATTCTGATAGCTGTTTATCTGAAAACCCTGGTCAGATTTACCGCTCAAAGGCATTTACCTACAAAGTTAACCAGATGCTTTGTGTTGAAAACTAATTTAATTTCTCTGTTATCTTAACAGGACATCTGTTGAAACAACATCCAAGGAAGGTAATATGTTCAAAATTAAACATCCTGCAGGTTGTTTTATTAGAGTGTGTGCAACATTGACATTTAACTGTTAACAACCACTGCCTTACAAAAATAATTAGTAAATGTGGAATCAAAGCAGTATAACGATTATACTAATGAACACATAGTAATGTAGAATGAATGTGTAACTGGTGTAAGTTCGATCTTGCTGCCAGGTTCATTGCTTCGTTACAACTGAGTTACGCTGAAGATGAATGAACCTTTTCTTTTGTTTCCTTCTTTCATCAGCTTCATCCAGGTATCAAACTGTCCCTTTAAAATCAGATTATTTTAGCTGGATAGAGTGTTCAGCACTCATACCCAGCACGTTTCTGAAGTATCATGAGTGACAAGCTATGCAAATCATACCCTGAAGAAATTTGCATTATTGCATTTAATTTGCATACACATATAAACTGCACTTCAAAGCAACTAGGTATCAATCTGAGTGGTGGCATGTGAAAGTCCGATGCATAGTTGGATATGTGCTTGCCAATGCTGAGATATTCAAGTGGAAAAATACTAGCAAGCATCTGTTTCTGGCTGGTCCTTATAACTTTGCTGGATAAGATGGGGAGAACAAATGGGAGCGGTAGGAGGAAACATGGGCTCCATATTTCCCCCCACCCCTTCCACTTATCCCCAGCAGCAGTGCAGGACTGATACCAATTTGTCTGTTGGCAGGAAGTGCTATGGTCATTGCTGCCCTTTCCTCTTAGCATGAGTGTCATCGAATGGAAAAGAGAAGGAATGGACTGCCACTACAGCCACACAGCATGAGCCATATCTGGTTAATCCTGGAATAACATGTCAGGTCACCAAGGGAAAAGTGGATTTGTCAGTGCTGAAAAGTTTCTAATGCGTGAACATCAGTTGTGGGTGGATTTCTAAATTGCTCATTTCATCCCTAAGATATTTTACTTTAGGTTCTCTCCCATAGTCCTGGCTGGTTGCTGAGCCTGACTGGAGAATGGACTAGCCATATCCTGAAGTTCCTTCTGGCCTTACTTTACTATGAACCATGACTATAAGTATGAAAATGCTGATGTTAATCTCAGTGTATATTGGCAGTTGGGTAATCCCACTTACATGACTTCTTACATTAATTTTTATTACTCTGCTTTCATGATGTGGAAAACAGTCAAACTTGCAGTTCAGCTACAAAGTGGGTAATACTTGCAAATAATAAAACAGCAGCAAACTCTCCCTAAACCTTCATTTCTCCAGTAGCTCCTCTGCACTCCTGGAGCTGTCTCTCTTCCCAGGGCTATTCCCCAGCAATGCCATTAAATTGCCTTCCTCCTCCTCCCTATAAGCTACTGGGGACCCTTCACCAAATTCCTGGTTAACCTTCCTGATTCATACTTACCTCAGCAGGAAAGAACAAGAGTTTCACATTTTCAGCATTTTACTGGACTGCAAGGTTTATATGCTATATTTTTAGTATTTCCCTAAATACAATATCAGGCAACTCAAACGTTGATATAAATTGAATTGTCTTTGAACTACAGGATTCTAATGATTTTTGAATGTGTTAATACTTCTTCCAGATAACAAGCATAACCTTCATCTTTTGGCATTTTAGGTAAGATATTATAAAGCTTCATATATATATGAAGATTCTTTATTTTTCTTCTATAGTAAAGCATGTAAAATTGTGAAAAGTGAACTGATTATTACATGATAATCAGCTTTATTTCTTGTGGGGTGCAACAAGCTGTGTGTGGTTGGAAAGGGGAATTCAACTACACAAAGGGTAAAAAGAAAGCTGAATTACTCAACTTCAGTTAAAAGCCTAAAGGTGGTGTTAGAAAAGATGGAACATGACTGTTCTTAGAGGTACACAGTGAAAGGAAAAGAGGCAATGTCACAGATCTCTGCAATGGAAATTTCAACGGCATATCAGGAGAAAATTTTCCAAAATGTGAATGGTTAAGAACTAGAGAGATGATTAAATTTCCATCCTTGGACACATTTAAAACTTGACTGGCTAAAACTCTGAGCAACCTGCTCTACTTTGAAGTTGGTGCTGCTCTGAGCAGGAGACTGGACTAAGTGCTCTTGAGAGGTCTCTTCCAACATGAACTAGTCTGTGATTTTGTGGACCTAAGCTATCTTATATTTGTAGATATTTAGGGTGGGTAGGAGAAAATGTGTTCAGTAACATTTAATTTCCCTTAAAACTTCTGGCAAAAAACAACATGATTACATACTTTTCTTTAGTTTACATTTTAATACATACAATACATTCAGTTCTTTGTATCATATTTAATAATTTCATTTTTAAGTAAGTAAATTTTTTCAATCTTTCCTATCTTTACTCGTTCCCCCTGTTGAAGCTCAGGAAAATATAGGAAAGGAATTAACCTCAGTTCAATGCAAATAAATTTTTTTTTTTAAAGAACAGTAGCTTGCAACTCATATGTGTAGAATGAGTGCTAAAATCACAAGGAACTGCTCTTTAGCTACACTTGGTGAGCTATGTACATGCAATCACCACTGTGCTTCGGGTCCCTAGGTGCCACAGTTCTGTACGTAAGCTTTCATAGTATTATTCTTCATGTCGTCAGAGCAGAGTTGAAACACAGGATTTACTTGTATGAGGTATGGAAATTAATTACATAATGGCCAATGACGAGAAAACAAAATATGTAATGGCCATACATGGTAAAACAACCACAATTTTTTTTTCCTTGCCCCTTTATTCAGCTTTCTCTGACTGCTGCAATACATGGAGTAAGATCCAGTATGGTAGCCTCTCTCAAGTCCCAAACCTGATTCATCTCTAAAATAGGCCATGCTATATAGAGATTAAGGAAAGGACCGTGGAAAAGAAAAAAATACAGTTGTAACTGCATTATTAAAAGCTATATAAAAATGAATGTACAGAGAGCGCTAAATTATGCTTAAACAAGCAACCTTAATTCTGACATTTCTTGATACTGGAGTGTTTGACTTTCAAACACCTAATTTTTGTGTCAAAAGACATAGAAGTTCAACCTTATAATTTAATATATTAAATATCACCTTTGTATGTTATTAGGTATAAACAAGGAATATGTCAAGAATGCAACAAAAATAGAATCTAAGTTAATTTTGACAGTTAACAAGTTTTTAAAAAGTGGATTCTTGGTCACATTCACATAGTACTGTAGGGACTACAGCAAAGAGATACCGAAGCTCAGACAGGCGGCACTGAGAGGAGAGCTCTTGTATCTAGTCACAAAAGTAGAGTCGCGTACAAGGAGAACCAAAAGTACTGGCACGAGGCTGGGACCACATGCAGCAAGGGCTGCTTTGGACACTGCATCCCAGCTAGTCCCCCTCCTCCAGCACCCCAAGTCCAGCCTCCGCCAATGCTCCCAGTGACTGACAGCGGCAGCATCTCTACACTCCCACACTTGTGA
Source organism: Opisthocomus hoazin (assembly GCF_030867145.1). NCBI lineage: Eukaryota > Metazoa > Chordata > Aves > Opisthocomiformes > Opisthocomidae > Opisthocomus > Opisthocomus hoazin. Next base: position 71,995,394 of record NC_134415.1, read on the forward strand.
TGGGATCAGTGCAACTTCAGCTTGCATTTTTTGCAGCGAAAAAAATGTCTACTCATCTTTAAACTAAAAATGGGAGCTTGATAGTTCTTATTCTGCTTCTATTCCACTTGTGGGATCCTTAGACATCGTTAGGGAAAGCTTTTAAATGCCTTGAAGCAAGAGTACATTTTCTTCATTACATGAGCATTTGCAGCACTCTTTCTACCGAGGGTCTTTGTACAGAGGTTGCAGCTGAATTCCATAGAAGTAAACGGGAGATTTTTCTGAAGAAGAAAGTGAAAAATGCTAAACAGACTGTTAATTTTTTGTTGGGTTTTGTGGGGCTTTATTTTTTTGCTCTGAGATAACTGAATCTAGTTCCTTGTGTCCTTTCTTGATATATTTAAACAAATCATTGAAATATTACATTTTCTCAGAGATGCTTTCTATGAGGTTTTCCTTTTTGTTTCACCAGTGTACTTCAGATGTGCCTCTTTCAATACAAAAAGTTAAGCTTTTTGTATGCTACATTTGCTTAGGCACAGGCCAAAATAAATATTACCAGTCCTGAAACCTTAAAGTCCTACTTATACTGAGTATGGCACTCGCCAGAGAGCAAAACAAAACACAGATTAATTATATATTATTGAAGAGTAATACTGAAAAGTATGCCTGAGAAGTGGGTTTTCGAGGTATTCATTCACAGATCCACATAACAATCAAAGTTAAGAACAAATTATTGCATTTCAGGTTTTTTTTACAAATCTTTGTTACAAAGTCATAAATGTTCCAGCTTGCTGTGAAAGTTTCAGCAAAGACAACCATGCCTCAAGAACAGAAAATAGTGTGATGCCATTTTTCACAAGATATGTATGACTGTAACAGTGTAATGCAAACTAATTTGCATGGCTGTTCACTAATAATCCTCAAGCCTCCTCAGCCTCTTCAGAGATTGTTCTAGACCTCATTGTTCTAAAAATTTCTAAGTGTTTGCAGGCCTGTTTCATTGTAATAAGGAGAACCTGTGAAAATGTCATGACCTCCCCCCCCCCAACTAAAACAAAAAAGGATGAACCTAGCAAGCTTTTTGTTACAATGTATACTAACAATTGAAATATGTCTCCACCATTGTGTCAGCAAGTGATGATGGAAAAATTGATGCACATACACATAGAACAAAAGCTGTTCTCTAAACTTAAAAGCCTTTCGCTTATTTTATTTAGTAGAAAGCTATAAATTATACATATAAAAATAAACTATACCCAGCTGAACTATTATTAGGCTGTAATTTTAACCTATCAGTTCCTAAAGCCATGCTGTGCAGGATCCTCTCTCATAGTTTACAACCTCAGAGGCATCTCTCTGGTACTTATCTAAAGGTTATTTTTTATTCTCTATTTAGAACAAATTCAGACCCAGAGCTTTTTTCAAGGTTCTACGTGCCATTCCAAACACAAAAAAATACACAGGAGTATCATTACAGATTTGAAGTTGCAGTTATTCCCAGATGATAATATAAATAATAAAGAAGATTCAGTGCAAGGCATATGAGTGTGTCTGAGAGACATAAAACTTAAAATGATCCATTTTCTAAGATACCTACATCTGTAAAACAGTTGCAGCCTTCAAAGGATCTAGAACAGAAGGATGAATTTTATCCACCCGAATGGTTGGGTATCTTTCCATTAGCCATGTATTTCTAGGCCCTAGATATTGCAGAAGATTTGATCATGTGGGGAAGTTTTGATGTACCATAGGCAGCTGAAAGGGAGAGGAGAGTGACATCCCATGTGTGAGTTAGATCTTTTGTAGATAAAGGGTCAACCTGTACTTATTTCTTCAATCCTCCAAGACCAAATGAAAATTTTAACTGCGTCTAAATATAAGCCTGAATCACATGGTTGGTTGGGAATCACTCTCAATAACACAATGCACAGACTTCAGAAAAAATCAGTTCCAGGTTTAGATACTGGGTTCGGCCCATCTTTATTCCAAGTAGCACTTACTAGTATTTTTAAGCTGGTTTTATACCCACTAAAACACAGTGCTCACACAGCTGCTTCTCCTTTCTCCCTTCCTTCCCACCCTCTTTCACTTCCCATACACAGTAATCACCTGAATGTTTATAAGTGTAGGAATGCAGGAGGCTGAAACAAGCAGGTGGAAAGAGGGTGGATTGAGTTGAACAGAATTTTACAACAGGTGCTGGGTTTGCTATATACATTAGTCCACTCGGCAATACAGAAAACATTTTAACCAAATAGAAGATAACAGATGTGAGTTCCTTTATTTACTATGTTTTTGCCAAGAATTTAATGAGATTGGGCTGGTCTGAAGGTATAAAACCCAGAAAGTGTAACATTTTACCTGCAGAAAATTACTTTACACCCTCAGGAAATGGAACTCTTTTGAAGTCTGCATCTTTTGAAGAAACAGAATACATGGGGATGAAATATCCCAGTCCCAAGTATTTTTTGTACTTTGTGGGTGATTTGAGAGAAAATACTGACCAAGGAAGCATCTTTGCCTCCTTGGTTCTTCCTATAATTGTGTTTAACTTTCTGCACCATAACATATCAGTAACTCACAAAGAATCAGAGAATTACATCTATGATTTACAGTTGGGCTAAACTCCCTTTAATCAGGAGCAGCAATTAAATATCTGAGTCAAGAAGAGAATGTGATCTCCCTCACACGCGGGATTCCCCTTGATGGTCTGTTCACACCACTGTGAGTATAACTCAGCATGGACAGCAACATTCAGACTCAAAGCTTATTACTTTAACAAAACAATCTGTACCACTGCTAATCTTTTCTCCCACAAATTGCCAGCCTTCCGGGAATGCCTTACAAAGTAGAAGTTTTGGTCTGAGATGTTGGTTTAAGCCCATTACCAACTGCCACTTTATGTGTTAGCACTTCAGTGTCAATAAAACCCTATAAATATGTCATTCTTAGGAAAATATATTTTTCCTATGGATTTTGACTGTGCATAAGCATTCAAACCTAACATTCCTACATGAAGTACAAAGTTAAAAAACAGTGCTGTAGCCATAAGACAATTTACGCTGGTATCTCAGTTTACTTTTTAATTTAATGAAAGACACCTTATTTAACAATTATTACACTGTGGTATAAGACCCCTGAAAGGAATTCAGCTAAGTAGTAGCAAGCTAAATGGTACAAAGAATATTTGTCTACCCCTGAGATGGTAATCTTTGGTATTCATGAAATCACTAATTAATGTCTCTCATAGAGCTGATATTTGCATTGCAGAATTACTGAGGGGGCAAAAAGAGGTAATTTTCTTTTAAAACATATATACCATTATTGTTGTGGGCATCAGAAGGTATATGTTCATTTCTGTCCAGATTAAAAGTTTCCAACCTACCCAGAATACTCCAAATTTCCATCATACTATGCTCATTCTAATAGCACTAAGAGGATGAGTAAAAGAGAACACAGCTTTTCAACTGGGGCATGTTAACACAGTGCTGATGGCTTAAATGTATCCCATGGTAAATTACCTTTGAAAGGTCCCCAGCCTCCAAATAGAAGCAGATAACAAACACGTTCCATGTAACCCAAAGGACCAGCCAGACAGCATACTGCAGGGAGGAAGAGAGAAGCAGTGCGTTAATAATTTCACCATCAACTGAGTTAAAATTAGTTTGTTAGACCATTAGTTCAATCCAAGACAAAACTAAACTATGAATATGGTGCATATGAATGAAAATGTTACATATAAAAGACAACCAAGAATAAATTCTTCCCTTTCACAGACACAATCTAGAGACCTAGTGAGTACTCAGTCACACCAGAAAACCTGTACTGGAGAAAACAGTTGATAGATCTGACATTTGAAGTGGAAATTAATCTGGATCTCTTATTATTGTTCAAATGCAGAATATTGCAATATCAAGAGAGGCATCTAATAGTCATTATATGTGAGAAGTGCAAAGCTGTTTATTCAAATTGTTATTCAAACATAACTTACTATACAGTGTATAGAAGAAGTATAGAAGTATACAGTGTATAGAAGGTTATGCAAACATAACTTACTATACAGTGTATAGAAGAAGTATTCATGGTTAAGCAATATCTGTCACTGGTGGTTGTCAAACAACTTCTTAATCTATCTGATGTGAGTAATGGAGTACATGTTTTCTCTCCTTCTGTCCACTACTTTGCTTCTTTTTTGTATTCATATACCTTATGTGCTAGGACTGGAAACTACGTTTCCCTGCAGTAATGCTGGAGGATCTCGTATAATAAAGTTTGACCTGCCGTTGCTACTGTTATCTGACATATGTGCTTGAGAACTTCCCTTGACGAATTACTTGATCATCTAATAAACCTTAGGATCTATCTACAACTGTTTTTCTAATGGCTGTTATAGCTATCCTCTAGTTGTTCACAATTCAATTTTGCGTGTTTGCTAAGTTCATTCCACAGACCCATGGTACTGCATATGTGTAAAATACGACAGACACACGATACTATTCCCTTCCTGTTATAGCTGAGGGCTATTTCCTACTTTTATATCACCTAGTCATTTCTCTCAAGTATTTACGGGTTTACTCTTCTTGTTTTGTTGTCTTTTCTCCAAACTGTACTAATTAAATTTTGTTAAACCACTTTTCCAAATCAGGAAGCACTTTTTTCTGCACACCTCTGTATTATATCACCTTCTGAATAGACAGACAATATTTTAGACTGTACACTATCCATCCCTTATAAAAAACATATGACAAACCATTGTTTATCAAGAATGACAATCTCATTCTCTAAATTCAGTATCAAATTATATAGGATTCTTCTTGCATTTCTGTTGGAAGTGCTCTTTTGCGTCAGGTTGTCTATCATTCAGCATATCACGTTCTACTTAATCTTCTAGATATTGTGACAGTAATACAATTCTGTCCTTTCTCAGGAGATCTGAAGTGAGACTATATCCAGCATGAGCAAAACTTAGGCCTGTTGTGATTTCTTTTTTTTATAGATAACCAAATAACAGCCAACCAGACTTGCTATTAGGCAGACTATGTACAGATTTTAAAGAATTACAATAAATATTGTTTTGATCTAATGAAAGCTAAGACAGTATTGAAGGTTTGAATTGCTTTACACAGAAATAATTTTAGATGATTTAAAGCATATGGGTTACTTATACTTTATAGGACAGCTCTTTCTGGTCTACAGATCTGGTCACAGATTTATTTAGAATCATAGAATGATTAAGGTTGGAAAAGACCTCTAAGATCATGAAGTCCAAACATCAACCCATCACCACCATGCCTACTAAAAGGTCAGGAGGGGCCCTCTGGAGGTCACCTGGTCCAACCTCTGCTCAAAGCACAACCATCATAGATCAAGCTGTGCAGGGATCTGTCCAGCTGAAGTCTGAATATCTCCATGGATGGAGATTTCATGGCCTCTCTAACGCACATCTACTCTTTGATCATAGGCTGCTCATAAGACTTTGGAACATACAAACTTCATCCAGATGCATGGTCTTAACACACTCTTTTTTTTTTTTTTTAAACCCAACTCTGAGACATGAAGTCTATTGAGCATTTTCTTTTCCATTAGCTTGTTCATGGTACACCTGGCTTTGCATGTAACATGAAACATTACAACTACCAGTACAAGAGAAGGAAACATTAATTTAGATTTGATAACCTTAATTTGGCATTTTTTTCTAACTTTGCAGCATTTTAACTTGGTGTGTTTCACTAATTGTTTTAATAATTTAATGTTACGTACAAGTATACATGCAGTCTGATGGAGTTAATACAAGTATTCCTTCTGACATATGAAGATAATTGGATTTCTTATAGTGAAAATTCTAAATACTGCATTTGGACTTGTTTCCCAAAGAAATGAGGTTTAAGCACTAATATCCACGTGCAATGTCTGTTCCCTTGAAATAACTTCTGTGCTCCTGAACAATTGTAAGCAAACTGGACAAAAGACTAGAGATTCAAAGATTTTTTTTTTTTTTACAAAAGTTGCAGGAAAATAGGCCTACAAAGAAGAAGAGATACTCTATTAAGTCTTCATACAAAGAAAGACTTACAAGATCATCTTTTATCAGTCAACATGAAGGGGAAAAGAAATGCGGGAGAGAGCCATAGGAAACTAAATTTCATTAGATTGGCTGTTCATGGCACAACTTGTCACACTGCATGTAAGCAACAGCTGATTAAAAAGCTGCTTGTGCACAGCACATCCAGCAGAACACTCCAAGGCACTTTGGAGCCACTGGTCCCAGCAGAGAACCTTATGCTTACATGAAGAAGTGAAACTTCTCTTTTCTACTGTGTAGTCAGTCACTAGAAAAATGACAAATTTATCTGAGTTTTAGATATAATCTTTTAACAAGCACTTGCTGTTATTGGACTACAGATAATGTTTAAAAATGTCTTTTGAAAGTATGCTTTAAACTGCTTCCTTTTGAAATGTTATATTAAGTGTTTGCTGCCTGAATTCTGTGGATAAACACTAAGTATAATTTTCTTGAAATACAAGAATGCTTCTGCTTCCCACTGCTTCTTATTTCAGATCCTTCAGATCTAGCACATCTCTTATCTCTGAGTCACATTCAGTCATAAACGCCTCTTGTTGTCTATGTGCTTCAGCAAATTGTTGTGGAAATTCAGCTCTGAAGGCCTGTGACAATGAACAAATCCCTCTGGTACTCTCTATTATATGTATCTAATTAGAAACACATTTTATAAGAGTTCTTCAAAGGGCTATAGCTGTATTTTTTTCTCATACGTGGGAGTTCAAGACATGACATAAGCCACGACAATGGTACAGCAGTCACATATCGACAAGACAAGAGCCTTGATGAACACACACTTGACCAAGTAGGAGGTACTGACAGAAAGCATAGCAATGACAACACGGCTTATTTGTTTTTATGGAAAGCAACACTGGAAAGAGGTATAACTGGAAGGTTAAGACTGAAGATTTACATACTTACTATTTTGCAAAGTTGTAGCCAATCAGTAAAAGTTACTCTTTTTTTGTAAAAAAAAAAATCATACAAATACAGCTTTTATATGGTAGAATAAGTTTACCATTCTTCAAGTATACATGAAATTATAACCCTCTACAAATAATCATGAGAGGAATTACTTACTTTATAATTTATTGATACTGCGTGGTTACAGGTTTGAAAATTTGCTACAAATTAATATAGGATGTCTTATCCTATAAGCTGGGACAGCTGACCCAAACTAGCCAAACAAACAGGATATTCGATACCGTGTGATGTTATGCTCACTGTATAGCTGGGGGAGCCAGCTGAGGGAGGCTAGTTGTGGCTCAGGAGTGGGCTAGACATTGGGCAGTGAGAAAACTGTGCTGTGTATTCCATGCTTTGAATATTCTTTTTATCAGCATCATTGTTGTTATTTTCCTCTTCTTTTGCTGTTCTGTTAAACTGTCTTTATCCCAGCCCATGAGTTTTGCCTTTTTCTTACAATTCTTCCCATCCCACATGGGGGGGTGGGGAGGAGCAAACAAGCAGCTGCTTTGTGGCTGTCTGGGCCTAAGCCATGACAACACTTCTCTCAAAGCTGGCTAAGTCACGTTATCTCCATTTTACTAACAGGGAAACTGAAGGTCAAAGAAATTAAATTATTAGACTTAATTCCATAGCCCAACAGAAAAACGATCCCAAGGGCACAAGAACCAAAGGTTCAGGTAGCCCACAACTGCCTTTGATATAAACCTGGTCACCAGAACTCACTTCTAATACTTCTGTCACTTTGCCTGAAGGACAAATTTGTCACACACCTTTCAAGTATAAATAGTGAGGAACTCTGATAGTTATGAGCATTTCAAATTTAAGCATTTTTTTCACAGAACTTTACATGGCATTTCTCTTGCTCCCAAATCCTTTTTGGATATGTGACTCAATTACAGTCACATTTGATGGAGGTGTACAAGGGCTCCAGACCTACAAGGTATTACCTCGTGCAATTCACAGCTATCGAATTGTTGCTGTGATTACTGATTTGCTACTTTTTTTCTTTTCAGAAATGTACATAATTTTAGTTTCAGATTCTTCCAAATCTGAAAACAATATATCCCAAGACCCTTCCATGCTCCATTCAGTAAAAAGAAAATTAATGCATTTCTAAAATGATAATTACTACATTTCCCACTGTAATTAAAAATGTGATTGTTTATGCTATCTGGGCAACAGTACCTGAGCTGTTCAAAGATTACCTTGAGCCCAGCATGTCTGGAAAGGAGCACCCCTTTCCAATAACACAGTAACAACTGTGTTAACAGTTAATAACAACTGTCCACAATTATCATTATCTTTGCTTCTAAAGTTATTTTCCCCTAATTTCCTCTGTCTATGAAGATACTTAGAAATACAATTTTCAAACTTATCTCTTCCCCATAAAATCTGATAACAATTGGAATTCTGAATACTTAACTCCACCATACTATTTAAACTTACTAACAATGTTCAGCTAATCTCTGAGGTGCCTACAGCTCTGCTTACCTTTGAAAAGCTCCTCTGAAATAGGAACAACTATTTGGTGGAGTCAGCTATATCTGAACAGTAAAGTCCATGCCTTAGTTGTCGTAACATCCTGTGGTGTTGCCTGTTCCAACCTCTTCAGCACCAAACAGCAAAAGTTCTGCCTCTTGTTCCCACCCTCCTGGAACTAGTAAAAGACCCCATCTAGACTCCCCTGAGAGAAGTCCATTTGCAGTGGCAAAGAACAGCAATCTACAGGGTGACTTCATGCAGCCACTTAGTAGGCACCTTTCTCTAATTTAATCTGCTCTGGCATTTTGCCGTTTCCTTCCCATTCTTACTGCCCGAGGCTTTCCTCTGAGAGCTGATAAGGGTGTGGGCAGCACAGGATGGTGGAGACTCCAGGTCTAGAAGCCAGCAGGAGCCACACCTCAGTGGGAAGCCTTCAGTGCAGAGCAGGATCACAAACCACAGCCTGACTCCAAAGAGGAATCAGAAGCCAAATTCACACCCAGGAGAGATTCAGTTATTGAATGTGTGAGGACCAGCTGTTTTAAGCAGAACTGCTGCTCTCAGCAACCTAACACAAAGAGCAACCGTGCTCTGCTTTTAATGACCCAGATGAAAGTCTGCCCTGCCCAGCAGTTACCTAGAGGCCTCAATGGGAGAGAGCTCAGGGCCAAAACCAGTAGCTTTGACAACAAATAGTAATGTTCCTGCCAGCAGAGGGCTTTGTGCGACCAGGTCGACTTCAATAAATGTTCATTCACTTTCTTGAATGTACTGGGAAACTCGTGTAGAATGACATAATCCTCTGGATACTTTTCATTGCTTTTTGGTTGTCACAGCATGTAGCTTGCACAAGTTTTTCTTGGTTCAATTCTTCATGTCATTAAGACTTTGCCCTTTGCTTGCTGTTTTTTTTCTTTATTTTTAGTCATTCACGGCTATAGTGTCAGAGCACTGTCCATCTTTGTGAGCTTCTGTTTCTAAGTGAATGTGAATTGATTTTGTACAATCTATTTTTGAGTTGTTGGACTTTTCTGTCACGGATTGGAATGCCAGTCTAGTTTGTCTGCTCGTGTTTATCAGCAAAGATTTTAACCCTTCAGCATTGTGAGTCCTTGACTCTTCAGCCATTCATCAGTCAAAAATGTATGCATATTTTCTCCTTCCCTTTGCTCTTTCAGGTATAAAGTCTTTGTTATTTTACTTCCCTTACATTACACTTTAATACTTAGTGTCCTCTGACAAAATTGACTGAAAGCTGCTGAACTGTCAAGTGCATCAGAACTGGTCACTACCAAACCGAACATCACTGTCGGATTTGTTTTTTACTCCTGAGCAATCACAGCTTGCAGATATAGAGCAAGTGCTTCTTAAAATTTCTTCCCAGAGGCTTCTCTACACCCAGTGGCTATGTATAAACATACAAGCTACTTGGGCTCATTTATAAGCCCTGATTTTATATAGAAGTGTATTAACTCTATTTACCCCTTGATCTGTGTGGGAGGGATTCATAAGCACAAAAGGCAGAAAGAAAGCTGAGGGACATTCTGGTCAGGTCACAAATGGATGAAGGGACAGTCTGGAGCCCAGTACATTGCTTCGATATGCAGTCACCCCTCAGTCTACCCATAGCTAGGGAGTCATAGCTTGGGCTCCGTTTTTGTTTTGGTGGCTTCTGTTTTGCTTCCATTTTCTTGTGTGCCAGAATTCTGCTTGGCCCAGAACACACAGAAGAGATTTACTTTTTTTCTGAAGACAGCTCCAATTCCTTCTGCATAAAAGAAGCTGGATTTCTACAGAGCACATTACTGCCAGAGTTGTACCCATCTGCCCACATGTAGATGTCTGCAATGCATGTCCTCCTCTGAGAAGTGTCTAGATTCCCATTACAGTCAATCGAGAGGAAAAGGCACTTCCAGGGCTCGGTTCATTTCTCAGTGTCCGACATAGATCACTCCACTCTTGCTGTTTGGAAAGCTAAATTCCTCCTAGGCAAAATTCCCAATGTCACAGAGCTCATTAAAAATCTTGTACCAATGACATAAAAAATGAGATAGTAACACTGCACTATGCAGATATGCACTCCCTTTTTCCACATAAACAAAAAGAACAAAGAAATTTAAACATCACCTGTGTAAAATATCCCCAAAGGACTGCTGAAGAGACATCTTCCGAGAACTATTGTCTCTTGCATCCTGCACACACTGATGGTCCATTAAAGCTTAAGCTTCAATCATTCATTTGTTCATTTTCTGTTTCTTGGATTCACAGCACTTTAGGTTTTAGTGGAAAAGAATGGAAGCAGGGCTAACACAGCAGCTGCTTTTGGGTACTGCATCACTTTCATTTGTTTTTCAGCTTCTAATTCGGTGTCCAACTGTACCTTATTAAAAAATTACCTTAACCATTAAAAGACAAATGCCCATTCCAAGAATCCATGACCAACTCAGAAGACATATTAACCCATTCATAAAGCCTTCATAAGAAAGATACACAATATTTTCTCAGTGTAGTCACTCTATTCTTGATAAATAATGATTTATTTTCATATGATGTGATAGGGTGAATGGCCAAAATGTAAAAGTAAGCACACAGATACACATAACTTATACTTTAGCATTGTTCAGTCAATCTACTATGTTACACTAGGGTGTTACAAATATTCTAGAACCCCAAATTAAATAATTTTGTCACTAAGGAGTCACTGTAAAAAGCATTTTCTTTAAAAAGACGATATTTCTGCCATCCTTCTCACAAACTAGGAAGCAAAGACATTTTCTTCTTGTCATCTCAAATTCTTTTTGTCATGGGGTTTTGTTTTAAGTTTCTTCTCCATCCATATGTTAAAGCTCATGATCTTTTTAACAAAAGTGCATTTTACGTACTAAAAAAGTAAGGTGAGGCAGAAATTTTAATAGGACGTATTTATTTCATCTTTTTGACTTAGCAGTAGAGATTTAATTGGTTTGGCTTCACTCATCATTCAATTCCTGTATTTCTTTTGATCATATCTTTGTTGTGAAACATTTACCAGCAGGAAGCAACTTCAAATATCTGAACACTCAATTTACTGCAACACAGTGTATATCCACCCAGCTGCAGACACATACATATACATCCATATATTCACAGATAGATTGATATTTTTCCTCTTATGCTACTTTCCTGTTTTTTTCAGCATTCTTTATTCTGTTTGTGGAAGAGATTATAAAGTCTCTCAAAATGGAAATGACTAATTAAATGTAAGAAACAGGAAAATAATACACAGATAATTCACACTTAAATAGAGCTCTAAATGCTTTCTTTTGATCGGAATTCTAGTAATATCTCTATTTTTCAAGACATAACTTGAGTTGGTCAGGCAATAGTGAACCTTAAAATAGTGCTGGTTTTATCGTCTTCTACCCCTCTGCTGTAATTCCATCATGAATCTACCAGGATCTACCTCAAAACACTAGAGATCAATGCTGTACAAGATGTAAAAACTTGAAAACTTGTCTTTGAAATGGCGTTATTTTTTCAGCAGTTCTTATCAGATATTAAATTCATAGTTGGCACACAAAAAAAGAAAGATAGAAATCAAAATGATATGATTTTGGAGGTAATTTGGTTCTTGAATGCAAGGGCTAGAAATATTTTGATAGAATTTTTCCAAACCCTGCCTTCTAGACCTTTCTTAAAACACTAATCATTTCAAGCCCTGGATTTCCTCAGAGTTCATACATAGTGATCAGTGAACTGCATTCACAAGAATTCAAGCTATCTTCTATGAATATTTTTTATTGTTAAATCTTAGGGGAAAACTGCTGGAATTGTTGCTGTAAAATTTCACTGTAATATGTAGCACCACAGAATATTTTACCAATGAATTACCAACAAAAAAGAAACATGAACAAGGTCATTGGCTACTGTAAACTGCTACTGCTTTATCCAAGGCTTTTTGTATGTACAAATCTGCCTCATTTGTTAAGAAATATTAGGAAAAATGCTCAAGAGGATTGTGTAATTACTTTTATATAGAATATGTGAATAGCCCTTTAGCAAGAAGTGGTGTTGCTCCCTCCCTTCCATTTCCCACTCTGAGGACCACTACCCTACCAAGAGGTTCCGCTGATGGTACCAGTTCTTGAGAGCAGTCCAATAAGCCTTGCTGACTGCCCAACCCCCCTGTGGGGTAGCAGTGCTTTTCCATATGAATTCTTTGTCATGCTCATCTTGCCATTTCACCCAGGGTAAACCAGTCTCACTAGCTGAGGACCACTTCTCTCAGGCAGTCCTAGGAGGAACCTACCTATTCTGCTGAATAACCAGACCTGGATGGGAATATTGTCTCTCCCTTCTGCTTGAGCTACACAATGTGCAGCCAGGAAGGCAAGGTGGTTTTGTCCAGATAAAATAAACATAGGAAATATATTCTTGCTGTAAGCTAATGAGAAGGGCTTCTCACTGGAAAGGTGGGAAGCCATAATTTCCTTCAGACATCAGCATATTGCTGGAGCTACATATGTATTGACGGTTTACTTGGTGTCTCTGGCCTTTTCAGAAACACCCTGAAAGCAAAATCATGATTATAATTCAGTCATTGAACAGTTTATTTTAATGGAGTTCTTAACAGCTGTACCCATTTAAATTCCCTATTAAAAATACAAATCAGGACACTCGGAACTCTTACAGTGTTCATTTTTAACAGAATGCAAAAAATAAAATCAATAGATACTGTTGCTAGGAACAGAACTCTACTGACATTTATCTTGATTCTTTTATTGATGCCTCAGTATCTGAGTGCCAACTGCAACTATTTATAAAGGGAATCCATCTCCCTCAGTGAATACATCGAAATTCTTGCTAAAACTAAGCCATCTACAATAAGACCTTTTTGATAAATTGAGAGGTTTTTATTCATCTTCCCAGGTATTGTTTTCTTTCTTCCATATTCTTCAATTTAACACCTTAACAGTCAAAGCCATGAGAAGCCTGGCCATTGAGTTCACAGGGCTTTGAGTTTTGACCTTGGTGTTCATATTCCAAAGGAGATTTAATTGAAGCTAAAGACATATTTGTCACAGGAAAAATAAATGAGGACCATCAGGTGCTTTCTTACCTCTCTCTGAACTGTTTTCTAAAGCATAATTCTGGAAAAAAAATGGAGGTGACTAAGATACTAGGAGAGTTTGTGTCTCAGGGTTCGGGAACAGACTTTTAAGTTACTAGCTGGCAGCTTTGTTTTGGGAGGTTGGTGGCTGTTTTCCAAGTCCCAGTCAACAGCAAAGATCATTTCCCATTCTTTGGAGATAACAAACATACATAAATTGGATCTGCAGAGTGTTCACCTTTAAAGGGAACCCAATGAGCACAGCTGTTCAGAGCCAACTGTACTATGGAACCAGAATGAATTTTTTTTAGGAGGCTAAGACAGCTGGAGTGAATTGAGCTAAATTCTAGAGGCATAAAAACTAGCTTCATGAAAGTGTGCGGTGAGCACAGGGTTAGATGCAACTTCCTTGTGTGTGGGGGGCATACCTGTGAGATAGTCACCATGCCCACATGAGTGTGACTGACTCATTGAGTGTCACTAATAAGACACAGGGAGGGGAGACAGGAAGATGACGAACACACTTCGCCTTCCCTTTTTCCCTTCTGCTATATCTGATTGGTAAGACTGCCCAATTTGGTAAGATGTGTGTGTTTTAATATAATGCAGCTTTTTTTTCAGTCTCTTTCAATCTTGAATGTATTAAATGAGATTAAAAAGAAATCTGAAGCTACAACAATAAAATAAAAGCAGATACTCAAACATCACTCCTTCTAAAAGCGCAGAAAATGGAAAATGGACTTCATTTTCTACTTTCTTCAGGGAAACTTAAGACTATGTGTGTCTAAAAAAACATTAATTTCACACTGAAACCCGACTGCATATATTCAAAGGAAGTACTATTCTAAAAATATCTTTCTTATTTATCAATCAATCAATATCTGGCTTTATTCAAATCAACAGAACACATTACACTTTGATTGTTTATTGGATGAATTATGGTCCTCCTCAGGAAGGTTTATACCTGACTCTGGGTGCATGTTTATTTTATTCAGGAAACAAAGAAAAACCTTCTCTTAGAGTATTTTAGGGAAACCGTCTTTTCCTTCACTTTCAACTTACATCAAAAAACGTTAGCTAGAAATATTATGTGCAATATGTTCCTCCAGTTCTGAGAATAAACTGGTGATGTAATCAGGTAATTTTGTGGTCCAGCCCTCTTAATACACATAGACTTGCCAAATTCTATTTCCCTAAATGTGGTACAATTAAATAATAGCATAATGCTCCTTATGCATGGCTTTGAGTCTCTTTCATTCATAACATAACGGCCAAATCCTTTTTTGGTAAAATTACGGTAATTGCATTTCTCTGATTGTATCTGATTTTCTTTCTCTGAAAGTACCTGTTGCTTCTCTCCACTGCATATGTCAAATACACCAAACAATGCTTTTGGTCTCCTTCCTCTGGAACTCCAGTTTGCATCTCAGTTTTAAGTGAGAGCATGTGCCTGTTTTGGACTGGGAAAGGTTATCGTTACTATTTCCCTCACTGTTAAACTTCTTGTCTCAAGTATCTTCTAGATCAAGCATTCTCAAAAAGTTCTTTATAATTTAAAAAAGCAGAAAAGATTTTCAAACATCATCCAGGAGTAAGGCTGGCATCTCTGTAACTACAGATGTAAAAAACTCGGGACATTTAATCGTTAAGACATCAGTGACTGGGAAGCCTGCCACCAACATCCACACTTGATGCACATACATTGTCTTTTGGCTCTCTACAGCTATGCCCATCTGCTTCAGTGGCATGGTGCCCGCTTATCAGCTAGCTGGACAGTTTCAGTACGCAGAGGTGCCAAATAAAGGTTTTACATGGGTAGCCTGTATAACCCTGAAAATGCCACTTCTTTTGTAGGAAGAAATGCTAAGATACTAATAGACTACCTCTTCATGCATTTTTTTCCACTCACTGAAGATGGGTTTTGCCAAAATCATTTTAACATCTCTTTTACAATGAAAGATAGGGTATTGATAGTCAAAGGGAAAGCAAGCAGTACCTACAGGTAAGACACCAATAAACAAAGCCATTATGAGATAAAATTCAGAGAGTATGGCAGATCAGGAGTATAGTTTAAGTATGGTGCACTATATGCCACTAATTCAAAGGATGAAAAAGCCAAAAACAACCTCTACTCCATTTTACATATTTTGAAACAAGGAAAGCTTTGCAAATGTAGGAATTTCATCACACTGAGAAGAATTCAATGAGATTATTATGTGCCAACACATAGATGAGATGTTCTACATAGCCTTAGTTTGTCCTATAGAGATGACACACTATTCCCACAGAAATTTAACGAGCCTTTTTTTTCAGTTTGTATCAGTAGTTTAGTCAATATTTTAATCAAGAAACATATTATCTTAAAACCGTTTTTCCCTTCATTGCACGAGTCAGGGTCACGAACTTCCATGGAGACCATAACTGCATCAGAACTAACAACAAAAATAGAATAAAATTGGATCTACACATAAAGGTAAAGGGAGAAGTGGCAGCTACTTGGAATGTCAACCTTTAATCACAGAGTAGTCCCCGGTAAAAACATCACATTCTTTCTTTAGGCATAAAAAAAGTCTGTTTTTTCACATTCTCAGGAGGAATTTAATGGAAAATTGTTGATGGCAACATTACTTATTGCTTGTGAGGAAACAAAAAAAAAATTTACTAAGTACTGATTACTAGGTGAAAGCAGCGAGTTAAAATAGTTTTGGCAAGAAACATTTACAACTTGAGAAGATTATTTTCTACAATAAATTGGTGATTAATGAAAGACACAAAGGCTAGGGACTTGTAAAATCTTTAGGAAAAAAAACCCTTCTGGAGTATAATGTTCTAGAGTTCTTGTAAATCCATCACTAATATATGTTGTGTAGAAAATTTAATTAAAATATAGCTATAGTTCTGTTTAGATGAATCACCTGAAAACAACCATTGTTCAGCACAGATGTTATTTCAAGCTAAGGCTGCTCTTTTATAGCAGTCCTAACTCAGCAAACTGGAATATAAGGAGATTTTTTAACCTTTAAAGTCTTTAAAAAAAATCTTGAGAATTATATGATGAGGGAATTGAACTGACTTGCAAGCTACAAGATGCATACGAATTTCTCATGTATCATTAATACAACCAATTACAGCATAATTTCTGATATAACAACATTAGGAGATATGGCAAATACAATCAAGAAACCCAATGGTATGACTATAGGGTGCAAAACCTGCCTTTAAACACAAGGTTACACAACTTTGCTTTGCTTTGAGTGTGTGTTGGGTGAGATGATTTTCAGGCATTCCTTCCAACCCAGCTTTTCGTCAGATTCTTTGATTCTTAACAGAGCTTTCTTGGCATTATGACTCTATGCACAGCTCAGATGGAAAAGCATACCCATTATTTTGATAAACACTCAGTGTTACACAGACCCTTTCCCAGTACTTTTCAGAAAAAAAAAAAGCAGGTTGTTGAAAGGATGATAGCTCAACAAATTAAATTATAAGGAGGTAAGAAAGGCCAACACTGAGGGAACAAACAGCTGATACTTCAAATAGGGTGGGAACATATCCAGATGTCAAGATGGTATTAAATGACACTAGCAATGAAAACCATAGTAGCTCCCACACTGTGGCAGAAGAGCCATGTGACTTTCATTGCAGCAACATAGCTTACCATGCAAAATCTTAGCACCTCTGAGCCAAGAAACTTCACCAGTGCCCCCAGCATCACCACATCAGAGAGACTGTGATGACAGTTTTATGACAGGAGACAACAGCATGACAGACTGATAACTTTGCTTGGAAAAGCATTGGGTTTTTGAGGAGCCCAGTCTGGATTATTCCAAATTCTGTAAGGTATAATGAAAATTGAAGAGGTTTTTCCCACTCTCCAATTTCATTTCAAAGTGCCAGATTAAGTGTGTCCTCCTCATGGTATGTGGAAGTAAGTACTGAAACACCCAGTAGGAAAATACTGTCATTTTTTAATTGCTGTTGCCTTAAGATCAACAGGATAACTTTGTGATCACTGAAGAAACTTGTAACTATGCAAGCTAAAGTTCATGCTTCTATTTCATGCTTGAATTAAATTAGAATATGCTGCTGGCCTGATTGCTTGGGTGTTTCAAAAATACTTTCCTGTCCAAGCACAATAATGTATTTCATGAAAAGAAAAAAAAAAATGCTTCTAAGCATCCAAAGGAAATTTAAGTGAAACACTGGAAAATTAAGAAAGGTGAGAATGAGAAGTTACTCATATTAATTTAGATCAACAACCAATTCTGGATGCTGCTGTTTAATATTTCTTTTTACCTTCACCACCCGGTCCAGTCTTTTGCTTTATTTACTGAATATCATCCATATTCAGTTGTTTTTCAGATTTTCTAGGACCAGCTGACTTACTGCAGCATCTGAGTACATCTTAAGCATGGATTACTTTCCTAAGACCCTAGCTGGGCAGGGCAATAGTTATTAGTCCCATGTTAGAGACGAGAAATTTCTACTGCAAATAAGTCTGGGGCGCTGAAGGCAAACACATTATTCATTACCAGTGAGAGAAACCCATGTTGTGCACTAATAAGGAGATGCTCACTTTGATCATGCAATTGAAGACTGTAGCATAATTCAAAAACATAGGTGGCTAAATAAAGGTCACGGAGGCAGTTTCAATTTTGGAACTTTCTCAGTCTCGGGTGCTGCATTTGCAGCTTTAATAGACTCTTGTTCCAGTGCATGTAAAAGTGTGTGTCTAGGTATTTTCACAACTGTGCTTACACTGCGGATAGTGGGTGTTATGCAGTCAGGCAGCCACAGGTAATAATGTGTGATGATCAGTGTCCTCCACATGAGCTGATGATGGAGGATAATGTTTTAGCTCCCAGATAAGTCTTCTGTTAACATGTTAGTAAAAATACTTCTATCTTGTTTAAAGATTTAAAACAAAAAGAAACCCCAAAACACTATTACAGAGAGATGTTGATCTACATGTGAGCCATCAGAGACCCTCAGT
Organism: Opisthocomus hoazin; assembly: GCF_030867145.1. Lineage (NCBI taxonomy): Eukaryota > Metazoa > Chordata > Aves > Opisthocomiformes > Opisthocomidae > Opisthocomus > Opisthocomus hoazin. Next base: position 72,013,973 of record NC_134415.1, read on the forward strand.
CTCTCAGAACAGACCTGTGCCTATCAAGGCAACAAAATGACAGGAGGCAACACCCCACCACAACTAAATGGGCTAGAGGCTTCTGCGCTCTGTCCTCCTCCCTTTCCCTGCAGTGAGTGATGGCTTCTTTCTTCTCCTCCACAGGGCTGGTGCAAAGAAAGGATGGTGTCTTTGGTTCTCGATCCTGCACAGGTGACATTTACCTGAGCCAGGAGAGGCACAGGCAGAGTGAGGGCCCGTGCAGCCCCCAGGGTTCATCCGTCTGTTCAGCAGGAGCAGAGCCTGCTCCCTCAGCACCGCAGCTCAGTTGTGGGATGGACGGCAGCATGTTGGCTCTCTTGCCTAGAGTTTGCTGCCATCCTCTAATTTGAAATCACTGCCCATTCAAACAAAGCTAGACTAATTTGCAATGCGGACAAATGACAGCCTGAAATGATGCCCTGTGGCACCTCTTCCCTCTTTCTTTCCAAGTCAAATGTCACATTGACATTGCAAAAAGAATTATTAGAACTCATTAGTGTAATCGCTATTGAAAAAAAAACTTTTATTTTTCTTTTAATTCCATTGATCTAGATGATCATAAAGGCTGAGTAGCTTTAACTGTAAAATAAAAAATAGATTTAGGCAAAACTTTAGTTTGAAGGTCTTAACTATAGCTACTCTTAAAAGTGGTTAATTGTCAAGGTCCTGTAATGGAAAATGCTAGACAACTTTATGTGTAAACACTTACTGCCAAACCTGACTCTCATTATGTAAATCATTAAACAGATCCAGCCATTTCTTTTTGCCTGTCTTCCTTTAGAACTTCAGACACTGAGTAAATGCACTGCTGGGATTTCAGTAATATTCAGCAGATATGTCCCCATTCTGTGATGAAACTTCAAAAGAAGCAGAACGCCATAGAAAAGCTCTACTGTCCTTTTGTCTACAAGAAATTTCAGTGGATTACCCAAATCTTGTTGCTTTTTGCTGGTCATCTCTCCTAACTGTTAGAAATCCTTTTGCCCTCATGCCTTCATTACAGACATCCCACAGCAGTAGTAATACAGAGAACACACAGGAGAATTTCCAAAGGAAGGAGGTTAAGAAAGATAGCAATATTAATACTGCAAAGAGAGTTAGAGAAAAAGTCTGAAAACAGAAAGGGGTGAGTGAAAGGTTAAGTAAATAAGATAATGTTCAAACACATAAGCCACAAGAGGTCATTGGAGAATATGGTCACGTCTTTAAGGCATTAAAAGGGTAATTTCACTGACAGAAGAAAACGATAATTCTAAAATGTAGACAGGATCTGTGCCACACATGAGCTTTTGGGAACAAAAGCCAGAAAGATAACTGTAAAACTCCAAAGGGAAAAAAAAAAGAAGAAAAATGTCAGAGTATCATTATCAGGTCAGTAGTGGTCAGCAAGAAATTAGAGTTGGAGGATTAAGAAAACTTTCATGGCAGTTGGATTCTGTCCCAGAACACTAATGAAATGGCAAAAAAGATAAAAGAACAATTAGCTTATATTTGTAATCTCTTAGCTGCAGGACCACACTTACATAGAAAAGCAGTGGATGTAACTGCAAAGCACTTTGTCATTAAAATGAAAAGATGAAAACCTAGAACACCCATACACTTGTCACATAGACCTAGCTATAAAACCAGAAAGCCAACTCTCCCCCACCAGACAGAACTGGTTCAAAGGAATCAGAAAGTCTTGGCTTAGCAGTATCAACATGGATTCATCTCAGGGCTTATCCAAATGCTCATTAACTGGGCTGAGCAGCAGAAGGCAGACCTAGGAAGAGAGGAATCCTTAGAAATCTCTGCCCTTTCCCATTACTGAACACTTGCTTATCTCACTCAACCTAAGACCACATTTTTCCTTGGGGTGAATGGATAGAGAGAGAAGGACAGTGCACCCTTGTTCTCTACCCAGCTCCAACATTTGCAGTGTCTTTGGATGAATTAATTCTGTGGCAACCTTGTCGGCTCCCAATTTAAGTGAGAACCTATTGTCATGATGACATTCCCGTGGCACTCGTTTTGGAACAAAACGCTTCAGAAAGCAGATGAAACATCATAAGAAGCTGCTGTGCAGCTGGGCTATCACATTCCCTATTTACCCCAGAGCTGTTGTTCTAGGCATGCTGATGCTTTTGCCTGCTGAAGGTGTATTAGGAAGAAATGAAGTGGATATTTTTTTAGTTATCCCATGGGATATTCTTGCAGAGCATTCAAACTAATAAATGGCAAGTCTTACAAAAGGTCTCAAGTGCAGATTGCAGATGTGATCCCCTAACTCTCACTGGAAAGAAGCCAGAGGCTGGTCTGTACAATTGTTTGGATTCAGCAGGGATTTCTGTCTTAATACCTTATTTTGTAGTGGAAACTGAAAGACTACTATATATAAACCTGCAGAAATCAAGTCTTAAAAAGCCTACAGTGCAACATTTTTATTGATGAAAGAAAGATAAGGGAACCTCTGCCTAACTACAGGAAAGTCCTGAATCTTTGTCTTAAGAAACGTATTAGTCCAGTAAATTCTTGACTCTGGCATGAATTGCACTGTTCAGTACTCTTCCTCAGAATGATCTGTAGCCAGCATTTATAAATCACTGCTATGACAGATTGGGTGAGAATATCTGTTTGGTGTGGCAAGTCTCCAGCTCCTTCCCATATGCCTTTTGATACACAACCTATTCCAAACCTTGTGGATTTAGCATAGCAATAAAGAAAGCACAGGAAGTCAACAGAAAGAGACAATGGGCTGTCCAGTGAATTCAAAAACGTATGATTAGTTTGCTCCCTTTGCTCTCTACATGTTAGAAAGCAAGTGAGAAATGGACCCTAAACTGGATATGTAAAGTATAGCATGTCTGGGACCCAGAAATATAATTAACAGAATGCTATAAGTGTTGGCGTTATGGCTAATTTTCTCATGTTATGTTAATCCTTAAAAATCAGAAAGCAGAAAAGAAGGCTTGAGTTCATTTAGTTTCACAACTGGAAGATACCAAGACTATTATCCACATAGCTATGTATTTTAAATATATATCACAAGGGTTATGGCCCTCCACAGACAAACATTTATTAAAGAATAGCTCTATGAAAACCAGTCTTGATTTGGAAATAGCTGTGACATCCATTGTATTTCTAAAAGGCCGTTTATCAAGAAGAAGATTGTTCAGGGAAAGGTAAAACTTTCACAAACAATGCAGAGTAGACCTGCTCTAACCATTTCAGTAATAGATACCTAACAGGAACTTATTATGTGGTACAAATCACATTCTTTCTGATTCTTGAATTGAAGATCAGTTGTGAAAGATGTATGTAAAGGATGTTGTTTAAGTGTTTAAAATGCACTTGTTTAAGGTTAACTACCCTCTATCTGGATAAAGTCATTCTTGTTGCATGATAAATGCTAAGGAAGGCAATTTATGGGTGGACTAGAGTCTTCTACAGTAGCCTCTATAATTCTGAAGCATTCAAATCAGGGCTTAAAAGCCTAATGTAAAACAAAGAAATAAATATGTTGCAGATAGGAAAAATAATGAATAGCATTTCTATTCCTGCTCGTTACATATTATCCTCAAGTGGGAGAGCTGCATAACCAACTTACATGTCTCCAGAGAAAAAGGGATGCTGTTTTACTCAGACGTCCTCCCATGACGACATTTTAAGCTGTGATCAGCATTTTCTAGCCAGAAGAACAAACTTCAAAATGTCAGTAAATTCTAAGTGTGCATACGGCACTGCAAGAATAAAAGGAGAAAAACAGAGTTCTGTCTTTCTACTAATAACAAAGAAGGATTTTAGCTCCACTGTTCAAATAAGGGTTCATTTTTGTTCTTACTGGAAATGTTTGAGACCTGGAAGGTCTAACTACATTTACATGACTGCTGTTAGATCATCAGTATTAGTGCTACTTCACTACTATGTTATCCTCCTTTCCAGTTACCGTGATTAAAAAAAAAGAATTCGACTACCACTATGAAGTTCCCATTCCAATGTTATTCATAAGGATATTTTTTGGTTTAGATCAGATTCATTTTCAAAAATGCAATGAAAACTATGAAAATATACCCAGTAAGTAATCCAAAGATCACCTGAGCAGGAGGTAAAATTCAAATACCAGCCTAACACCATTTCTGCCCAAGGTTGACTTTACAACTGAACTCATGTCTTTAATTTTTTGATTCTTTTGTCAGACATATATGTTGAACTATTTTTTTATCTTATTTGTAGCTTTGATGTATTCCAAGAATAGCTTTACACCTGTCAGTTGCTTCTGGCATATTTAGAGATTTCCCAGTAGTATGAGATTTCCTGCCTTGTGTTGCTATCCTAAGAAAGATCAGGTAAGCAGTCTTCAGTGCTTCCCCTGGCATAGTAACTACTTTTTTTCTTTTTTTTTTTCATAAATAATATCTGCTTATTTTATTCTTGTAATTTCCTTACAAAAAAATCTATAGTCTTATCTTTAGACTCCTGTTGCTTTGTGGGCAAGTGTCTGAGAAGCTTTGATGGCTTTATTGACTGATTTGCAAGCAGAAGAATCAGACAAAATGTTGCCATATTTTCCAACAGATTCCACAAATTAAAAAAACAAAACAAAACAAACAACTACATCAGCATAATCTTATTATACTTCCTGGCAGAAATTTTCACAAAACTTTTCTGAAGTCTGAAAGGTTATTGATTTGAAAGAATATTTTGAAGAGCATTAAAAAGTTTGCAGTTCTTTCAGCTGCAACACTTGTTGCTCTAGTGTTAGCTCAGGATCCAAGAACTTCAGTTCATGGTGTCTGTTCTGTTCAAAGAGAATACATCTCTAAGCAAAATCATGAGTTCATGAATTCTTGTGGATCAGAGATGCAATAACTCTATTGTATTTACCCTTGAAAATTAGACTGGATAGCTGTAGACTGTGATCTCCACCATGTTGGGTTTTTTCCAACACATTCAACCTTTTCCTTTCACTTTTAGCAATATTGTCACATATTGGCTGACTTCGCACAGACATTTTAACTGGCTCCGGAACCAGCTCTCTCTGTATCTATGACGACTGTTTCTACCTTCATAACAGAAACATTGCTGGTTTTTTAACACCCACACAAGCAGTCACTTGTTTTGTTTAATTTCTCATCCCTCAGTATATTTCCCTTTGCCATCCAAATGTGTTGATAATTAAACCTGACTCACAGTTCATGGTTTCAACGGCTAAAAATTAGAGACACAATGTTACAATTTAGCATAACTTCCCTGCAAAGTTCTCATTTCTTAATGACCTATACTACAGTTGCTGTGGAACCTGTTTACTAATGTTTACACTCTCTCTGTATGCATGCCATACGTTACTCCTGCATGTCCATTTCTGTTTCCCCTTTAGCAAGCTCCACACAGTGCAAAATTTGACAGTACATTTGCTATGTGAGAATTGGAAAAATATTAAGCTGGTGCTGAAATCACTTACCCAGCACACTCCGGAATTTCACACTGGATTCTAAATCCAGGTCCAAATCTATGCAGATTTCAGGAGGACAAACCAAAGATTTCATAAGCATTTCTCTTCTGTGACAGGATCAATCAACTTAACCTTTGTTGACAGCAATAAATGATGGAGTCCTGGGGTCGTCGTCAGGTAATGTCTATTGCATGCGCAGAAATTTTCTACATTTCTTTGAGATCTGATGCTCACATCTAGCATGATTAATTTAATCCTCGTTTGAAAATACTTGTAAACACATATGATGAACTTCAAGCAAAGTCCATTGGAGATAATAAAACTTAAGAACTAGCTAAGCATTATATACCCGGCTGAACAAAATGCAAAGTTAAATGCAATACTATTGAAGAAATAAGTTAGGGTTTTGGTTTTATTGGTAGTGGGTACCCAACAGACAGTACCCATCAAAACTTAATTCTCCTACCAGTGCTTGCAATGAAGTTATGAAATCTCTTCCCTGAAAGCAATAAATGGAGAAGAAAAAAGAAAAAAAATTGAATAGGTTAAAAAAACTTCATAAAGCAGCAGATTATACTGGAAGCGAGATGTTGTCTTTATAGCTATATATTTCTTTATAGAAATTTAACCCAATTTTCTCAGTTTTAAAATGGCAATAATGTAAAATATTTGTAAGGCACTCAGAAACTACAGTAGTGAGTGTTGTAAAAATATTTATTTTGATCAGATTATATGTGGCAGATAGGCCAAAGATTGAAATATTTGGTCATGGAAAATCTACACACATTATTATTGCAACTAAACAACTCTTTTGCCCATTGGTCTAAGATGAGGTACCCGGCAGGTTACGATGCAGATGCTAATAAAGATGTTGACTACAGTATGCTTATGTCTGTTCAGTGGATGAAAAGCATGACAATTTTCTAATGCTATCAAGTTGCCTGTTTCCATGAGAATCAAATCCATGTAATAAAAACAATAAGCAAGATCTCAACAAGGTTCTGCACCTGCAATATCCTGAGATTTCTGAAAGGGAGGAAGGTGTTGACAAAATAGATACTATTTTCAGACTTTTACGCAATTACAGTTATGCTGCTGATTTGTTGTTGTTATTTCTTTCCACTTACCATTGGGGAAAAAAGTATCCTATCAGTGCTACTTTTGGCCCTTAACACCAAATTCTTAGCTGGTACATTCAGTGAAGTTCCACTGCAAGCAGTAGCTTCCCACATATTTACACCAGGGCTGTAATCCAGATGAGGATTTTAAATCCTCACATCTGCTGGTCTGTGATAACTGCATGATCTTTTTGTGATATCTTGTATCTGATACAGACTAGGCATTTAATAACTTGTATGGCATCTAATATGTCATCTTGTTACAAAAGGAGACAAAGCTGAACAGACGATTATCTGCAAGCTCTTATTTTAAGATAATCAACAAACTTCCACAGTAATTGCATCCTGGCAGCACTCAAACAGCAGACACCGGACACACAGAGAAGCAGTGATCCTTCTCTGTTCCCCAGGCAAATGAGCTAAAACTTCACAGGGACTCTCCTGCCTTAACAATCACAGAAGAAAGCCAGACAGCGAGCATTAGCCTTTGAGACCCTTCTGCAGTTACGACTGGACTTCCCTGTGCTGAGCTTCTGCATGGCTATGCTTCTCTTGTGTTCCAGCACTGCCTTTCAGCATGCTGGGGGTGTTCTTGGGGCAATGCTCCCATTCTTGACCCCTCCAAGGAGTTTGATGCTCCCAAAAAAACATAATAAAAGACCAGCCTGACTTTGCGCATGGTCATTAGGTGCTAGGATCTAAATGGAGGGCCCTTTCCAAAATGGGAGCCTGGTGTACGACCGCTGTGTGTCCTTGCTGTAAAACACAAGAAGTATCTCCTCAGTTCACCTTTGCTCTTGCCTTTGTCGCTGCCATTTCTACATTCTTCTCTCCTCAGTTTTTAGCTCTTCTCTCTAAGTTACAATCTTATCCTATCATTGCTATATTTGTACACTGTTTAGCACAATTGGGCCCATTCTTGATTGGCTTTTAGAAATTACTGTAACAAAAGTGATTAATAATGATATTAACAGCAGCAGCCTTTCAGACTATGCATTTTACTGGATGATAATTCAAATACTAACATTCTGCCAAGAAAGCTTAAACTAAAAGGTGTGAAATTAGTCTGCAATTTTCTAAAGAACATATAATTTATTACTTGCATAAGCAGGTGATAATGCTTATAAAAGCATTTTCAAAACTGTAAATGTGTAGAAAAAAAATTTTGTAAACTAGACCTTTTACTTCACAATTAATCAAAAGATATTTATGTAAATACATTATTACTCAGAAGTTTGACTCCAGCATCATGCAAGACAGCTTTCTGATGCATTGGCTACTCGATACCAAGCTTAACAGTAATACTTTGATCTTCTCTTTAGTTTTGGTGAAGATAGTATGCATTTCTGTTGTTTAGGCTGTTTCATAAATCATATGAAATTTTCTGTGTGCATGGCTGCGTTACTTACCTGAATAATCAATACAGTGAACTAAGAATATTATAGAGGAATGTAGGATTTGCATTCAACTTCAACAAGTATTCAAATGTACAAGATTATAATCATGGGGTGTTTTTGCCTCTCAGCCTTGAAGTTTCATGATTCTGAAAGTCATTTATGAGAATACTGCCAGGAAAAGAAGACATAGGGAGCAAAGTAAATTAATTGTATAAATATTTTCCAAAGTGTTTTTGCAAGGTTGACCAGATACATTTATTTGGTAAGATGTCTTAAAAATTCCTGTTGTAAATGCACATCCTCCATACATCTGAAATGCAAAGTCACTATTCTGTTTCTGAGGGTTAGAAAGTTCAGCAGGCAAAAATCCATTCACATGGTAGATTTGCATTTAAATTTGATTTAATTTAAAAAGAGAACTTGTTTTTGCTGTCCTGTTTCATGTCTACATCAAATTCCAGTGGTAATCCTCTTTTCAGTCAATCTTATTGCGGATCAGAATTTATAGCCACAATTCTCCGAACGTGTTCATACTTATCTTTATGCCTAAGTAGTCCTGCTGAGTTCAGTGTTTTACTGTTATGAAAATACTTAAAACATGCATGTAGGTGTGTGTAGAATTGATTCCTTAGTTGTCTGAATATCTTTGTTCACTTCAGCAGGCCTCTAGTGACTCCACACAGCTGTCTACTCACAGAAAATCAAAGAATAGGTAGATAAACTACTTTAATGAATGAGTGAAATGAAAATCTTCTAATCAGATCTTGCATTAGCATCAATATTAACCTTTTTTACCCTTAACATTCTTAGTACCATTTCACAATACTTGTGATACTTGCTGAAGACTGTACAAAGTAACGAAATAGTGATATTCTGTACTTATTTTTGCTTTCAAAAGGGTCTTTAAACTTTTAAAGAAAATATTTCTAATGAATATTCAGTTATGCCTTGCATTTTTTGGGCTGAAATTTTTATTAGAATCAAATTAAGTTCATATATAATTTAGTTACAGCAAAACTCTCCTCATTTGGTAAAAGCTGCGGCAAAGTTTCAGACGATTACTTATTCTGGAAGAATACATAGAATTACATAGATGGCGAGGGAAAAATTACAATTGGAGTAGAATTTTAAAATAAACAGCTAGCCAAAATGCAGCTATATAATGTTTAAGATACAGTTTATTCCCTGGATTAGTGAAAGGAAAGAAAGAATTTTAATTGCAACTGTTATCTGTTATGTATATTAAAAGCTTTCCATTTTCACTGATGACAACCACAGCATGCATGCAACTATTGACTAGAAGCCTTTCATGAGGAATGGATTAATAGCATTTTTCCCTCTGGTAGATATAAATATTTTATCTATAGCTCAGGAAAACTTCAGATAGTTAAACTGTTAACTATATCATTCTCCTTTCTCCTACCATGCTACTCCTCCCAGAAGTTTTAGAGCAGGAAAGTCTTACAAGGGTGGATATCAGTTTTAACTGCAGTATAGCACATTCATTATATGCCTTGACTTTCTAAATACCCCCTTGTCATATGGTCTTCTTGTTCTTGGTGCGTGTAATTAAAAGCATAATGGAAAGCAGCCCAGTCTAGCTTCAAAGGGAGGCATAATAAGGTGGATTCAGCATGGCTGTATTATCCAGATATTTACCCATCGTGCTACATTCCCATCCTTACAGCTATGGGAGAAACCCTGTTTTCACAAGAGTTGGTGCAAATCTCAATCCCGTAGAATAGTTTGAAAAGGGTTTTTACTTCTGGTCTAAAAGACAAAAAATGAGTAATTTGAATCCTTGGAGTTTTTCAAGACCCAGCTGGAGCAACCTGATATAAATTCAGTGTTGACCATGCTTTGAGCAGGAGGTTGGACTAGAGACCTCCTGACATTCCTTCCATCCATAAGCACGCAGCTGTCCAGGTCTCTGGCTGCAGCGAGTGCCACCAGCTAGCGCTGGAAACGGACAACAGCAAAGGGAATAACTGCATAAGGTGCGATCAGGTGGACTATCTACTCTGCCTGGTGGCAGAGCTAAGAGAAGACGTAGATAGGCTACGAAGCATCAGGGAGGCAGAGCAGGAGATCGACTTGTGGAGCCGTGCCCTGACAACCCAGGAGTGTACCCAGGAATAACCTGTAAAAAAGGCCTGGGACCAAAGGGCACTAGTAACCTCCCCCCATCGGACTGAAGGAAGCGACGCAAAGGAAAACAGTGAGTGGAAGTGGGTCCGCAATCGGGGCAGGAGGCGAACCCTTCCCTTGCCCACCACATCTCCACAGGTGCCTCTGCATAACAGGTATGAGGCTCTGGATGTGGAGGACAAGACGGTGGATGGTGCAGGGGTTGACCCATCCACATTGGAGGAGGCACAAAGATCAGAAGGATCTCCCTCTCATATTACTACCAGCTCCACAAGGAGGAAGAGACGAGTCATAATTGTAAGAGACTCCCAGCTGAGGGGAACAGAGGGTCTGATATGCTGGGCAGACCCTCCTCTCAGGGAAGTCTGTTGCCTCCCGGGAGCACAGGTCAAACACATTGCTAGGAAACTTCCTAAACTGGTCCGACCCTCAGACTATTATCCTCTGCTGCTCTTCCACATGGGTGTGGACAAAGTTGCAGTAAGTAGCCCGAGGGTAATTAAAAAAGAATTCAAAGCCCTAGGACAATTAGTAAAGGAATCTGGAGCACAGGTTATCTTTTCATCACTCCTTCCAGTGGTGGGCAGAGATGTTGAGCGACATAGGCAGACTCAGTCTATTAACACATGGCTCCGAGACTGGTGTCACCGCCACAACTTTGGGTTCTTTGACCACGGGATGACATACACAGCACCAAGCTTGCTGGCATCAAATGGGAGCCAGCTTTCTCAAAGAGGGAAGAGGATCTTTGCCAGGAGCTCGCAGGGCTCATTGACAGGGTTTTAAACTAGAGGTGAAGGGGGAAGGGGAATCTATCAGGCTAGGGGAGGATACACAATGGTTAGAGGGATGGGGGAGCTAGTAAGAGCCCTCAACCTGTTGCCCAGCAGCATGCAAGGGACACTGCAGCAATGTGGAAGTCTTGCGGAAGGGAGCTGGAGGCGCCTGAGGTATCAGGTGCCAACAAGAAAATACCCATGAAACACCTCAAGGGAAAAAAGGGGTGCTCTGCTATCAAGGTAACGAGGCCGACAGCTCAGATGAAACGCCTCTATACAAACGCACGCAGCATGGGAACCAAACAGGAGGAGTTGGAAGCAATCGTGCTGCTGGAAAGCTACGACTTGATTGCCATCACGGAAACTTGGTGGGATGAATCCCACGACTGGAATGTAGCTCTTGATGGCTACAGGCTGTTCAGAAGGGACAGGTGAGGAAGGAGGGGTGGGGTCGTTGCCCTTTACATCAAGAAAACATTGCAGAGTGAAGAGCTGTCCGTGAAGAATAACCATGAGCAGGTTGAAAGCTTATGGGTAAGAATGGGAGAGAGAGGCAACAAAGGGAACCTAGTGGTTGGTGTCTACTACAGGCTGCCAGATCAAGAGGAGCTGACAGATGAAATGTTCTTCCTCCAACTCCAGGAGACTTTGCGCTCGCAGGCTGTCGTCCTACTGGGGGACTTCAACTACTCCGACATCTGCTGTAAAAGCAACACGGCAAACTGTAGGCAATCCAGCAGGTTCCTAGAATGCATTGAAGACAACTTCTTAAGCCAGGTAATAAGCACCTCTACCCAAGGGGATGCGATACTAGACCTGGTGGTCACCAGTGCGAGTGAGCTTGTTGGGCATGTCAAGATCGGAGGCAGCCTGGGCTGCAGTGACCACGCGCTGGTGGAACTAATGTTACTGAGGGAAATGGGAATAATGAAGAGCATAGTCAGGACCCTAAATTTTAGGAGGGGAAATTTCCAGCTCTTCAAGGAAATAGTCAGAAGGACTCCCTGGGAAACGGTCCTCAGGGACAGGGGAACAGAACAGAGCTGGCAGCTCTTTAAGGATGTATTCCACAGAGCGCAAGAGCTCTCGATCCCCAAGTGTAAGAAGTCGGGCAGAGAATGGAAGAGACCGGCATGGCTGAGACAAGAGATGCTGGTCAAACTAAGGAAGAAGAGGGAACTGCACAGGCAGTGGAAGCAGGGACTGGCTTCCTGGGAAGAGTATAGGGAAGCTGCCCGGTTGTGTAGGGATGGGGTCAGGAAGGCCAAGGCATAGCTGGAGCTGAACTTGGCAAGGGATGCAAAAAAAAACAAGAAGGGCTTCTACAGGTATGTCAGCTGGAAAAAGATGGTCAAAGAAAGCGTATCCCCTCTCATGAGCGAGACCGGCAAACTGGTAACAGCAGATGAGGAGAAAGCTGAGGTACTCAACAACTTTTTTGCCTCAGAATTCACTGGTAACCTCTCTCCTCACCCCTCCCGAGTCGATGGATGGCATGAAAGAGACCAGGAGGGTAAAATCCCTCCAGCTGTAAGTGAAGACCAGGTTCGGGACCTCCTGAGGAACCTAAACGTACAGAAGTCCATGGGACCTGATGAGATGCATCCCAGAGTCCTGAGGGAACTGGCTGATGTAGTTGCCAAGCCACTCTCCATGATATTTGAAAAGTCATGGCAGTCAGGGGAAGTCCCCAGTGACTGGAAAAAGGGAAACATTGTGCCCCTTTTCAAAAAGGGTAGAAAGGAAGACCCTGGGAACTGCCGACCTGTCAGCCTCACCTCTGTGCCTGGGAAGATCATGGAACAGATCCTCCTAGAAGCTATGCTAAGGCACATGGAGGCCAGGAAGGTGATTCGAGACAGCCAGCATGGCTTCACCAAGGGCAAGTCCTGCCTCACCAACCTAGTGGCTTTCTATGATGGTGTAACAACAAGAGTGGACAAGGGAAAACCAATGGACGTCATCTATCTGGATTTTTGTAAAGCCTTTGACACATTCCCCCACAACATCCTTCTCTCTAAATTGAAAAGCCATGGATTTGATGGGTGGACTGTTCGGTGGATAAGGAATTGGTTGGATGGTCGCAGCCAAAGGGTAGTGGTCAACGGCTCAATGTCCGGATGGAGACCAGTGACGAGTGGAGTCCCTCAGGGGTCCGTACTGGGACTGGTGCTGTTCAATATATTTATCAATGACATGGACAGCGACATCGAGTGTACCCTCAGCTAGTCTGCAGATGACACCAAGCTGAGTGGTACGGTTGAGACACCAGAAGGACGGGATGCCATCCAGAGGGACCTGGACAAGCTGGAGAGGTGGGCCTGTGTGAACCTCATGAGGTTCAACAAGGCCAAGTGCAAGGTCCTACACCTGGGTCGGGGTAATCCCCGGTATCAGTACAGGCTGGGGGATGAAAGGATCAAGAGCAGCCCTGCTGAGAGGGACTTGGGAGAACTGATAGATGAAAGGCTGGACATGAGCCGGCAATGTGCGCTGGCAGCCCAGAGGGCCAACCGTGTCCTGGGCTGCATCAAGAGAAGCGTGGCCAGCAGGTCGAGAGAGGTGATTCTGCCCCTCTACTCTGCTCTGGTGAGACCTCACCTGGAGTACTGCTTTCAGCTCTGGAGCCCTCAGCACAAGAAGGACATGGAACTGTTGGAGCAGGTCCAAAGAAGGGCTACAAAAATGATCCGAGGGCTGGAGCACCTCTCCTATGAGGACAGGCTGAGAGAGTTGGGCTTGTTCAGCCTGGAGAAGAGAAGGCTGTGGGGAGATCTGATTGCAGCCTTTCAGTACTTAAAGGGACCCTATAAGAAAGATGGGGACAATCTTTTTAGTAGAGACAGCAGGGACAGGACAAGGAGTAATGGTTTTAAACTAAAACAGGGTAGGTTTAGGCTGGATATAAGGAAGAAATTCTTTACAATGAGGGTGGTGAAACACTGGAACTGGTTGCCCAGAGAGGTAGTGGAGGCCCCGTCCCTGGAAACATTCAAGACCAGGTTGGACAGGGCTCTGAGCAACCTGATCTAGTTAGTGGTGTCCCTGCTCGCTGTGGGCGGGTTGGACTAGATGACCTCTAGGGGTCCCTTCCGACCCAAAACTTTCTATGATTCTATGATTCTATAATGTCTGTATAATTCTGTACTATACTGGCCTTATTAAGTCATCATGATGCTGTCTATATGTTGCAGTTCACATGCCCATGTTCCTGTTTCCTTCTATTGGCTGTTTCCTGTTGTAGATGTTTTCTACAGAAAGTGGTCACAGCCTTCTCTCATCTCTTTCTCCACAATAAAATAAAAACCTTTAACACACATCTACTGAGCTGTAGGAAACCTCCAGATGACTGTCCTAGAAGAATTTAGATGTTCACAGGAAGTGTTGACTGTGAACTAATTCTGTAATTCTGTAATTCTGTTTAGAGTGGCACCCACCTGCTAAATTGGAATTATGCATGAAATGTACCTTTTCATTTTGTTTGTTTTCAAAACTTTATTAGGCCTTGAGCCATAACAGTACAGCAATTTAAGTCATTCTGATAAAAAAGGAAAGGAGTGGAACCATGCCTCACTCCTATGTTGCATTGAAGAACCTTCTGAGTTCACTCAGTCTTAAGGAAACATTTGCTCATTTGGCCCAGAGAAAGTAAAGCAGAGATAGAGATACAATGACAGTATTGAATTATAACTTTACGTGTTGTTGGCTAAGAGAATAGCATGCCTTGTCTATGCTAGACTGATAAGCTAACTAGTCCTAAAGGGCACTGGACCTTTGGAGACTTGCACAAACAACTAGTATTCTACTAAAACACTAATCTTCAAAAATACCTTTGTTTTTCTCAAATAAAAGTTCATAAGCATAAATGTTTCCTAATAAGTGAATAGTAGTAGTTCCAAATATCAGAGAAATGAAACAGAAAACTACACACAAGCATATTGATGAATATTCCTGGCTGGCTTAACACAGCTGTCATTGACATTCAGCACTCATCACTCACAATGGAGATTCAAATAGATTACATAAAATAGATGGAGAGACAGATGATAGATCATTCACTGAGAGTCAGCCCCTACAGGGAGAGGGCTTACATTTTTCTGATTTTTGTACTCCCTCATGATAAAGGTTACACTGGAAAGAAATGCAAACTATCTTCCCGTTCAAGTAATAGCAGGGTCTAACTGTGACTACTTTGATAGATTTAAATGAGATGGGAAGCATCAAATGTTATAGTTACCTAGTGTAAGACTTCACTAAAAAAACTAAACCCAAAACAGCAAAAAATCCTCCACAGGATACTCAACAAAGCTGCCCCTAAAAAAACTTTCCCATTACACGAAATGAGATTTGAAATTCCAGATTTGTTTTCAAACTGTATTGGAGAAAAAAAATACCAATGACTTAAAAAGCTAACAATGAAACAGAAGTCATTGAGAACACACAATGGCCTTACAATACAGCACCAGCCCAAGATGTGTAGGAGCAATTCAGAGCCTATTGAATCTTAAATCTTCTTCCCTCGTATCTCAGATGAGCAGTCATTAATGTATTGAGTTATTCTACTTATACCTACCAACCTCTCCATACAGCTAGATTTGAAATATCTTCGTGGAAAGCAGTTCATTGTCAAACCAAATACATTTCCGTGTTAAATTTAAGTTTTAATAAAGTTTTAATAAAATTAGGCTTCTAACAACAATCCAACTAAAAGTGCTACTGAACGTGAACTATGATTTTATCATGAGGTAAACTCTTGGGTGACTTGGTAAAGCCAACTGGAGTCTGAAGCATTCCTATCTCTACTTGGATTTCACAGAGAAGCTAATGTAAGCAAATGCTAATCAGTAATGTTAATAAGTGTCAGTTTCTGTGAAAACATACATTACTGGTAGTGAAAGAAAATTGCTAAATTGATTGGGCTAAACCTGGATAGCTGCTAGATATTAAAGTTGGTATTGGATGTCTGAGTTAGTGTTTTGCAGGCACAGAAACTTACTGAAATATTTTGGCATTCAAATAACGAGAAAATACTTATGTACTGTTACACAACTCATTAAAAAATAGCATCACTCTAGTACACTGTTCTTTAATGAACCCTTAACTCCCTGGGAGTCTGTGACTGGGGTACTCTAGATCTTTCATCATTAAGACAGTATTTTGCAGCTCATCTCATCACCATAGTTTTAATGGTCTAAGGAATACGTATATGTGAAACTTAGGGACTCTAGAGGTTTGTCTGGAATATATAAGACTATATTCAGATGTGGAACTGGAATCAGTCAAGTTCATCATACACACCACCCTATCTAAACAGGGCTTGAATCAAATTAACAGGGTATAAACTAGCCTTAGAAAGCAGTAATTATGCCAAGAAGACAGCCAAGCCAAAACAAAAATTAAAAAAAAATTCATTGGCTGTCCTGTTTTGTTTGTAGAGATAAGAATAAAAACCTGAATTTCCAAAGTACAACAAGAGAAAATGTGGAAAGGTGTTGAAAAAGTGCTTTCCTTTTTCCTAGTGACTTCTTTTGCCTGGTAGATCTAGTAAGAAAGTCAGACAGAGATATGAAGGCTGTTAAGAGGATTAAAAGGAACAGAGAAGAACTGAAAGGACACAAAAAGCTCTCAGAAAGTTGAACACTGGAGGGATAATTTTTACAGACAGGTTAACTAGAGCATAAGTCTACAAGCAGCAGAACTGTGCAGACTCCATTTTTGAGAAGGGGAACTGAGCAGACAATTTGTACCACAAGCTAAGCCCAGGAGCCCAGAGATGGCAGAGTATCTAATTATTGACCAGACACAGCATACGTTAAGGAACACAAGATGTAACAGAGGGACCTAAGTTATATGAATAGTGAGGAGAGACTGTTCAGCAAGGTTCGCACCTACTAAATGCAGGTTTTCTATAGAGAAGCAAGGCCAAGAGTAATGCAGTGATTAAGTCCGTATTCTATTTTTTTTTGTTTTGAAGACAAGAAAATTTTACTCTAACATTTCTGTAAGTCTCTTTTTCTTTTCGCAACGGTTCCTATTTTGAAATCATGAGGCACAAGTATGCATAAACTTCCTACAGAGAAAGAAGTAATTGCTGATAACATTAAATAATTCAGGAAAATCTTCATATACTTTACAGTACATAACATCTGTAAGTTTCTGAGCTTGTACTTCCTCATCTCTACTGAGTTTTTTAAAAATTTACTCTTTATGATTTTATTCTGTTCTCTGCTACTTGACAAGGTACCACTTAAAAATAAAACCTGTTGCAAAATCTATGTTAGCCCTCCTAGGTTTTTTTAGCATTTTAATTTGCCTACAGTGCAAATATATGAATTTAGCTTCTTGTTCTGAAAGATCATTTGAATACTTTTTAAGGACCTATGAACTGTTCACTTATTCCACTATTATTGTCTTCACAACCATTTTTCAGTTGATTGGTTTGTGCTTTACTTTACTGCAATGTTTTGCCTGTCCATTTTTACAAATGATAAATCAGGCATGGAATAGCCATCATTTTGTATTCAGATGAGGCAGGAATAATGGAAAAACCCATGACATTGAGTATTTTAACCAACTGATCACTTTGAAGAGAGCCAAAACCACTCAGTATAAACAAATTAAGTAGGATAAAAGTGAATTTTTAAAATACTTAAATAAATATATTTCAAACAGGTAACTTTTGAAAATGAATAATTTTGAAGACAGGAAATTTCCATTTGTAACCATTTAGAGCAGGGCAGCAATAAACAGAGTGGCAGACACTCTCTATTAACACCCGCCCTCCCACCTCGGGAAGGAAAAACAGAGAAAAAGGGAAAGAGACTTACAAATTGAATATTAAAACAGCTTTACTAATAATGCTAATATTATTAATAATATTAATAATAAGAGACATAAAACAAAATATACAAGACCAATACTGACTTTCCCAGCGCTGGGTGTCGGGGTGCTGACGTCCCACCAGCAGCTACCAGCAGCACCAGGAAGTCCCTGACTGGACTCAGCAGTAGATGGGAACTGGATTCAGGAATGCACGGATCAGAATGTGGATCGGGATCGCAGGCAGGACAATGAGCAGGGTCCTCTTCAAAAGCCAGCCATGGACAAAGGGAGACAGACCCTCGCGATCCCCCAGCTTTAAACTGAGTATGATCCGTATGGCATGGAATACCACCCTGGGCAACGTTGGGTCACCTGTTCTGTCTGCCTCTCCCTGCAAGTACAACCCTTTACAACTCCTCACTTGCAGGACCTAAAAGGTCTATCAGTGACGTTGGCTGCTGTAGTATTAATTATAAACATGGGCCTGTTCTGCATTTTATTCCTACTGTTAGCTCAGTAAAACTATAAACATTAGGTGCTGTCAGCTTTGGAGTGGACACTGTCTGCAAAATATGCAGCCAGCTTCAGGAAAATGCAATTACTTAGCAGAATTTAGCTGCAAGGAGGGTTAAAAGAGAATCGGTTCTGTCTTAACCAAAACCAGGACATCAGTTTTTCAAACTACCCTTGTCAGGTTGGTCGACTTCTGTATACAGGTTCATTCAACAATTCAGAGAATTGAAATAATATCCCGTCTATAAAATGTTTTCATAAGCATGCTAGTGCAACTACAAATTTTAAGCAAAGCCCAGGTGCCCCTAGAGTAACTCCATAGCAAGTTTGCATTGTTTACAAGCGTGCATCTTGCCTGAAAGCCTACGTGCCTTATAAAAGGATTGTTCTTCTTCTGAAAGCTGAGATTCTGGTTACCCTTGTCTGAGCGTGCAGAGCAGCGACTGGATTGCTAGGAGGCTGACGCAGCCCCTGAGCAACAGCCAGGAGAACGTAGATACCTGGCACCAGCAGAGTATGGGTGTTAGCACTAGCTGGAGCTCAGGATCAGTCTGGTGACACACAGTGAGAAAAACCCAGATCCTCTGAAGACAGTACAAAGATCCTCATTGACTGCAGCGTTGCCACCGCTTAATTTGCTCCTCTGTTTCCCAGATGATAGAAGGACAAATCTGCGTGTCCCTTCTTCTCTCCCACCAGTGGAATGAAGACTAGTCTCACGGGGAAGGCAATATTGTATTTAAAATCTCCAGCCGTTGTCACGCATGAACATACGCAATACTACCATGATTTATCAGACCTCTGTAGTTCCTACAGACTCTCAGTGATACGATTTGTACAGGAATGGTCCTACTACACAGTCATAACTTCTAAAATGCAATGGAGTCCAAATAACAGTGTGTAAGGATTAAGACTTCTTTACCTCATTTCATGATCATTTTGCTAGTTTTTATGTCATCTAACACACAGACTTTATCTTGAAGTCCAAAAACAATGTCAGTGACTATGCTTCAGACATTGCAGTCGTATTATTTAACTTATTATAACTGCAACTTAGATTAATTATTATTATTTTTCACTTTAAGCTTAAGACATAAAAAGTAAATATATGTATGTAATGTTCATATATACACAATTTTTCTTAATCAGCAACGTGGCTACTGCATTTTTATGGGTAAATTCTCCAGAGTGGAATTGTTTATTTACAATTGTGTACAGTGTGTGTTTTTTCTTAGGTCAGCCTTTTTGATGCTTTTATTCAACAACATGTGGATTCTCTTTTTACCCTGTGACTTTCTGTAAGTTCATAGTGGACAGGATTTTTTTTCTGTCTTGCATTTTGTTTGACATTATACATTTTTGCACTTTGATAAGAGATTGCAACTACTAACCTAAATATTGATTACTCTGTTTCTGCAGTAAATCTAACCACTGTGCAGTACCTTGAATAAACCTAAATACCAGTTTTAAGTCTCTGAAAAATAAATGCAGTTTTGTTTATTTGTGGTCTTATCTGCATCTGAGCCGAAATATAGACTGTTGACCAGTGTTTATATTCAGACTTTTTGTGGCCATAAATAAAACTGTACACTTTTAGAACCAGTTGTGCTAGAACTCAATTATCAAATGGTAAAAAGTCACTGTCAATGCAGTCATCTCAAAGAGACTTCTGACACAGGAACAGCAACGTATCTTAGAAACAGACACGTATCACAAAAGGCTGCTCATTCATACTGTGTCTATACTTAAGTGAATTTAATGACGACATCTTGATGAGGGCAAAGCACTGTCAATCAACCTAAGACATGCAGGCAAAACCACTAATATTGCTAGTAATTAAATTTATTACAAAGGTAAGTCTCTCAAGACAGAAATTGGATCTAAATTCTTTACAGAATACAGCACGTCAAGATGTAATCCAAAATTAGCTTAACTAGCACAGTAAGCAGTGTAGAACCCACAACCTTTGTAGCATTAATAATACCAGAAACATTTCAAATCTGTGAACAGGTATTTCAGCAAAACTGAAGACAGAAGATTTCTTCTTGTTTTGCAGAAAGTGGAAGTAGTGAGAAGGTAAAACCATACTTGTGAGTAAAACCAATGACACGCTTGTTTCAACATTAAACTTCAAACAGGAAGTTGCTCTTCAGGCAGATGCACAGTTAAGGTGAAATATGCAGAATGCTAATTACCACAGGCTATGAGTAACTTCTTGGGTTTTCTACACTGTAGCAAAGTTTTGAAGAAGATTAGATCTAGTCTAGAAATGCCAAACTTCTTAACAGCAAACAGTTAAAATAAATGATGCCATCTTAAAATTCCCTACTTTATTTTCAGATTTATAACCGATTCAAAATATTCAAGAAAGGAAACATAGCTGCAACAATTGTGCTTGTTTATGCATTAGCTACAGAATGCTATCCTTTAACAAATATTTTTATTCAAGGAACAGCACCTACGCTCTTCCCAAAGCTGGTGATTTAATTAACCTGGAAACTTCTGTAGCTATTTCTAATAAGTGCTGAATTTCTCTGGTTGGACAGTAAACCTACCACAGCTAAATGTTAAGTTTTTTGACCCACCAAGTAAAGAAAAGCAAAACGACTCATTGGTCTCAGAGCACAAGCACCACAGAATCTTTAAGTGGCTTATGGACTGAATAAAGCAACACGAAAACCAAAATTGTTTATGTCTGCACTCACCCAAAATTGATACTGAAATCAATGAAGATACATGTAGATGTTCATAAAATATATAAATAATCTAACAAACAATATGACTGAAAATAGCTGAGAAACTGCAGCTAGGAACCAAACTGAGCAGCAGCACCATTGGTAGCTCAAATTGGTATAGAGAGAATCAGTGTTTACTTGTAAAACTATGATGTTACTTTACTAGACTTGTCTAGAAGTAAAATTTGTATTGATATGCAAAATTCTGCCCTTAGAGGCATCTATAATTCAAATCATACATGCTGAGTTCACAGCACATAAAATGCTGTTTCACTATGATCTTTATTATTTTAAATATATTTATTACTTGTACTTAAGTTTATCCAACATGAACGTATGTGGCATTAACATCTATGCCCGAATATACACAATAACCCATAAAAACAAACTGCAAATAAATAGTGCTCTTGACAGCTAAATTATAGAAATAGGGAGCAATGGAAATTTTGGGAAATGTTTAATAGTGCATTTTACAGCTCTACTCATTGTTTATGTTGCCTTTCAGTGTCTTTCAGAAAATGTATCTTCATCGGTAATGGTACTCATAGCAACAGGCAAAGCTTGAAAAAAGTAGCGTGTCCCTTTTCTTATGGAGGTTCAGGAGTTGAAAATCATAATAAAAACATTAAAAATTGAAAAAAGGTAAGTACAGACGGGAAGAAAGAAACATTTCTGAAGTTCTGAAATGGAGATCTGTGACAAGGAGATTTACAGACTGATTTTTATGTAGGTTCTTGTTCAGAAAGCAAAAATAAAAAGTCACATTTGGAATATGACTGAAGAAAATCATCTCTGTCTTCTCTCAAAATTGGAAATGGTGATTTGTAAATGAACAGGATACTATAGCTCTGTGTGATTCTCGACATGCCTTTTCTGAAGCATAACCTCAAAGTGACAATGAAGCTCACAAAAAAAGAGAATCAGTCTCACTCCCTAGAAAAAACTCTTGGAAAAAGAGACAAGGATGGACTCCAGGTACTGGCAGGTCATCCTGTGCAGAGATATAACATAACTATGACTAAAGGCGGCTTCACTTGAATGAGTGAGGTTGCATAATCTTAATCAGTTGGCCGAAAAAAGAACTGGGTTTCACTGAACATACTGGTAAGCACTATTATTCAGACTTCATTTAATTTAGAACAGACAGCTTCATTTTAGCTACATGAAGTACAATGCCATTTTAAATAAATAGGTAGAGATTAGTGACTGAATCAAGGTGAAGAGAACAGAGGAAGACATAGACAGAAGTTCAGAAGGAGCTGGAATAGAAAGAATAGCAGCAGCAGAGCTGTTGTCATGCGACTGTACTCCAGAACAAGATCTGAAACTGCAGTCTGTTGCAAGGAAAGGCAGCAGAGCAGAGGAATGTGATACCTGGATAGGTAGTTTGGACTAGAGGCAATGCTTCCTCTTCTTTTCTAATGCTTATCTCATCGTGGTATATGCTGTTAACTAAAATATATTAATCTCTTTCCGGAAGGAATGCAACTACGGGTCCCAGCCACCATCCTAACAGCTACGGAGTCTGACAAAAGAGTTATAACCAAGACAGCTTGAGGCATGAACAGGCTTTTCCCTTGGTGAGAGATACTGTCCAAAGACTGTTTTATTGTTCTTTTCTCTTAAAGAACTATTCCGCACTGTTAAGTAGCTGTGATCCCAATCTTTGTACCTAGATTTCACAGAGAGTTTGGGGCATCTCTATGTTTGCAGAATGCAGTGGATAAAGCACTGGCTTGTAACTTGAGAAAAGTGGATTCACATGTTGATCTGTCACAGTCTTTCCTCTGGTACTAAGAAAATGTCTCAGTCTTTTAGTATTTCAGCTCCCGTTTGGTAAAGCACAGGGGTCAGTACAGTGTGACACAAGGACAGGAACATTAAAAGCTCTGAGGTGGACAGCTACTCCATGAATGCATGCTATAAACACGTACAAGATAAAAAGATAGAGCTATAACCTCTTAGACAAGCAAATGTCAGTAGTAATTGATATACGCCAGCTAGTAAAAATACTAAATAAACAAAGTGGAAGTCCATAGTAATAAGTACAGGAGCAACTGTGGGAAATACAAGGAAATCTGATTATGCTAGATAAATAGAGGTATTTGGCACAGAACTACAGAGGTCATCTCAGAGCAGTGGAAACATTACCTTATCCTTCCTTGATTTTTAATTATCTCTAGCTGGCCAGAGCTATTGGGTGTTTGAGAGAATTATAATGCTTTCAACTGCAGTTTAGGTAGCAGTAGCAAAATCCATGGATTTTCTCTCTAATCTCTTCTTCTGGGTATCTGTTAAAGACATCATCAGCTAAGTTGTTAATTCTCCACGCTTTTCATACTATTCCAACTACAAAGTGCCAATTAGACATTATTTTAACAGAAAGGGTTGCTTGTTCTTAAAAAAACCAAACACGCACATACACACACAGAAAAATATGTAGATTAAAACCCACTCGTCATTACATTGACAAACCAGAGGATCTATTCTAAAGAAAGAGACAATGAAATGTAGAGGAACTTCATGTTTGGCACTTTTCCAGGGATTCTGTTAGTGAGCTCTCTAGTTTGAATAAAAAGAAAATACCATATTCATTATATGTTATTAGCAGTACTACACAGGACTGTACTCCTCAGTGAAGAATCTTTGGAAAACCATCTTCCTTTTCTGTGGAATAGATGAAGGGAGACATTTTGAATGGCTACTTTTTAAATGTGAATATGGTTCATTGAAAGGGGATTAGGAAATGCTAGGAAAGCATTAGGAAATGATGAATTCTACACCACTCAAGCCTGCTATGAAAATAATAATTAAGGATTTTAATTAAAAAAATCAGACAGCTTCATGCACTGAACAGGTTCTGCATAAAATTTCCTGGAAATCAATGCTGTACTTCATTATATGATGCAAATTATAACCTTTCATCTTTTAATACACAACATATATATTACTTTAAAAAAACAGTATTAGCTAAGTATATTTAAAAGGATTTTTTATAATGGAAAACTTAAAAAACACTCTGAAAATTAATGAAAATCCATCTCAAACTAAAAGAAAATAAAACTCCAAGCAGAATGTTGTTGAAGTAAACTCTGTCTTGACATCTTGTCCAGGGTATATTTTACCATATTTTCTAAAAACATCCAAAAATAATTTTCAAGACTCAATGGATCTAAGAACCTAGTAAATTTCATGTTCAAATCAGAGAGAAAAAGTTATTGTGTTTTCAGAATGTTTACTTTAAAAAACCTCTTGGAGTATGAAAGCTTCTCATTCAATTATCTACAGTAAAACTCCAGATGACTGGTACAATTTTTCTCTTTAGAACTCTTTTTTCTGAGTGTAGGGGTCTTCTGAAAAAGTAATGTTCTATACAAAATGCAGATGAATTGGATCCTTAGGATCTCTTAACTGGGGTGTCCTGGGTTTGGCCAGGACAGGGTTAATTTTCACCAGAATCCAGGAAGGGGCACAGCCGGGCGGGCTGACCCCACCTGGCCAAACAGAGCAGGGTATTCCATAACATGTGCCGTCATGCTGGGTTCCGGTGGGAGGGAGTGGGGCGGCGGGAACTCACTCGCGGCTCGGGAGCGCGCAGCAGCGGCAGTTCGGGAGAGAGGCTCTGTTGTGCGGTCTGTTTTGTTTTGTGTATTCCCCTTATCTGTGTCGTTGTTGTTCCTGTTTCCCTCTGTTTGCTGTTCTGTTAAACTGCCCTTATCCCGACCCACCGTTTTCTGCCTGTTTCTTTCCATTCTCCTCCGCATCCCGGCGGGGGGAGGGGCGGCCACGTGGCGCTTTTGTTGTCGGCCGCAGCCAAACCAGAACATGGGGTCATTTCATTTTTATGTCTTGACTAGTACTCTGATAAACAGGTTTGGTTTTTTTCCCATTGTGCTTCCCTACAGCTGGCAGACTAACTGTCTGGGTACTCTTAATCTTGAAAGAATACTTTACATTTTCTTAAGAAGAAGTTGGGTCAGGTTTTCTGAATACAGAAGAAATTTCCTTTTTATAATTTACTTTAGATTAATCATTTTGTACCTCAATGCCTCACACCCAAATATGTTCCAGTGAAGAGAACAGATGAAAGCAGTAAAACTTTACTCAGACTATCTCTATGAAAAAAAATAATTAATCTGTGTGATCTTTATTCTAAAGAGTATGAAAACTTTAAAGCCAAGAGCCAAAAAAGGCAGAAAATGCTATAGAAATTTACTGTAGGCTACCTTCTTTCCTCTACTTCCGTACAGTCAAGACAGATGCACTCTGTATAATGCTACACTGTAAGTGATTCTCCGATGTATTTTCCCAAGGCTTGGCTGAATCTGAAGGGCTGGAGAATTTGAGATCTGCTGAGATCTCTTGAAAGTTATTAAAGTATTTCTGAAAGGAGAAGTCAAAATCAAAAGCCCATTGTAACTGAAGCCTAGACTAGCTTTCTGGACTGACTATCAGGTGAAAAAACAGACTGTTTAAAGTGATATTTAATGCTCCATCAATAAACTAATCAATAAGCATAAAGAAAAAAATGACTTTTTGACCATTAGAATACTTCAGCTTTTCTTTGTTCAAGTTCTATATGTGCACAAGGCATTAGACTCAAAATCTGTATTAGTTGAACCCCTACAGCTGTGACACTGACCGGCTTAGCAATTCACCAGCTTCTACTCCCTTCATATACCCAGCCCTACCATAAAGTAGGCTAGATTCAGTTTCAAAAGTAAACTGCTGAGCCTGTCCTTTTAAATATAAATAAAAGCACATTTAAATCCACAACATCCTGAAATCTAACCTTTTAACACAACAGCAGCAAAAGCACTCTATTAAACAGCATACCTCCCTACGAATTGAAATCCCTTTCAGCAAAGGTTGTTAAAAATCCAAAGGGCAGTCTTCTACTTACATCCCTACTGATTTTTCACAGCATCTGCCAGAAGTGAGCAAAACACTCCAACAAAATAGCAGTTAGCAAAGTTCACAAAGGTCATTCTTATGGAGGTGGCGTCCAGTAGTGAAAGGACAGACTATAAAAAGAATCCCAGACTGTACTCTTCTGTGACATCCTAATTTTTACCAGTAACCATTTATAAGAATTTTTAAGAGAAAAAATTGTAATAATATTTTGTTGCTCCAGGTATTTCTGAACAGAGAGATATTTCAGAAAACACTGATGAAATCCGAAAGATAATCACTGAAAAGGTGACCAGGACAAAGGATTTTTTAGGAAGGTGAGCTTTGACAAACAGCAAGCATCCCTCAAGCAAACTATTCAGTATAAATTCTATAGTAAAGAGAATATTAGTGATGTTGAATACTTCTCACGGAAAGCACTAAGGAGAAATCACGTCGCTATTCATGGCACGGAAAGCATTTCATGAAAGTGCCCCTATGCAGTAATTACTATACCATAAAATAGCAGTGCTTCATTTAGCATTGATTTACCTGGCATAATGAAAAAGAAACCATGAATGAAACTTGGGGTTAATTCAGGGTCGAGGTGGATTCTCCAAGCACTGTAATAGTCTTAAATCATGTTATGATTTGGAGCTTTACTAGAGTGTCCCAAAAATGGTTCTGCAATACTCATTTTGAAGGTGTACTAGTGCTCTTTTAAGTTTTCTACTTTTATTCTGTACTTTTTTGTTTGTTCTTATACTCTTGGTCACACGCTTTGCTCTTCAAAGCTTTTTATTCTGTGCAATCCCATGCTGTATTATAAATTTCGCAATTTTATTTTTTAATTTACTTCATCAGACACAAACTTTCACAGAGATGTTTATTTTAGTTGACCATGTCTACTAAATAGCCATATGAGTGTGATGTTTCTCCTTTGCTTTGTCTCCTTTTTAATTTGGGAATCTCTGGGGATCCTAAACTGTGATGAAGAATTTATTCCCTATTTTTCATCAAGACAAGGATTAATAATAAATGTTTGTTTGTTTCTTGATATTTCCTGAGGCCCAGTGACCACTAATATTTTAGTCACTATTATTTGATGATTCAGATATAATTATTTTTTAACAAAGTCATTTAATTTAATTTTAACTGAAGGCAATCTTTCTATCTGACTAAGTTTTAATCAACAGCCCCAAGAATAAAATCAGTAAGTACTGAGGAACTATTTTGTTAAAGTTTGGCCTGACTGAGCATTGTGTTCTGTTCAGGTGTAGACAGAGGATTCCATGATGAGCACTTTGTGGGATGCTATAATATCCTTGATTCTGTATCATTTGTATTTTCTGAATCTTTTTGATCTTTCTAACTGAAAATGTAATGGTAGTATGCTTATATTGATACTACTGTGACTGGAAACTACTGGATGAGTACCTCCACTTATTCCTTTCCCAAGTGTAAAAACTTCTTTATACACATACACTTCCCAAATCAAATAGCTATTCTGTTCTCCCTGTTTAAGGCATACACTCACTATATAGTGCATAATTTCTGGAATTAGACTATTTGGGGAAATCACTATTCTGTAAACATTCTCTTTTATTGCTTATCATTGAGACACATCTATTTCATGTTCTGTTTTAACTTTTCCAGTAGGTATATACATATTTGGATTACCTCTGACTTTTTAGCCATTACTTACGATTTTACTGACACAGATTTTTCTGCTAGGATGGAAATACAACCACTGTGGTCACACACTTCCTGGTTTTGATCTGGCCTATAAGTACTAAACACAAATCAACTTGCATCATGATATTTTCAACCTGGCTGAAACTGATAAATCCTAGAAATTTTACACTGAGAACAGCATGGATAATGAAAAATGTTTCCTACAAGTACCATTTCAAATTTTAAGTGGATTTAATTCAGTCTTGCTCAGCTTGTTTTTTGGTTCACATTCAGCAAAGATTTTAGGAAATACAGTGACAGAATATCCTAAAAAAAAATAATCATTGTGTTGTTGGCATTTGTGAAATTTGCAGAAAATAAATTCTGTTTTATGAAACCCATTTGTGCCAGAAATGCGAGTTTAAGAGGCTGGTCTTCTTCGAAAGATAAGTAGATATAATATCTACTTATTTATATAGCTATTTTGTTGCTTAATTTACAATTAAAATTACCAGAAATCTATGTTGAGTATTAGCAATATTATATTCAGTAACTGAATACATTGAAGGAGCATAGATATAAACTACAGAATAAACATTCACATTCATTATTCTCCATAGCAAGCTACTGAATCAATGAACAAACTGAGGAATATCATTATGTGTGCTTGAACGACATGTTAGCAAACAAAACATCTTGCCAATGGCACATTTTGAAACAGAATCAGTATCCTGATTCACAGTCTCCTGTGACAGCCAACAGACAAAGCTGCTACTAAAATGCTCAAGGTCTTTATTTACTTAGTTGTACTAACAGTATTCTTGGGCATTAGCTCAAAATGAATATGCAGAAGATTATTGCTTATGTCCCCAAATTATCATTTGCTCTGAAAACTTTTGTAGAGCAAAGAAGTAATTTGTGTGACTATGTGCCTCCTTCTGGAAATAAACGTCTACACTTTAGTTGCAACACAGTAAATCATCACATAATTACAGTTAAGGAGAAGCACTGAATGATTGGTATCAGAAGGGAGACAAAAGTACTTCCTGAGAAAACCCTTTATAGAAAGCTACTCAGGTAGCAGTCTGACTTCACAGACTTCAAGAACTTTGTGCCTTGCAGGCTGACCAGAATGTGTAATGACCATTCCATTTCATTTTCTCCATCTCCTCTTTATTACATGGGTTTATATATATTTTTTTTTTCCAACAGCTATAAAGAAAGCAGAAGTAAAATATAACTTTGTAATCACTCCTCTACTGTGCTTGAGTACACACACTTCTTTATTTTAAATAAAAGAAGTATTTGGAAAATAAATCTGATTAGGTGAATAAAGTAAATTAATCTCAGAACTCAGTTATTAAAAAATGTTAAGCATAAGAATACTGTTCTTTTACTATAAATAATTGTTTCATCAGGAAAGAGAACTGAAAACTGGTTCTCTTACAAGATTTAGCAAAATGGTCTCCTGAAATGTTTTCTCACCGAGAATTCTGGCCAAATCGTTAACTATACGAAGCCTGCCTTTAAAATTCAAAAAAGTGGCTCAGAGACCATGGCTCTAGAACTGAAGATTCCCGTCTGTTTTTGGCTTTACAGTTTTCTATGACATAGTTAATGTTGTTTGATAATGCCCTGATGTATACATCTTACAAATGTACTGCTGCATGCTGTTATGTACTACTTTAGATATTTAAAAAACATGGAAGATACTAAATTGCAATATACAACTGAAATACTCAGGGCTACTTGTCATATAAGGCATTAAGTAGATCCCACTAGGGGTGTTGAATCCATTGACAATGTCTAGTCTTTAAAAAGATGTAGATTAACTCAGTTATACTCTCTGGGGCCTAATGGTTTGGCAGACTGATGGTGCTGCAAGAAGCTCAGACATAAGGTAATTGCCTCTTTCTCTTTTTTAATATATATCAGCAGTTACGCGTTAAGTAATGTACCAGTAATAATCCAGCCTTTTCTCTCAGACTTAATGTGACCAGGTATTATCCTGTATGAGATTCTTTTTGCTCTTAGATGTTGCAAATTTACTTTGTGTCAAACAGAGATCCTTGTTCCCTTCTGTTAGTGTATTGTGGTCTGTACGAGTCCCTGTTACGTTCGCTACTATTAGAAGGTAATACCATTATGTTTAAGAGGAGGAAATACTAGAACAGAATAAATTAATCCCTGGGAAAATGTTAGTAATGTTGTTGTCCACTGCACAATTTTGATTCACACATAGCCAATGTCCACTTGAACTGTGCAATGAATAGGATATTATGAGAAAAAAATTTGTATAATCTCCTACTATCACAGCTTTGAAACAAGGTAATTCCTTCTGGATTAAAACTTTTCTTTCTTATTGGTATTGAATCTTCATTTTCTGCTCAAGGCAAGAGAATTTATTCTTCCATGCAAAAGCTTTTTCACTTTGTTATCACCGTTGTTTTGTCTATAAGACTGTTCAGTAAAACCTACAGATCTGTAGAAAAATTCTCTCTTTGTTGGAACTAATTCTGGAAGTAACTATAACAGGTCTAGAAGCTGCAAATAAGCAGTGGAAATTACAGTGGAATTTATCTTCCAGACATGATTTTCCTCAAATTCTTGTATTCTGTAACTCACTTTGAAGTTTTTCTCTATCTGCTTCTGTCACTGTCAAGCTCCACTAGATAGTCCTTCCCATGGCAGTGAAGAAACAAAGTACTTAGTTTTACAGTGCTACCTCTGTAACACTGGAGAACCATAAAGTGGGCTTCACCTGTCAGGTGGATTCCTCTGTTTCGAGAAGAGAATGACATTCAGTACAATGAAAAAGAACTTTTTGTCCTTCTTATATATTCGGAGAATGCTTTCTAGAAATGTAAAGAGAACAGTAGAATGAGATTGCCAAGGTTTTCCATAATGCAGGAAACAGAAAACACCAGTTCATTCAGTGGCATTTCCTTACTCTCTTTGTTTCACAGAATTACAGAATAATTTGGTCGGAAGGGACCTTTAAAGTTCATCTAGTCCAACCTCCCTGCCATGTGCAGGGATATCTTTCACTAGATCATGTTTATCAAAGACCCATCCAACCAGACCTTGACTACTTCCAAGGATGGGGGATCCACAGCATTTCTGGCCAACCTGTTCCAGTGCCTCACCGTTCTCATGGTAAAAATTTTCTTCTTTATGTTCAGTCTAAACCTAGCTTCTTTCAGTTTA
Source organism: Opisthocomus hoazin (assembly GCF_030867145.1). Classification (NCBI taxonomy): domain Eukaryota; kingdom Metazoa; phylum Chordata; class Aves; order Opisthocomiformes; family Opisthocomidae; genus Opisthocomus; species Opisthocomus hoazin. The sequence continues at coordinate 72,044,708 of NC_134415.1, forward strand.
AACCTATTGCCCTTTGTCCTGCCACTACAGTCTCTGGTAATTAGTTTTTCTCCATCTTTTTTGTAAGTCCTTTTTATATATTGAAAGGCTGTAATAAGGTCTCACTGGAGCCTTCACTTCTCCAGGCCAAACAGCCCCAACTCTCTCAGCCTTTCTTTATAACAGAGGTGTTCCAGCCCTCTGACTGTTTTTGTGGCCCTCCTCTGGACCTGCTCCAAGAAGTCCGTGTCTTTCCTATACTGTGGGCCCCAGAGCTGGACACAGGACTCCAAGTGTGGTCTCAGGAGAGTAGAGAGGGAGAATCACCACCCCTGACCTGCTGGTCGCACTTCTTTTTATGCAGCCCAGAATACGATCGGCTTTTTGAACTGCAAGTGCACATTGCCAGCTCACATCTGCCAGTACCCTCAAGTCCTTCTCAGCAGGGCTACTCTCAATCCAACCCTCAGTCTGTATTGATACCGGCAGTTGCCGCGACCCAGGAGAAGGACGTTGCACTTGGCCTTATTGAACCTCGTACAGTCTACATGGGTCCACTCCTCGAGGCTGCCAAGGTCCCTTTGGATGATGTCCCTTCATTCCAGCGAATCAACTGCACCTCTCAGCTTGGTGTCATCTGCAAACTTGCTGAGGGTGCAGTTAATCCCACTGTCAATGTTGTTGATAAAGATATTAAATACTATTGGTTTCCGTGCAGACCCTTGAGAGACTTATCACTGGTTTCTACTTGGACACTGAGCCATCCACTCTTCGGATGAGGCCATCCAGCCACTTCCTTATCCATCTAACAGTCCATCTGTCAAAACCAAATCTCTCCAATTTAGTGGTCAGAATACTGTGGGGGGCCATATCAAAGGCCTTACAGAAGTATAGATAGTTTACATCCATAACTCTTTCCTTGTCTACAGATGCAGTTACTTCATTGTAGAAGCTCACTAGATTAGTCAGGTGTCTAATAATCCACAGCAGAGTGAGGAACATGTGCTGAGCATATCAGCACAGCTAGAATCCCTCTGCAGAAGGAACGGGGAGAAACTGAGCCTCTAGGCAGAACCCCGCCCAGGTGAAGAGCATTGCTTCTTTCCAGAACACTTAATAATTTGCATAGGTATTACCTCTCAGGCATTTGCATTGATGGAACCTATGATAGCACTGCTAAAACCCACATCTACCTCTCAGTCATTATGCTGTCCAACCTTCATTCCTACTGAAATCATTATTCTGTTTCAGCATAGTGCTGTTAAGCAGTCCTTCTATCATTATTGTTTTCACCAAAAAATGGTTTAATTATTATCTTTTGAAATTACATCTTTGAACAGACACTCCCACCCTCAGAACAGATGTTTCACTGCCTGCATCAATGGCTCATTTATTGGTTAATGGTTTAGGTTTACAAGCAGAAATGAATATGCTCTTGCTGAACCTACATTAAGATTAACCCCTCTCATGATAACAAACTTCCATTTCCTGTCCTCTTCGTCCACCACAACTCCTGCATCCCACGTAATCTGAATTATTTTCCAAGGCCTGAAACCACACAACCACCTATTCCCCTCACCCACTTCTAAACCTCACTGTGACTCTTGAGAGTTCTAGGACACACTTCCACTTGTGGTGTCCCATCTGTCTAAAACTTATTTCCTCTTCTCCCTAAGCCACTGAATCATTTCTTTAAATCTCACCTTAAAACCTCCCTGCTCTCTTTAACCAATGATTCACAACCTCTGGAAAACATTTTAGTGATATCCTTTATGAAGCATGCACAGGAAAAAAGAAATTTATTGTAGTCTTGTTGAAGCAAGCTATACTTGAGGTACTACTGTGACTGTGGATTAAGGGTCCTATAGCATCCACTCAAGATAGATTGACCCTTGCAGAATCTATTGAAGTCTGAATTTTTACATCCACTCACTTGAACACCTCATAGCTACACACTTGCAGGCTTATAGGCTGTTGTCTTTCTTCTTGCCTTTGAACTCGTAACTTTACTCCTGATGTCAGATGACACCACTGAGTTTTGCCCAGCTTCCCCAAGGTGCCTATTCTGAGCCCAGTAGAACCGAAGAAAAGGATGCAATTCTCTAATCTCTCCCTCCAGTGACCAGTACCCTGTCCCCCATCCTGACTTTAGATGCTCTCGAAAGAGATCACTAGTAGAAATGAAAAAATCATAACACTCCTCTGTTGATCCAACTAAATGAAGGATGAAAGTTTCGTCATTGTTTCCTTATCTAAGCAGTCTGTGGTAGACGGCAGATTCAGGTGTCTATTATAAAATCTTAGCAAGACAATTTGGTCTTAGATTGGTTCTACTGAATTCAATGAAAGGATACAGGGAGGCAAACTCACAAAGCCAGATGGGCTACACTGTGAGAGCGAGCTCTGAGAAAATATGTGTGAAAATTAGTAGGCCAGTGTCACACAAACAGTATCATCCAGAAACTCCTGTGAATGGTACCTATTTATAAGGCTGGTATTCCTCCCCATTCACAATGCACTCATCATTGTAGCAGGTAATTTACTGTATTCCTATTCAAAAGGCCATTTAAATCTAGATTTTTTGTTTAGCTCAGCTAAGCATTTTATGCTCATGCTAGTTTTTATGCATTGGAATACTCTTAGGATGGAACTTTTTATACTCTTTATTTAACTGACTCTTAATTGAATTTCCTTTTTTCATTTTCAAGCCTTCTGTACTGGTCAAAGCATTAGAAATGGAAGAAGAGAACTCCAGTTCACATTCACGCAACTCCCAAAGTTGTGACTTGAAGGAAACACTCTAAATATTTAAAGCTTGCAGTATATTGTTCAATATTTATAATATATTTTTTGGAATATATTTAACTGTGTGCATGTATAAAGACATTATACATGTGGACTCACATTTTCTGCATATAAGAAATCACAGAGACAGAAACACAGACAGAAATGTTAATGTACTAGTTAGCATCACACTACAGCACTATGGATGGTAGCACAGGGGTACAAGCAAAACCTGTCTCCTGAGTGATTACTGGTACATGAGGGAACAGTATGAGAGGAAACAGACTTCGCAGCAGCAGGTACAGATTCACTGGATTTATTTTCATTTGACATGAAAATACAATTTTGTATGGGCAAATTTTTTCAACTGCTGTCTATCTCAGAGAAGTATACAAGCTTTAACTGAATTAGCAGTCAATTTTGATAGAAATATTGTTATGCAAATCTATTCTAACAAAAGGTGTTCTGAACGATGGCTTTCAGATTTGTTATTCTGTCTTTATAGACCTACAAATGGAGAAAAAAACAAACCCAATGTATGAAATGAGGATTTCATTAATACTGTATTGTACCAGAGAGCACAGTAATACTGAGTCCATGTATGAGGGATAGCTGAATAAGGAAAAGAAATGGATTAAAAATATAAAGGTCCAAATCCTTACTTTTATTCTTTTATTCATCAACCCTACATTTCTTACCGTGTTGTCATACTTCATTTTCAACTTGGACCAGAATTCCTAGGAGGGATATACATAACAGATGGGCACTCCAGCAACGACGGTTAATAACAATAATGTGTAACTGTTATAAATCATGGATCTGTTGGGGAGGTCCAGTGTATCTAAGTTATAGCTAGCGTTTATTCTTGCTGTGAATCCCTGTAATTCTGAGGATGCTGTAATTCTTTAAACTTTCATTTCTTGAAAGTTCATATTGTTATACATTTTGTGATCATATTGACTTTCAACTTTTGTAGGTTGTTACCACTTAATTTTTGCAGGTGTCTAGGTGTCTCAAAAGCATAAGTTAATGTAAAATATTACAGAAGAAAGTTAAACCAGGATATGTCTTTGATTTACAAAAATAGTTTGGAATGCCTTTTTTTTCCACATGCATATCAGAATAAATAAATAAAATTAAATACTCACTCCTGTTATGTAACGAGGTCTATACTGGATGGTTCCAAATAAGCCAAGTATGACTATAATAATGTGTATAAAATTTGCCAGGATAGGTGCCCACTGATAACCAAGGAAATCAAATATCTGCCTCTCGAGCACGGAAACCTACGATTAAAAAGCAAAAGCATAAATAGATTAGAACAGACCAGAAAACATCCATTAGGGCATTTCCCCTTCCCATACCCAAGATAATTGCCCAGAGTTAAAAAAATACTTTGGTCAGCAGTAAAATGAAATGAGTTTGCAATGTTTCACCTCCTTTTAATGAAAGCTGCATTTCTCACTGACAGTTTACTGAGTTATATTCACTTAGCTAAAATATTCATGTGGGCAATTCTACTCAGATTCTACACTGTTCACTAGGATGCTATATTTGCAGGAGGAGAAACATAAATCATATGTTATATACACCAGCAAATGCTATAATGTTCTAGGATATCAACACTGAAAGTAAGTGGCAGGCTTATGACATCTGCTATGCTGCTTCGCTTCCATTCACAACCACCATTTTTCAGCCTAATTCTGTCTCTTTACTTCCACTATTTCCCTACCTTTTGATTTTTTCTCTTGCCTCTATCCCCAGCTATCCCATTAGCAGGCTTTTACCTGTAACTAAATGCATGCAACTTTTTGACCTAGTTCTACAGGCAACTTTAGTTTCCTCCTCCCAGTGTCTCAAATATCAGCTGAAATATAAGCTGTTTACCCAAGACTCTAGATACTTCATTTTAAAAAGTGAATTAAGCAACAGTCTTGGGCTATTGATGGCTGTTTTCAAGCAATATCACTCCAAGCAGATAGATCAGAAAGTAGAAAACCTGCATTTCTAACAGTATCAGTAGAAATAATTTCAGAATTCAAACAGTAAGTGTCTCTTCACTGGTGTTCAGACATTAAATCAAAATATGGCACTGCATCCCAACCATTAAGCAGAATGGCATGTTCTGATAAAAATAATATTGATGTGAATATTAGAAGGCAATGTAACGATAAAGGGAATTTAGACAGAATGGGTAAGTAGTTTCTTTGACACCGTTCCAACAATTTCACTAATTGGAATGGTGAATAGATGAGTTTCAAGAAAATGTGAATAATGAAAATAAAACAAAAATAAAAATAATTATAACATCAACAATGCCAATACCACACACACAAAAGCATGAAAGAAAAAGCAGGCTGTTTCTTTATAAAGTCTTATTAAATGACAGGTGATGATTTACTCAGTTTATATTACATTGTGGATTAATTGAATGAGGTGTATCTGACACACTCCATTCATTTAAAAATAACACCTTTTGAGATCAAGTACTAAACAAATAACTAACTACTGTTCACCACTGTTCTAGCACGGTACAGCTACAGGAGAGTTTTTCGATTTTCATGCCACAGTCCACTGATATACCGACAATTTCTTTTTGGAAGTAAGCAAGAAAACTTGCTATTAAAAAGACTACACTTGCACCAGCATTGCAAATGTAGACTGTTAATTATGTAGTACTTACTGCCATATGTTTAACTTTAAGATAGGTTGTATTGAGTTTGCGTGGCAAAGTTTTGGTAGCAGGGGGCCTACAGGGGTGGCTTCTGTGAGCAGCTGCGAGAAGCTTCCCCTGTGTCTGATAGAGCCAGTGTCAGCCAACTCCAAGAGGGACCCGCTGCTGGCCAAGGCCGAGCCCACCAGCAACAGCTGTAGCACCTCTGAGATAACGTATTTAAGAACGTGAAAAAAAACCCCAACCTGCAGCAACTGTAACTGGAGAGTGGAGTGAGAATGTGTGAAAGAAATTTGCAGACATCAAGGGCAGTGAAGAAGGAGGGGGAGGAGGTGCTCCAGGTGCCAGAGCAGAGATTCCCCTGCAGCCTATGAGGACGACCACGGTGAGGCAGACTGTCCCCCTGCAGCCCACAGAGGTCCACAGTGGAGCAGATATCCACCTGCAGCCCACAGAGGAACGCACCCTGGAGCAGGCAGACACCCAAAGAAGGCTGTGACCCTGTGGGAAGCCCACACTGGAGCAGGCTCTGGGCAAGACCTGTGGACCTGTGGAGAGAGGAGCCCATGCTGGACCAGGTTTGCTGGCAGGGCTTGTGACCCCATGGGGGACCCACAATGGAGCGGTCTGTTCCTGAAGGACTGCACCCCGTGGAAGGAACCCACACTGGAGCAGTTTGTGAAGACCAGTAGCCCATGGGAAGGACTCACTTTGGAGAAATTTGTGGCCAGCTGTCTCCTGTGGGAGGGACCTCACACTGGAGCAGGGGAAGAGTGTGAGGAGTCCTCCCCTAAGCGGGAAGGAGCAGCAGAGACAATGTGTGGTGAGCTGACTGCGACCCCCATTCCCTGTCCTTCCTGTGGGGGAAGGAGGTAGAGAAAATCAGGAGTAAAGCTGAGCCTGGGAAGAAGGGATGCTTGTGAGGAAGGTGTTTTTAAGATACTGGTTTTATTTCTCATTATACTACTCTATTTCCATTGCTAATAAATTAAACTAATTTCCCCAAATCAAGTCGGGTTTGCCTATGATGGTAATTGGTGAGTGATCTCTTGCTGTCATTATCTTGACCCACAGGATTTCATTATGTTTTCTATCCCCTGTCCAGTTGAGGAGGGGGAATGACAGAGTTTGCTTTGGTGGGAACCTGGCATCCAGTCAAGGTCAACCCACCATAAACCCTGGGGAAACTTGTCAGGCATATCATTTTGAATTTGAAAGTTCAGGGTTTTATGTCAACCACTGAATTCCTCTCTATAACAAAGATTCCTCTCACACAATGCATCCAGCTTATAGCCAGCCTAGCATTTTATTGTATGAATTTATTGACAGAAAGAGATTCTGGTCCTGCACCATCTAAAATCTTAATGGACTGATTTGTGCTATCCTACAAGTCTCCTTAGCAAAGCAATATCATAGAAGAGTTCCCAGAATCCCAAGACATAACATTCCAATTAGTGACAACGAGATGAATAAAGAGAATGAAGGCCAAGCTATATTAGGAACTTCATGGAAACTCAGACTCTCTGGGCTTCTAAGTTTATCACTAAGAAATATTTCCTTGACTACTGACATAGTCAATTACTTAAAGACAAATCTGTGGCATAAAGCAGTGTTATGTAGGTTTGTGTGAAGTCCGTTAGTGGTTTCAGCAAAAGGCCTGCTACACCTTAAGAGCTGTTAAACAGGTAACAAAGGGAAAATGTTCACTCTGAGCACAGAGCTCTTATTTTCATCAGCTGCACAAAAAGTAAATGACAACAGCAAAGCAGCAGCAAAAAGAGTCTAGACTGTACAAGTTTCCATTATACTAATAGTAGGGATTCAGCAGGCAAAAAATACAAGGGATGACGTAAATCATTCAACCAGTACGAAATCAGCAGTTAAGTATGCCAATTACGAAGCAAAATTGCAGCATGGTATTTAATTATATAAAAAAGTAGAAAACCTAATGTTGCTGTTGCAGCTTTAGGTTAAAAGGAAATTGCCCTATCCTGCATTAAACATGCTTTATTTTATTTCTTTTTGGTGAAAGACACAGTAGTTCGACCAAAACTTATTTATGGGGCTGTGTTGGATAAATGGCTATTTTGTTGAAATCTTCACTTCCCACACAACAATGTACTTCTGTTTTTGATGACTGGCAATTTCTTTAGTACCAAGCAACCACTCCCTCAGATTTTGTGGCCATGTTGAAACTTCTGGTGGGCGGCCCTACTGGAAAACAAGGCATACAAGGCAGTGAGTAAATATTGGCTGTGTAGAATAAGGAGACGAGTCTGCACCACCTCTGTACCTGTGTATCTGCCTCATGTTTGCCACCGGCAAACTTGCTATTAGACTTTCTCCTGCCACTCCAAGGAATCAGTTGTGTGTGGGGACTGTTGGATATGTGAAATGGCAGCATTCTGGTAGGCTGTGCAGAGACAAAATGCTGCAGAAATGCAGCTGCTGTTCCTTAGAAGATCAGACTACCAGAGCAAGGTGCATCACAGATTTATCGAATGGAAAATATAAGACAGAACTAGATCTTTATTACTACTTCCTGAAGAGATGAAGATGGAGACAAAACAAAAAACAACCCACAAACAGAAGAATGGTATGGGCTCACCACATGCAGTTACGCAAACAAAAATTTCATGTGGTCTGTGTTTCTAGAAGGGGAAAGGCAAAAAGTAGGACGAAGTACTGGCAAAATCTGTAAAAACAGTATTACATATAGTCCTTCTCTTCCACATATGCCAGAATCATAAGGGATTTCCTTACACAGCAAGAGAAAATATAGACCTGATTTTGAAACATTTTTTTCCTTTACTTTAAAAACTTATAATTTCTGGTTAAATAACTGCACTTCTTTCTCCAAATCATATCCACCATCTTCAAATGTTTAATAATTTTTCAAGGACATTACAGAGAGCAAGGAAAGGACTGATAAAGAAATATTCATCTTTAAAGTCTAGGAATAGATAAACAATTGTCCGTTTTCTTTCTTCTTCTAGAAACAAGAGTTTAGAACAAGACCAGGAAAAAGGAAAAATGGATCCTTTGGATGAAAACGTACACTATGGTAAGAAAAGAAAAATACGTTTTAAATTCAACTCCATTTTAATAATGCAGTGAACCAAAATGTAGGGTTAAGCAGAGTCAGTTCCTAATGTTAGAAAATAAACATCTGCCACATCATGTTCTAAGTTTCCAAAGAAATAAAATATCATAGACAGATTACTTTATGTAATCACTGATAAAATTATAGAAGAGTTAAGTGTAATTACAGTGAACTATTTTTACTAATGCATTATTTTTTTCCAGATTTCTGCTAGCTGTTTTAAAAATAAATACAAAATAAAATCAACCTGTGTACTGTCAAGTTGGAACAGCTCAAACTATTTCTGGATTCTTGTCAGAGGCTGGTTGTTAATAGGTTAACAGTGTTACTGACCTTGAGGGATCTAAGAATTAAATTTCCAGAGGATAAAGAAAACCATTTTGAGATGATTCTTAAAGAATATGATTGGACTAAAATTTCTGACAGGAAGCACAAAGGAGAAACCAGTCAAAAGATGATTTATAACACAAACCCCAAAATGGAAAATGACAAAGTGCCTTTCCTCAGAAAGCTCCTTGAGCAGAAACTCAACCACGACTACTTCATAACGAGGCAGAATCAAAACTTTGCATTGCTATAAATTAAAGTGCACACAGGCAGACACACAGAAACGGGTATGTATGGTCCCCGCCAGCCAGGGCCCTTGGACAACACACACAGTACAGAGACACCCAGTATGCTGGGGCCTGGAACAGGGTCGCACTCAACTCGTGGGCTCACCAGCTGAGTCAAGGTAACAGGCTCTCAGTTCACTCCAAAGGAAGAAGAGAGTATTAGCTTAAATAGCAGTGAAGGAGAATTAAGCAACTGTGGTTTATATCATGACTGGTGCACACTAAGAATGAGCTACAGAAATTAAGCTCTAATCAGTAACTCATTAAGTCCCCTCAGCTCAATTATGTTGCATCAGATGCTCAGAGCTTCTAACAATTTGCTTGTGTTTTTTAAGTTAGACACAGAGTTTTTTAATGGCTTTCAGTTCTAGGTACTACAGCATAGAAAGTTAAAAAGAGCCCAATAAATACAAGTATTTTGGGCCTGTGGTATAGGAAAGAATTCTAATGCTAAAGCCTACCTGTATCACATATAACATCCCCAGCTAACCCTTCCCCCAGCACTTCCATTATTTTGAGGCAGAGTGCATATATTTGTGTCATTCCTTAGAGAGGTTCATTTAATTTTTCACCAAAATTTCAGATAGTAACCTGAGATAGAGGGCCCAGTTACTCAATGAATTCTCCACAGTTACCCAGAAGAAAAACAGAATAATATTTTGAAAGTCAAATCCATACAAAATACACCTACACATCTGCGAGTGTACATGTGCATGTGAGTCAAGTCCTTACTGCAAGATGGCAGGGAAAGAAAAAATTATTTGAATTTTTTTTTGTAAGAAGAAAGGTGAAACTAAAATGAAGTTCTGTGAAGAGCTGTGAACACAATGGTGTTCTCAGCATCTCTAATGAAAACCATCACAAGCACAGGTAATTCAAGTTAAAATTAAGAAGGAATTACTTTCCAGTTGTCCATTAGTTTCTTAAAGGAATCACATACATAACACTAAGCCTCTGTCCTTAATCCATATGATGCTGCTGAGAGAAGGAATAGGCCTTCACTGTACTTGATAAGAAGGCAATCATAGTTTTTCAAAATCCTGCATAGGACCACATCCCTGCATTGTATTATGTACAAGTGGATTTCTGCTGTGACCTATTGAGGACAACAGGGCTCTCCACAGGTACAGAGCATATTCTAAGTCTCAGCTGCTGCCTTCTCTAACAGAACACAGTAATAACAAAAACCTGGTAAATATAAGCTTTCTACAGTAGGTTTTCTGTTATGTAGTAATGAGAGGCAGAACTGTTATCTAAATAACACTTCAGTTATTATTACTTATGACATGAAAATAAGAAAGATTCTAGCCAAAGCTGAGCTGGCGCAGCTGACAGTTGGTTTAAATAAAGATGATTTACTGTGCAATGAACATAACTTCAGGGTATTATATTCACAATTTGTAAACATTTAGACTCCATCATACATACATGGAGAGCCAGTGACTCAAACAATAACAAAATCAAAACCCTATCTTCCAAGTACTTCCCTGAAAGAATCACCTCCTGTGTGAACAGGAAGAAAAAAAGAGGAAATTACTGCCAGATGATTGATGAATTAGTTCTATTCTGGCAAAATATTTTCTCCACTGAAGTTATGAAACATCAATATCCATGAAAATGGAAATGACGGGAAAAAAACGGGGGAAGCTCCTAATTTTACACTGAATTATTTGGTATTTTTAATACTGCTTCCTAAAATAATTTTTTGAATAACCTTACAGGAACTATATTGCTGAATTATGATAAAAAACTAATCAAATAAGTGTTGCACTGAAGACATGTAAAATTTTGAAACCTGGAGCAAATACTTAAATTCATGACAACACTTCACATAGGTACACAGAGCTGTAAGATAATTGTCTCAGATGTCTACAGGTGGGGGTTTTTTTACCTTATAAGACCAAATTCACTTTTGCTACAAACTTAACAACAAAAATTCAGAATTTGTGAGATATAGTAAATATCAATACTCTTGAAACCAGAAGAGTATTTCATTTCATTCATTTGTCTTCAGAGGAAAGCTTTATATACAACTGCCCACCTGATCCCAATGACTAGGTTAAATAGGCTGGAGTCTTAAGTTCCTGCTAGAATTTAGATCACAAATCTTATTGTTACAGCAAATTTTGTGTGTGTGCACGTGTGTTTGTTTTAAGACTACAGAGTTTCTTGTTTCTGGCTAGCCAACAGTAACAAGACTGAGAATATATCAGAACCACATCCTTTTGCATGCCTGAAAGCAAATGTGAAAAACCAATCTCATGTAAACTGTTCTACCCACGAGGCTAAATATCACGAAGTTTGTATTTCAGCTACAGGCTCAACCTCAGTAATAATAACTTAGAGGTGCTGAGAATTTTAATCCCTATGGAGTATTTTATTTCCTGTTCATGAACACTTGTAATAACAATTTGTGCATTATTTTAATAAGACAAATTTGCACTCCATCAAAACTGTGAAGACAAGGATCAAATGTGCACAAAAATGCACATTCAAACTGACACACTGAAACAACTCATACTGATAATATGGGTCAAGTTACCTTTTTTCCTTAAAATCAAGATAATGTTATAGCACAATATACTCAGCTGTCAGGTCCCAGTTAGGAGTGTAATAAGCATTAAGTAAAATGTGCCCATGTGTTTTTTAGGAGCATTCAAAATCAGATAAGCACAACACCACCACCCCCCCCCCTTTATTAACAAAGCATTAGTCACAGAAGATAGAATATATAAGAACAGTTTAATATACCTGCTTAGATGTGATTTTTACTTTTAGAAGGCCAGATTTAGAGTGCAGGCCTGTATCACAGTGGCAGAGGTGTGAGTTTTGCCTCTTCCCGTGGTGCTTCTGAAACTAGAGAGTGCAAGGCAGACACAGCTGACGTCTCTTTGCGTGCCAGCTCAGGCGTGGAAGCAGTATAGAAACACAGTGCCTGCCCCAGCTACAGGACCCTGCTACAGAATTTGTGCCAGTTTACTGGTGTGAGCTTAAGATCGGTTCAAGGATTAACAAAACTACTTAAACATACTGAGAACCTAGCATTTACTGGAGGCAGTACTGTGCATTGTTAGCTTCATGTGACTACCTGGTACAAAGCCAGGTAGGTCATGAGCATGGTCTTGGGCTTGATGCCTATTTTGCTTATGTTATAGGTCTGCAGAGGCAGGCTAGCTGTGACTGTGGGCCAAGGAGTGCTCATGATAGATGGGTTAGTGACCACTGGTGGGAATAGGTTTAAATGCTGCTGACATGCTCAACCTCATCTTCTGTTCTGTCATTGACAATGGGAAGATCAAGACTGATCTCTCAGGAGTTCCCTTCCACCTCTCTGCCCTAGTCCTACTCCTCTCTCTCTCTGCTTCGCATCCTTCTTCTAGCAAGAGCATTGAAACCCTGGCTCCCACACCTCGTCTTTAAGGTGGCAAAATTCAATTTTACTGACACTACTGAGAAGCCTTGAGCCAGCTCTGAACATAAAAATACTTTTGAATTATGCTTTAATATTTTATAACTGCAGAATCTGAACTTGCCTCCGGTAAAGTCTGAAGGCAAAATCAAGCATTCAGAGAGCACTCAGACAGATTAGCCTTATCTAATACTTTCAAATTGTTTCTGTCTGTATGGAAATATTTGACAACAAAACAGGTCTTACTTGCATTCACAAAGATACAAATAGTTTCTACACAGTGATTCAAATTACTATATATTACATTTGTAAACTCAACAAAGATGTGATAACGCTGTTTGGAGTTGACAAGAGGCAGTGAAACCATCTTCTGTGTATGTTTCTTCAGCCAAAAATAGAATGTGGCTTAAGACCTGACAACAGGTTTTTTTCTAACGACAAAAAAAATTTGCCTGTACTCCTCAGCAGGAAAGGCACATGTGTAAGAAACCTCATTAGTGAAATAATTTTGAGTGGTATAGGCAGGGATCACTCACTATCTCATCGGGACTGAGACTTGTGATAATAAGAACTGAGCATTTGGTATCAGAGCACTATATCAAGTGAAAACATCTAATCCAGAGTTACTATGGTGGTTTTACTTGTATTCAGATATGTAGGAGTGTCCACAAAGCAAGAGAGAGAATGACAGCTAATCCTTGCCAGAACCACAAGGCACAAAGGGTTTCTTGCTTCGTAGTCGCTCATTCCGCAACTAAACCCGGATAAGCAGGATGTTGACTTTGTCTGACCTTACAGAAACCTCTCTCTTAAGATGCTTCTGCTGAAATATTCATTATTCTTATACGGAATATGTGAAACACCTATTACATTTTCATATCTTAGCATAACCTGAAAACCGACATTTAAACTATGAAGACCACTTTATGGAAGAAAGATAATTGACATGAGTTATAGTTAGAAAAGTTTGTAGCTGCTAAACTTTGCCTGTTACCAGTGTATAAAGCCATCCTTCCCTAGGGAACTCCAAGCAGTGTTGAAGGCAGCAACACATATTCTCTGCAACATGGCTACCTTAAGAGTCAGACTTGTCATCTGCTCTCTGCACCAGAGTCCCAGGGAGAAGCACAAGGTCTCAGAGCTCATCCTCCAGATGCCCAGTGGCCCAGGTCTAGCACCTTTAAATTCACCCACAGCTGGGGAACACCAATTGTTGTCTACAACCCAGTTCCACAAACAGAAACTTCTACCCTAGAAGTGAAGCTTTTTGTAAAGAAAATTGAGTATTCTCATTGGCTACTTCCAGATTGTTGATTCAACTCAAGAATTGTTGATTAGAGCCAGCCAATTTGCAGCAATTTTCAATATTTCACTGTTTGTATCCAGTGTGCTTTGAAACATGATTACAAGAAAAAAAGGCAGCATATGACACACTCTACACAGTCGTAGCCATTACAGGAAAATCCTAGATGCTGGGCAATTGGGTAGGGGTCCCCATTCCAAGGCCTGTGGATAGCTAGAGTAGTCAGTCAGACACTACCCTCAAAAAGATCCCATCAAGTATTTCAAGGAAAACATGAAGTATTTTCTGGTTTTATAAAACAGTATGTTTATGCAAGTGGGACCCTAAGCCTTCTGTTTGAAAGAAATACAAAACCCATCACCTGCTCCTGGAAAGCACAGCCTCTGCAATACAAGCAAGAAGTACAGATTACTGTCTCATTCTCTTGCCTCTTCCAATATTAAAGCTATAATAAAATTAAAACGCAGACTGGACATTCCCTTTACCTAGTCCTGAGGACAAATGTAATGAATAAAAACCGAGTCCATAATGACTGATGTACTAATACTGTATGTTGACCTCTTTTTAATATGCCAGTTCATGTATGCATACAAATATCTCCTTCTAAGTACATTGTTTCTGAAATATTGTCCATTTTCAGCCAAGGTTTATCAATCTACAAGGTAACAAATAGTGAAAAATGAAATACTATAATAAAGTTCCAGCTTAAGGGATAGTAAGTTACAAAACGCTACTCCCAGTCTGTTAAGATTGAAAAATTAAAAATGTGAGGGGCAAGGAAAAGGATAGATGCAAAGCTCTGACAAAAGACTAAACACACATGATGAATGCTTGCTGTATTCTATAGTACTAATAGGTGTCATTGTATCCTCATGATGAGAATGGTGTCAACATACTCCACTTCTGTGCAAGTAGATTGTCCAAAAAATAAAATGTAGTTGGAGGAAAATTAAAATGTTCACACAAAAGGGAGAAACAGGAAAGCAAGCAGAGATACTAGAGGGATATAAAGGGCCTTCTTATTTGCATAAATATTTACTGCAGTCAATAATGTTCTGTGATTTACACGGAGATAATTTACATCAACTAATCTGAGGCTAAACTCTGATTTTCACTAGGTGTTTATTTTGTGTAAAGGTTAGTGTTGAGTATCCTGGATTGTCTACTTTTTTATCCAAAATATGCACCCAAGCACAGTAGCAGTCTCTCATCAGGTATTTTGATGATGACAATGATGTTAAATACCTAAAAAAAATATTTTTTTTTTACTTTGCTTCTGTACTTCAGATGGTAAAATACTGATAAATAGTAGTATAATTCTCTATATTGCAACAAGCTTGACATCAGTTTGCTGGCACCAGTTGGTACCTTAATTATGTGACACAGGCTGGAGAGGGCTGCCTAACAAACCTACATAGTTGACATTATAGTATTTGTGGAAGTTTTTTGCTTCATAAAAGAGCCAATCACCTATAGTAAACCAAAAATTGCTTCATTGTCACAAATCATCATCTCCCCTTCTGCATTTGCCTTCAAATCTTCGTTTTCCCCACCTCCCAATTTGCTTTCTTTAATTCAGTGCCCACAGTAATTCTCCTTGGAAGCAGCAAAAGCTATAATCTAGAACTGCTGCAAGCTCTCCGCCAGCAGTGGCCTACCCCTGCCAATAGCTGCCATCATTCAAGTGGCACTTTCTGGCATGATAGCACAGAGTTGCAGCAATTTCTTTCTGCTTTTCCATACCTCATATCCCCAGCTGTTCCAAGGGGGTGATCACCTTGCTGGTTTGATGAGGTCTAGAAAACTCAGCAATAATTATTGTGCTGGCAGTGTTGAAGGCAGCTAGCATCACTAAGGCAGCAATTGGAACGCAGCCCAACCAACATAGCAGAATCTACTAATTTGTTGCACTGAATATTTTGTTGTAAGAAATAATCATGAGCCTTGTGATAAACTATGAAAGGCAAATTAAATTGCCTGAGCTAGACTCTTCTGCAGTGCCTAGTAAAAAAAAAAAAAAGCTGACAATTTTAGGTTAGCTGCTTAAATCTAGTCATTTTAAATGCTTTAGCTTGTTAGTAAATGACCTCCTCAAATTATACAAAAAACAATCATCTATCCAATCATGACTTGTTAAAAAAGAGGTGTTTATAATTGTTTTTGACCAATTTAGTGTGGATTAGACTAGGAGAGGAAGGCTAACAGTGTTCAATTTAATTTTATAACGTATGCTATTGTACACAAGATTGTAAAAAATGAAGCAGTGGAGCTTTTTTTCCCTATAATCATATTAGTCAGTGTTTTATATGATGTTTGTCTACTGACTTTATAACCCTTGCTAGACAGTAGCTTTTAATACAATTATTTGAGGGTAACTACAATGTTTTTTTCAAAGTGGATTCCTATTATTAATGACACAACAGGAAAAAATAATGTTTACATAACACCAAATGTCTGTTCATTTCTTAGTGGTGTAGTGACCTCTCTAGAAAGACTATTTTTAACTCAAGAAAAGATAATGTGATAATATTGTGTGTGCTGCTGCTTTGCTAAAGAAAGAGCATACCTTTATGCAATGAATGCTGCACCTGCTGGTTCCTGCTTTGTGTTGCATGGCACTATTTTGACTGGGGGAGTGGTTTATCCTCTGGTTTACCTCTAGTCCAATGACATGCTGATTAGAACTGCATTTACAATGAAGATGCAGGCAATAGACCTCCACGGCAAATAGTACAGTTAGGTGGAAGAGGAACTACTGTTGATGAGAACTGCTTGCTTTCTGAGGGGTAAAAAATAACTGAAGCACAGTCAACCTCTTTCACTCCTGCTGCTCTGTTACTGCAGCCAAGGAAAGAAAGGATCATTGCCCATTCAAAATGCCCTACTATTGACAGGTAGCTCTGCACTGGATAGAAGAAGGAATAGATAAAGCTTGTGGACATCTGGGAAAATATGAAGAAAAAACAGGCGTCATCAATTTTTCCCGTAATTTATCTCACTATACAAAGAAAATCATGCCAAAAAGTAAAACTCCAGGGTAAAGACAGCTCTGTATTGTGGGCAACTAACCAAAGTGCCAGAAGATTTCTGCCCAGAGCTGCCAATGGTTGTCAGTGTTTACGATATTTTTGACGTGATGTTCATGTTCTTTCTTTGTAAGAAGCTCAGGCAGGAACAACTGCTTCCTGCATAGCTGCCCTCCCCTAGCTGAAACCACCTTCCCTGCTCTGGTGAATGCGGCTAAACTGCGATACAGTCTTTTCCTCCATCCCCTGCCCAGAAGTAGGTTTCACCACACATGTAGATATAAAACCCTTACGGCCAAACAAGTAAATCTTCCCCTTGTAATGACACTGCTTTCCTAGGAAAGAAGAGATTGGTCCATCCCAGTCATAACTTCTACTTAGAAAGCAGAGGCAAGGTCCAATCTACCTAATTTAGGAGCCTGCCTTCTCTCTTCATTTTAGGTATTGAACCTCCACCAAATTTCTGATATTCTTGATGAAAGAATGTTGTCTCTGAAGGGCTCCAGAGGGAGATCTGGTCTGACTAAGTGCAGGTACCCATGTGAGAGAAACTGAATCTGATCCATCCATTTAATCTAAAAAAGTTATAATTATTACTAAATTAATTGATACAGCTGATAAGTCATTCATTGACGCTCAGGCTGTATGCTGTTTCTGGGACTGTCACAAATTACCCATGGCATTCAGACAAAACCTTTTAATCTCAGGGTAACACATTTAGGCAGTATTTAAATCCTGATTTCAAGATAAAGTCACTTGGAACTGTACAATTAATTAATTGCTTATAATTATTAAGTTCTTATCGTATTTAAATGTTTCTGAATATTTTATTTTGTGTATCAGTTTTATCTGTAAGGTGAAGTCTTTAAAAGTAAATATTAGTTTTCAGCATTATTATACACCAGACTTTCTCTTCCACCCTTGTAAAATGGGATTAGGAACCAGAGGTCACACCAGTTAATGTCCTATCAACAGTCAATGTGGTTGAGTATAAATTTGGTCAAATATTATTCAACCAGTTTCTTCTCTTGCTGTATTGCTAACTACAATTAGGTTAGATTGGCAAAACATTTTGATGAATATAACTTGTTGTGAGATAATCAACACTATTTTTGCTCAAGGATGTTAAGAATCAGTGGCCAAACCTTCACAGTATACCTGTTCTTTCTTAAAGCTTCGGCAACACTGAATGCTTGAGAAAGCATACTGTAAGAGGTTATGTGTGGAAGTTTTCTGACTATCCAAATTTGCAATGTAGATAATATTAAAATTGACAGCAAATTGTTGCAAAGGATATCACAACACTGAAAGACTAGGCATCAAAATGGCAGATAAAATAAATTCCTGATAAATGCAAAATTAGGTACTTCCCTGGGAAAGAATATCTAACATACACAGTGAATGGTTCTAAATTAAATATTACTACTCAGAAAAGCATAAAATTTTCATCAGCTCGATGATAAACAAAACCCAAATTTTAGAAGTCATTAGGAAAGAGTGGGCAATGAAAGAGAGAACTGCACTATCGGAGAGAGCACCACACTTGCAGTAGTAGACAAAGTAAAACTGCAAAAGTACAAAGAAATATAACAGTGATGATCAGAACGGTTGAGGATTTCTACTGAGGACAGAGTAAACCAATTAGGACTCTTCAAATCAGTAAAGAGAAAGCTGTAGGGGATATGAAAAAGCTTTTAAAATCAAAGATGATATAAAGTAAATAAGTTGGCAAAAAAGTTTTATTATTTCTCCTAGTACTACCAATAGACGCAGCCAGCTGCAATGATGTGAGAAAAACTGAGAACAAAAAAAGGAAATATTTTTTTACAGGATGAATAATGAAACTGGAAAAATATTGCTGCAAGCTTTTGTGTTTCAGACAGAAAAAAAATAGAGAATTTTACAGAAAATTAGTTCATTGAAAGCAGTTAAAAATGATGGTCTGGCAACAGCCCTTGGTTTAAGCAGTCTCATAATCACCAGTTGCTGAAACCTGAGAGGGTAAATTAAAGGAGTGGCCATGCTGTACAGGGTCCTGCACCGTTCACTAGGCAACTGGTACTGGCTGCCGCTTGAGGCAAGTTTCTGTGCTTAGGTGATCTTTTGTTCTCGTCTAATATGGCTTTTTTCTCTTCCATTTGAAGCAGCTTACAGGTTTTGTTCAATTTAAATTGCAGTGAAATTACTGCAAAATCACAAATTATATTAAAATTATGCCCACTGACAGCATACTAGAATAGATATGCTTAAGTTGCAGAATATTATGCCTTCAGACTTTTGAAAGTGTTAAGATTTAAACTGTGTCAGGAACAAAAACAATATGATCTAAAATCACATTGCCCAAACTTATTTATAAAATTACTTTTAAAAACGATCATTTCAGAGACATCCCCCCTTTAAATTTCAGTAACACTGCAGGACAGTAATCTCCTTTCAGGTCCTGTAAAAAGCTTCTCTCTAGTGGCTAAGGCGAAAGATAAGAACTAGGGGAGTGTAAGAGGGAATAACTTCCTTTATTTATAACTCCTTATCCATGTGTTTCCATTTTCATCTCATTGCACATGTTACCTAACCTTGATGTTGAACAACACTAGTTCAAAAATTTTGAAAAATACTGCAAACGGCTCCACCTAATTACATGTCAAGATACAGGGAGGCAAAGGGGGTGGGCAAAATTGAGGCACAAGTAAAGCATCTGTTGATAAAATGAGACTACAGGAAACCTTGGGCCTAGTTTGGATTTCTCCATCCTTTGGGATGGGTAACTTTCGTCTATCCTGGGATAGGTATTGCTGTGCTGATCCTACTTGGCTATTCCTCTTCAATTGTTCCGCTCCTCTGTGGTCATTAGCAAGCCTAAATAAAAAATAAATAAATTTGGAAGTCTGTTACTGTGTCTTTTAACCACAGATTCTTGTAAAAGGACATGAAACACCACTATCCTCATATTAAAAATAAGGACCTGAATAACAAGAAGGACAGGGACCTACCAAAATTCACCCAAACAACAGCTGAATACTCCAGCATGGAGAATAGCTGATGTGTCCTCAGTCCTGTTGAGAGCCCTAACCAATGAAGTACACAGCCTTTGCTTGCTCTGAAGACAACAGTTAGGTGGTACTTTCATTACCACAAACCAGAAGAGAGCTATCTATCTGTTTCTAATAAACATCTGTTACCTGCATTATTACTTGGCTCTAATAATGCATGCCATGAAAAAATATAAGACTGTGAGTTATATTAATAATAAGGTGACAGTGTTCCTGATGTTTCAAAAGCATCCAAAATACAAACACTTCCTTATTTTAATTAGCCTTTTAATGGGATGAACACTAGCTGGCATGGCACCAAGAGGTGACAACTCTGGTTACTGCTACAGGATACAACCCCACTCAAAACTGTCACTGCAGTAAGAACAAATCACTAAGTGCATTTTCAAATGAAAAAATATCACTCATATATGGCAGATTAGTGGAACACAATGCAAGCTGGACCACAAGACAGAAAAAGTCTTTTGCAAGCTTGAAGTGTAATGTTTGAGGAGAAAATACATAGCCTACGAAGCCTGAATAGGAAGAATAGAACAGCAGATGGAAAACTCCGCTGAGTGCTTCATCAACCACCTGCCAGCTACTGAATGGTGGCTAGTAAAAAAGCTACATCTTATTAAGCTATAAAACAGAAGGTGAAGATGGCACTAGAGGTGCAGCGCAGTAACTTTGGGTAACAATGTATAGCTTACACTAAGCATAAGAAATTCAAGTTCTGCTTTGAGAAGAGCAGGGGTAACTGAACTAATGAGTATTGGGCAAGGCACAAGAGACTTTGTTGCAAACTAGCCTTGTAAGTCTTCCTATACAACTAAGCTCCACCTTGAAGCTTTTCATACCTAAATTAGCAATCTGTCTGCTCTGGGCCACAGAACATGAATGAGACATTTATTTTTAGGCCAATAATTGTGGCAAACAGGTTGGATAAGGGAGTTTCCTCCCTGTATCATCTAGCTAGGACTTTGCACAGTTTTCTTGAGATGGAGGGAGCTGTGAGTTCTAGACTCCTTGACCTTCTATGATTACATTATGCTACACAAGTCTTATCTTCTTCGAAGAAGAAAAAAACAAAAATAACAAAATATTATTTTTAAGAGACCTCCAAACCATGATAACAGCACTTTCTTCTTCTTGTGAATCCACAAAGGGAAATGACTAGAGATAACAGAAAACACAAGCAGTACGCAGCCAGTTGGTACCAGAAGCCTATAGATAAACTGTATTATTGTAGCTATGATACAACAATTTCATTGCCTTGGAAATCAACAGTGATACCAACGGCAAACAGGTAATGACTAAAGAAGACAGAAATCTGGACACAGAAAATAATAAGATAAGGAATCAACCTTCTTTTCCTGTTATGTAAAGCCAGCAAACATGGATGTAAGCTGAACTAGGTGAACACTTAGTATTTGCAAAAAAGGTTGCTTATGCGCATGTCTAATATGGACATACAAATCTGAGCTTGTTATCTCTGTTTTTTAACCATTTGGGTCATTAATATAGGCAACATGAAAAATAATTCTACTTGTATCTAGATACTATGACTACCACAGCAGGTGGCCTAGTAATATTATCTGAGGGATAACATCATCAGATATCTCAACATAGTCAAAATAATATGAACCAATATACATATGCTGTAGGAAAATACTAAATTCTTTGCACAGGCATTTGAGATAGTGTTACAAAATTGTTAAAAAAGAAAAAGAGGTAAGGTGTTATGGTATGCGTTAAGGCGACATTTTTCATTCTCATTGTGTTTCTCAACTTGTGCCATTTCTCCATGTCATTGCACTCCTCGCTCTGTCCTGCACTGGTGGCAGCACATACAGCTGAGGAACCCCATGCTCTCCTGCCAGAGCCTGGCTAATCGGCTACTGCCCAACACAAGCTTGTGTGACTGTGCACTATCTGCTAGGGCAGCATTTGATTACTAACTCCAATTAAACTGTTGTAATTCCTTGCAAGCATATAGCGTAGACTGTCTCAAAAAATAGAGAGGTCATATTAAACTGTCCTATTAACTTTCCTTGACATTTGAGTCAGGAGAATTTTTGTGAGAAATCACTTCAGGTTTTGGTGATTACCTTTTTATTTATTTAATTCAAGATTAGAAATTAAGAAATCTATTGTTAGTGAACAAAAGTAAAAACCTCACAGTTATGAGAAATATGAAGCCCAGCCATGAATAAAGCCCAGATGAAAGAGATCGTTTCTAAGTCATATCATTTTTATTTCAGTATTGTTAATTAACTCACATTTTACTTGTAAACTTGTGCTGGGCGCAGGTGCCCAGGCCTTGGGGAGCTGCAGGGCGGCCCCTGCGAGGAGCGGCCGGGGCTGCCCCGTGCCGGACTCGGCCGGTTCCAGCCGGCTCCAGCGGCCCCACTGCAGGGCACAGCCCAGCCCCGCAGCCAAGATGGTGGCACCTTGGGGAACTAAGGAAGGGCAAAACACTGCCCGGGAGCAATGACTGAAGAAATAGAGTGTGAGAAACAGCCCTGCAAACCCCAGGGTACGACTAGAAGGAGGGAAGGAGGAGGAGCTCCGGGTGTCTGAGCAAAGATTCCCTTGCAGGCCCTGGAGCAGCCCGGCTGGAGCGAGGGAACAGCATGAGGAAGGAGCAACGGAGAGGAGCTGTCATGGCTGACCCCAAGTCCCCATTCATCATCACCCTGTGCCACTCAGGGTGGGAAGGCAGAGGAGCCGGGAATGAAGGAGTGAAGATGAGCCTGGGAAAAAGGCGGGGGGAGGAAAAGTTTATTTTTTGTTTCTCACCATCCAAATCCATTTTAATTAGCAACAACCAAGTGGAGTCTGTTTTGTCCATGACAGTAATTGGGGAGTGATCTCCCTGCCTTTATACTGACCCACAAGCTTTTCCATCTTATTTTCTGCCGCTGTCCTGTTGAGGAAGGGGAATGAGAACAGCAGGGTGAGCATCTGGAAGCCGGCCAGGGACAACCCAGCACAAAACTAAGAAAAATGTAAACACATTAGACCTGGGCTAGTACTGCAGAAGCTACTTAATGGACAAAAAATATTGCACTTAATGATTATGATTCTGATTAAAGATAACTTTCTTAGGACTTCTACAACTATTGACCATTTCTGCAGAAGTCCATAAAAACTGAAAGTGGTAGTTCACTACCTCCGAGGCCCTCAATTTTTCAATAATCTTTGTTCAGAATTGGTTTATACCAGTTACATGTACACTTAGCACAAAAGCCTATATCAGTATAAAGTAATTTCATTGATCAAAATTTCTTTGAAAAATAAGGTCTATAGCTTTTCAAAGTTTGATCTATTTTATTAACTTACATGAAAACCACTTTGTTTTATCAGGAACTACACTGCTACTGGAGCTGCAGTGAATCTATTCTCCCCTGACTTACCTGACTTATTCTATGAAGCCTTCAATTATTTTGGTTGAGCTTCCCTTGTCTTGCTGGCCTTTATAGAAAACAGAAGGCATGAAAGATAACTGATGTTTCCCCATCTGTTTCCTTAATAAATGCCCTCTGCTACAAAGGACTGGTGTGAGGACAAGAAAATAGGACTCACTTATCAAACCATACACCCAGTGCCACCAGAGATCCAAGCTGTGTTTTGATAAGGATTTCCTGGATGATGTGACAAAATTCTGCCTGAATCTCAGAGGTATCTTGAGCATCTGGCAAAAACACTTCACCCAGATCATGAAAACAAATAACTTTTAATTAGTCAAGTCCTAAGCGCATCTATCCCTGCCCTTGAAAAAAAAATCCAGCTAACGAAAAATACCTCTGGCTCTGACATTTGAAAACCTGATGCCATGTTATCTTGTAAAGGCCCCAAATGACAAGATTAAATAACAGAAAAAAAAAAGCCAAAATCAACGTCTGACTTGTATGTAAACATAAAGCAACCTTCAATTTGCAATCAGAAAAATCCATATGTGATTACTGTGTGCAATGCTCGTGAATTATTAGTCTGGTTTTGGATATGTTTTTAAGTGCAGATGTATGAAATCATGAAATGTTTTCAAATCCATACACACTAACAGCTAGCAGCATTTTTGTTCTGGTCAGATATTTTATTACAAATAAAGGCTTGTATCTTTAAACATATCCCAAAGAAAGAGGGATCTCGATGCTTCCTTTCTTTAATCTCTGCTACCTGCGATGAATTTCAACATGATACTAGGCACCTAACTGGTCAAAAGTACCTTTCATACCAATGCTGTGATCACAAAGGACTCTGACAAGGACGTTCCACTCCCTGCGCCTTCCATGGAGGATGGGCTCTGTTTGAACCTCACCCTGTATCTCATATCTGGCTTTCTACAGAATAACCTATGTCACCACATAGGGCCAGCCCTTCATCTTTTCTATTTCAGACAGAGGAACTCCAGCCAAGGGACTCTCAGGCGTGCTGCAGTCATAGATACACGAGTTAAGAAAATGATTGAAAAAAATATTCACATTCAAGTTGAAGGAATCAATTCATCCTACTTCACTCAGAATAATCCAATTGTTCATGTGCCATGTGTATGATCTCCTTTTTGGCATCGTGTGTTATAAGCTGCTGCCAGAGGCAGAACATTGAATGAGATAAATCGATGATCACTCCCCGCATGTCAAACCAAGAAACTGTCAATAGGGTGAAGCACATTCCAGTTTAAATGCCTGCAGCACCTTCCATATGTCTTAGTAAGGAGTGAAGATCCCTGGCTGCATTAGTCCTGATAGCCTGGGAAGGAAGCAATACATTTCCCAGAGAGCTATCACTCTGGAGAAAGTAGGAAAGAGAGAAAAGGGTTTAGAGACTACAAAGGTCTTTGGCAAAAGGTCAAACTGCAGACCAGTATTACTCTTCAAGGAGAAAAGACAAGAAGAGACTGAAAATAGTACTGTTACAAAAAAAAAAATAAAAAAGCAAACTCATAAACTGATGAAAGAGCTGAGATAAAAAGAAATCTGTTGCATAACAATTAGATAATTTTGTGGTGCTTTTCTTTACAGACTGAAGTTTCTGGACTTGAAATAGCTCTTTTGGAAAAAGATTTTCTGAATAGGTTTTGTAGTTTATTTCTCTGGATACAGATAGCTCTAACAACTTGCACAACTGCAAGAACGAGGATAATTGTGATTCTCATACTGTGGATGTTATTGTCTCTGCTCTTCCCAAAAATGGAGCAACAAAATTAACTGAAAAGGGAACAGAAGAAAGCCTGCTGTCTTGCTCTTCTTGTGAAGAGAACAGATTTTTAATTTTGTTTTTTCTCTTCACTGATGAAGAAAATACCTCACAGTGAAAAAAAGGATTGATAGTTTGGAATGACACATCACGAAACCAGTTTTCAGTTCTGAATTCTTATTGTGATCAACAGATATAGGACTCAGGAAAAAAAAGAGAAGGCTTATGTTTTTTTTTCCTCTGGTATACGCTTTGCATATGTCAGCTTTTTAATAACCATTGTTGGAGTAAGGTCATTGTGTAATTGTATGTCCGTATTAATGAATCTTTTGTAAGACCTCAGCCAAGCATTTCAGAAGTAGTCTCCTAATCCATAAGATCTGCTTTGTTTTATTGCATAGGTTTGAAAAAAGGGGAACCAAAATATCTCTGTCTTGGAGTTTTCTAAAGCAGGCTTAACCCACTGCTTTAGCAAGCACAGAGAATGAATTGATACATCCTTGAGCCCATTGCTGCATTGACACTTACAGCTAGGTTTCATTGTGACACACTGTTGCCTCAATGACACCCAGGTGTTTCATTATGACTCTCTGACCTGGAGCAAAAGGATTGATACGTAGTCATTAAATCTGACCAACTGCAGTGAGGGACAGGTCATCTAAACCACCATCCTTAAACCACCACAGCCACAACAGCCTTGCTTCTTGTCCTGTTCTTTGTGACCTTCTGGTTGTCCAGCAATATGTCCAGATAGTAATGATACCCTCAATCTTCATATACACTCTGTATGTCCTCACTCCCAGGGCTCCCAGCAATGACCCAAGGAAAACACAAGATTATGCTGTGGCAGTTCTGAGTCACATATGCACTGAGGGGTGCATCTATACTGTGGCCATCATGGACATCAGAGAAAAACTGCTAGCTGTTAAATTCCCTTGCAGTCTTGCAGACTTGCCCTCAGTGAGACTTCAGTGTCTTTCCTCTTCGCCTAGCCATCACTTTGCAAAACTCACACTATTATTTTAGGGAAAATAGTGTATTAGGAAAAATAATGTAAGCAATTAAGAACTACAGAAAACACATATATGAACTAAATATAAGTGAGTTTTAGGTAGCATTGACCAAATCCAATACATCACATTATATTGTTTACATATAAGCTACTTACAGAAGTTCCATCAGAGAACTGAAAGCACCTTATGTGCAAGCTTTCTTCTGCGTATGAGACTGTAACTATTGTGCAAGGGAGAATGATAGGGCTTTAAGAAATATTAAAGAATGTCAGCAGGCTTTTTAAACCTGCCATCTAGAAGCAAACACCTCTTGTTCAGAGTCCTGCAGCGACAGGCACTTGCCAAGCTATGTCACTCCAGTTTCATTCCTCCTCCCCTTGCCACTCTGTATAGACTATCCCTGTGCCAAACTAGTTTCCTTCCATCAACCTTCTTTTCCATGGAAAAGTTCGTTGTCTTCTTTTTTCTTTGTGTTCTGTTGTTAAGATGGCAAGTTTTTCTGAGTGACTTTTCAAGGACACTTTATGGAGATAACTTTATGCTTCAGAAAGGTATACTTCGCAGATTAAGGCAAGATTTGCACTTCAGACAGCATTCAAAATTTCATTTACAATGTTAATTGATGTCCCCTAAAAGATGCTGTCATTTGAATGAGCTTGTACTAAGCCATTGGGATTATTAAATTTGTGTTTGGATTGTTGGTCTTGCAGTGTCCCTCTTCTTACCTCCTCCATAAAAATACATTCTAAATACAATTCTGATTCTGTAAAAGTTCACTATTAAACTTCATTTTTACGTCTACTTCAGCACGAAATCTGAATCAGATCAGGCTTTCCTGAAGAGAATGGCAGCTTGTGCGGATTGGCCAATACTTAGTGGTGGACAATTTTCAAACAGAATATTTGGCCACACATAAAACCAAAACAGCAAAAAGCATACCAATTTTAAAAAGGCATATTGGACAGAATTTATTCTAGAACAGATGGCTGAAATAATGCCAGTGTCCTTAGTGAAAAACACTTATGCCTATAGACCACTCTGACAGCCAGAGATCCCTGCTGCTTAAAAAAGTATACAAGAATGTCACATACAAGACAAAATCTCCATTTGCCAAACAAGGTGTGTTGCAAATAGCTTTTTAAAACAAAACAGAGCAGAGCAGCCTTAACATCAGGCTGAGGATTTTGCCCAAAATTTCTAGATTTTTGAAACTTTTATCATAGTAGAGCTTCACACAACTGTGAATATTTTTCTTTTTTCTGAACTAAAGAAGACCTTGCTTAGTATTGTAAGGCTTCCAGAACAATAAAATTGGTATTCTTTCACTGTGTTTATAGTCTGTTCTCTGAAGACTATAGGAGCCAGTGCAGCTTTCTAAAAACTATGGGGTGGGCCCTTGCACTGCTGTTTTACTCTGTCGGTGTATAGTGGGAGAAAGCTCTGGCAAGCAGCTCTGCGGAGAGGGACCTGGGTGTGCTGGTGGATGAAAAGTTGACCATGACCCAGCAGTGTGCCCTGGCTGCCAAGAAGGCCAATGAGATCCTGGGGTGCATTAAGAGGAGTGTGGCCAGTAGGTCGAGGGAGGTTCTCCCCTCCCTCTACTCAGCCCTAGTGAGGCCTCATCTGGAGTACTCTGTCCAGTTCTGGGCTCCCCAGTTCAAGAAAGATGAGGAGCTACTGGAGAGAGTCCAGCGGAGGGCTACGAGGATGATGAGGGGACTGGAGCATCTGTCCTATGAGGAAAGGCTGAGGAAGCTGGGCTTGTTCAGCCTGAAGAAGAGAAGGCTGAGAGGGGACCTTCTAAATGCTTATAAATATCTGAAGGGTGGGTGTCAAGAGGATGGGGCCAGACTCTTTTCAGTGGTGCCCAGCGACAGGACAAGGGGCAATGGGCACAAACTGAAGCATGGGAAGTTCCGTCTGAACATGAGGAAGAACTTCTTCACCCTGAGGGTGGCGGAGCACTGGAACAGGCTGCCCAGGGAGTTTGTGGAGTCTCCTTCTCTGGAGATATTCAAGACCCGCCTAGACGAGTTCTTGTGCAGCCTGCTGTCGGTGACCCTGCTTTGGCAGGGGGGTTGGACTGGATGACCCACAGAGGTCCCTTCCAACCCCTAACATTCTGTGATTCTGTGAAAGTAAAATCTGTGGATTCAGAGATGTCTGAGGAATTTCCAGGAAAAATGCTTAGGATGACACTTTGCTGCCTTGTCAGCAAATGCTACAATTTTTTGCATAAAACCAAATGTGGTCCCCAAACCAAGTTCCAACAAATCTGCTTCTCAGCAGACTAATTCAGAAGGTGGTTAAAGTAATCAGGTTGTCTTACCCTGTTTACTCATCTGTGCATGCTCCAAATTGCCTCAAAAGGCAAGGGAGATGACATTTCTTAACAAAGGCTCTATTGTGATCCAGAATCAGGCAGACTGACATGATTTCTGTTTAAATTCCATTTAAAACGTTGGACTTGGAGCTTATCACTTGTTTAACAGCTTAGTGGTTAAGCAGTTGATCCAGAAAGCAGAACATTCGCTCTAACCTGCATATTGCTTTTGGTGTTCTCCAAAAGCATGCTAACATGGAGCAGGCTCGTTCGGGGATATTCTGAACGTAAGAACTCTCTCTCTCCTGCTAAAGTTGTACAGCAAAGAAAAGCTGGCAATGCAAGGAGGGTAGCCAGGAAGTGACTAGCACTTCTTACTGGGTTCATAAACAGCATGCATAAGTGGCAGAGAAGTACCTTAAGTGAGTCATGCTGCCTTCTGCAGCTGGCTAAGTCAGGTGTATGACTAAACCAGAGAAAACACATTAGGCAGGCTAAAGCATCCATACTAACACTGCAGGTCTTCAGAGGCACAAGCCTGTTGCCACCTACTCTGTAAGGAATTTAGGAAGTCATGCTGGCAGCTAGAGATGCTAGTCACTTTTTGAGTATACTGACACCTGAGAGAAACACCTAAAGTTTTGATGTGTGGTGGAAGTTAATACTAGGCATCTACAAGACTAGATTAGGTTTTTCCCAAAGTCCAAAAGCACAATACAAAAAAAGTGGCAGTGAAAGGCTGACAGTGCTTGCACCTTCTTGAATAAAATTACCCAGACAATCGAATTTCTACTGTGATATATACTGAGTGCCATAATAATATTTGCAGAGGTGAGCGAATCTATCCCTCTCTCTCAGCCCAGTCCTTTTCAGATTTGCAAACCAGATGCCTGAATCCCATGAAGTACCTGGTCCTATGGGAGCGTTCAGGGCGTAAATACCCTAGAGTCCTGCACAAACTTCAGCAGTTCAGCCAATTCTAGTGAAAAACATGGCAGGAAGGATAAAGTAACTGTGGATTTGGTGGCGGCCCTCATCTCGCTGTATGACAGCCTCATGGTTATTAGTCACTAATCGAGGAAATGGGGCACATAACAACCAGAGACAGAAAATGAGAGGAGAATGTGTCTATAACCCAGACACGCACGGGATTTTATTTCTAATAGAAAGCAATTACATAATGACTTGCAACAAAAAACTAAAATTTTTAGGTCCTCACTGATGGAGGGTGTGTCTTTGTAAACACAACAGTGTCTGTTTTTCCTTGTTCACTCTTACACGGTAAATCTTGTATTCTTGGCTCTTCAGTGTAAGGAGAACATAGAAGAACATAAGCAAATATGAAGAGGAGTAGAAAAAAAAATCTTACTGATTGAGGAGAATAAGAAAAATGAGCTAAGGGTGAAAAACTTAAATTTATAAACCAGAAAAAGAAAAATAATGATTGCAGTCTATAAAGAGATTCAAGATAACATAAGAAAAAGAAAAAGAATGTATGAACACAGAAAGGAGGAGTAATAGCCTGTTGGTACTAAGGCAAAAATGTAAGCAGAATATTAAAGAATGTATTCCAAATAACAAGAATACTTTGGAAAATAAATGGATTCTTCAAGGAAAACAAGCATGAAAGTAACTTTAGACACTTTCAGCAACAATTAGTAAAACTGTTCACTAGTGAACTATTAGTAAAAAGATCAAAGTGAATAAAAGTGATTTTTAAAGACTGACCATAATTAATTATCTATTTCTGTGATAAAAGAACTAATAAACATATGGTGCTAAGGTTGAAAATTTAAGCACTCATTCATCAAAAAAATAATAACATTAAGGATTGCAGTGCTTTAAATTTAGCTACACTGAATGTGATAAAAATACATGTGGAAAAAAAAGACTATTAAGCTATTCTAAAAGGGAAGACAGGAGTTTTAAACACAAAATAAGACATGAAATGTAAAAAATAAATATGTATCTCATAATAACTAAATCCATAACAAAATCCAATTTCTAAATATAAACATTAAAAGATGAGGTTCTAGTGAAATCAATAAATAAGGCACAATTATTATTTTTTATTTTTTCCAGAGCTTGTGTTACCACAATATTGATGGCAGTGAATTAATCTTAAGTTATCTCTATAAAAATCAAATACATGAATATACATAGATAGACAGATAGACACTGAAGTAAGTTTGATAAGAAATTTAATGTACGGTTACAAAAGCAGATAAATTATTTATTATTTGTTATTAGGTTATGCATTAGTGAAATAGAAAAACTGAGGCCATGATATACATATGATTATTCTGAACCTCAGCTGTGGATACATTTTCTGTCTTAACTGTGCAAGTCTGGACTCGGAACCGAACTGAAGCACCGAGAAGCACGATTATATTTTGATATACAAATTGCTCTCATTCTATTCCATTTGAAAAAAATGAATTTCAAAGGTAAAATGGTATTTCAGACATACTCTATGTGAACAAGTTCCACGTTCTGTACGATTTATCTTTTAAGCCCTAAAATGATAATTACATTTAAATTACTCTCTAATTCTATTGCATTAACATAATTGTGTGTCAACTAACAAGATGTACTTATTAAATGGAGTATTTCTAGGCCATTTACACATGTAATAATATATTATTGTTAAATTTATAGTACACCTAACAATACTTTGCCTAGCAACTGGGTCTTACTGAAAGTGGTGCCCTTAAATAATAGAAAATCTGTTATTTCCTGTTGACCTCATTGAAATCCTCAGTGCTCTATTAAGAAAATAAAAATCAGCATTGTGATATTACACATTGCTGAAGAAAAGTACAGACTTTAAACACAAGACCAGAGTAACTGCTTTCTTAAAACTGTAACACTTTCTGCAAGATAGCAAGGAATATTGCCTTCCTTCAGAACAGGTGCAGTAACAGCAAGAGTTAAAGTGAAGTTTTTGAGCTTTTTAGAGTTTGCTTAACTCTAAGCAAAAAGAGTTAAGTTTTGCCTTTGTTTTATGCCAGATTAGTCATTCACAAAGACATCTAGAGAATTAAACTGGGCAATTTCAGTATTACAGTGCTGGACCCCGGAAGAGAAACTTTCTCCTTCCTCCCACCAGTGTTAACAAAAGTTCATAATGAATTCACTTTCTCTTTCAAAAGTGGACCTTCAAAGTGAGAATTGAATCATCCTAATATAAATTGTTGACTTGGTTAATCTATTTAAGTGTAAAATATGTACTGCAAAATCTTGAGCCAGTGGGATAAAGGTTTTGTTTGAGTTTGGGAAAAGGGGCTGATAGTAAGGAATACCGTTAGGTTACAATTTACTTCCTTTTCCATCCCGGTGAAGAATTGCTCCCCACAGTATAAATGTATCTGAAAGCTAAAATGTACATATGGACTGCTTGGTTTCCAGTGAAACACTGTTAAGTCTAGAAAACTCTGTGAATGTTGAATGGTCTGCTTGCAGGTTGCAGCTGGGGGATCTTCAGCTTTACCTAAAAGACAGTGACTCTGGAAGTCTACAGTTGTGGCGTATTTTGTCATTTAAAAACTGTCTTCTCTGTGACAGTAAAAGCAGATATTTCTGATGTGACAGCCTGGGGATTTTTCTGCTCTACTCCCAAAGCAACACTGATTACATTCGGAAAATTCTTAGAAGAGCCTTTGCTTTTATTTGCAAGTAAATTTTGTCACAGAAAATTGAATGTACTTATTTTTCACAGACAAGTTTCACCATTTTTTGGTTTCACTGTTAAAAAAGAAAAATGACAAGCCTTCTGAAGTTCTATATTTTTCTCAAGAGTTCTTGAATATATACTATTGGTTTCCAGAAACTGCTGTTTTCTTTGAGTCAAATATTCAATCACAATGAATATTCAACAGAATATTCAACCAGAAAATTAAATCTCCCATTAACAATCAAAGGGTATGCACAATTTACGGGTGAGTGGTTGTTGTAATTAAAAGAAAAAAGTGAAATAGAAAATGACTGAAATTTGAAAATAGCTGCTGAACATTTGTGCTAGCTGTTTTGCTAATCTCTGCATTCAGAAGGGCAGTAGCACTGTGCGCAGACCTGGAGATGCCACAGCAGAGCAAAGAACAGCAGAAGGGCTGGCACTCCAGGAAGCAGGGAGGGGAAAAACTGCTTATTAAGCCTCTTTCTTTCACTGTCAGTTTGTTCCCTACAGCATTTTTCTTCAGTAGCATGTTGAATCTGTTTTTAAAAGTCCCAAGAGATGAAGCTACCATTACTTTTCTTAAAGAGCTGTTTCAGAGCCAACAGGAAGAAAGTGATTTTATCCTTTTTGATATTATATTCCAGCACTCTTACAGTAATGTTATCACTATGCACCACACTAAAAACAGTCATGGACAGGAAAAATGAAATATCTTTTAGATATGTGTATCATGTTTCCCTTTGGTTATGAAATGAACATTGTACTGAAAAAGAATTTATGGCTCACTGAGTTTAATATAGTGTTACTCCATGTAATCTATTTTGTGAAGTAAACATGTACTATTTTACAGCAGTTAGTTTCTTATTTTTCTGTTTCTGATGGAAAGCTTTAAACACCAGGTTGTCATGTTCAGAAATCTTCTAATTTCCAGCTTCAAAAAATTAACTGACAGTTTATAGCCAATTAATTCTCTTGGTATAACTACTTTCTACCCTTGGGATTTTCTCCTTTCCCTTATTTATCCTTGTGGTGGATTTATAGCAAACAATCATATCTGCTCTCTGATTTAGTTTTTTTCAGCTTCTTGGTATCTTCTATGTTATGTTTTCCCCTGCTTCATTCTTTTGCGATGCTTTCATTTACCAGTTACACTGTGAATTCATTTTTTCTTAAGACTTAGTAACCTCAATTTTACAAAGCTTTTCAGAGGCGGCCATAATATTTCCTTACACAACAACAATAGCATTTTTTCATTTTCAGAGCCAGCCCCTCAACTGAGTTTGCTTTTTTCACTTCTGAATGATTTTGATGATTCAGTCGTCTAATACACCCCTCTTTTTCCTCTTCACCTACTGAGTATCTTCCAGTTCATTGCACAAATTCATAACAGTCCTTAAACCTATGACTGTCCACTCCACTAATGAATTTAATTCCATGTTCCGGTTCTTAGTCTTCAAATTTTTTTAATGCTTCCCTTTTCCTAAGGCAGTTTTTCTTTGAATTGACAAAATCCTTCTAAGCATGTACCATTGATGAACACTAATGACATCCTCCTACCTTTTGGACTAAAGTCATTACAGAAAATGTTAAATGAGAACCCTTACAAACTAAAGCTAAAAATTTCCTGCAATAAGTTCCTTCCCCTGCAGTGAATCTTATCTGCTTCAATATCACACATGGTTTTCTCCCCTTCAGTCATTTCCTTGCAGCACATCAAAATTCTTGTAGTAATCCTATTTTTAATTTACTCTTTGGCACTGTATCAAATATTTAACTAAAATCCAAATAGATGGGTTTTACTGCATGTCATTTGCCTAGAAAATTATTTCTCAAAGAAAAATTGCAGTTAAAAACATGTGTTTTGTCCCATTTCTAATTGCCTTCATACATTTCATTATAATTTCAGTTGAAATTTGTTCTAAAACTTTGCATGTTACTGAGGCCAGGTGAACCCACTGCCCCAATCCACATAATGTCTCCCTCTACATTTTAAATGCAGGTTTTACCACTGTTGTCTGTGTATGTGGTATCAGCGGGTAAAGATTGACTAGGGATTGGCTGACTGAATAGACCTGCGGTTTCAAATACAGCTCTTTCAAAATCCTGGGATGAAGAATATCTAATCTCCCCCATCTAGATCACACAGAACTTTTTAAGCTTTTTGTTTTTCCTTCTCCTGTAAAGCAGTAAATCACATTTCCATGGTATTATTTTTATCATTTTCTCCATATTCCATACCATTGCCTTAACCGAAAGTTTTGACAAGATTTTCATTTAGAATTGGGGGCAAATAAGCCGTTTTTAACTTCTGTCTGTTCCTAGAATAGTAAGCCCTTTTCTTCCTTTTTTTGTTCTCAGTTTTGCATGTTTAAAGATTTCCTCTTTTGATTACTTTTTGTATGATGTATCTTGGCTTGATATTTGGCAATACACTCCTAGTGTGTGCTGAATTCTAATATGCAGCTTTCATATTGACTACTTAAAAAAAATTATCTGCTTACACTCTGTTTCTTTTCTAAAAAAACGACCTATTTATTTATCTGTTGTGAACCTGAACTGCTCGTTATGAAATATCTTTGCTTAGCTCAAGTATCTTTTGTATTCATGATTCGTAAATTCTGGAACTGTTTAGTCCACTTAGTTTTTCTAGACAGTCTACATAATTCTTCACATTGTCTCTTCTAAAATTAAGAACCGTGTATAGATTTAATGTATTCTTTATATAATCGACCAAACCGACCCATTTTAGCCACAGTCACATGCAGGGTCGTTTTTAAGCAACAGGTCTTATACAATGACTTGCCAGTGTACAGTATCAAGTATTCTTTTGTTGGTAGATTGTTTATGTTGTGTAAAAATATGTAAAACCTACTATAATTTACAGCAGTTGTTCTTTAATCAGGAAACTTCAAATATCCCAAAGGTCATTTATTCTTGTAATAGTAACAATATTGCACCAAAGTTTTTATAATCTAACACTGACAATCTGTAGCAAACTCTCAAATTAGACTTTTGAATCTTTTCCACACTTTTGTCACATATCTCGACCTAAAGATATTCAATTTTTAATGGTTCTGGGCCTTTTTTTCTAATATCCCAGCACCTTGTAAACAATCCTGCTTTACTACATTTGCATTTACTTATTTTCTCAATAACTACTTCTTCCAGTCTTTGGTTACCTTCTCTCTCCTAAATACGTTTGCATCTCCTGTCAACTTCCAACTGTCTATGAATTTCATTAACATGCCATTTAGTTCTTTGAAATCATTATTGAAGATGTTAAATTAGCTAGCATCCTGCAAATACCTAAGTACTCAGATTTATCCTTGCAGATTCTCATTGCGTAACATCTTACACATTTTTTGCCTTTACACCTGCACATGCATATAAAAACTATAAAGGTCTCTGTCATTTGAAGTATCAATCACAGTATCATCCTTTTTTCTGACCTGGATGCATGTGATCTTGCTCTTTATCTGTGTTCAGAACATGGTTGCAAGGATCTCTGTTTCCACTGAGTTGCTCAGGGGCATCCATTTCACTCCATTCTACATGTCGCCTTTCTTTCACTGTTAATTCAAATACCAGCCTCAAATATCAAGACCATTTCTCTCTCATCAGCCACAAACACTGAATTCTGCCGCTGATTAGCTCACGATCCAAGCTTCAATCTATTTACTACATTTAAAAACATCTAATTCTTTTCTCTTCTTTTGCTTTTCAGATTTTGGAAGATTTCCTCGTAAACACATGCAGAACTACATTATTTTTCTCCTTCACGTCCTTTCATGAAATTTTTCTTTGTTCTGAAGCCATCACAAAATTTGATAACAGTGAGATTGTTAATATACTGCCTACACTGTCTGTCACACTCTGCAGCCTTGCCTCTTCTTACATCTCTGGTAGGGCTGTTTCCTGACACGCGGTCAGAATTTAAGGGTATGGACCATCATTTTGCTTGGTATTGACACAAAAAGTCCTTAGCCATGACTGTGTCTTCTACAAAATATTAAAAACAATTAGTGAATAAAGCTGCAAAACTAGACCAAAAAATTAGAAACCTTAAGAGTTCTGTTCATCCTGAATTAACCTTTGTCACCTGCACAGTAATTCTCTGTAGTACTACAGATAAAAGCAGAGCTCACAGAAGAGCCTTTCCCAAATCTGTTTATTGCCATTATATTTTTTCAGTAATCTATCTAGTAGTTAATAGGCATAATCTTATTCCTCTCCAAGCAAAGAAGAAGAACTGATATATGTTTTTCCAGGGAAGAGATACCATGTCCAATCTTTTGCTTTTGTATAAATTTAAATCACAGAAAACTATCATATGACTTAGCATGCTAATCATAGACTCCGAACAGCAAATACTGGAGGCACTTCTCACAGGAGAAGACCTCATAAGTGATCTGCAGGCTGATATTTTGTAGCACATAACAAGTGTCAGGATGATTGGCAGCAAAATACAACTCCAGAACAGACGGGTTGAATTTGGAATCCCTCACAAACCGATAAACAGTGAAATCTTCTCTAGATAATTTGCCAGCAAGAAAAACTTTACTATCACTATGTGAACCTTCTCATCAAGAATGTTTTTTCATGTCATTTCTGTAAACAGCACCCTTCTCTTTTAAAGTGTTCAAGTTTGAGGTAAAACAATGGAATAATTCTGTACTCTGAAGAAATATGATGAATTTTAAGTTTCATAGCATTGACTGCCATGATCCAAGATCTACAGGCAAAATCTCACTAGGAAATTGTGGAAAAAAGTAGTTATACAGCTACCACATTAAACATGCAGTAATTCAAAACTTAAAGTGTGTGTGGTGCATTTAGCTAACCCAATGTTTTACTGAAGCTGATGTTTCAAAATTGGGTATCTTAAAAACATACGCACTTGTGCAACTCATGGAAGAATAACTGGCAAGACTGAGTCTGGAAGATTGGCATTTACCACCAAACAACCCATTCAAATTATGCTTGATTCAAATTCTGAGAAAATAATGGACTTAAACTAACATGGACCATTTTCAGACAGGGATAATTTTCTAGGACTTATGAAACAAAGAGAAGATTTTATGAGTCATTCTGTCAACTTATCTGCCTTTGGGTCATTTCTGCCCCCTCCCATTATGAGGATGCTGCAGCTCAGTCAATAAGCTATTATAAGAAGATGGACTCCTTACTGGTTATTGGGTGCAGTGGGCTGATGAGCATAATGTAAGCATCCCTGTCCACATGGGTGTACAAGGGAATGTAGTAATCTAACATTCATCATTTCGAATATTTATTCTTTTGTTATGTTTACCTCCTTATTTGCTCAATACAGAGTTTCAATGTAAAGCCAACTGCAAAATCTGGGAAAAGAAGAAAACAGGATCTCTAGCTTTTAAACCCGTCAAAAAAGGACTTAAAATTCTTCTATATATGAACAGTTTCCTAATCACTGCTAATCTTTTTCATAGCTGATATATCTAGATGCACTTCATTCAGCTTTTTCTAGATGTAAGTCTGAGTTTAGAAGAAATATAGAAATACATACAACTTGAGAAAGTAAAAAAAATTCTAATAAAATGCGCAACCTTGATTTTAAACCTTTTTTGTTCAGTTTTCCTCATTTATTTATCTTTATTCACAGCATAAAAAGAAGAAAATGAAATAAAGAAATGAAAGATCAGTTATTGCTTTTCTGACTAAATCATCCAATTCTTGAGTTAACACTGCTACATAGAAATACATTGCTGTGTGTCAACTGAAATACAGATATACAGTTATAGGAGTAAAGGTTGAAAAGATTTTTACTTTATACTGCTTGACTTTTTTGCCTCAGACTGTCCTTTCACATTATTTTACCAAAGATTTTGGTATTTAAACAGGAATATTTTTTTCTGTCTTTATGCACACAGGGATTGTCACTGATTCAGGTTGGATTATATTTTGTATTCTTGCAGTCAATACAATTTTACAGCTGTCAAAATTGTTCTAGAATAGTAGAAAAGCTGGTACTTCTGCTTCAAACAAGAAAAGACTTAGCAAGCCAAGAAAAATCCATAATACACAGAAGGACATATGCTGCAGAGGCCGAGTGATGGGTGAGTACGTGGTAGAAAGTTCTGGTGAAAACACAAGGATGTAGGAGGATTTTGACAGTTGGGAGAAGGGGAAAAGATGCCAGCTCCTCTTTCCTACTCCTGCTGCAGCCACACAGCAGGGCAAGGAGCAGCCAGGAAGATGTTTTGCAATAATTGCTGTTTCTCTCAACCATGCATTATCAATGGGGCTTTTCTGAAAGACCAAAAGGCTTTTCCCTGTGTCATTGCACTCCCTGACTTGAAGACACCAGACTGGATGAGTCTAGGGGTTATATCTGAATGAAATTACTACCTTTTGGGAAATCAAGAGACATACCTGTATACATTCAAATATTAAGGAGGTCTATAGCAATTTAGAGAGTGTTCATCCCAGCCTCCCAGTAACTTCCCGCACCCCACAAAAGCAGAATACATGATGGCAACCAAGGCTGTGGGCTTTTAGCTCATACCTTGAGTGCATTCTGAATCCCCAAAAATAAGTACATATAAAAAAAGATGAACCTTCCACAACATCAGAATAAAAGGTTCTGTAAGTGTATCCCTGTTAAAATTGAATAAACATTGAGTATCCTTTCAGCCTGAAGAGACGTATTTAAAATTCCTCCCTCTCAGCCCACAGACAATTGATGCTGCCAATTATAGGACTATTTTTTTTTAACATCAAGTGATGGAAGTACTACGAGCAAAGCAGAATGAATCAGACCTTACAGTAGCTACCAGAGAGCTGTCAGAACTACTAAGCCCCCAAACCTCTACCCTGGCCCACAGCCCTGCTATCACAAAACCCAGAGCCAAAACATAATTTCACTCAAAGTTTGCTTTAATTAAGAGATGCCTAATCCATTTTTTCTGTATCCTCGAAGACATTATTTCAAACAATAGTGTTTGGAACGTGCAGGAACATATTCGCATTGTTTTGTTCTGTTTTCAAACAGGAGAAGATTGCTTTAAATACTTTAAAATATTCTGAGCGACAGAGATGCATGTAAATTTGAATAATCTTGTTGTTGTTTGCTTGGCATATCTGAGGTGAGAATCTCTAAAGCTGATGCCTGCATGTTTTTCTCTTATATTACTGTTCTATTCTTTATTAGCTGCTACTATCTTCCAAACCTCTTTGTTTTATAGCTACTGTACAAATTTCCCTAGCATTGTTATCCTTTCCTTGCAAAGTACACTTATATTTGACCATAGAAGCAAGCAAGCTGACTACATTTTAAATGCCATCCTGAATAGGTCTTACACATAGTATTTTTAAGTAACATTTAATTGCTGTTATAAATTATTAAGATTTTTGTGGCACAGTTAGCTTAATCGACATCTCAAATGCTCCCTGAAAAACGGCGGGCAGAATGGAATTCAGTATATTCAGGAAAGAGATTTGGCTGCAGCTCAGGACTGTAAGTCATACCAAAATCATCTATTTTAATAGAATATAAAACAGCATTCTTAATTTTTAAAAGAATATATACCATTCTTTATTTGGGGTTGCTGTAGGAAAAAGGTATGCATCAGCAGGCATAAACCTCCTACGGCATCACTGAAATGAAGGTGTTTGGCCTCTTCTTCTTTTTAGTTATTTATTTTTCATGACACCTTTCACCTTTCTGAAGTCAAGAGCTGAACTACATGGATAGTACATCTATTAATTAAATAAATATTACACCTATTAGATAAATACATCTATTAGTGTATTTATTAAGGTACAAATTGAACAAGCACAAGCTATAAAATGGTCCATAAGATAACCCACATTGTCAGAACAGGCCCATTTGCTGGAGTTCTGCACAGGTCCTTTGCAGACTTCAGCAATGGAGAAGCAGCACATGGGTTGATCAGTTCTTGCCACACACGCAACGGTAACAGCAAAGCATGGGAAGTGCTCTGGATGAATGTAAGGTACTTAATTCTGTTGGGTGGCATGGATAAGAAGACTTTAAAACAAGTCATGGTGTTCAAGACCATATATTTCATAACATTTCTTTATTATCTGGAATGACTTTTGACTTTACACAGTGAGGATGAAACTATGGCTTGTAATAGGGTGATACAGAATTCCAAGGCAATTTTGACCTTCCACAGATTTGGGAATTTAATGGATCCCATCTGTTATGACTTTAACAGCAACTGTATAGAGACACGACAAACTCAAAAAGATAAAATCAAGCAGATAAAAATCCACCCTGTAATATTTGTTCTATTTGTAACATTTAAGATGCACTAGGGGAAGAACGTTAGAGGAACAATTTGAATAAAATAAAATTAAAAGCAGAAAAAAAAGTAAAAATTGCCACTGCCTAGGAAGACAGAAGAAACAGATATGAGGTCTTCCGACTTATGATCCTTATTTCCCACTCAAATCGAAAATGCTTAGCAGAATCCTACATCACACACAGATGAAGATAAAAATCTCAAGAGCTTAATTGTGCTTCATACGACATGGGCTCTTAATGATTAGAAGGAACAGGTACGCCAAGGCTTTCACAATTCAGAAGTATCAGGTCTTCAATCAAATCCCACTGTCTGTTGTCTGGCTAGGCAGGACAAAAATAGTATCCTTCAGCTACATGTTTCCAAGAAATAAATTCCCTGTAGCCTAGGGGAAGCACACGGAGCTGTAAGCCAGAAGAATGTGTTCTTTTCTTATCTTTGCTGGCAGCTGTTTATACTTCTGCGCAGAGGTTTGTTGAGGGTAAGCTGGGGTGAAAAGGATGATCACCATGGCCCCACGTTAGTACTAGCTAGTTGCGTTGCACAAGCAAACTAATACCCAATTCGAACTGAGAAGTGACAGATCTAAAGTTCTCAGCTCTGCTGGATGTGATCTCAAACATCCAGTAGTCTCATGCAATGCCTCATACAGCATATGTGTAAATTGTATGGGGTTTCTAGTCAGACCATTTTGCAATACTTCTAACCTAGCTAGGAATTACACCATTGTTATGACACTGCAGTAGCCCTTAGTTTGACTGACAGACATTTGCAATTCTAGCATTTAAATTATGGACCTATATAGGGCTTTCGTCAAATTATACATAAAATAGTTCAGATTTATAGACTTTTTATTTTTTATTTACCGCCTAAGTTACTTTTCAAGCTAAGGAAATATTCAAAGTACAATATCATATAGTTAGAAACGGAAACAATTGTTAGCTTTGGCTATACACAAGCTATGATGGTAACTTCGGACATTCTTAGAAACAACATTTCACTTTAGGGAGCAAGGGGGAAGGACTTACCTGGGGAGGGCAGCTAGTAGTAGCTGAACGAGAGTTTTGGGATCGTTGAGTGCCCCCAAAACTTTACCCAAAGTAATTTTAAATAATTACTTATGTCTGGTGAAGAGAAACAAATGTACATTTTCCTTTCTCCCTTCCATTTTGTGGCTTAAGGTACAGACTGACAGCAAAAACATCATTTGTTTGGGTGCCCAAACAGGGATTTAGTCTCAAAGTGTTTGACAAGAGAAACATTTAGTTCTAGAAGAGGGGGGTGAAAAGGGGGATAGAGCACATGGGTGAAGTAGAAATGATGCCAGCTCCCCTAGTATTTCCAGGATACCTTAGTTGCCATGAACACACCCTGGCTCAAAACTCCTAAAAGCCCTCAGTCCTCTTTTTAAAATTAGTCTGATAAAATGAGCAACACCCTGAAAAGTTCTGGCAAACTTTGCTCCAACTGGTATTAGACACATGCTACTTGTTTAGAATCATCTATTCATCATTCTTCAGGTTTTGATACTGATGTGGCACATCTGTGAGACTTTATTAGAAAAAGTAACGGAAGTTCATTTTGCTTTTTTAAGAACGGAACAGTCAATGTTATATTTCCTTCTGCTAGGAAGAACTAGCAGGTACGTATTTTTCAAAAGACTGCCTACAGTTTGTAAATACACTTTACAATTAAGAGGTTACAATATGTGTAAGATATACTAGCTAGGCACTTCGTGTAGCATGTCAGAGTTAATGTCGCACAAGGGTTTCTGTTATGGTTTACATTTATGTGTCTTTAATCTTTATGGAAAATATTCCTTACTTATTTAAGTGTTGTAGGGTAACAAACAATGTAGTATGGGATATTTGTGCATTCATTAAGTCAAAAATAAAATCTATTCCGTTATTAAGACATGCAATTTGAAAAAACCCCACGCTATGTCATCCAGCCACCTTCAGCAAAAATGAATATCATGTGTGGGAGTATATTAAGGTGTATTATACAGAGTGCATACTACAATTTAGACAGAATGAATAACATGACTTAGATTATTTGTGAAACTTTTTCAACTCTAAACTTTTGAATACATCATTTAATAAACCTCTATGTTCACTTTAAAAAGACCAGAAATAGTACATACTCAAGAAGTGCAATTTGGCACCTCTGAAAGTTCAGCAATTTATTCATGGCAATGAAAGTTCTTTGGCATGATAATGATTCCTACTATTGAGGCTTAGTGAACAGGGTTGTTGGTTTTTCGTCCTGCAGTACAAAGTGCTGATTAACTTGAAATAAAAAGCATGAAGATTTAATCCACTGGAAGTAACAGTGTGAATGTTCTTAATCCATTCTTTCTATTCAGTAATTTTATGAGCAGCTCTTTGTAGGGCCATGCATCTTGCAGGAGCTGTAAGCCATTTTTACACTTCATTTACGTAACAGAAGAGATGCGATTAGAGAAGATGACAATTCAGGGAATCTCTTTGTATGCAAGTAGAATTCTAACTGAGGGTATGAAGATGCTGCACCATTAAATGTCTCAGAGTATATGGTATGAAGGCCATGCCATGGATGTCCTAGATCAGGAATAATAAAACCTGGATAGCTTCCATCTGAATGGCATTATTTTAGGACAACAGACTGCTGAAGACTAGGGAAAACTTATCAACCAAGTCAGGGCAGAAACGGAGCTTGGAGCAGCAGAATTTCATCAGAAGGAAAACACAGCACTAAGTTATTATTATACAGCTGTCCTCTAGAAACTACAACAGTTTCTTTTCCCCTAGAAGAACCATATTCATTTCCCTGAAGAATATATACTCCTGATTACTAATGATCTTCCC
The DNA here is from genome assembly GCF_030867145.1 of Opisthocomus hoazin. NCBI lineage: Eukaryota > Metazoa > Chordata > Aves > Opisthocomiformes > Opisthocomidae > Opisthocomus > Opisthocomus hoazin. The sequence goes on from NC_134415.1 coordinate 72,087,992, forward strand.
CCATATCAGATAATGCCTTGGTTTGGTAAAGAGTTTATATGTGGTACATACTAAGGATGTGAATGAGTCAGAAGTACACATACAGTTCTAAATGAATAGCAGTTTTGCAGGTATTTTAAAAAAGAAAGTTGTGAACTAGTTTGCTTTCACTATAGTCACAATTTTACAGCAGATTACTTCACAGGGCCTCACTGATGTCAGCTTGACTAGTTGCCAATGCCACTGATGTGTGTATCCTACTGCAACCTGACAATCATCTGCCCATTTATACTTTGTCAGTAAAAGTTCATCTCTAGAAATATTTTTGTGTGGTTGGTTATGAAGTAGAGATGTATGTTAATACCTTTTAAAGAAAATTTCCAGTAGGTCAAAAATTTGAGATGTCCATGATACACCTCCCTGAAATGCAGCGCCAGCTGTGCAGCTGACACTGTGCAGTCTCAGAATACAAGATTGCCTACTACAATCAAATAGCAGGCCAGTAAAACATTTATTACATATACACATAGTAAGCCCTGGGCAGAGTATAGTTTGCTTAAAACAGCTAAACTCTTCAGGCAAGGAGTGCTAAAACGTACCATCATAGAAATGCAGCCGTGTTTCAGCTGTTCTGAAGCAGGTTTTCCAATTACTGCTTTGTAGCATGTCAAAAGTCCAAAGGCAGGCAGACTAAAGTCTGCCCCCGTGACTTGACCAAGATATGGAATTCTTACATGTATGGAGTTATAGCTTGCTATCACAACTGATAAACTTTTTTTTAAAAAAAGATTTTTTTTTTAAAGTAGAAAGACAGAATCACAGAAACATAGGATAAAGTAATTTGTAAGGGACCTCTGAAAGTCATCTAGTCCAAATTCCTGCTCAAGGCAGGGTTAGCTTCAAAGTTAGATAGGGTTGCACAGAGCAGTCTCCAGCTAAGTTTTGAAAAGTTCCAAGGGCGGAGATTCCACAGCTTCTCTAAACATTCGCTCCACTGTCAAAGCACTCTCAACAAGACCCATTTTTCTCATAACTCATCATAATTTCTGTTGGTGAAACCTGCAACTGTTCTTCCTTCGCAGTGACAAAGAGCCTGTTCCTCCCTGTAATCTGCATTTAAGAGTAATGAGTGGAGTTGTATTCCCCTTCCCCATCTATTCTCCTCTTCAGGCTAAACAAGCACAGCTCCTTCAGCCTTTTCTGTGTGTCCTGTCCTGCAGTCACCTAATGGTGACCTCATACTGATACTCTTCTGGACTCTTCCAAGTTTGTCAATGTTTTTATCATATCAAGAGTCCCAAAACTGGAACTAGTAGTCTAGATGTAATTTCATTAGTCCTTTCCTGAAAAGAAAACTTACTTTCCTTGACCTGCTGGCTCTACTCTTACTAATATAGTATATCATTAGACAGGGCTGCTAGTACAGTGCTAGCTTTCATTACCACACAGTCACACTGCTGAACCATGTTCAACCTGGTATCCACCAGGGCCCCCAGCTCCTTTTCTGCAGAGCTTCTCCTATCCAGTCAGTCCCCAAACTGTGCTGCTGCATGGGTTATTCCATCTTAGAAGCAAGTCTTTCCATTTGTTTCTGTTGAACTTGACTGAAATTTGCCAATCCATTCCTCTAATTTGTTGAGGCCCCTCTGTATGGCAGCCCTTCACCAGTTCAACTGTTCTCCCCAGTGTGGAGTCATCTGAAGACTTGCTGAGCATACACACAATCCAGTCACTCCTGTTGTTGCTGTCTGTTTTTTCACCTTGCCCTTGATGCATTCTTCCTCTGTCCTCCTGATCTGCATTTCTAACTCCTGACACCGGTCCTGTTCATGTTGAGTTTACATTCCCCCACCCTACCTGATCGTTACTTTCACAGAATCACAGAATGTTAGGGGTTGGAAGGGACCACCATGGGTCATCCAGTCCAATCCCCCCTGCCAAAGCAGGGTCACCTACAGCAGGCTGCACAGGATCGCGTCCAGGTGGGTCTTGAATATCTCCAGAGAAGGAGACTCCACAACCTCCCTGCGCAGCCTGTTCCAGTGCTCCGCCACACCAGAGGGAAGAAGTTCTTCCTCATGTTCAGATGGAACTTCCTGTTCTTCAGTTTGTGCCCATTGCCCCTCGTCCTGTCGCTGGGCACCACTGAAAAGAGGCTGGCCCCATCCTCCTGACACCCACCGTTCAGATATTTATAACATTTAGAAGGTCCCCTCTCAGCCTTCTCTTCTTCAGGCTGAACAAGCCCAGCTCCCTCAGCCTTTCCTCGTAGGGGAGATGCTCCAGTCCCCTCATCATCTTTGTAGCCCTCCGCTGGACTCTCTCCAGTAGCTCCTCCTTTCCCATATACCTTGTCCCCAACTACAAAAAACAGCACTACCATAAAACCTTCCTTTCCTACTATTCACATTTATCTCACCTGAACTGGCTTCTGATATTTATTTGCTGATAACATATCATAGATTTTGATTGGGTATTGGCACCTGAAAACTGGGGGGAGGGAGGATGCTGGGTTGGTTCAAACACAGAGCAGCAAAGACAGCACCCTGTGGAGACACTAGTAGCTTTTTCAAACAAAATGTACGCTCTCAGACTTTAAGAAAAAGTGACAACTGGTTGACAGACCTTTATTTTGATTATCATTCATGAAATTAGTTATGATAAAACCTAGCATAGGAGATTATCGAAGCACGTCTTGTTTCAGGTGCAATATTGTCAGGACCAAGCAGAGAAAAAAAAAAAATCTTTGAATACTGTTAATAGAAAACATGTTTTTCCTCTCTAGTTTACAAAAATCTATACTTCCAGTAGTTTATGAAGCTTCTGGTTGTTGTTGTTTCAAATGATGTGTTTGTATGAAATGAGACTCATTGTTGAAACACAGTAATATAAAAGCTTTGTTCTGGAGAAAAGTTATGTGAGACAGAGAGGCTTTATCATGATAGAGGAAATAAGGGCAATTTGACTTTAAATTGGAACAATTCCACTTTAACTATTCAACCAAAGAGAGAATAAGAATAGCATAAAAATAGACTAAAATGTTTTAAAAAAAATAAACCAAAACAAAACCCCAAATCTGGAACTCCAGGTGTTTTTTTAGAAAGGACAATGGAGATTATTTTTTTCCTTTTTAAGTTAAATTCCATGTAAGGTTCTACTTTCATGCAAAATTAATTTTCCTACATCAAAAATCAGGGATTTAAAAATTAAATTTGAACTTTGAAGCCTTATTTCTTGTGAATATGAATTTTTTATGTACCTTTTAATTACATAATGATATACTACCCTTTTACTCAGGTCTCTCTTTATTAAGGGACTGTTATTTTTAAACCAGTTCAATATTTTGAGCTGTCTCAAGATTATAATTACCATAGAAGGAAATCTTTTCCCTCAAAAGAACATAATAAAACAGCAATTCAAAGAAGAACTCAATGAAGAGCTAGAACTTCACAGAATGGCAGTTATGCACCTGCAAAACAAATCCCGCTGGTGTTTTTCTCTCACAGTCATACCGATTTTCAAAGATATTTATTGGCAAAATGTCATATATGAGATTGAACTACAATTCAATGTTCATTTGTAGGGAGATCCCAAATGAAACTGTGCTGGAGAAAGTGCTAAATTTTGAAGAGTAGAAATATGGGTAGAAGATATTCTTAGTTCTTCTAGCTTCGGGCTGATTGATTTGCACTAATTGCATCATTTTGTTTTCTTCCATTATGACTGTTTCATAAAATCTAGCTGTATTTTATTGAAACTGATCTTCCTAAGTTTATATCATATATTCACTCTTCATAGAAAGAAAGATGCTTCAAAGCATGTAAATTCCATAAAAGGACAGCTTGCCTTTTGGGTGATTCTTCAAATAAATATACTTCAACATAGAAACTATTTAATATAGTCCTATATTGAAATTTTAATTGATATTGAAAACGCTCCATTTCATTTTGTGATATTCTAAGTTAATGGTGGTTTCTGAAACTGCCATCGATTACTGATGTGGATGTGACAAATAGTGATATGAAGTTCACCCTTTTATTAACTCAGCTTATTCAAAAGCTTTTTTCCATTAAATTTGAAAATATTACGATTAAGGGATGTGTATATGCTGTCTGAACCCACCTGTGAACTTCAGATACTGAAACAGGCTGGTGTTTACACCTGCAGTAGAAGAGACATCTTGCAAAGAATGTCAGAGAAAGGGGTAGCAGCAGAAGAGACGGTAATTTGCCTTTCCCTCAAGAATTAACAGAAAAAGTCATCCTTGCCTTGGAAGTATGAGCAAAACATAAAAATGTATTTACTTGAACATGGACACTCACAAGTCTATGAGGCTGGATGGGATCCACCCGAGAGGTACTGAGGGAGCTGGCAGAGGAACTTGCCGAGCCACTCTCCATCATTTATCAGCAGTCCTGGCTAACAGGGGAGGTCCCAAACGACTGGAGGCTCACCAATGTGACACATACCTACAAGGAGGATGATCCAGGGAACTACAGGCCTGTCAGCCTGACCTTAGTACTGGGGGAGATTATGGAATGGTTCATCTTCAGTGTACTCACCGGGCATGTGAAGGACAACCAGGGGATCAGGCCCAGCCAGCATGGGTTCATGAAAGGCAGGTCCTGCTTGACCAACCTGATCTCCTTCTAAGACCAGGTGACCCATCTAGTGGATGAAGGAAAGGCTGCGGGTGTTATCTACCTGGACTTTAGTAAGGCCTTTGATACTGTCTCCCACAGCTTTCTCCTAGAGAAGCTGGTGGGTCATGGCTTAGACAGGTGTACTCTTCGCTGGATAAAGAACTGGCTGAATGGCTGAGCGCAGAGAGTGGTAGTGAATGGAGTTAAATCCAGCTGGTGGTTGGTCACAAGTGGTGTTCCCCAGGGCTCAATTTTGGGTCTGGTCTTGTTTAATACCTTTATCCATTATATATATATATATATGTATTTATCTTGGATGAGGGCATTGAGTGCTCCCTCAGTAAGTTTGCAGATGACACCAAGTTGTGTGGGAGTGTCAATCTGCTTGAGGGTAGGAAGGCTCTGCAGAGGGATCTGGACCGACTGGATCAATGGCTGAGGCCAACTGTATGAGTTTCAACAAGGCCAAATGCCGGGTCCTGCACTTGAATCACAACAACCCCATGCAACACTACAGGCTTGGGGAAGAGTGGCTGGAAAGCTGCTTGGTGGAAAAGGATCCTGGGGGTGCTGGTCGACAGCTGACTGAACATGAGCCAGCAGTGTGCCCAGGTGGCCAAGAAAGCCAACGGCATCCTGGCTTCTGTCAGGAACAGTGTGCCAACAGGAGCAGGGAGGTGATCGTGCCCCTGTACTCAGCACTGGTGAGGCCTCACCTTGAGTACTGTGCTCAAAACTATGTTCAGTTTTGGGCCCCTCACTATAAGAAGGACACTGAGTTGCTGGAGCGTGTCCAGAGAAGGGCAACAAGGCTGGTGAAGGGTCTAGAGAACAAGTTTTACAAGGAGAGGCTGAGGGAGCTGCGGCTGTTTAGTCTGGAGAAGAGGAGGCTGAGGGGGGACCTTATTGCTCTCTACAACTACCTGAAAGGAGGCTGTAGTGAGGCAGGTGTTGGTCTCTTCTCCCAGGTAACTAGAGATACAACAAGAGGCAATGGCCTCATGTTGCATCAGGGGAGGTTTAAATTGGATATTAGGAAAAAATTCTTCATTGAAAGAGTGGTCAGGCATTGGAACAGGCTGCCCAGGGAAGTGGTGGAGTCTCTGTCCCTGGAGGTGTTCAAAAAATATGAAGTCATGGCACTTCGGGACATGATTTAGCAGGCATGGTGGTGTTGGGTCGACGGTTGGACTTGATGGTCTTAGAGGTCATTTCCAATCTTAATGATTCTATGATCCTAATGAATTACTATAATTGAAAGGTATATGGAGAATATATGTTTTGTTCAGCAAGCACTGAGAGCAAAAGCATTTGACAGATGTCTGTCTTTCAGTATATGGGCCTCAATCCTTAGAAATCTGCACTTGGTCAATCTGCACAAAGGCACCACAGGTTCTAAGCAGCTTGTAAAGGAATCCTGTCTAGTTACAGTTTCCCACAAAACTTTCATAATCCTCAGAGGTCATGGAAACCTAAAACAAAGTCAAAAGCTCAACTTCATGGGACTCGTTTTCTCTCTTAGGGGCTAATTAGTTATTTTATTTAAATCCCAAAGTAGGAAGGTTGCTAATCTTTGACTTCAAAGTTCTCCAGTTATAAAACGTAATTAAAGAGAGCAACTCTTCCTTCTAGTCTGGGAAGAGCTGACTTAACATTTTTGTTCCTTTCTTTCCCTGTTTCCATAAGAGTGTTGATTTGCAGGAATCCCTCCCTCCCATTCAGATCTTCGAACAGCACTTGGGGAGGTAGGGCTACTCTGAGTGCTAGCTTTTAGTTTTTATGCCTTCTAGCTGTGATGGATGTAGGTTTTAGGTACTGGTGCAAAACACCTGCCCGAAGTGGAAACATAACAACAGCATGGAAGGATATGGCATTGACAGTGGTGGAAGGAGAACATGCAAGCTCATACAACTAGAGTATTCATTTAGACTGTTATTAAGAGTGCCCTACACAAATGTTTCCTACTCACTAGGAGGCACCAAGACCTATACACTCTAACTTAACTTCATAGGTAGTATCAACGTGATAAAATATTTTGACTTACCACTGAAAAGAAAAACTTATTTAAATATTACAGACAAACCACAATTTTTTTCCCCAAATACAGTTTTAGTAAATTTCAACACTAGGTAGAAGCACAACACTTTTTCGTATGGATTCTTTATTAGAGGTTCCATTATATTTTGTGAAGTAAAAAGTAAATCAGTATTAGATTTTTAAATTACAACAAATTATAGCAAGTTGGCTTTCTAGTTACTATGGTTACAAGTCCCAATAGACCATTCTTTAAGAATTTTCTCCCCCACCCAAGATAGCAATAGTCTTTTAAAAATATTATCTAGACTACAGCAAAAGACGATTTATAGTACATTTATGCTGATATGCAAATTAGAAGAGCTTTTGTTAATGAGACTGCCACTTGGGCACAAGCACTGGCATCCTTCTACTGAGAATGACAGCTGCTAGAAATTATAGGTCTTAATTCTAAATAAACCATGAATACTCTAAAAATAAACTCCACAGCATTTTAATTTGACAAATATGAAAACTATTCACTGTAACTATCTGACTAACCTAAGAATAAGAATCCAAGACAGCGGCTTTTTCTCATACTGTCATTTCTGAATACAGTGTTCATTTCTGTCAGGAGCCTCTGTTCTGTTTTGCACTAGTCTCTACAGTTCTTCTATAGTCGTTTTCATCATAATTACTAAGTACTTTTACTCACTTACAGCTGTGTACTGAGTAACGTGACCTATGGATTACACGGGATTGTTCTGTACATTTTGCTCTCATACAGGCTTAGAGGAAAAGAACTTAATACAATCCGCAAACTATCCCCCTCTCCCCCTCATTGTGAAGTGAAGGTTGTGCATATGTATTTAGTATTTCTTTTCATGATAATCACATAGAATGATGCAACAAATGGATTTGCAACCAATCTCATGCAATAGGCATGAAACTTCCCCTACAATACTCAAATGGCATCAGAATTGTCAGTTCACCCAAATTTTCCTTTCAGTTGTTATCATCACACACACTGAGGGGACACAATTTTCAGATTCCTAGAAACAATGATTTGGAATGACTGCAATAACAAAGATTAATATCTAGGTCAAAACTGATATTTGCTGTCCTATTTCAACAAAATGATGGAAGTCAACTGCCAATATTATCACTCGCAACTTTACCGACGCCTAAGAAACCGGGCAAGCTGAAGCTACAAATGGCTTTGTCTGGCCCACACTGAAAGCAAAGAGTATCTAAATACCTTTAAAAACCTGTTCCTTTGTAGTTTTTTTTACTTCACTGGTATTAGCAATGGAGCCACATGTTTGATTTGCTGGTATGCTATCCTTGCCATTGTATAAGGAAATAGGAACCAAAAATTTGTGCAACATTTATCTGGAATGCATTAATACGAAGGAACACACATGGAAGTCTACTTGCGATTCACAAGGTTTACTACTTGTGTTTCATTAAACAAAGGCTGTTTCATATAAACAGATAATTTAAAAATTATGTAAAATGTTTACCTACATTAAAATATCCCCTAGCTATTGTGTTTTCCGTTTTGCTTAATATCAACACTATTTTCTTTTTCCCTTAGAGTCCTACACTAAAACTCTTTATCATGTCATGCAGCTACTATAAATTCCTGATTATTTTCTGTAAGCCAGTCCTTTTACTAATAATAGATTATACTAACTTAATCTTAACCAGACAATATGTTTATTTTGTTTCTAATACAGGACATTGTATAAAACTTTCAAGAAGTTAGAAAAGCAGATTAAATATTCAGGTAAATATTAATTAAGCAATCCATCAAGGTATTAGACCATCTGCTATGGACTCAAGAGTTCCTTATCAGTGACAAAGGGAGAGAGCGTGGGCAGCAGCTGTAATCCCATTCAGGTAGATGCATTTCCAGGTGTGGGAGAGAAGTTATCATTCTATGCTCATTTAACAAACCAGATCCACCTAGGTATATTGCTGTTTAATTACCTCAAATTCATCTAGGTCCACAACAATATAGTGTGCTTTCCAACTTGGGGTAAATGTGTCCTCCATCCTCCCCCTTTCAGCTAGGATGTGGGTAGCCAGGCAAGGAGTAGTCAAGAGCCAGAAGACCAGAAAGAGCACAAGGAAACATAATTCTAGGAAAGTGCTTGGCCCTGAGCTGGCTCTTGGCTGCTACTGCAGTGCTATTTCTTTGCCTAAAGCAGTCCAAAGCACAATATATTCCCGCTCACAGGACTGACCTGAAAACCCCAGTAATACCTATTCTAAGTTCCCCAGACATAATGAGAGACTCACTCCCCTCCAACGAGCTATCTGCAAGGTCAGGTCGGACAGGACTCTGAGCAATCTGATCTAGTTGAAGACATCCCTGCTTACTGCAGAGGGGTTGACCTTTAAAGGTTCCTTCTAACCCAAACTATTCTATGATTCTATGATCTGTGATGACTTCTGTGCTCTTAACTCACTGTGGCCCAAGTATATCATGGAGGGAGGAGCACGTGGTCACTCAGAATAGGGATTAGGACAGAAGACGATGAATTCTATCTTTCTTGAAATGAACAGAGCCAAGAGCCAAGGTTGCCGTTCCTTGTACTTGGGGTTTCTTTCTGCCAGACAGTGAAGGAGGTCAGAAGTAGCAGTAGTAAAGTAGTAAGTGTTGGTACAACCCACACCCCATTTGGTGCACATCCACAGTAGTATTTTACGCAAAACAAAAGTCGAGGAGACATGCACCAAACACTGACTACTGCCTCTCTATATTTGTAGTGGTGAACCAGATATCTGACTTCAAAAGGATTGGGCTGCCTCTGCATGTTACCTGAACTGCATGAACAGCATGTCTTCAGGAGTGGAAGCCTTGTTTCATTCAACCCATAGGGCTCTTATGTGATTATTTTTCTCCCTTCTTTTCTTGGCTGTTTCTCAGAAGTTGAACAATATTTATAAGACAAGTAACCTGCACCTGCAACACTTCTGTGCTTGCCATTTTATAGTTTAGATATCTAGAAATCACATAACATTTGTAAACTTTAGACAAAGATAATAATGGAGTGATCATGCTTCTACTGTAAATATTGCTAGAGATTTTTGATTACGGAATACCATTAATTGCTATGACTGTTCTATCACTTTTGCTTTGAGGAGAACATGTATTTTAAAAGGCAATGAACAACAACACGACTGAACCAAAATTCTCCAGCTCTATCCAGACTAGGATGCAGCTGTATGCTCTGAGACTTGTCCCCTAATTATAGAAACTGGGGGATCTAAACAGACTACATTGTGGCTCCTTTATGGTTCACGAACCCAAGTTTTCTGTCTTTGGAAACGTGTGGTTGATATTTGTGCTGCTCCCACCTTGGTTGGAAACCAAGATACAGGAAGGACACATACATAGACCCTTTGGCTGGGACACACAGCTTTACTAACCTCTTACACTAGCTGTACGAAGCCAGGGCAGGGTAAAACAGAGGAATAGTTCAGCAGTAAATATCAATACAAGATACACTAAAATCCATCTTAAATGATAAAGATTGTGATATTTAATTGTGACAGCAAAGGGAGAGAGTTATTAGAAAGACTGTGTGCCTCTCCTTAATACTGTAGGCAGGGTTAGTGAGTAATTTTCCTACTGCCAAAAATTGTCCCCATAGTGCTACACAAATAAAAATAACTAGCATCATGGGCCTAAGGACATTTATCCTTTCGCTATGAAGTTCACAATATTACACATTTACTGAAGACTCTTATTAAGCTTTCATTGAAAACTGCATAAATTGTACCAAATAAAACCCACTAGGCTGGAAAGGGTTGCCTGGCAGTACTTCCCTGTTGTCAGTGGAGACCTTCCCTGACATGAGCAGGGCTTCACGTGGTATAACTGCTCTGAAAGGAGCTGTGAGCTTCTCACTGGGTAGCCGGAGCATTACACTGTTAATAACTGAACAGTATTTGTGGGCTAAAAGACTTTCTTTGTCCTTCACTGAAAAAAAAAACAAAAAAAAAAGAAAAAGTATAAAGTGTATACATTTCTTTGCTTGAGGGATCTATACTCCTTACAAGAAAAACAACACTTCTATGCAGAATTATCATTACAATCTCTGTCCTCACACGATTAAAATATTATCCTTTCTAAAACCTTGCAATGTTCAAAACAGAATCATTATTTATATTTCCCACAAGTAGAAATGTATTGTATTATTTTATTTTCAATTACTTAGCCTTATCAGCTGGCTGGGATAGAAATGGTGGGAAATACAGTTATATGTACTTAGAGTCATAAGACAGACTACTGTAGCACTGCCAAATTACTGTCACCAACAATAGACAGCTAATTTCCTTTAACTGCTATGATTTCTATTAAAAGTTATTATAATAGCTGGATTCTTAAAATCTAAAGAGTCCTTCACAGTTCACTTCCGATTATCAGTTATCTTCGTGTGACATTTCTGAAAAGCGTAAGATCAGCAGCTTCAATTATTTATTAAAAACAGGTGTTCAGACACAAATGTGTTATTAGTACCAGTAAGGAAAATGAGACTGGCTCGGAAAACTATATTACATTTGTCTGATTTTCAGCGAAGACTGTTCTAATAAAACAAAACAAAGCAGAGTTATTACAAAGAATCATAAAACTTTCATTTTCTAACATTTCCCTAACTTATTTTCACTGTTGCATATAAATATATGCATTTTAAGAGAAGGCACAAGCAAAAGTTATTGCAAGTGTTGGAAGCATTAAATAAGATGTTGGAAGAATGGCAGCAAATTGATTATATAGAATAAAACTAATGGACCTTGACAGCACTGTCTGCTTAAGCTCTTTTCTGCTTCACTTTTTCATTGTCCATTCAGTTTAGGGCTACCAGTAAAAAACCTGCAAGTCTAGTAATGTCATAGTGCCCAAACTCTTGATACAGAATGAAAAACTGTCTTTGGCACCTAACAGTCTTCTGCGAGCTGTCTTCCTTTTGTTCCAGTGGCGTCCACCCTGCTTGTGTATTCATCTTTTGGTCTAAGCAGCAAAAGCATTTCCTTCCTAGTTGTACTGGAGATGACTGTTCTCTCATGACAAGGCTATGCTCAACACTGGTTAATTAGTAAGCTCATGGTAGCAGAGTCGTCCATCTTCTCCTTTACCACACAAACTAGGCATTTATATGCAGCACACGCTGCAGACTTAATATTAGGACAAGTCTTACGGTGGCAATCAAGTTCTTACACTTGATTTTTTTTCTTAAATGGTAATAATTCATTTCTGAAGTTCCACCTATCTATCCGTCAAGTGATGAAGTGTCACAGCACAGAGGGGAGTAATCTGTTATGTTGTCTATGCATAATTTAACTCTTTAATTCAGAGGGGAAAAAAATGTATCTAGTATTAAATAAAGCCAATTATTCTCATCTGCATTAGTGTTTTCTTTACCTCCTCTACAATCTGTGTTTTTAGGTATATGTAATAGAAATCTAGCAGCTTTCCAGTTTGTAGTCTTTATACAGCAAAAATCTGTGGCTGAGAAGTGAGCTACAATATCAGCCTTTGCTCAGAGGAGTCCTGAAATACAGAAAGTGTGAAAGCATTGCAAGAGGCATAAAAAAGCAGAGGTCTGAGTGTTTATTCTAAAGTGATTCTAGCACACAAGTCACCACAATGGCTCTCATTTTTACATAAACTCTGTGCAAATCCTGGCATTATTTATCTTAATCAAAATCACGTATGTTGGTCAATAAATGGTAATAAAAATTTCCAGGCAAGACATTGCTTAAAAAATTTATTCAAATATTGTGCTACTCCTGTTGGGAAAGTGAGCTTCACAAATTCACTTACAGAACGAATATGGTGAAGACTACAGACTAATATACAGTGGATCCTATGCATATTTGTGAAGGTACTGGATATAGATTACTTTCCTTTTGTCAATTATAGACATAAATATTACCACATTTCATCATAGAAGTTTAGGATATTTCAGATAAATATTTAAAGTTGGGCTTTTCAGAAATAGGTTTGATTTTAAAGTGTCTCAGAAGAGAAGGCTTCTGATATTTTCTTGTCTTTTCCTGTCATCCCTCAAATAACTTTTGAGCCAGTGGGCCAAGTTCAGGTAGATTTAGCAAAAGGGTAGAAGGCTCAAAGAGAATTTCACTTCCTAAAAGATTTTATAAAATTGGAGACAAGAAGAGAGGAAGTTAATAGATAACTGTGGACACCGCTACATCCTGAGATACAATTTCTTGAGAGGAAGATAGGCAGAATGTAACAGCTACACACCCCATCTGAAGGCAGCTGGGGCAGGCAATCTGCATGTATCTAGTTGCAGACTAATGACAAAATGCTTTATCTGCAGGGGTGTCACAGACAGACCCAGGAAGGAACAGATGTTATTGCCATGGAAGACAGATCTGAGAGATTAAAGCACAAAAGTCCATAGGAAACCAGGCACTCTCATTAGCTCTACAGCTGATAGAACAACTAGTATACTGTTATAATGTATTCACTAGCATGCTTAAGACACATCACCTTCCTACACAGCTGAGTAGAATCCTTTCAATGGCCTGTTGTATAGGTGATGTGTATACATTGACAGATTATTCTGATTAACAAGACACCATTTTTTGTTTTGTGACTGACAGAGAAGGACACATGGTGTTCCCTCCAGCTGAGGGCTGCCCCTACCTTCTGCATTCAAAGACCACGTTGGGTGACTGAAAGACTTGGGGAGGCACCAGGGGATATGTTGTCCCTTCCAAGATTTACTGACCAAAAATACGCATGCTCCTGTTACATACAACCACACCTACTTCATGGTGCAGGTCTTACTAAAGGAGTATCCCACATGTGACTGGTCACTAAATTTCATTTCTCTTCAAGGCACAGACACGAAGACCTCCAGCTCTTATGATTTCACAAAACACCGAGGCCTGGCTTCACTGAAGACTGTCTGCCAAGGATAAATCTACTTCATGTTTATACGTACTGAGAGTCACAATACACAGAACTACTGTGCTCACAAATCACCACAACCAACAATAGACAGCTAATTTCCTTTAAGCATTTCATAACGATATGCCTGCCACAGGACAGGCAGGCAGCCCTTTTCAAGAAATTCTTCTTGCTCCTAAGATAGAAAGAATACTGGAGTAATGATAGGCAAATTAAACTTTTTATCTTTGAATCAAAGATATATATAGAATTACTTTCTTGGTGACTGCAAGCCTAATCATGTTTGCTTCTGTTTATGTTTGCAAGGCTTTCCTAAGCACCAGGATTTCCTTTTACAAAGGAGAGCAAAGTTAATAGCACTATCAGGCAGACAGAAATTGAAATATTGTAGCACCTAAATGCTCAACAGCAATAAAATCAGTGAAAGTATGTGAACTATGGACATACTTTCACTTTCCAGTATAAAGCTGATATAAGTTGTTGAGAAGTACTAGTATATGTAAGCATATGAACAGTACTTTCCAATATAACTCCTTTAGGAAACACTGAATTGATTGGTATATGATGTTATTGTATTTAAAAATGTCCTGACATCTTAACAGCTGATGTCCTTTCCTGTTCTTGGTGGGGGATTTTAATTATTCAAAGTGTAGCTGTATTGTGTTAGTATTGTGAAAGACTATTTCCAGCTTGTAGGAGAGGTTCTAGATCTTCTGTCAGATACCCTGCCCTGAGCAAGAACAAAAGCACTTTTCACTCAAACCTTTCCGTGACAGGTTTGTAGCTCCCTGTAGACTCTGGACTGAACTGACTGTTGACATTGAAGCCTAAGTTTTGTTGACTGTGAAAAAAGAAAAGTGTCTGATTTTACATGAGACCTTAACTTGTTTCTTCATCATTTGCTAAAAAATTTTCCAGAAGTTTCCTAGCTTTGAGGAAGATTGGCCAGCTTTTGTAATTAGAGTTGCATAAAGAAGACTGAGGTAAACACTGGTTGGAATTTTCTCAGTCTTACATTAATTACTGTCCACTTACGAGACAAGCAGTAGTTGCCAGTTTAATCGTTTTATGAGACGCCATTTATCATTCATGCTAAAATGGCCCTGGGTAGGTTCTTTTTATCCATTATAAATCAAAATAAATAATGAATAATGATAAGTAATTGCAACTAATGAATCAGACATGGTGTTCCTTATTCCCACTGCATCAGCTCTATATATATGCACTGCTTAGAAGGCGCAGAACCACCTTCATAGCAAAAAATATCAGGGAGGGTGACGCCACTATTCCAAAGAGCTTTTGCAGCAATTCAGTATTTGGCAAAAGAGAATAATTTGGAATTAATCTACATGTTTTAAAAATTAAGAAAGAGAGCAGTGCCTATTTTCTTGTTGCAGAGCTGTAAGGTGGACTTGTATAACGAGTGAAACATTTTTTGCATAGCTTTTAGCAGTGCGTGGGCTACACGAGAAATAGTGCTCAGGCCTACACTGCTTCATTTTTTCATACCATTTACAAAATCCCTGAAGTCTATAAAAATAGATTTGTGGATCCTTGCCAGATTTTCTCAAACATATTTCATATTTACAAAAGTAGTCCTGTAACAAATTTACATTTTTTCTATTGGCAGTTTTCGCTAATATATATCCCATATGGTGGTGAGTTAAAGATTAAAAACCATGATGCACTCTCATTGTTGGGGGTAGCGTAAGAGTTCTCATGATAGACAGATAAGAAGATAAAAATAAACAGTTGATATACAAGTGCTTCTCATTGCTTTATACAACATACAGGTCAACCAAAAATCCAGTATGTGCGTAAAGCTGAAGCTAAAGGAGCATATTAGAGAACTGTTATACTCCTCTGCTGTAATGTGTATTATGCAAAATTATTTGATACAGTAGGAGACTAGATAATATACATAACAAGCCTGCATGCAATGTAAGTTTGAGCCACCAACATGCTTTAATGTTTGACAGATCAACACCCTATTTTATAGAAATTTTGAAAATAAAAAATATCTATTAGACCTGATGAACAAAAGAGGCCACAAAATCTTTAGAATTAAAAAAAAAGGTATAGAGCAAAGGTGCTTCAGGTCAAGAAAGTATTTCATTTGATAAACTCATTTTTTTATTAAATACTTGAAAAATAAAGACTAACTTGAAAAAAAAAAGTATTTTGGGATGAGAAATGGGAACACTTTGTTCTAGACATCTGGAGAGTATTTTATTTTGATATTTTTGCTTTTTCAAATCCTTTTAGTCAAAACAATTCACTAAATTCAATACAAATTATTTACCTCAATCAGAGAGTCATGCCTCAATAGAAAGTTGTATGCCAGAAAACTGCTTCTCCTATAAATTATGTGGGAAATAGTTCTATGGAGGTATTCATGCTGATCTTGTAGGAATACCTGAATGGTAAGAAAGCCTCTGTTATAGCCGTAGTCATAATGGAGTACAAATACAAGGGAAAAACCTAAACACATTAATTTGATGTTTTTAAGTATCACAGGAAAATAACTGATATTTGATTTGAATGAAAATAGAAAGAAGAACAATTATTTGAACTGCACTTGTAAAAAAAAATACTGTATGCAGATTTTTTCCTACATTTCACACACAATTTAGCAGAGACCCTTTCCCAACTATATAGAGCTACCCAGCAACGCACTAAAGGCTTGCTTTAACAAAGCCAATTTCGTCCTTCAAATATCTACTGTTTTTGCAAGGATCACTTTCCTAGGGTACTGTGTTAATCATACCACCACTATGCAGCCCTTTTAAACATAAAGTTTAATTGACTTGTCTTCATTTGAAGCACTATATAGATTATTCCTTTCCTACATATTTTTTCATTTGTCAGAGATTCTGTCCCTGATCAAATTATGACACTTGCATTGCTACTAGCTGTGTTTTTAAACATAGTCTTCACAGTTGCCTCTAATGTCTAATAGGACTTCCCTGCAAGCATCCACAGAGACTCCTCTTTAACCTCCTTTAAATCCCTCCTTGAAACTCTGCGCTGCCTGACAGTGATTAAGTCGCTGGTACCCTGGTAATGCTGCCTCTTCAGCTGAGCAGCTCTGTCTCGTCGTTTCAACCCACTTCCCCATCTGTCTGTCGCAACCTGCCGTCTCTTCTCCTCTCTTCTAACCTCTCTGAGAAAGGGCAATATTTTCATGCCATGTTTATAGAACACCTGGTACAATAGGATTCTCGTGCATGACTGAGAATGTAAGTTTTGAGCAAATATAGACAAAACATGTATAAAAACATCTATAAATAAAAGTGTTTTGGTGTTTTGAGTTAAGCTTCTGTTCCCTAATTAGAGCAAAATGTTTAGCTCCCCAGAGGAAACGAAAGCAAGGCTACATGTAAAATATCACTGTCTGCCGGGGGCTGGGGTCTTAGCATAAAGCTGTGCTCAACCTGTATATAAACCTGGGTAAAACAAAGGAGTTTTTTTTCAGATAGGGCTTACAGGCCCACAAAAACTGTGGAGAATTTGACCATTACAGCTCTGGCCCTATTAACATGCTTTCCTTTCCTCGAGACTGCAAGAGTTCTCTAGCGCAGAATGGAATGTTTCTCTGTTGCTCCTGTGGCGAGGATTTTGCTTAGTATGGGGGGAAAGAGTACCATGGCCATTCTGTATCTCACAAAGACATCAAGTAATGCTGAATACGCATGAGGATCCGTCCTTCAAAATCCAAAGAGAAACAAAATATTTGTCAATCCTCTTTCATCAAGGGAAGTGATTTAGAGGGGAACGTGTCACAGGTGGGCAAGACAGGGAGGCTCCAAAGGTCTTGCTCCCAGGCTGTGTTCTCATAACTCACTATTAATGAGCACAAGTAATAGAATCAAAAGAAGGTGCTCAAAATAATTCATTTATACTGGATAGGAAATTAGACAGAAGCATAGAGTCTTTTTCACTATCCCAGGATGAAGAAATATTTTGCAACAGGAATGCGATCATTGAAGCATAACAAACAAAAGGCACGCATCTGAAAAGACATCTGTATTTGCAGGATGGAAGCCAGCATTTCCAACTCATGGATTATATATATGAATTACTTAATCATTATATTTACTGAGATTTATCCGAGTACATTTTCTTCTGCAGTCTGTAATGGGAAACAGCAGAGGTGCATTTGTAAACCAGACCTGAACTACTAAACCAGGGAACTCCACACGCAACATTTTCTGCAATGCAAACCAAAGGAGCCAAGAGTATTTAAACCAGTTAAAAACCATTTTGACTGTGTAAGAAAGCCTGAGTAGAGGCAGAACTAGGAATCTGATTTAAGGTAGGGAACATATTTAGTGATGACTGAGAATGCTGAATACGAGAACATGGTATGTCACACCTTTGTCTGCATGGAAGAAGGTGGCCAGGGAATTCTAGGTTCACAACTAAACAGTAATAGAGACTTTTCCAGCTATGTGCAGGACAAAAGATATATTTTAATTTTTATAATTTCTACTTAGTAATTATAGTCAAACGAGGGGATGGGAGCTGGAGAATATTTGCAGAATCCACAAAAGCTAACGGAGATGATGGATATTTCAGGGAAGGATTTCAAGAAAGTCTCATGTTCAGAGGCATTCACCTGTAAAACAAATTTCTGCCTAAGATTATGATGACCTCTGTAGAGCATTAAGAGAGGAAAGTGTCATTTTCTTTTTCTCGAGTGAACTTTCTGATAATTTCCCTGAGATTTTCATCAGGCCCATATCAAATAAGACATAACGACACAATTACACCATAGCTAGACGAAGATCTGCCTATCTTGTTATCCCTGTTTGGACAATGGCCTGTGGCCGATGTTGAAAGAACAGTCTAAAAACAGAAGAAGTATGCAGTGACCCTTCCTCTCACATGCCATTTCTGCTTCCAGAATACTACTGGTCAGGGTCTACGCATTTTGTGTCTGCTAGTATCTTTATTGCATTAGTGATTCTATTTTTTTTTCACCATGACAAGTTGTACTTGCTTTTTGAAACAAAAAAAAAAGACATTTTGTGGTCTTCACTGCATTATCACTCAATCGAAGGAAGACTTCATGTGACATAGTTTTTTGGTGAGCTACTAAAAAAGTTTTAAAAAGCAGTGATTTTTCCATAACAAACAGATAAAACTGTTATCACGACCTAATGAATGCCTTAAATGCCAGTGATGTGTTTTATGGAGGTATTTAAATAGGTGCATTCACTGTTTCACCTGGCAAAAGCACATGACATACAGCTCAGCTCAGTTTTGTATTTACCATATATTTACCAGTTGAAAGGGAGGGGGACTCAGTAAAAAGATGGCTTCTCTTTGCCAGTCATTAGCTATAAAAGATGGTATAGAAGAGTAATACCAGATACAGTGAAGATGCCTGCAGACTTATGGACTTCAAAATGACTAGGTTTTGGTTGTTAAGAACTACACCTATTAATTCTAACCCAATGGTCACCCTTTGCTATTTTTGCCTTGAATAGTAGCTTGTACTTCTATGTTACACTTCAAAAAAAAAAAAATCTCAGTAACAGTCTAAAGTAATTATTTAACTGTTACAAAAAATCATTAATTAATGACATTTATTTTTCCCTTTCAGCCCATTAGTCCATCAAAAATTTGCTTATTATGACTACTGGTCATGCAAGGGTTTGCAAGGATTCAGAGAAACTGTTTAGCCAAAATTCAAAATGTTCAGTAGTTACTGATTGTTCATGAGTCTACATCATTGTTGTTGCTGACAACTTAGACTTGTTTCTGACAGTTTAAGCATTCTATTGAATTTACAAAGCTATTCAATAATCCACATACAAAAAGGTATAACTTCTTTCCCCTCTTTTTTACTCATAGTTCTGAAAGAAGAATTGAACAATTTGATAGTCTTAAATTATTTAAAATAACAACAATTCTTCAAGTCATTATGTGTCTTAATAAAACCCTTACTACACAAATTAATCTTCTTTGAAGACCATCTACATATGTAAATAAACATCATTGCTGTAATACTAAAATAACATCTATGTAGAAAAAAACAACTCTGCAAGACGGAAATAGTTCAGTCCCTCTCTTTGCTTAAATTGACCTTTGTAGTAAAATTGTTGGAGAGGAAACAACATATTAAACATCAAATTGACCTAGGACAGATAATATTACTGGAATTTAGCCATCAAATATTTCCTTTTTTCTTAATTGGCTATTAGTCTCTATGAACACAGAATAGTCAGGAGAAAAAAAAGCTTTTATATTTGTTTTGCTCTTGCAGATTTGGTCATGCAGAGTGTACAAAGCCGAGTAAGCTCTCACACATCGTAAATCAGGTTCTTTGTAGAGTACGAGACTTTGAGGGTTTATTCCTCTTCTGGGCATGAAGCACCAGAATACAAAGAGTAGCATGGCTAGCCGAAATAATTGCTTGTGCCACCCATGTGAGCTGTATATTTTCACTTCCAAGTCATTATCTTTTATAACTCACAGTTAGTGCAAGTAAAGAAGCTCATACTAAGTGATTGTTACAGTGTCTAATCAGATGCCCAGATGGTTACTAAACAATATAAAACTGTTATTAAACAGGACCTAACAATAAACATGTTATTTCTAGGCTTTTTGTAAAACAACCCTCACGAAAAAAAAAATCACCTACAGTTAATAACTGCCTCTAAAAGTTAAAGTCAACGGAGATTTTTATTTTAAACTGAATAAATGATGGATGAATCCCTCCTTTACTCAGCATCTATTTCCTAAAAACTTATAAATAAGAAGGGCTTGCATCACTGCTGTGTTCTTCAACTTTTATGCTACTATCATTGCACAAAATTACACTGTTGTAAAACTAGAAACTATTGAGCTTCTAGCATCTGAATTTCTGTAACAAACACTACAATACCATGCATTTTAGAGCAGCTTCAGAGCTGCTCAAATACAGGATCAGGTACAAGCACAACCAGAACATTCAAGTTAATACACCAGCATGCCGTGACAGCCAGAAAAACAGATGGAATAGAAACTGTTGATTTCTGCTAGCTGAAGGCTTCCCAGCTATGATGAAATGTCTAAAAGCTCTGGCCAGTAAGAGTTGAACAGGGTTAGAGAAAGTCTTCTCGTCCCAACCTTTTAGATCAACTAGCATAAGTATTTCCAATTAAAAATATTCTTAATAAAAAAGGACAGAATAACAGAATCACCCTCATTGTCTTAAATTTAGTCGCTACCAGTTGGCTGATACTTTTAAATCAACTTACGACCAGCAAAATCAAAAGAAAAACCTCCAATTTTTTTGACAATTATAAATTACTCTATCATATTCACTGGTATTTTTAACTTAAAGCCATAAAGAACTTATTTCTTCCCTTTCATTCTTAAATAATAGTTTTGCATGCGAAAGAATGAATTACAACTGCAAATGTGCCTATTTGAATAATTACAGATACTGTATTCCATTGTTTAGTTACAACAGAAATGAATGCAGACAGCATAAAACCAGGCACTAAACATCCCCCACCGCCCGCACTAACTTTTTGCAAAACGTATCTTTTCCAACACTTCTTACCAATTGAAACCAACCTGACATAAAATCCGGCATTTACCCTTTTGGGGTAGTAAGGACTGGGTTCTGTACCTTTTGTAAGTGTTTTGGTTTTGAAATCTCCTTCCTTTTGGACCTTTAAAAGCATATTTAATTCTGTCAAAATAATATCAACCATTTCACAATATATTTGGGTACCAGAAGACAGAGTTTTAAGGAAGATTTTCCTGCATGGAAATAACGAAATCGAATGCAGCATGTTTAGCAAAAAATTTAATGAGACTAAAGTCTGCTACTTTCATGTTGCTATTTCCACTAGATTTTATGGTCTTCACATCCTAGTTAGTCCTAACAGACAGCCTCTCATTCAATATAGTCTCAATTCACCAAAGTACTTACACGTGGACTGGGTCCCTCTGAAGTCAGTTACTCATGTGCCTGAAAACCAGGCCAGTTCTTAACCACCTGGCTGAAGAGAAGCCTCATTTAATTTTCATTAAAGTCAGATGGAAGGAGTCCCTTTGAATTTTGAGAGATAATATTCAAGTCCTAAAACCCACACCACCTTGTGAATTCTGTGTGAGTGGATATCAGTATCCAGAGTATATTGGTCTGCTCTAATCCTACGGCACAGTACCTTCAGCTGTTTCTCACACACTGGAGAACTTGCACTGTTGTTTAATTTTGTCCCAAACCCGTTCTTTCCCTTTGCCACTGTCCTATCTACCTCTGCCATGGTCCCACAGCTGGTGATCTGCTATGCTAGCACAAGGTATCAACTGAATACAATGCCTCCGATATTAAAGGTGTCAATGTAAAGTGTTTCAACGCTTAAATTTATTCTTTTGGACACCTGCATTAAATGTTAGAGAGAGCATTATGTGCCTCTTTGGCCTTTGTAAATGTTAAGGAAAATTAGGACCTCTGGATAAGCAATCAACGAGAACATGTGTGTTGACAGAGGAGCTACCCACAGCAAACCAGTAACAAATGCTTAAGGCCTAGGTGCAGCACAACCCCTGCCTATGCTCAATGCAATTCAATAAATGTATTTTCTTTCCATTTTACTATGCCTCTCTAAAGAAAAGCTCTGGATTATAATTAAAACAAGCACTTTGAAGGCTTTAAGACCTTTTTCTTTTCAATAAAAGGAATTTATAGGGCCCTGTCATATCATCAATAATAAGGCAAACTCTCTACTGCAGAGACACTTTCAGCTTAAAACTCAGTGGGACAATCTTTCCTTTCAGAACTACACATTGGTCTGTCCCTATCAGAGAATAGCAAGAGTGAGATGCTTAACTTGCTTTATGCTGTATTATAGTGGAAAGCATTATGTCATTCGCCATCTTTTCAAATAAAAAGACTAGGGCGTATCACATGAAACTAGGAAGTAGCAAGACAAGGTAGAGGTTGATGCAGTGTGTAGCTGTGGGAATAGTTACAGAATCACAGAATCACAGAATAGTAGGGGTTGGAAGGGACCTCTGTGGGTCATCTAGTCCAACCCCCCCGCCGAAGCAGGGTCACCTACAGCAGGCTGCACAGGACCTTGTCCAGGCGGGTCTTGAATATCTCCAGAGAAGGAGACTCCACAACCTCCCTGGGCAGCCTGTTCCAGTGCTCCGTCACCCTCAGAGAGAAGAAGTTCCTCCTCATGTTCAGACGGAACTTCCTGTGCCTCAGTTTGTGCCCATTGCCCCTTGTCCTGTCACTGGGCACCACTGAAAAGAGCTTGGCCCCATCCTCCTGACACCCACCCTTCAGATATTTGTAGGCATTTATAAGGTCCCCTCGCAGCCTTCTCTTCTTCAGGCTGAACAAGCCCAGTTCCCTCAACCTCTCCTCGTAGTGGAGATGCTCCAGTCCCCTCACCATCCTTGTAGCCCTCCGCTGGACTCTCTCCAGTAGCTCTTCATCCTTCTTGAACTGGGGAGCCCAGAACTGGACACAGTACTCCAGATGAGGCCTCACCAGGGTAGTGTAGAGGGGAAGGAGAACCTCCCTTGTCCTGCTGGCCACACTTTTCTTGATGCACCCCAGGATCCCATTGGCCTTCTTGGCAGCCAGGGCACACTGCTGGCTCATAGTTAACCTGTCGTCCACCAGGACACCCAGGTCCCTCTCCGCAGAGCTGCTCTCCAACAGGTCCACCCCAAGCCTGTACTGGTGCATGAGGTTGTTCCTCCCCAGGTGCAGGACCCTGCACTTGCCCTTGTTGAACCTCATCCGGTTCCTCTCTGCCCAGCTCTCCAGCCTATCCAGGTCACGCTGAATGGCAGCACAGCCTTCTGGTGTGTCTACCACACCTCCCAGTTTGGTGTCGTCAGCAAACTTGCTGAGGGTACATTCTAACTCTTCATCCAGGTCGTTGATGAAGAAGTTAAACAAGACTGGGCCCAGTACTGACCCCTGAGGGACACCACTTGTCACCAGCCTCCAACTAGACTCAGCGCCGCTGATGACAACCCTCTGAGTTCTGCCATTCAGCCAGTTCTCTATCCACTTCACCGACCACTCATCCAGCCCACACTTCCTCAGCTTCCCCAGGAGGATATCATGGGAGACTGTGTCGAAAGCCTTGCTGAAGTCAAGGTAGATAACATCCACAGCTCTCCCTTCGTCTACCCAGCCAGTCATGTCATCGTAGAAAGCTATCAGATTGGTCAGGCATGATTTCCCCTTGGTGAATCCATGCTGACTACTCCTGATAACCTTCTTTTCTTCCACTTGCTTCATGATGGCCTCCAGGATAAGCTGCTCCATCACCTTTCCCGGGATGGAGGTGAGGCTGACCGGCCTGTAGTTCCCTGGGTCCTCCTTCTTGCCCTTTTTGAAGATTGGAGTGACATTGGCCTTTCTCCAGTCCTCGGGCACCTCTCCAGTTCTCCAGGACCTGTCAAAGATGATGGAGAGTGGCTCAGCAATGACATCCGCCAGCTCCCTCAGCACTCGTGGGTGCATTCCGTCGGGGCCCATGGATTTGTGGACATCCAGATCGCTTAAGCGATCCCTCACACAGTCCTCCTTGACCAAGGGAAAGTCGTCCTCTCTGTAGGCTTCTTCTCTTACCTCCGGGGCCTGGGATTCCTGAGGGCCAGTCTTAGCACTGAAGACTGAAGCAAAGAAGGCATTCATTAGCTCTGCCTTCTCCGCATCCTCCGTCACCAGGACACCCGCCTCATTCAGCAGCGGCCCCACGTTGTCCCTAGCCTTCCTTTTGCTGCTGATGTAGTTGAAGAAGCCCTTCTTGTTGTTTTTGACATCCCTTGCCAGCTTCAATTCCAGGTGAGCCTTGGCCTTCCTCGTCGCATCCCTGCATGCTCTCACTACGTTCCTGTACTCTTCCCAAGTGGCCTGTCCCTCTTTCCACATGCCATGCACCTTTCTCTTCTGCCTGATCTCCGCTAGAAGCTCCTTGTTTAACCATGCAGGTCTCCTGCCTCCTTTGCTAAATTTCTTTCTCAGGGGGATGCATTGCTCCTGTGCATGGAAGAAGTGTTGTTTAAAAAGCGACCAGCACTCATGGACCCCCCTGCCTTCGAGAGCCCTGGCCCACGGGATTCCTCCCAGTAGCTCCTTGAAGAGGGCAAAGTCAGCCCTCCTGAGGTCCAGGGTTTTGATCCTGCTTATCGCCCTGCTTCCTCCATGCAGGATCCTGAACTCGACCATTTCATGGTCACTGCAGCCGAGTCTACCTCCAACCTTCACGTCCTCCACCAGTCCCTCCTTGTTTGTTAACACGAGGTCCAGCAGCGCGCCTTTCCTTGTTGGTTCCTCCACCACTTGCATCAGAAAGTTATCATCGATGCTCTGTAGGAACCTCCTGGATTGCGCCTGCCTAGCTGTATGGTCTTCCCAGCTGATGTCAGGGTGGTTGAAGTCCCCCATGAGAACCAGAGCCTGTGACTGTGAGGCTGCTTGCAGCTGCCTGTAGAAGGCTTCATCAACCTCCTCCTCCTGGTCAGGTGGCCTGTAGTATACACCCACCGTAATGTCACCCGTGTGAGCCTGTCCCTTAATTCTAACCCACAAGCTTTCAACTCCTTCTTCACTTGCCCCCGGGCCAAGCTCAATGCATTCCAGTTGCTCCCTCACATATAGAGCAACTCCCCCACCTCTCCTTGTTGGTCTTTCTTTCCTAAAGAGTCTGTAGCCATCTATGACAGCATGCCAGTCATGCGAGTTGTCCCACCACGTTTCTGTGATGGCGACCAAGTCGTAGCCGTCCTGCTGTATAATGGCTTCCAGCTCCTCCTGTTTATTGGCCATACTACGTGCATTGGTGTAAACACACTTGAGCTGGGCTGTCAATCTCACCCCTGGCCTTGGCACTCCAAGCCTAGGCTCATCCCTAGTGAGCTGGGCAATATCCCCTTCCCCCTTCGAACCTAGTTTAAAGCCCTCTCAATGAGCCCCGCCAGCTCGTGGCCAAGAATTCTTTTCCCCCTTTGTGATAGCTGAGCTCCACTTGTTGCCAGCAGGCCCGGTGCTGTGTATACCTCCCCATGATCAAAAAAGCCAAAATTTGACCGATGGCACCAGTCCCTGAGCCACCTGTTAACCAGGTGAGTTTTCCTGCCCCTTTCAGTGCTGTCCCCTGCCACTGATGGGATGGAGGAAAACACCACCTGCGCCCCTGATCCCTCAACCAGTCGCCCCAGTGCCCTGAAGTCCCTTTTGATGGCCTTGGGACTTCTTTCTGCTACCTCGTCCCCGCCAACCTGCATTACCAAGAGGGGGTAGTAATCAGAAGGCCGCACCAGACCAGGGAGTTTCTTCGCAACATCCCTAACCCGGGCCCCAGGGAGGCAGCAGACTTCCCTGTGGGATGGGTCCGGTCGGCAGATCGGGCCCTCTGTTCCCCTCAGAAGGGAATCGCCTATGACAATGACCCTCCTTTTTTTCTTAGTTGAGGCAGTTGTAATACGTAGGGCTGTCTGACTCGTTCTAGGCAACCCCCTGGATGGAGCCTCACCTTCACCCACATCCTCTGTGGCCAGTCCCTCACATTCCAGAGCCCCATACCTGTTGCTTAAGGGCAACTGGGCAGGTGAGGGAGGTCGGGGGGAAATTCGCTTGCCCCCCCGAGCAGGGACCTGTTTCCATTCCCCCCCATCTCTTAGGCCCCCTCTTTCTGCTCGGTGGCAAGAGGGATGGGGGTTCTCTGCTTTCTGTGGAGCCGCCTCCTGCTGCCTCGGCCTCAGGGAGGGCAGGGTGCGGCTCCACCAGTCGATCTCCCTCTCACACTCCCGGGTGCTCCTCAACCTCTCCACTTCCTCTTTCAGCTCTGCCACCAGGCTGAGCAGATCATTCACCGGCTCGCACCGAACACAGCCGTTGTCTCTGCTGTCCTCCGGTACGAGCGCCAGGCTCAGGCACTCCCTGCAGCCAGAGACCTGGACACCCGCGTTCTTGCGTGGGGCCTCCGTCTGGGTCCCCACACTCCTTCGAGCAACAGCTTTACCACGGGTGGTAACCATGGCTACAATATCTCCTGGAAGAGCGATGCCCACTACTTGAGTTGCCAGAAGGGGCGGCTGCACCCTGCCAGTCGCCTTCCCCGCTCGCCCTGCCCGCGCGAACTGCCGCGCGAACTGCCGCGCAAACTGCCGCGCCGCCTCTGTTTGCCGGCTCTGTTCGCCCGCGCTCCCTGGGAGCTGCTCTTATCCCTGACGGGGTTTGGCCGCTGTCACACTCGACTCCGCCCCCGCTGAGTCAGAGCTGCCGCTCGTTGGCACTTCCCGCTTTCCCGCTGAGGGGGGGGGGCTGGGGTCTCCTCTCTCTCTCGGCGCTTTTTGCCGCCTCGCCGCTGCGGTTTTGCCACCGGAGAAAGGGTCCCTCGGCGCGAGCCTCTGCTCCAGAACCCTTCACCTTCAGTAGCTTCGCCGAGTTCTTCAGGACTATGTGGATGATAAAAATTTACAGGAGTGATACCGGACAAGTTAAAGGAAAAAGAACTGTCAGAGCTAAACGTCAAACTAAACATGAAAGTAACACCTCAAACTCAGTGCTTCTAGTATTCTGGAGAAATGTTATGACAGGCTTATTCTGTCTCTATATGCTTTTACAGCTGGCTATCACTAGAGACAAATCTAATAGGTTAGAGTACCTCTGTTCTGATCTTGATCCTACTGAAGTGACCAAGAAAACTGTCATTCAACTGATTTCAGGAAGTCAGGACTTCTTTCCATGTTTTATTTACTATATCTAGTATTGAAGCACAAACCAGGTAGAGGTCTTCTTTTTCTGAATACAGATATGTAACAGGAGAGATTATTGATGTGAAGGGCCCCAGACCACCGCAGTTTATGCTCCTGTTTAGCAGTCCACACGAGCAACTGCAGAATTCAGTGTGCAAAGTGTAGCAAGCTTGTAAATCTTTGATTTCACAGCCTGAAATGGCAAACAACATCAAAAAAACCACAGGATCATAACAGCTATTAATTAAGCACACTTCAAATATTTCTGACTGCTCCTCAGTCTCTCATTAATAGATTAGCTAATTAATCATAAGTATCTTAAATACTTGATGATGTTTTTGAATGTTTTTGTTGCCTTGATGTTTCAGGTGAATAATATTTTTATTTTCCCAGGCTGATTTTAAAGAAAAAGAAGTGTTAAAACAACAACTTTTTAAAAATGACCTTTTCATTTAGGAAACATTTAAGAGCCTTTGTTAGAGTTCATAATTAATTTTGAGTTGGAGAAGATTTGTAAATGGGAAAAACTATAAAGTCAAGCCAGTCATTGTACTGTTGAGTTATATTTCCTTTGGCTGACAAACCTTCTTGTTTTCTGTATTGCTTCTTGTCTGTATTCTCTGTTACCTGTATCACTGATACACAGAGAATGAGCTAGAGCAGAAAGTCTTCTTTGGTAGGAGTCATGGCAAGAGTTTGTAGGAATGTCTGCATGTTTTATGAAGCTTAAGTCACAATATCTGAAAAGTGCTTAAACATAGCCAGGCCTAATGACATCAAAAACACTGTATTCAAAATACTGGACAGTGTACTTGTTAATAAAAGTTGTAACACTGATTTATTCCAGTAGCCTGTCTCTAACAGAGAGCATGACAAGATGCCATGGGGAAAGTAATAAACTGTTATGGAATAATCTGCCTATTGGGGATGTTTCTTCTTAAGCCTTAAGCCTGAAAGCCATATTGCTTACAATATCTTTATTTGATATAATACAAAGTCGAAAGTAGCATGCAAATATTTAATTAATTTAAAAACTGTATTAAGTTCTTGGCCTCAATTCTATCCTGCCTGTGAAAATGAGATTCACACATAGTCTGTGCTTATAAAATTTGTATTTTATAACAGTATGTTTTTGTTCTTTATTTTCTTTCAGTCATCCATTATGTGATACAACAACAAAAGGTAAGTATGAGAGTGTGATTTATCTTCCTCATGTGTATCTACTTACACATTTCTACCATTTCTTCTCTTTAATCCTTTCTAAGTTAAAATAATATGTAGAGTTTTTATATGGAAGTCTTTATACTCAGCCTCCCTTCATGTGCCTGCTCTGTTTTCTGAATAATCTTTTTTGACCAAAACTGAATGTCGTATTCCAGCTGAGTGGTTATAATTGACTTATGTGTAACATAGCACTATTTTCTATCTGTCTATTTAAACATCCCAACGCCCTGTTTGCTTTTCCAATTCCTGCTGCAGTCATTGAACAATCCTTGAGAACATCAGGTCTTTACTGCTGAGTTAGAACTCAGCAACGTGCATGGTTAGCTCAAATTACGCCTCCCAATGAGCCCTGACTTTCATGTCAATCACTGAGCTAATCACTTGTCTGGCACTGCTGTGCCTCTCTGTAGGTCTTTTCCAGTCATTGTTAGCTGTCAGTATTATGCATTCTGAAAATGGTCCCATTCTTTCTACTCAGGCACATCTGACAGAGCCAAGGAGATAAAGTTGGAGTGCTAAGACATTTGGCTGGTTGTAGCTCTCCTACTGCAACACAGGGCTTCAGCAGAGAGCTTTGCCAAAACAGCTGTGCCACGGAAGAAAGATGTCACTGGAGGTTCTGTGATGTACGTTCTTCTGTAGGAGAATACTGATTCACTGAAACTGTGTTTCATGGAGATAATAAAATTTCTGTCAATTTACAAGAGAACCTATATTTTCTGACTCCACCTGCCAGCTTCAGATATTCATCTGAATATCTTGAGCTTCCAGACCTTTCACTGTAGTAGGCAGAAAAGAAGACAAGAGCTGAGATGCTGAGCCATCTCCAAAGCTCTCTTCTATAGTCTAGCTAAAAAGCAAAGGAGGAGATCTGGCGAATGAAGAAGCCCCGGAATACATGCTTTCAAACAAACTCAAGACTTCAGGGCTGAGTGCAACCCACCACTTTCAGATTCTCCCTGTCTTGTGAATATGAAATGGGAATGGTGCTTCTGCTCTCTCTTCTTTGTTCTTCAGCTTTCATTCCAAATCAGAATGAACTCTAACTTAAAAAAAAAAAAATCAACTTTTATGTATGTTTCTAATTCATTACAGTCCATACTCTTATAAAACAATTGAATGTCTGTCACTAAAACAGGACTTCATATATATTTTTACCTTACAATCTTGTCATACAATGTGATAGGATTGAGAAAATTGTTCAAGTACATGAACATGCACAACTGCTAAAATCGCATAATTTTTAATGAAAGAATTATATGCTCAGAAAGAGACTTTCTATTCCTAGTTAGAAATAAATTTCCATATCAAAGAAATAGATTTATTCTTATGGCTTAGACAAAAGGTTGGTGCAACTTGAACAGATTAGAAAATTTTTGACAGAACAATTTACCATTGGAAAGTATCTTTGATTTTGGAAAAACTACACAGAAAGGCATGTTATCAATGCTAAAACTTACTACAGTAGTACACAGTTTTTGATCAGATTTCATTTTGGGAATGGAACATTTATTTTTAATTTCAGAATAAGCTTCTTGTTTCAGAAGCATATTTCCATGTTAAAGAAAAATGTAGTTTTTTAATGTTAATTATGTTTTTAAAATTTTTATTGCAGTTCTAATTTAAACTTTGCGACTTTGAAGGTTGCCATTTTAGACTTTGCAGAACACTCTGCAAAACAGAAAATTCAATTTTTTACAATTCTAGACAGAGCAGCTTTACAGGTTCTTCAAAATGTGTGTCAAGAGGACATTGCAGTCACTACAAGGGATTTTGTCAGTTTCTAAAACTCAAAACGTTGTACTGCTATCACACATTATTTTATAAGATGTACTGGTTGGGAGTCTTATAATAGGAATAAAAATGTATGGAAACACCAGCTGCTAACCGTTCACGGACTTAGATGGAAAGCCTACATGCATTTCTGGCAGGCTGTTCAATAACTGGCAGTTACGACTAGTTGGCAAAAGACGGGATTGAGATGTTTTCAAAATAAGAACAGGATGCTCCCTTCTCTGGCTAAGTCCTCCTCCAGCAGCAACAATTTAAAGATTTCTTTTTTCCGGTTTTAATTCGCCTTTTGTAACTGCAGTGCCCACACTTTCTTCTGCATCACCTGCACAAACCAAGCTCTTCCTATCTCTGCTGCACTTAGCAAAGCAAAAGACAGACGAACGCCCCCGAGATGCACACACAGAAGAACAACTTTCCCTTTCCTTTGTTTGACGCTATTTCAAACTGAAGGCAACCGCTGTTCTGCTGCCAGCCAATCTATATTCAAATCCTGTGTGAGCTTTTAGTGTGGCTTTTAGAATCATCCTGTACTTCGCGTGAATCACTTTTTTGGCAGAATCCACAGACAAACATGGCGATAGAACTGATTGTAGATTTCCCTTGACATCTCACAGCTCATTTTTTTAACCTGTACAAATTGGGGGGTGGGGAGGGAGGGCAAGGGATAGTAGTAACATATAAACTAGAGACTTCAAAATGTCCAGGAAGGGTTGTTTGATATACACAATGTTACCACCACTTGTAGGACAAGATGTTAACACTCAAAATGCTAAGAAAACCGACTTTTTCCATTAAGAAACTTAGTATAAAACATATTGAGCATTAACCCCAAGTAATTTATAACAGTATTAACACTTGTGGTGAAAAGACTGTTACAATCTTGCTTGAATAGTAAAATTCAAGCCTGGATTAGGCCTCTAGGGTCTACTAAAACTAAAGCTTGAACAGCAAAAATCTAGCTTGTTACAGAAACAGAATGTAATCAGCCAGTTAGAACTTGTGTAATAAACATTTGTGCAGAAACATACACAGATTTATGTACATGTGAATTCTTATGAAACAAAATTCTAATCAAAGAACATTAAAATGGTTGCAAGGTTGCGTACTCAAATATAAGGCAATTCCAGATCTTGACTGTGCAAGCTTCACATAGCACTTTTTTCATATCAAGTGTGATTATGTCTTTGAATGCATGCTGGTTTCTTCTGCATAATCTCCACCTTATTCAGGGCTCCTGATGGACAGTACCCACTTAATTAGGTAATAATTCAATATTTTATTTTCTCTTTGTTCAACATGTAGCTCCATGTATTACCTACAGCATACTACTCACATGCTGCTCTAAAGACAGAGTTGTGAATTTCCTCCCAGAGTTATTAATTTTCTGAGTTACTGTGCTGGTGCTTCTTTCCACGCTTCACACGATTTTCTGAAAATTCACTAACTTATTTTCCCAACAGCCTTCATGCTACTGGCTACAAGTGTACCACAGAGAGATTAAGGTCAAGGCATCCATTACTTCCAGCGGAACAGGATGAGACACTTTAAGTCCTGATTTTCAAGGTTCTGAGCACATGCAGCAATTCATACACTGAAGCCCAGTTTCAAAGAAAGAGGACAAGCTTCACATCTGCAAATCTGGATCTTAGGTTAGGAATCTTAAAAATGAGGATCATACAATCACACCTAGGAAAAGTCTTCTCTAATCACCTGTCAGGCATAAGATAGGAACTTGAAGCCAGTGGCAGGCCTACAATACATTTTCTCAGAGCAAGTGGAAACTACTATTATCCTGAAATGATCCCTTCTCTTCTGCAGCTCTTTGCCTGCTTGAAGAGTGTGCTTTCCAACTTTTGCAAAAAGTGAGGCAGAAGTCAGATTAAAAAAATACTCCCTTTCATTACTCAGTATTGATAGATTCCCAGAGTAGGCCCGTTCTGCTCTTTGTTTGAAGCGTAAGCAAGAAAAAACCTTACAAGTATGTTAGAAGGGGAAGGAGACGAAGTTGCAGAAGCATCCAGAGCAACGTCATTTCCAAACATTAAGCTCTGCTTTCATCACTTTAGCTGTGTCCTTTTAAGCTGTTTCTGCCAATTAGTTGTCTAGTTTGATTTTAAAAACAGAGTGAAAATCCAAACTCTGTTATCCGATATTTTACTCACATCAGTGTTCCAACATCAGCTATATGGGGAGCTTTTAGATCCACCACATAGTTTTCTACTTCAGGTAGCAGAGTAAGTAACAGCACTAGCAGGCAGGTAACTTGGACCACCAGCAATTGAAACACCAGTCTAGAATCTGCTGGAGGTTTTTAGAAACATTTACAGTTAGCTGAAGAACAGCTATGTTCAGGAACCCTGGAGGCCATCCCAAGGCCATCTGTGGGACAGACTCTTCCACCTGATCTTCACAGGCCTGACCTTTCCTCTCCTCCCACTTCTATTTCTTTCTAATCTTTGCTCATTTTCTCAGTCCTGCTTTTTGACTAAACTGGACCTGTACAAGCTTATCAACTCAGTTTCGTTTCTTTAACCAACCAACCTTAGCATGCTTCTTCAGACATTGAATTCTAGGCTATCTATACCACTTAATATACTAAGGAATAGTGAGTTGAAGCAGCCAACTTAATAGACAAAGCATACTGACTACCCTGCAGAGGGTATTATTTCCTACTGAGAAGGCTTTTGCCACAGAGGTATTATTTTTAACATCTAAACAACTCATTTAAGCTCACTGAATTTTATCTGACCCATATTGAATACTTTGCATTATATTCATCCCTATTTTCTCTATTTTTTCCCCTTCTGATCCCAGATGCCTTTCAGTCACTGCCCTTACTAATTCATCATGCAAAACACTCAAACCCATCCCTTGCCAGAATTAGCCCTGCCCTGACAGCTCTCTGCTCCTCCTTTCCTCATTTGCCCCATCTTGTTGCTACAAACCTCTTAGTCCCCTTCTTCATTTCCATTTTTACCCTTTGTCACAGTTTTCTCCTTCCCAACTGCAGACTCCCTTGTGTTCTCTTTCTCCTTTCACCTGGTGGATACTGATTTTTACATGCTCAGCTTCTGAAGAGATTTTCTTTTAGGGAGGCCCTAGTATGTAAAATTTAAACCTTTATATTACATGTTTGCCTAATAACTAGTCAGCAGGCCTTCTAATGCTAAATGCCAGGCATCCAACGGTAAATGCTAACTAGTCATGCACATAATACAGTAAAAACTGTAAAAATGATTCAAGATGTACGTTTGAATTTGAGCACATCTGGCAAGTATTACAATCTGGAAGTTCAAACCAAATTTTGAAACTAGATCTAAAATTTATGCATTGTATGGGCCTGATGCTGTTCAAGAACATGTTACAATATTAAGGATTTCTTGTCAATAGCAAAGATGAGCAGGTAATCCTGTTGTGAAAAGCATTTATAAATGGAGAGGAGCCATACGCATATTTAGTGAATAAAGCACATCATGATAAAGGTCTTTCTACAGTACATTTATTATTTTATACTGCTGAGATCAAACCCTTATGCTTCAGTTCCACTGCATCACACTTTACAGTGATAAAATAATAAAACTCTACTTTAGCCACAAGACACTATACTGGAAAAAATATTTCTGCTTCTTGCAAGGAGCATATCACTCAGTTATTAGAAAAGAAATAGAACAGGAGTTTCTCATGACCTCTAACAAAACATGCCAATAACAGTTATTCCCCTCAAAAAGGTTACAACAGAGTTTATCATAAGTCTAAACTAATCCTTCTTAAAAGTGCATTAGTCTTTCAGTGGTAAACCATATCTGGTACCAAAGTAAATCTTTCTACAAGATTTGAAGTGAGTTGAAGAGGAGGTTACTGAAACATATTATTTTACTTTAGTGCAGAGTAGTAAGTAGGGAGAGGATAAGAGTAAATAAAGTTAAAGGCAGATTACCTACATTCTCCTATACAAAATCTCATGCACAGAACAGATTATGTCAAAAGGTATTAATTATTAAATGAAGTATACTAAAAATGATTGCCAGTTCTAGAATGTGTTAAACACTAGAGGGCTGAACTTGTATTTGGTAATAATTAAAATCATTCCTTTCATCTCCAAAGATAAAATACTAAATACAAACTCAAAGAGTCAGTATGAGATACAGGTCAAAGTGGTTAGAGAGTACAGATCCATGACAGAATGTCCTGCTGGAACCAAGCAAACCAAGAGATTGCTATCATCTGTCATTCTCTCTAAGAAGGATGCACGTTTTGTCGATATTTCACGATTATTTCCTAACTCAAAGGGTCTGAGATAGCACATGTTTTGCTTAGCCCTTCCTGATCTCCTTCTACCTTTTGAGTTCCAGTATCCCTCTTGGGGAGCTTCACTTCCAATCGTCAGTCAGGCTCCCACTGCCATTCCCTCTCCTGCAGGAGCAGATGCAGTCTTAGTCTCCCTAATCCGAGTTCACTATTTCAAAGAAGGTTTATAACCCAAATCTGGTATCTCCATCAACAGCTTACTAAAGTTGTTTCCTGACGCACGCTGTCTGGAAGCTTGCAGAGAATATTTAGGGCCATGAAGCCCAGTGTTTCCGTTCCTGTGTCCCTAGCACTCCTACGCATGGTGAGAGCTGCGGCTGTAGGGAGCACACAGCTGTTGCAGACCTTGGTGGAGGTGCTCTCAACACCTACGAAAATGCTGAAGAGTTACCATAGGCAAATTAAAATTTCTGAAGACCTGACTGCTTACCCTTGTAAGTATTGGCACATAAACTGAATTCCCGCTTCTGTCTTCCTTCCTGCTCTCATGGCCTCTATCTTCACTTCGTCGGTCGGCATCAATCTCTTTCTCCCTACCCTTTTCTTCCCTTAGTCCCCAAGCCTACTCCCATCAGAGGATGAAGGAGTTACCCAGAGCAAATCATGGTCTGGGAAGTAAAAAAAAAACAAACGTAAAGGAGACACGGCTCCTGAGCCTTCCACCCTTGTCAGCCTGACATGTTGTCAGGCTTTGCTTAGTGACAAAGCAAGGTGTGTAGAAATGTTAACATTTCCTGGGTGCCTACTTTCTAAGTCTTTCTTTGAAGTTTGTGTCTACAGTATTAGTTCATTGTGATGAAGGTATTTTGGGAAGAAATACATTTTACTTGTGTGTTTCTGAACTCACATTTCATATAGATGGGTAGATATGCCATATACTCCTACCCATACATTCATACATACAGAGAAATTTTTTCTTTTCTTACTCAGCCTTTGAACTCGGCTGGTTTTTTTTACTATCTCCATTTTTAGGGAGAGGGAAGTCAGAATCACAAGTCTGAAAATTAATCCTAAACAAACCAGATTATTCATCATAAATTGCATATCCTTATGTGGTCTGACCACTTGTTTATCTTAGACCAAAAATGTCCATGTGATTTTAAACAATGATCCTCCACTTATACACAGGATGAACAAAACCAGCAACTTCAGCTGTTTTATTCTAATGTGAGAAGTGGATATTAATAAAATCCCTTGAAGCTTCTCAAGGCATTCCAGCCCTGGCACTTCCAATGGTGAGGAGAGCAATAATTCCCAATCTACATTTCTTAAAAGCAGTTAAAGTTCATGAATAAATTACTGAGAACTTCAGTATGGAAAGAAAATGGAGTGCTGCTAAAATGAAAACATAAAGATTTATTATAATTAAAATAGTCTTCTCACAGAAATATTTCTTCACAGTATTTAACATTTTGATACCAAGGAGGCCAAGGTTATAATGCCATTAGCAAAAGATGACCTTTACTTGACTCTGTGAACAATAAATAAGCAAGCAAAATGTGAAACAGCACTTCCTGTGTTTATCTATATTAGGCATTTCATTAGTGCAGCTTTTTCTTATGTTTTCAAATTTTCAAATTCTGTATATTCCCACGTATCTGTACAGAATGCACTTACTAAAGTTTCCGAAGCCAAGCTACCTTCATTAGGCAGGAAGTAAAAAGGCAAAAAGACAGTATTAAGTGATTAAAAAAAAAAAATCTCCCAAATGCCTTTACATAGATTCTCAATGGTGATGTCTTCAGGAAGTCATTTTTATTTGCATTATCATAATTTATTTTGTTCTAGAAATAGACGATAGCTTTCATCATGAAATCTCCCTGAAGTCCCCCAGTTACTATTCAGGGTCTTTGTTTTTACTGTTTTCCTCTGCAGACATCAATCCTAGGCAACTTCAGCAACGAAAAAGATCGTACATGAAGGCTCTAGAATTTGGGAGGCTTAACCTCACATCTTTGTGACAAGCTACATCTTCCTTGCAAAACCAAAATTTTGTCTGGTGTAGTAATGCTATATCCTGTTTTGTGTTTCTAAGACAGTATTTTTTAAAATATCTCTATCTTGCAACTTAACTTAGGCCTGTGAAAATCTCAAACCATCTGGAGACTGACGTCTCCTAATTTCAGTCAGACAGTACAATTCTAAAGGAAGACAAAAGAACTTAGCTGCTATAATTGTAAAAAAAGAAAAAAAAATGTAATAGTGGAGGATGAACTGAGTAGAAGACAGACAAGATTCTCACCGCCACAGCAGAACTCAGCCTGATGCCTTGAATTTCAACACTGAACCGTTCCTGGAAAAGTCCCCGTGTAAGCAGGGCAGGTGCTGTGACAGGCTGCCCTCACCTTCCTTCTGCTGCCCACATGCCTAAATGTTTCCTGAGGCAGGTAATGAAAGCCACATTCTAAACCAGAGTTAATCAAACAAACCAGACTAAAATCAGGTCCTATAGTAAGTGCTACCTTAGATCAGGCTCTTTCCTAACTCTGAAGTCCTCTCGGGTATCTCTACGAGAGCCAAGAATCTGCCTAACTGTGCTGTAGAGAAGCAGCTAATAGGATGCAGAAGAGACAGCAGTTTGCTTTTTCATTTAAAGTACGTGCTATGCAAGGTGCACACCTATCTTCAGGAACTGGTCTAGGATTCCATTCACACCAGATCCTTTGCAGACTGCTGAAGTCAGGCTCCCTGTCGCTCCTCTCTTCCTCATCCTTTGCTTCCTACAGTCCCAGCTGCTCTGTGCCCGACTCCTGCCAGGGCTGGACCATGCTCCCCCCTGCCCACAACTGCATGGCTGTAGAGAGCTGAGGTAATTGGGTATACTATAGATCCAAGCCCATGAGAGCTGAAGAAAGCCCAGAGCTGAGGTCTTCCATCCGAGACAGAAACCACCGTTATCCCACAGGATATGGGTGTGGCTCACTGTGGCTCCCACACTTCTCTGCCAAACCACACTTCTTCGGCAGTATTAACTCTAGGGCCATTGCCAAGCAAGGAAGTATTTCTTGACAGTGATTTGCAGGTGGTTCTGAATTCTGACTAAATTCTCTCTGGAGCTTAGGTCTTAGGAGTTTAAATCTCATGCATGCTGGCTTGAATGGGAAATGGATCTTAACCCAAAGCTTTTTAACATATATCTAGAGGTCTAAAATGAGAAATAAGCCACAAGGGTCTGCCCCACTAACAAACAGTAAAAATCCAGTGAAGATAGAATGCATTTTCATGCTTGATATTTTTGTATTTCCTTTTCTCAGTAATATATTGTTAAAAGAAATGCTTTGTATGTGAACAAATATTCTTTGAGAAGCGTTTTAAAAGGCAGTAAGTAAGATTCTGTCTTAGGTCTTCTTTCAGTATCTAAAGCAAACATGTACTAACAAAGCCCAGCTCCAGACATGCCCAGGCACCATAAAGACACATATTAAAAGAGCACCACACGATACCTGCTGCTTAACCAAAATCCCAATATATAGAAGGTCAGCAGTGTTGACACCAACCAGCACCTACACTGCAGTAAACCACTGCGCTGTGCCACTGCTAAAAGCACTTTCTATTGATTGCTTCTTCTAAGAAAAGGACATGAGAGCAGCAAGACAAATTTAGGCAACATGAAGCCGAAGAAAATAGTCTGACAAAAAAAAGTAATTCACAATGGAACACCAACAAAGATAAAACACAACGTGTGTAATACATCACCAGCCTGGAAGTAAACAAGGAGGCTTTCTGCCATTTTTCCAAGTTTTCAGGCGACCATAACTAATTGCTGAAAAAGAAGTCATAAATCTTCTATGAAGCAACTACAGTAATGCACAGAAATGATGTGCTATCATATGCTGACTTTATCAGTAAGAAACTTGGAGTCCTATTCTGCCCTTGTTTGTATGCTTACTGTTCCTGCTGATTCCTGTGAGTGATAACTACATGTATGTGAGAATATTTGGTCCTCGCTGCTTGTAAGAGAAGGCCGGGTGACAGAACAGCTGAACTGAGACCTGGTACAGCCTATTAATGTGATTCCAAATCTGGTGTGAATAAAGCACTTGAACTGCTGAAGCTTCACCTTCTGGACAAATGAACCTTCAGCCTCCCCAGCAGCGAGGATGTGGATGTTACTATATGTGTTAGTGTTGGAGGGTCCTACAGCATTAAAAAGCTAATTTTGTGTTAGCAAATGGTGCTGGATTTACAGCTCTGGAGGATGAACTGCTTTAAAATGGGTAAATAAGTTGACGTTTATACAGTGCCTTTCGTCCTGAAGATTTGCTACAATGTGCTTATCAAACTGTACACACTCGGCAGCACTGAAATGCAGCCAACTTGGTGTTTAGCCCAGTGCACAACAAAGCGAGATGAGAAGGAAAGTATTTAACTTGGCACACCAGGGAAAACTTACTTTTGAAACCTTTCTTGGGAAATGTAGCATCTTTACAGACCAGAGGGGACTCTGCATTTCAAATTTCAACCCCCAGGCTGCCACAGACAATCGCAAAACAGGCTCACATCTTCCCTCTCTCATTCAGATGGATATAACTGGGTGAATACAAAGACTGTGATTTCTAACTTTAGGTCTGGACCACTAAGCCCTCAATTTATACCACACTGGTGTCTAAACTGCACTTTATGAATTCTGTTGCTGCCAGACAGCTCACGTTTATTCACCGATACAAAATATCTCTAATTTTAAATTGATATCTCCAGTGTTCACAGGTGATTCCTGTTCCATGGCCCACTCAATACCCAATTTCTCATCTGAGACTACAAGCAAAAAAACTAGGAAAAGAGAGTGAGCTTTGTCACTCGGGATCTAAACTAGTAAAATTCCATATACCTTGATATCATACTAATACAGTGCATTTAACCTACTTACTTTCAACCTGCTGTGACCCCTCCAAAATTCCCAATTTTTTGCATTTGCTCAGAAATGTTAATGTACACTCATGCACATACACATACATGCACATATATTTAATAGGCTTAGTTATATTTTCAAGAAGGTATGAACACACTTATAGGAAATAGTAGATGTAAATCACAGAGTGGCATGAATACAATAGGAACAAATGCATAATCTAAACAGGACCAGACTGCAGTCTATCAGAATAATTCAAGATAAATCATACAGAAACTAGAAGTGGAATTAGTTAGTTGGTTGGTTGTTTAAATACATGTAGGGCCTAGGATCAGATGATTCTTGCTCCCAGCCAGCTTTCACACTGGCTTTTTTGTCATTATTTCAGGCAACTAAATCAACTTCTTGGTGTCAAACTCACCCTTTCAAAATGGAAACTATAATTACATTAACATTTATCTAGTTTCTTGCTAAAAAGCCAAACTATAGTACTGATCTATTTTAAAGAAGAAGAAAAAAAACAGTTTGGAGCTGATGTAGAGGGACTGATAGCCATTCTCAGCAACATCCAGCTGTAGAAAGAAGTCCCCCAGTCCACATACTTCTGATTCCCTTTTGAATTGTCCCACCTTTTGTTCCATTCCCTTTGAAATCTCGGTGAGACTCGTATGAAAGTTTCCCTCTTTTCGCTGCATGGACTGTATGGAGCAAGCACAAATCAGGGCTCTGAGCAAGGGCACGCGCTTTTTTCCCCTCGGTCTTCCTTCCATGACTGATACCTAAACATGAACTTGAATGACAGTCTATGGCAGTTTAAGTAAGATGAGTTTTCATTGCCAAATGTACACAGAGTGAAGATATGGCATACTACACGCTACTTGCAGCCTCTACTGAAAGGCATTTTTTGTGGGGGGAGGATTTACATTCAGGATCATTCCTAATAGCTGAAAGCAAACCTCTTCAGGTGTCAGTTTTTTAACATCTTGGATAATGATGAGACGAATCATTTAGGGGTAGAGACTCAAACTATTAAGGGTTATTTATAGCAATTTGATTAGCCAGTGAGGCTTCAGAGACACTACTTTTCTTCCTTCCCTCCGATAAACCTCCCAGTCATTCATTAAAATTAATATACATTAAAAAATCCATTTAAATTACAAGGTTGTATTTAAGATGTTGACAATGAATCCAATCACAAATTTTACATGTAAAAGATATTAATGCAGCTTTCAGGAGCTTAAGCAAGATAGCATTTATTTAAAATTACTAAGAAAATTCAGTTTTTGCCTGCAAAATTATTTATGTGTTACAAGCTTCAGGAATTTCAGAAGTGTCATTACTTGACAGCTGACTATTTGGCATTAACTTAAAATATGCTCAGCTTAAAAAATCTCTTAGCTACTTGAGAAAACAGAGGTCCAGCCTTACTCCCGTCAAGAAATAAGTTGTCCTAATGCGAAAGTGCACCCAAACAGGATATCTAGTCTACTCATCACTAATGTAGCTGTTGACAAAACCATCTGTGAACACAACACACTCTAGAATCTAATCATCTTTCGACACAGCCTAGTTAAAAAGCTATACAAATAAAAATCCCTCAAACTGAATTCTGCTTGGAAGCTTCAGCAGGTGTGTCCTGCAGGGAGTACACCGTCATCTGCATGTTCCAGCTCCCACAGTCATGAAAGGATTTTAAAGGGAAAATCAGCATGTCAGCTGCTGACCTCTGAAAATTTTGGTCATCACAGCGTTACCATGGGAAATGCTTCTGATAAATTGAAAATAGGAGTTTAACTTTTCAAGCCCTGTGACCCACATATGGATATTTCCACAAATATTTGTTTGAATCTGAAAGTGCATTGAACTGTGTTCTTCTGCTTCTCCCATATATTTAAGAGTACTAGCATCTACCAGGAAGGATCCTCACAATCTGGGAATTTTTTGTTTCAATCCTTAGACTATATGATTGGCTAATTGCATCAAACACTCCAGAAACTGGCACTCAACCAGATACATGAGATAAAGGGCCCATGGTTTCAGCTCTCACAGTTATCTAGTCAATGTATATAGATCATGTTATTAGGGTCTTCGATCTCCAAATTTGAGGACAGGATGGAATTATGGAATTTGAGCCTCAGTTATGTCAGGGGCTGTCTCCGAGGTCCAGCTTCCAATGACAGAGTGAGGACAGTGTTAGGACAGCAGCAATACCTTTGATCTCCTCTCTCTCTCTCTGCGGTCCACTAATTCTTTTTATTTTGATCTTCAGTCCTTTAAGTGTTGGAATTGATATAAATACCAGAAAATGCTTTGCAGCCTGTTTTATACAGGCAGGTGTTTCATGGACTGTTGTGAGCTGTGTAATTGTTTGATGTCTACCCGCTATTTTACAGTACTGAACTTAAAGACCTGCATAATGGTCTCCTACCACCCTCTGTTCCTACCAATTCTTAAATTAATTTTATTACTATTGATTGAATGTATTCTCAAATGTCAACATTTCTTCCAAAAACATCCTTAGCTTTTGAAATACTATTCTATTCTAGCGATGTTGGTTTCATTAGTAGGCTTAAAAAGAGGATTGTTTTTTTATATCCATTTGAAACAGTTGTGCTTGTTCAAGCAACCAGTCCATATCAAAGGAAACTTGACTACTTAGAAATTGAATGTTTTATTTAGTTTAGGAGTAGACTTCTGTGAATAATGTTGATAATATTTTATAAGTGCATTTTGAAATTAAAACATTAGCTGAAATGTTAAAAATTTTCCTTCACTAAATGTAGGTTACTCAATTAATTATTTTGAATGAAAAATTCATTACAAATTTTTAAATAGTTTCAGTCAAGTTGTGTTCATTCTTCAATAGAAACAAAGTTTTCAACAGAAACAAAGTGCTCCAATGCAGCACACTCTTCATGTTTTTACATGTGATAGTTGTGACAACACTTTATTAATAGCTTTCATGAAACCTATTTCAAGTAATTAGCTCTCTAGCTACTCTGTCAGTCTGTCAGTACCAG
The DNA here is from genome assembly GCF_030867145.1 of Opisthocomus hoazin. Lineage (NCBI taxonomy): Eukaryota > Metazoa > Chordata > Aves > Opisthocomiformes > Opisthocomidae > Opisthocomus > Opisthocomus hoazin. Next base: position 72,130,508 of record NC_134415.1, read on the forward strand.
TTTATGACACCAGCATAGATGGCAATAATAAACAAAACTAACAAAGATGTACTTTGATCCTCTGCATTGTTATAAAAAATGTAAATGTTCAATTTGCACAAAGAATATAAGCAGTAATAGATGATAATTAGATTTTGCCTCAAACTGTTCACCTCTTATTCAAATATAACGACAACTAATTTGGCATCAAGGCAGCAGAAACACTTTCCTTTTTGGAGAGTATCATATGGATCTTGTATTCTCAGAAGACAAGGGAATGGCTAGAAGTAGATCTCCAAGGTCACATGCACTTCCACAAACATTACACTGCAGTGTTTCAGGGGAATGAGTACAAGAGCCCAGCTAATTAAATAAAACAAATGAATCCATAAATGAAACATTAAGTGCATACAAGTGGATCAGCTTTACCAGATGCTGGATGATTTTCATCATGAACATCATGATCAGTTTCAAATATCATATCAGTTTGCAACTAATATTTTAAAATTAGAATCCAGAAGACTAAAACCAGAATTTTCTCTGCATTCTTAATTTGCTTTTGCCTTATGGCAATAAAAATATTTATTACTACAAGAAACTACCCCATATTATATTATGCAAAATCAAAAGAGCTCTCCAGATGGCAGGAGGTGGTTACCTTCCCTAACTCCCTTTTCACCAAAACATAAACACCCACTTGGAAAAGAAATGTAATGTGGGTCTGAAAAAACAGAAATTAAACCCAGCTCTAACTCTGATAAAGGAAGTACTAAAGACGGTCTACAAGGCAGTGCCAGGACTCCACCTTGTGTGTTGCATACCGTTCTGGTCAAACATGTTCACAACAGTCAAATTAAAATTGACTCCTACTTTTGTTATATATGTAATAAATGGAGTTAGAAAGATCTATATATTAAAAAAATAGAATAATATGGAAAAGTGCTACATTGACAGGCATCCTTCCAATGCTTTTGAAAGACTTGTATGTAGATAACATTTTTTATATTACACCAATTTTTTTCTCCCTGTTCTACTTCGTCCCACAAATTGCTTCAGCCCGTCATGGTTTTCTAACTTTTTTTTGAGCTGTGTGATCCTCTATACCAAAAGAAAAGAGACTGACTTATTCTAAAGGAAATTTGTGGACAGAACCTGAAGATAGAATTGCTGTGTACTTATACCAGACTAATTAGGTATGTCCAAATCACAGCTGCATAGCAGTGTAAAAAAAGCTTCCTGAATTAGAGCATCATTCCGCACTCTTACACAGCTCTAGTGCTTTGTCACAGATAGAATCAGGCAGAGAAGGAAGCATCCACATACACACCTGTAGATCAACGCTTTCCAGTGCTAGCTCAGAAAAGTATACCTCCCACATCTTAAACATCTGTTTTAAGTTAGAAGAGAAATTTCTAGTCTTTACAGCTCTGAAGGACTTACACTATGATACAGAGAACTAAGAATACTACCACTAGGATATCTAGTGTCTTGAGTCAAAGGAGCACAGCTTGCCGTATAAACTTCTCTGTTATTTAGAGGTTAAGGATAACAAACACAGATTGTCCAAAAATTCTTTGCTGAATCAATTAAAAAAAGGACAGAAACCCAAACATTTCACATCAGGGCATCTGTGAAACTCACATAATCATCTCCTGCACAGGTACAGCCCCCCAGATAAAGGTAAAGAATGTTATCCCCATGGTTAAAGATTTATTAAAGAGACACTATTCCTGTTTTTTGCAACCACAGTTGTTTTCAACCTTTCGTTCTACATATTTGAAGACCGACCACTAATATCTTCAAACCTAGGAGAATTTGAAAATAATGGCTCTGGGTAGACAATCAACAGTATCAACCTGCATAGGTGTCAGTGTAAGTTTCTCTTCCTGTCAGAGACATCTCCTTGGTGTGTATATTACTGAATTGTGATTCCTCAAAAACACTGGCTTCATCGGTGAGTGACTGGAATCCTTCAATGAAATGAATCATCTTGTGATGCTGTGTGCTGCCAAACACAGGAACCAGCAGCAGGAAATATCATGGGCAGTGTTACAGTTGTACTGTTCAAGAAATATATTCCAAAGGCCTACATACAAAAATGAGATGCTCCACTAAAAAAACATAAAAGGTTAGATCAAGAATAAATTCTAAACAATCCACACAGCCAAACAAAACAAAAACTCTGATAGGAAAGGTGCATGAATCAAACATAATCCACACAGAGTAACTGCAGCCAGCATTTACTATCTTTTGTCTTCAGGAAAGTTAGTGTGTGTTGAGGAGGAAGCTGTCAGACTTCTAACGTCTACACAGAAGAATCAGAACTCCCTTTAAGATTTACATTCAGGAAAAATATACAACTGAAAAGAACATTAAACACCTTGGTACAACTATCTTTTTCAGAATTACACTGAGATTTCTAGTGGCAGCTAATGATATTAAAATACTTAAGAATTCTAACCCTGTGAGATTTGAAGCAATAGTTAAAATGCATTCATTAAACAAATCACTCATGGTGGATAGAGACCCTGGGGAAAAATAAACCTGATACAAATGAACTTGCTCCCCAGATTAAATACGTATACGCCTACGAGATTTTCCTTGTGCCCAATGCTACTTTCAAAATGTGAATTATACCCTAGAAAAGGTTTACGTGGAACAGACACCATAAACACACATCCTTTAAAAGATTTCATCCACAAAATGAACAGGGGCAGCTACATGCTTAGATCTGGGGTAGTACTGTATTGCCTTCTTGGGAAACTATGTCATGCCATAGACAGAAGGGATCACAGATAAGATTCTTATATCCTCTAGTTGCCATTCATAGCTATACAGATCTAGATATTGTATATACCAAAAAGAACCAACCCCTCATCCACATATCTCTGTAGATACAATCTGCTTCAGCACACCAAGAACAAATCTGTCCTTCATCTTGTGTTGATGCTTCACTGAACAGACTTTTATAGTAAAACATAGAAAAACTGGAATGCAGCCTATTACAGATAAGTTGTGTAAAACTGGAAATTGCCCTGCCAGAATAATACAAAAACTTCCATTCTGTATGCAATCATAATATTTTCTAAGGCCAGAAATTAACCAGAAGGGTTCCTAATCGTCTGTCTGGTGGGACTGGCAAAAAAACAAAGAAGTTGGTAGTGCAGGAGGAACGCATGCTACACAGAGTGTATCTACATAACCCACTTAGTGCACTGGAACCATCCTTTTCACTTGCAAATAGTGATAGAAATACATTGCACTGCCTCTCTGTTTAAGTCATGCGGTATGAACTCAACTGCACCTTGAAATGTGCTTGAAATGCACTTAAAATGCTTTCTCCTCAGGTGGAACCAAGGCTAAAGTAACGTGCCAGGGCAGAGTGCCCCACATGCTGTGTGGACACAGGAGGGAAACACATCCTCTCAGAGATCCTCAAGCAGTGCATGCACTGCATAGGCATGAATTTCTATTAGTAACAGCATGAGCAATGGGGACAGCATCTGGGATGGCTGCACAGAAATCTGCTTTGTGTTGGCTGTTTGATACAGATTCATCTTACGTGTCTGACTAGCAACTAGCATCAAATTCATTGCCAGAAAACACAAAATACAGCTATATGCTCCTAGAACAGTAACAGAACATGACAAATCAAAACGTTGTTCCTCTTTCTTCATGCTGCACCAGTTACTACTGTAGACACAAGTCAGGCATTGGCATCATGGGATACAGGGCACGCAGGGCTCCATCAACTAGCAAAAGAGACATGAACTGATTTATGACAATGAGCACCTAAAGGTAAACATTACTTTTGATAACTATTATTTTCATCACTAACCATAACTGCTCTGAGATTTGGTGCTGTGATAAACCAGATCTTGCCACAGTGGTTTAATTATCACTAATCGTTCTGAGCTATGAGTGATCAATTTCATTCACTCCTTTCCATTTGTACTTGTACTCTTCTTCATCCAGGCATCCTTGAATGATTCTCTCTCATTTCATCACAAATCCCAATTTGCTGACTTGATTTCTAGGTGATAAGATTTTCTGTCACATTAGTCCCCTTATGAAGTCAACCCAGCCATGAGATTTCTTCATGGCCATACAACTCTAAACATTTCTCTGTAAGACTTTGGCTCCAGTACCTTTTTAAAAAATAAAACAAAATTTTAGAAGTCTGGTTGTGTTGCAGTCTGCCTCTGCAAGATAGATTTTTGTATTGAAGTTGAACTTTCCTTGATAAACTTTCCAGGGCTTTCTTTACTGTCTCGAGTAATAACCAAGCCTATTTACCAAACTTTCAACCTAAATAAAACACTCTTCCTCTCCACCAGAACACTTTGGCTCTTTTTTGTTATTATCCACTTACATCAAATTACTGGAAAATCTACCGTTCATCTTGAAAGCTTCACCTGAATTGGCTGGAGAGTTGGGTGCAGAGAAACCTGATGAAGTTCAACAAGGGCAAATGCAGGGTCCTGCACCTGGGGAGGAACAACCCCATGCACCAGTACAGGCTCAGGGCTGACCTGCTGGAGAGCAGCTCTGCAGAGAGGGACATGGGTGTGCTGGTGGTTGACAGGTTGACCATGAGCCAGCAGTGGGCCCTGGCTGCCAAGAAGGCCAATGGCATTCTGGGGTGCATTAGGAGGAGTGTGGCTAGCAGGTCAAGGGAGGTTCTCCTCCCCCTCTACTCTGCCCTAGTGAGGCCTCATCTGGAGTACTGTGTCCAGTTCTGGGCTCCCCAGTTCAAGAAAGATGAAGAGCTACTGGAGAGAGTCCAGCGAAAGGCTACGAGGATGGTGAGGGGACTGGAACATCTCTCCTACGAGGAGAGGCTGAGGGAGGTGGGCTTGTTCAGCCTGAGGAAGAGAAGGCTGCGAGGGGATCTAATACATACTTACAAATATCTGAAGGGTGGGTGTCAGGAGGATGGGGCCAAACTCTTTTCAGTGGTGCCCAGAGACAGGACAAGGGGCAACGGGCACAAAGTGAAGCACAGGAAGTTCCGTCTGAACAAGAGGAAGAACTTCTTCCCTCTGAGGGTGACGGAGCACTGAAACAGGCTGCCCAGGGAGGTTGTGGAGTCTGCTTCTCTGGAGATATTCAAGACCCGCCTGGACAAGGTCCTGTGCAGCCTGCTGTAGGTGACCCTGCTTCAGCAGGGGAGTTGGCCTAGGTGACCCACAGAAGTCCCTTTGAACCCCTAACATTCTGTCATTCTGTGATTAAATACTCCCACCACCTTTCCTATTACCATCTCTGTGTTGAATAAATGAGGTGGCATTATGCACCATCACTTTACCCTTTTACTGACTACAACCTCTTGGATAACATTGCTTCCACTTTTTAGATGACTTAAACTAAGGTTTGTCTGGTTCTTGAAGGACTCATCTTAAGTCCTAAGTACTTTTATTAATCTGTATGAGAAGAAAACTCCTGCATAAAACTTGGTTTTTTTTTTTTGAGAAAACTCTATTTTTTTCCTCAAAACTACAGATTTGTCTTCAGATTTTAAACACGTTGTTATTTTTCACTGTAAAAATTTCACTTAGTCAAAGAAGGGCCAAGTATAAGGACAACAAGCATCTAGATTACCAGAAAGAAAATTATTTGATTATTATAGGTGAAGGACTCCATGACAAGGACATACAGGTGATACAGCAAAAATGTTGACTGTGTAACTAGTTATAAATCTGGAGGATGCTGAGATTTATAAACAATCAGCAAACCTTGTACAGGCACTTTGAAGGGCTTAATCCTACTATCATACATATATATGGGTGACCACCACCAGCTTTACAAAACCAGCTAAACATACAGAGCTTTCAAATGCCAGCTTTTATGCAGGAGATCTCCTGCTCTGCATGACATTCATTTCATTCAGCTTGTTAAAGATAATTTAAAAAAAATAGAAACAACAAAAAAAGACAGTGTTCCCTTTCTGAAGAGCGGGTGAAACTATCAATACTGGAAAAGAGGGTTTTAAAACATCTTTAGAACTTGGCAGCATAGGTAGATTCAGGTACCTTACAGATTGCGCTTGCAAGGAATTAGGAAAAAAACAATCTGTTTAGTTAAGTACATGGACAAGAGAGATATTCTTTTGCGGTCACTAAAGATGTTTATGAAAACAGACAGAAACAGCATTTCACACAAATAAAACGGTGCTGAACCCTTAGAGAGGAATTTTCCTCTAATCTGAAACCTTTGACATCTGATTACATTTACTTTTCATTTCCTACTCAGCTGTAAACTTTGACTGGTCCTTCGTGCGCCAGTCCACCCACCTCTGGACACTACCACCCCTTCCAAAAAAGAAAACATCTTTAGGAAAACTCCCACCAGCAACAGGATAAACATCAGCATAAATCCCGTTTAATGCAACTCTTTTCCTGCTATACTTCAATAGCATATTCCTCTCGGAAGGTTTTTCTTTTCACAGTATTAAGCATAGAAAATATATCAGGGATTGAAGATACCAGCCATCCCCATGAAACAAGGCAACCCATAGACACTGGACTGTGCCATTTGATCTGGAAGGTGACACCAGATGAAGATAACAATAGCCTGATTTGCTTGATTGCTTAGTGATTTCATCCTTGCAGGGAAAGCATTTGGTGGTTTTTGGCTGGGTTATACACTACCCTGGAGGAGGGAGATACACCAAACACAGAATTTATTCTTATCTTTAGTGTCCATGACCATGTAACATAATGTGGGTCTGAGACAAATAGAGCAAATTATTGCCTAACATCCTAATGGACCACCTCTGGTCAACCACTGATGTTTGTGTGAAAATAAAGTAAGTTATATTAAAGACTAGAACCCTGTGAAGCTAATGTCATCACTTCTCTACTGGAAAGCTGACCTGAAAGATCACATACTTCAGCACCCTTTTGACAAAATAGTTACACAGATGTAACCAGACAGCTGGTGTCAGGAAAAGGGAAAGATCACCATCAACACATTTAATTTTTCATAACTCTACTCAAGTGTCTGAGGAATCAACATATCTGAGGAAAAGGGGACCTGTTTTTTCAAATGTTTTGCTCTGTCCAGTTTTTTGCCCACTGCTTTTGGTTTGGGTCGTCTCCGAGCAGAATGCAGATAAAGCAGCACTCAATTTCAAGCATGGCAGTGCTTTTCAATACAGAGTAGCTGAGATGGTTTTAAACTAAAGAAAATCCAGCAAGACTAGAAAGTGCTAACAGCTTTTTGCCAAGGGACTTTTCATGCCACAATGATTTTTGTCTTTTTATTTAAGTCTGAAATACCTTTTTTTTTGCTAGCTGCCTAATGCTCTACATCTTCTTTAGAAAGTTTAATTCCTGCCAAAATACATATACCATTTCCCAGCTTAAAGTGTCCCTGAATTGCTACAGGAAGATACACAGTTTCAGAAGGTGACAGAATGCCTTTGCTGGCAGAACTATAGCTCTCTTTTCTTTGTAGTATTATTCAGCTTGCTCAATGGTTTGCAGTTGGAGGGAGCTCAAGGAAACTGTGTGACCCCGTGCATGTCTGCAGGTTTGGACCGGGACATGCTGCCACTATTAGAGCTCAGTGTGTGGGAGGAGAAGTTTTCTGCATGCAAGTAAAACTTATGGTTCTTTCTGGCTTTCCCTTCTGAAGATCGCATTGAAGCTACATTTTCCCGGTTTAAATTCAATAGCCATTCAGCAAATGTAAGCTTACTAGTTTTGCAGCATGTGGGAGTTAGCATGTGTACCTTATCTTGTCTTTCTGTTGCATACAAGGAGAATATTTTTAGCCTTCAGCGCCTAATTAAAATAGGTGAGGCTGACATCTTCTTCCATGCCTGTGCTAGTGACACAGAGCATTGTAAATGACTCTGCTGGGCAGAGGGAAGGTGAGTTTTGTCCAGCTCTGTGCTTCAATTACAGTCCCATGCTGGCAGCCAATTTATTCCAGTCGCCAAGGCCCCTGTTTGCCTACATGCGGTCCCTGGTTATAGAAGCCATAAGCTCTGCTGATCTGTGGCAATGAGCAGCATGAAGGAGAATCTTATCCCTCTCTGGAAGGAAAGAGGAATTAGTGGTCAGACCTTGGGGGGACAGAAGGGGATTTTAATTACCACCTCAGTCCCCACGGAGTTTAGGAGAGGGTTTGAACTGTAACACTGCTGCATAATTCTGACATTCAGCCACATCAAAGTTTTGAGATTAACCAACATTGCTTTCGTTCCGTACGCAGAGCTGAAGACTTTAAATAAGAAGCATAGGTTTATATGTATTTCCACCCCCAATGGCACAAGAAGATGATAGCTGTTGCCTGATAATTTCCAGAAGCTGTACTCTGTAGCTTGAATTATCTTTGTCCCTATTTTTAATTAAGTGTATTTTTTATTTTATTTTATCTCTCACTTTCTTAATATAACTAAAGTTGGATTTAACTAATGAAAATAATAGATTAATAATAATTACCCTTATTACAATATTTTGGAAATTATTTGAAATGTTTAAGATCTAAATTTAGGCACAGAAAATTGTACTACATTGACTTTAATGACGGGAGTAGATTTGAATTGTTAACAGCAGCATAAGAATACCATTCTAAAAATGTAGATTTTATTAGTTCAGTATATTGTAATTTGAAAGTGCTTTCTACAGAACTCCTTTAAAGGAGTTGCTCATCAGCACCATGTTGCTACACCACCTGAAGTATATAATTTGCTTGCTTCAGAAAAAGTGCCCTTGTTCTTCTAGGTCAAGGAGGCATAACACCAATTAAAGTACTAAGAGAAGGCAACATAGTCTAATAGACAGCTGCATTTAGCTTTAAAAAGCAAGAAGAAAATAATACCTTAAAAGAACTACAGAATCAAGTGGAAAAAAAAAATAAGCTTAAGCAAGAGAAGAAAATATTCCAACTTTTTTTTTTTACATTCCTGCTTCAGACCCTTTAATATAACTGGGAATTATATGCAAAAAAAAACCCCAAATACCGTGAACTTGTTTCAGAAGAGTTGGAAGCAAACAGAAAATGGAAAAGGCAAGTTCTGTTGAGAAGAGAGCGCCTCTTTTCACAAATAAGAAAGACGACCCATTAACAACTAAATGTCAAAAAGGAACTGGAGTGATGCGACAGCAGTAGTGACACTTAAGGACTGCAGCTAAAAGAACAATTAGATGTCTGCTGTTAATAATAAAAATAAATATTAAAAAAAAATTTGTAATATTTTAAAAATAAAATAAAAATTGGGTCCACTGTTAAGTGGATGAGTAATTGGTTGGACGGTCCTTTGGACTCCCTCTGCGGCCAAGAGAAAGCAACAGAGACCTCTATGGGGGCATTTGTCCAATCTGAAAACCTGACATCTAAAAAATGTGAACTGAATTGCCCTCTGGAAGCTCTGATCTTCTTGACAATAAGTTCCTGCCTAGAGGACTAGATTGGAGTACTTGGTAAAAATCAGATGAGTAAATCTTGTCTGTAAGGTTCTCAGGCAAGTGAGACTTGTCAAGGCAGTGACTGTGGTTCAATACAAGCGTTTGCTGAATCACCTTGAAGGAATCAAGTTGCAAGACTTCGAACATAAATAAAATAAAACCTGGTATATAAAGCTAAAAAGCATTGCCTTTCATATTAGTTCCAAATTTTGTGTTGTGTTTTCCTTCCCTCAAAAAAATAAGATAAACTATATTAAACTACAAAATTCTTGCATGAATATGAACGGCTGCATAGAAAAAAATTATTAAAAATGAGATATTTCTTTGATGATCATCTAGAAAAGAGTAGACACTGGAAATTCAGCTAGTCGGATGAGTCAGTTGACATCTTAGTATCAAATGAGACAATAGGGCAGCGATAATCTGTAAAAGGCATTGCAAACCATCAAAATCCCAGAGCTAACTGTGTAGAAGAGACAAAAGAAGTTGATAAGATGGAGAGAACAGCAATATGGCAGAAGATACGAACTGAGAAACTGATCCTTTTATTGGCATCAGAAATTCAGTGATCATTTCTTCTGTTGTGTAATACTTTCTCATAAAACCGTCCTGAAACTTGCACAGAAAATTATTCTCTCTCGAGTAATTTCTCTCCCATATTAACAAACAAGTCCTTTTGCTACTTTGAGGAGAAAGAAATTACTGCTTTCTTAAAATAGGTTGCCATTGTACTGGTTCCTCATTTTCTAATTGTTATATTTGGCAAAAGTGTTTAAGTTGATGCTAGGTAAATTGCATTAAGCTAAAAGTAAAAGAAGATTCAAGTAGAATTCATATTAGGCAATAGCACAAACAGATCTGACCAGCAGTAGTAAGGACTTTCCAAAAACTAACTCATCAAAGTGATTTTTGTAAGTATCCACAGCTTTGCTCAGGCTGTCCGCTGAGCACTCTGAACCAGTAGTTGCCAATCACTGCAAAGGGATACTAAGGCTGGTATTTCAGGCTCCTGTAATTAGTATGCTGTTCATTCTCCCCATCCTAGTTATGGGCAATCCATGCTGAGTTTTACTGCACTGTCCCTGGTGTGTGTTATTCAGCGATATGCACTCTAACCCATAGCATAACTCATGCACGTTAAAACTGTAGTGTTTCATTTGCAATGCTGTGGTCTGGAGCAACCCAGCTGGGTTGAGCAGCAACCCATGAGCACAACAGACGAGACTGTGGCTTGAAAGTTACAACCCAAACCAGGGATACCAGAGAGACCGCCTCAGAAATGGTGTCTGCTTGATCCTCACCGAGCGCTGGGTTAAATGAGACAGACACAGGAGGACTCCTAGCCGAATGTGCTACAAGCACCCTAACTTCCCAAGTCAAGAAGAGAGCATTTTGCTTCCCAGAGTAAAAGGGATAGTAGAAGGAAGGGACCAGTGGCCACATCTGGGGTTGCCGCATCTGGGATTGCCCCTCTTTCAGCATCTCCCTGAGAACAGCCCAGCCAGGAGCTGCCAAGCCATCTTTTTGGTGGGCACCAACACCCAGCCTCTCCAATTTCCTCTTTGCAATTGGTAGCACCTTCAGGAGAAAGGTGCAATGAATTGCTAAGGTGTACTACAGTACAAACTCAAACGAAATAACAATAAAGTTACTCCTCCTCAGTAAACCATTTGGGAGAGTGAGAATGAAGCCATGGGCATCCCTGATGCTAACCTCATTCACAAGATGCAATGGACATGAAATGACAAAAAAGTTTCCCCCCCTCCAAAAAAAACCAAAACAGCCTCAAAACCTCTAAATGTGGTGTAGCTGCTTCATTTCTGCAGTCATTATAGCAAAAAGGAACATAACTCTGTTTAATTCACTGGAAGCAAAAAATCAAACTATTAGGTTTTTCCAAACACCTTTTTTTAAGAAAGAAATTTTATCTTTTAAGTGTGGTGTGCATGGTTATCGCTGAGAGGATTATAAAAATAACTTGCAATTCCCATTAGTTCAAGTTTGTTTGATCTGAAGGCATTTATAGGAACTATGAGTTGAATTTGCAGTGCACTATCAGAACCCTCAGTAGTCCGAACACCCACAAGAACATAATTGCTTTCCTCAGCTTTTCCAGATATATTTTTTTTAAACTTTTGAAAAATATTTTACAAACTGACAGTTTAAGTTGTTCCTAAATGGCTTTCTATACTACTTTAGAAGGGGAGAACCATGTATTTAGTCCCTTTTAATTTCGTTTCCCACTACAGTTGGAAACATTCATCTGCTTTCAATTTATGCTTCCAGAGATCATCTCCCACCCAGTCTTGAATATTTGCATTTAGGGCATATTAAGGTCAGCAAAATTCATGCAACTCTTCTTTATGATACAAACTGTGATACAGCTTGAAACCTAATAGAGATCATAGCAAATTTAGTTTTTTAAAAAACATGTTCACGACTTTTCAGGGAATATCTGTGTTCTTTCTATTTGTGTGATTCTAAACTACTTCTCTATGTTCACCTTTTAATCAGACAAGTCATATTCACCTCTATAAGATGTATTCCTTTCCTATTCAGAAAATGAAAGGTGCAAAAAAATGAAAGTTGTTTTATTCAGAGGTTTATGTCACTAGAAGTGCCTGCTTCACTGTTCTTTGGATAACACTAATGCACATTATACTTCTATTGCCGTTGATTTGCTTGTTCAAATATTTATTTATGGGAACTGTACTTCTTTCAGGATAATCAGATATATGACATATTAAATGTCATGAATATTCATAAGTTTTCAACCCCACTATAAATAGCAATCCATCAACCTGCCTTCATGAAGTAAAGGCGATCTTAAATATAGATTATAAAGAAGAATGTATGCACGCTTCATTACTTATTTGGATTTACATATACACCAATACAGCACAACCCATACAGACACTAACTTACAAAGCTAGCATCATCAAAAAAACGAACCTGTCTACCTGAGCACTTAACCAGTGCAACAGGCAACATTACAAGAAGAGTATCCACAGAAGGGGGATCCTGTATCATATATTAAACTTGGTCCTATATAACACAGTCAGCGTAAAAATAATTTAATATATCCTGGTTAAATACAGTACCGTGATCACTGGTGGGAAAAATTTCTTGCACTGTTTAAAAATTTACTCCTTTACTTAAATGAGCTCATTCTTTATATTATTTATTAACACTAATAAAATCACAAAACAACATTACACATCTTTCTCATAGACTACTAGAAAAAAAAGCAAAAGCACAGCAAGCTCAGGGTGATACAGGTTTTATTCCAATGAATTTCACCCTACCCATCCATGCACAGACTCACCATTACAACAGTGGAGACTGATTTGCTCTACTGGTTTGCCTATCACCTCTTTGTACTCAGACTTTGTAATAAACTAGCAAAATAAATTAGGCATTACAAGTTCTCTGAAATACTTCAGCTATAAGAAAATTTATTGCTTATTTCTCTTTCTTTTTCTGTAAAATATAGCCTAGAAGTAGAAAATGCTCTACCAGTGGGATAACATGAATTTGGTGACTTTTCCTTGATTCTGTTATGGATTTGAGCAGCATACCAGCTCAAGGTCAAGGAAAATTTAAATCTTATAATAGGAGAATTATCTCAAAAAATAGCAATCTTGGCAACTTATTTTTCATTCTTTGCTATATAGGTAACCATGCTTTGTAGAATATCTATTTTGCTTACCATCTTTATATCACAACATCTGTCTTAAAGGTGAGGCAGAAAATATCCCGAAAGGTATTGGAAACAGAAATACCTTTAATATGGTATACCTCATAAACATTTTGATTTTTTCTTGTGTGTTTTTAACTGTCTTTGGTACAGCCATGCAGAGCATGCCCTGGTATTAACTCAAAGCTCCTCCTCCTTCCAAAAATTCTGCTATTGATTAGATGAAACGTCATCAGTACTTCTTCACATTCAGGGGCTGTGATGCAAGGTACTGATTTAGACATTTCATTAATTCTAAGCCTGCAGGACCTGTTTTACGTTTAGAGACTGATCTCCAAACAATTTAGATATTTGCTCTGTCTAATCCTCATTAATATTAGTGAAAATGATCACTCATTTTATGTAAACCTCGAAACATCAGGCAGGCCATTTCTGTATTTCTATGAAAATGGTAACAGGAATTCCGAACAGTGTCTGGGAATTCAGCGATTCTCCTAAGAGAATACTGCAAATAACTGTAATATTAGTTGTTCTTTCTACAAAACAGGAACAATGGTTTTGAAAATGCATACACAATTCAACACTTTGTACACTATTCTTAACTGTATAAAGCCCCTTTTATAAAATGTGCTCTGGTTATTTCTGCAAAAAGACTCAATGCCAGCCCCTGAAATTCCATGGCAACAATGAAGCAAAGAGCATTTTAGGACAGGGTAGTCTTGGAAAACAAGTTGCAGAACCTATTTAAAATCGGATTTAAACAAGAATTTCAGGATTCCACCAGAAGAAAAATCAAGAATTTGAATTCAAGTTCATGTTTGACTACATCAGACATTGTAAACCCCTTTTAAAAGATGTAAATTTGAGAAAAATAGATGCCACATGCCTTCTCAATTGATTTCTTGTGGTAGACTGAGCTAAAGTATTTCAGATTCTTCCTTCTCATTGCATAATTTACAGTAAATTACTTACGAGGTTGTTACTGCATTGGATTCCAAAGGTGTAACTGTATCAACTCACTAAGAATTCAGATTCAATTAAAAGTGAATATGGGAGCAGGTTTTTTTCAAGGCAGCATGTTTACTGTAGGAATCCATAATAATCTTTAGCTGAACTAGAAAAATAAAAGTTTTTTGATTGTGACAGGAGGCAAAAGTAGATGCTTTGTTTTAATTTCATATTCTTATTATCTTTAATATGTAGTAATCATACAGTGAATCTTAACCAGCTTTTGAGTAAAATTTCTGTTACTGAGGTGAGAGAAAAAAGATTTTATAACTGATAAATCTCAAGAGGTATAGGTAATTCAGCTGCCTCAGGTAGGGACAAACCTCAAAGGCACTTCCATGCAGGTGACCATAAGCAATAGGCACAGCTGCAAGGAGATTTGTCCCACCCTTACTATCACTAACAAGGGTGTGGGAGGTGATAACTAACTGGGAGCAACATTTCTCTGACCTTATGCTGTCTTGAGTAGGATTACGACACTGCACATAGATACAGGGAAAAGATAATAGTTGGAAAAATGGAGGGTAGTCAGAACCACCTGTGGGGGGAAAGTAAAAACCAAACCTCATTGTTGCCCTTGGTTTGGGGCATCTAGCCATGCTCGCTAATTACTAGGGGAACTCTAATGATGGGGGGAGTCTTATTCAAGGAACTAAATAATTTAATTTGGAAGGTAGAATCCATTGAAATGTTCTTTCTAATAAACTATGAAAATACAGTGGAGAAGAGGCAAAAAAAAGGGAGGGGGAGAGCGTAGCCTGTATACAAAACAAACAGCTATATCCAAAGATGTTTCAGTTCAGTGTTTTGTCGGTATTTTATATCCACATGGATATAATGAACAGAGATGACCCAGTCCTTGACAAAATAATGCAGAATATCTTGAAGATGCCATGTTTATTTTTGAGGTCAGGTTGGCATTTGTATAAAAAAAGAATTCAAGTTTAGTTATCTGCAAGGACGTGCAAAAAGCCAGCAGCAAGGGAGATATACAAAATGGAAATCATGACTCAAAAATTTCCTGAATAGTGAGAATTTTATTTCCGATAATCTTTTCTTGCCTTTTCTATTATAGGAATTCCAGTAATAAATTGAGATATAGATAGTCCTTAACATGTCAAACATTCAGAACAGATGGGCATCAAAATCCAGGCTGTGATTTAACTTCAGCCTTCTTGTGTGAAAGCGTCAACAAAATCTCTGGCACAAACAGCTAAACCTTCTATCCATCGATTGGTTTGTCCAGAATGAATTAGAACTAACCCTAAGTGAACGTATATGTTCACAGTAAATTCCCTCTGTAAATGTTCTAGTGAGCAGCAGCACTAAATAACTTCAATCATGTCATGCTTGGTTAATATCAATAATAGTCTTTATAGCACTGAACAAACACTAACTAATTAATCTTGGCAACACCCTAGATGCAGCAGTTAAGTACTTCCCCACTGTGCAGGAAAAAAGGAGAAAGAAATATAGGGGTCTCATTATAAATAAGAAAAGACATTGAGCAATGACAGAAGTGTGGACAAACCAGGTACATTTACATCACCTATAAGTTAGTGGCTCATATGGATTCATTATTTATTCTAATTTTGTACTTATCAAGCTACTTGGGAGTCCCTTGGGTAGTGACTTCACTGGGACTAAGATGCTATCTGGAGAGGTCAGAATTGTACCTGAGTCACATTGATACAAATGAGATGGAAAACCAGATCTATCTTCCAGTCCTGTTCAAGGGCACATTGAACTTTATTACTGTTCAAACATACAAGTAGAAGGTACCAGATAGAATATCTATAGAAACACATTAAAGAAATTGCACAAGTGCAATAAGGCAAATTATGAAATAAGTTCTTGTAAGACTGAAAAGACCTTTTATACTTTGAACTTCTTCAAAACTTGAAATATGCTTGTACAAGTTAGCAAAATCAATTCTAAAGACATAAACACTTCAACAAAGACGTACGGCATATTTGGTAGTCTCTGAACTGCACTCCTGAATGACAGAACAAACATATGCTGGAAAAAGCGTTTGTGTGCCAGAACTCTTGCCTGTCTCCTTCCTCCAACTGTATCAGTTGCTCTAATAAAATATATATGCCTTACAGGCATTTCCCCACTTACATCCTTAAACAATCACAGCCATATACTCATTAATGACTTCATAAAGAAAATCAAACACACACAATGGACATTTTCCTTTTAAATGTTTCTTAGACATTTAATTATCATTTTCCTTATTAAAATTTCTTAGAAAGAATTTTTTTTTTTTTTTCTTCCCTTCTTAAGATAAAACATAAAAAGAAAGTATCCCACAACCACAAAATTTTTCGGGTGAGATCTGGAGTAAGTACCATTCCTATAGGTCTGTGTGAGTTCTCTGGTTTTAACTGACTTCCTACATTTGAAAACATGTCCTTCATTTCTTTTTGCTTTTGGCTTTGCCAAAATGACTGCATTATATTTGTTCGCAGTTTCAGTTTTTATGACTTCTCATACTGAGAGATGCAAATCCATAATTTACTAACAGTGTAACTTAAGGATTATGAAATTTCAGGAAGCATCTAGATTATCCACAAAAATGTGTAATAAAAGCAGCACACACAATTACATGTGGTTGCCTTGAAGCAAAACACAGATGTATTCTGTCATCAGGCTATGACCTGCTATGTTAGCATTGGTACAGAGATAGGAGTGTGAGCTCTGATTCTGTAAGGAAAGCAGCATTGTGCACATGCTAAGGAAATACCCTTCCACTGCACTAGCAACTGGGAAATGAACTGATTACATCTGTATCAATCAAGCAGTGTCACAGATATAAAATCATGGTAATGGGACTGTTATCACAGGATCAATGCTGCCTGTTTTGAAACATCTTCTGCTTCACCTTGTGGCCTCAGCATTTATGTGGCAGCAAAAAGCCATTATCTGTTCTATTTCAGTGACATTTACTCTTTCTCCTCATCTGTTCAGATGTCCGTTCTTTGATGGCTCTAGTATATCATGTTTTTAATACTCCTGGCAGTTATGTACGCTACCGTTTTAGGCCACTTGGATGCTTTGGGCAAGAAAGGCTTTTTCTCCCTTTTCTCCAAACATCATCACAGCTGGAATTCTGTTGCTGTAATTACATGATTGTATTTTCTTTATCCAATAGGAGGTTCCATGAAATCGTATTAGGGCACTGCCATCTCTGGATCATGTGCAAAAGCTTTCTCGGCACTAAAACACTGAAGTTCCCCAAAGTAAGCTATGAAATGTAATTTAAATAAGTTGCAAGACTAGCTGCTGAAAGGTA
The DNA here is from genome assembly GCF_030867145.1 of Opisthocomus hoazin. Classification (NCBI taxonomy): domain Eukaryota; kingdom Metazoa; phylum Chordata; class Aves; order Opisthocomiformes; family Opisthocomidae; genus Opisthocomus; species Opisthocomus hoazin. The sequence goes on from NC_134415.1 coordinate 72,147,906, forward strand.
CAAAGGATCTCAGAACTGCCACTCATTCACAGATTTCACCACATCTCAGTTTTTTCACTAGGATTGTAGGTTTGTGCTATGAAAAAACCAAAACTAAAGTGCAATTATCACAGGCAGGGAGCAAATCTACACAGAAATGAGTGAATATATGTGGGGTATTTAGGAAAGATGCAGGACATCTGAGAAAAATTGTGTAGGCCAGGTGAAAACTAGCCTTTTACTGTAATCTTCAAGGATAATGCAAATATTAAGTATAGGTTTGGAATTCCTTAGGTTGTTTTCTTTCCTTGTCAAAACAGAAGTAAGGAGCATGGATATTTCACCGAAGCTTGTAAAAGTACAGTAACATATTCGTCCAACCTAAACTCTGAAGCCCCAGAGATGCCAGATATAAATCTATAGTTATTACTTATAGATACTACTCTTTACATATAGATTAACATTAAAGCACTAATGTCTGCCAGAGTTAACTCAAAAGACAACAAAACTCTCAAATATTCAGAATAGTAATTTAACTATTGTAAAATGACTGTTTTACTAGAATAACTACTAGTAGTAACACTCCTTTTAATTTCTGCAATTACAGGTGGTTTATAGTGAATGTAGATATTTGTAGATGCTGCAATTTTTTTCTGACACTGGCAAATTGGTTCTATGATTTTTATTATTCAAATTCAAAAGGCTCAGCCTTGGGGAAAAAAAGAGGGGGAAAAATCATAGCAAAAAAAGGTTGTAATTTACTCAGTGGAGATCTAAAACACCAGGTGCAGAAGAGAGACAAACAGCTTTCAGATTTTTAGTGCATTTTCTTTGCAAAAACAGTCCTTCAATCAGCACAAAAAACCTGCCCCCTCATAGAGGATGACAGCAGCAGCGTAGTTGCTGCTCCAGGGAAAGAACTGAGCAAGACAGGCTGTCAGGGACTGTTACAACCTTCTCAACTGCCAGAAACACCACAAAGGTAACCCTGTTTCTACAAAGTGAGCAGTCCCCTAAACGATACGTTTATGATTTCAAATTCAACTCACTAATTACACTAATCAGACAGTTGCCGTACCAATAAAACATGACAGAGACTAAGACGCACAGCAGAGAATACATATGCTAGAACTGGAGTTATCAGCACAGAGACTGGGTTTGCCAACTGCTTGCATGCCTTACAATATAGCATCCGCTTGCACAATCCTAGTATGCTGTAAAATAATGCCAAATCAGCACAAATGAGAGGATGGACCATGAAATGATACTATACCTCTTCTGCAGCTTGTACAGGTTAAGACAAGAAGCATCATGTTTCTTTTATATTTTAAGAAATACATTAATTTTCTTCTTCAGTTTTAAACATTATGAATTACAGCTAGAAAAACAGGAGTTTCAAAACCTCACGTACTTTGAAGGACAAATGAACTATAGAATAACTTTTCAGATAACAATTACAACAAGATAATGACATCTTTGTAAAGCATCCAAAGTTAAAGAAGTTTAATGGCAGCTGGAAAAACTAATATGAGAGATTAAGTGGCATATTCAACTTTAAATGGTCATAAAATAGGAAACAGGACCACAGCAGACCGTTTTCAGAAACCCTGCACCACACAGCAGACTAACGATTGTGATGGTGTCTACAAACATACTGGGCAACATATCTGAAGACATGCACAACACAGAAAAAGGCAAGAAGATCATGCCACCACTGTAAAGCAACTTATCGGATGCCAACAAGAACAGTAGATAAATGAAGTAGATGACAAGACATGAAGTCTATAGGTCTAGGCTGGCTTCCCATGTGAAATAACAACACATGCACTGCATCTGACAAAAATTTGGTGTAATGCGAATTCATTTCTTTTCCAATTCATGATTTACAAGCACTCAATAAGCTACATATTGTTTAAGTGGTAGCCATCTTTTTGCCTTGTTCCCATCTCTATTGGTTAGGCAGACATTTCTCATAGAAGAGAAAGCATCTCTTTTCTGAGGGTAACTGAGCATGTCCAGCTGGGAGAAACATCTGGAGAGCAGATGGGGCTGTTGAGAAGGGGAAGCAGGCAAGTAACGAGTTGTGTCAGGGCAGCTGTGACGCTGCTCCAAGGAACAAGAAGTTTCCCACAGCAGTGAGCCAGCCCCGAGAACAGGCAGAAAGCAAGGCGGCCCAGAAACAACCAGAAAATGAGATGGAAGCAGAAGCGATCTAGAAAGCTTTGTCTTCATTAGGTCTCCATCAGCACATGAGAAACCACTACGTTGAATGACTGAAGAAGCTACAAGCTTGTTTCTCTATCACATAGCAGTTTGGAAGTCTCAAGAGGCTTTTGGTATCTTGGCTTGCCCTCTGTGACAGTAAGCCAGGCACTTCCACACCAAGGCTGTAGCCAACCAAGGACTCCTTTGTAAAATCCAAAAGAATTCCATATACCTCGGTAAAGCTGTCCTGACACGACACTTGATAAAGTTATCTAGGAAGAACTTGCTCGTTCTAAACATTCAGAATGCTTAGACACTCATCTTGCAGATGTAAGTGGATTCATACCCTTTTATTTTATACTAAACAAGTACAAGAAATCATATTTAGTGATACAAGCCTTACGATCCACTTCACACACTGCTGGTTCAGTATCCATGCATTAGAAGGCCACACTTTTTTCACTCATTGAAAGGATGTACATAACCACAAAAAATAGATATGCATTAGAAATCCAGAAGGAAAACTGTCATTAGCCCAAGCCAATGGAGCTATAGTTTACACCTGTACTTTCTTCTCAGTTATGTCCCTTTTTCAAGGAAATATTTAATCTATGTCCATGTCAGAAAGTATCCACACATGCCGCTTAGGAAAAATGTTTTTATGGATCTTAAGTACAGGCCATCTTTGCTATAGTTTAAAAACCCAGAAGAAATGTCAAGCAAAAGTATCACTAGTGAGACATTCTTCCTGATTCAATGGCCCAGCTATTAAAGCTGAGCAAATCATACGTGTAAATTCACAGAACAAGATACAGCATATTTTACAGTAAAACAGACAACTGGCTTGACCTCACTTATACGAAGACAATTAGCATAAAGCAAGTTCCTATTAAAAAAATGGCTGTGAATGTAGGCTATCACGAGCTGTTTGCCCATTCATCAGGATTTTTTTTTTTAATCAAATAAACAGGCAGGTGGGGCTACACAGTTATTTATGGCTTTCTGTACCCAAATTTGTCTAATTAAGTCATGACAACAACTCAAGCAACTTTGCAGAGTTTGCAAAGACTAGGCTACAGGCCACCATAATCTAATGCAAGGCAAAGTGCTGTAAGACATTAGAGGTAGGGGAAATGCTGTAACTCTAGCATATCACTTTCATTTCCTCTGTCAATCAGTTTGACAAATAGACAGAGTAATGACTTATTCATGCAAACACCGTTGTTTACTTCATTAGATAAATGCTTATTTGTTTCAGTTATTTTTTTTTTCTTATTATTCTTTTCTGTTTTCCAAACCAAGCTTAAACTATCCATGGAAGTAATATGATCAAAGAATAAACAGAGATTCGAAAAACATCCATGCATGAGTATGAATGAGCACAAGCTCAAACAGGAACATTCATATTATTACATACGCGCTGTAGCTTTACCAACTGCTATTTCAAATAGTACAGCAGCTATTATAATAGTACATCTAATAGCACCCATGGGAACTAGTGAATTTGATGTTTAACAAAGCAGCTTGCTGAAAAATATGCTCACTTCCTACTCTTGTTCCAAAAGGAAGAAAATAAAACTGGAATCCTTAAGAGCCGTTTCCTGTATGCTGACAGTATGAACGCTTATTAAAGCCCATACTACTCTTACAAAAGAAGGAATGTTCATTATAATATGTAGATACTCTCACATAATATAGCGAAAATTCACAAGAGGCACTAACTAGGTAGTAGATGCTTGCAGATATGGGTGCATTTAGCACAAATTAACCACATCTGTACAACTTTTGTCTCCTACCTGCCTGATCAAATCAGATACTCATTCATCCCTTCCCATGAGAGATGATTTAACATTTCAAATCACTAAACAGCTTCATACCACCTTTTGCATCCAGAAAAGTTTCCACATGTTAAACATTTTCTCCAAGAGAGTACACAAAAATAAAAACCACGTACTCTTTCTCCTGGGAGCACAGCACGATTTTTTTAATATTAATAAAAAAAAACCACCCAACACAATTTAGGTGGTGTGATCTTAGAGTCTTGTAGAACTAGATCACATTGAATGAAGTGTAAAACCCCAGAGGAACCAGAATTTTCTTGTTTGTAATCAAGGTAGAAATTATTTTTTTTTAGTTCTGCAGAAGCACAAGTTCCGGGACTTTAAAGTAATTCTTTTTTTGTTAGATAGTGATTAATCTTGCTAAATACTAGAGTCTGATACATATATTTTTGTGTTTCTTACTGCTCAGATCAAGCACAATTCAGGCACACAGTTTTTGAGTCATTAAGATATGAAATACAGTTCAAATTGGATTAAAAAAGTTGTAACACTTATAATAATTAAAATTAAGCCCTAAAATTTTTGAAGTTGTGAAGAACTTTTGATAACTGAAAAAAAAACCAAACACACACACAAACTGTAGCTTAAACGTGTTTTGGAGTTCTAATATGACAGACTGATTATATTGGTATGAGAAAGTTCATTATTTTAGTTTTACTAGGAACTTTTACCTTGGGAACCAAGAGCAAACCAGTAATACATCAACCACTACTGCAAAAAGTGCTACATCTCTGTCATCCTTAATTCTTCACAATTCTCATTCCTACAATTTCTGAAGCTATGTCCCCTTCAAAAGCCCATGCTCATATTAGTGCATCTTTCCACATTTACAGATATTTCACTATAAAAGCCTACCAAACACGCATTTCTTTTAAGAGAAGGGGTGGTAACTACCGAGTCTTCATTGTTTTAATGTCCAGACACATGAATCCAAAGAAGCCTGTCCCGGTTTTTGTCAAAACAGAACTGGATCACTTTTAATGAATTTCCCTTGCAGCTAAGTTCTTCTTATCAACTGTAACTCATTTCCTAAAAAAATCCTCGTTTTCTGAGACACACCTTGAATCTTCTTCCATGTCCTCTGCAGATGTGGGTGCACCTAAGGTGTGAAGGCTAAATACAGTCCCAGCATTCTGCTATGCCACTGCCTCCCCCTCATGCATGGTGCAATATCCTTCTAGCATTACTACTTAAATTAACATTCATTAGGAGATTTCCACAATTTCCACAATCCTTTATGAGACAACAGTTGAGATGTGCATCCTTCTCTTTTGGTCCTTATAAATTCTGCTGATGACAATATGAATGTATATGCATCTTGATTTTAGTCCATATTAAGCATGACAGTTCTAATTCCACCCTTTAAAAGGATTATCTGTCCAGAACAGTTTAATCTTCCCATATATTAATAATACAATCATATTACATTTCAGGTATATTTTCTAAAATTTTATGGGTATGGAGAAATTATTTTTTTAAAAAAATTGACAAAATCACTCTGATAAATTACTCAGAATTATTAGACCTTTGATTTAGAAAAACATTTATAGCAAATCACTATCATGTCATTTATTAGTGCCCAATCAGTCTTGAATAAGATGCATGGTGACACAAAGGAGGAACTACAAAATATCAAACGTGTCAAAATAATTCCATGATCTGCTGTTCTCAAAAGCACTAAAATGCTGATAGATAGGTGTCCCAACATTCAAATATCAGAAGTTTGGTGGTTCTTTTTTCAGTGGTCAGAAGACCTCCACTTGCCCTGTCATAGTTTCCGTTTTGTGAACTTCTCTTGTGAGCTACCTGTCACAGCTTAATTTCCCAGAGGCAGATTTGTCTCTCAATTCACAGTTTCTCTGCTATGTGAGACTCTTGTATTATCACATTTTAGTTGCCAGAAGTCCTTTCTGTGTTCTGGATCACTCTTTGTACTAATTTCCCCTGGTTTTGTGGAGCTTTTCTTCCTTTTTTTTTTTTTTTTTTTTTTAATTTCATCATCTTTGTATTTGGAGAATGATTTCAAGGGGGGGGGAATAAAATAAGGCTGAAGCAAAGTATGCTTGAGACTTCCATTTGAACAACCTACTTTTCTGAAACAAGAGAAAAAGGACCAGCTTTTTTTTTTTTTTTGTACTTGAGTACCACACGAGTGTTCTTTTTCCCTAGAAAGTATTCATTTGTTGATTCCTCTAGCTGCTTAAGAGTTCTTAACAAATATGTAAGACAGAAACAGGTATCCAGTGAATACACTGCAAACATACCACTTCTGCTTGCTGTGTAAAGCTGACTGTTTCACTTCAGGTGTGACCAAGCTTCTGGTCACTTCTTTACAGCCAAGATGTCACAACCAGTTTCACAATGATTATTTACCCTTTAATTAAACTCATAACTTATTTTCAAGGGCTTGACTCCATTTGTACCTTCTAGTCAGTAACTTGATCAAAGTTTCATTACTTGATGTCACAGAAAAGTAGATAATCTTTTCCCAAACACAGTCCTTCCCGTCCCTCTGTCATTGAGGAGTTTTTACCAGTCTCGTCTGTTCTCTTGATCATCTAGAGAAGTATCTACAATTATCTGTTGTGATCTGTGATTTATAAGGAAACATTTTTTCAACAGGTTGATTTTCTTTTTGGTATTATTCAGCTATCTTCTTGTGTAATAGGCTTGATGGCAGCTTTAATGTCCATGGAGAAGCTTTTTACTGCTGATGGTTGGTAGCAATAGCTATTAGCCAAGACATCTTGGCACTTTATTGTATGCCCAAGGATGTTACACAACATTAAAAGAACTGTTATTCGTTTCTCTGTCACATATAATTTTTCTCATATCAAGAGGAGAATAATTAATAAAGAGCAGTATTCGATGTCCCTTTGCTCTCAAAGTTGCAGTCAAGCAATTCTTCTACCCACCTGTGTGCTGTAACATTCAGCCTTGCTGAAGCAAAAACACAGGTTACCAGATTGTTACGGCCAGAAAGTGTGAAGAATTGTGGAAAGGTGACATTTGTCAGTTGCAGACAAACTTAAAGGCAGAAAACTTCAGCCTTCCAAATGAAATTAATAATACTTTTTAGCTGCAGTTAGCATTCCAATGGTCAGATATTCTTGGTTTACCTTCCTAAATGCATCGTCTTTGTATTGGGGGAGATACAGAAGACAAACCACAATAGAGGAAGACTGTAACTGTTACTAGTACTGAGTGAGCAGCTGGTTTTGCTCTTGTTCAGACTGCAGCAGGCTCTGTAGACAGCATATAAAACAATGCAACAGAGACACAAATTTGGGCAACGCAAAGCGGATTAGGAAGACCTGTCTTCCCATAGGACCACTTCTAACTTCCCTGTTTCTTAAGGCAGTTTTGAATATCTGACCACCTACCTTCCTTTCACGTGTACTGTGTACAACAAATGGTCACACTCTTGTCATTTTTAAGTGAAAGAGGACTTCAGTCCATCCTTTATGAAGAATATGTGCTCTAATAAGAATTCTCAAAGAAATCCTCAGGAAATTTGCATTTTGTCAATCACTTGAGACCTTGCCTATCTGTGATTTACTTGTTCAACAGCCAGGTAGGTATGATTTTTTGTAAGTTAAATGCATTCTCAGTTTTGCCTCTCCACCCAGCAATTTTTTTGCAAGGTACTAAACCTGACTTTCAGATCCAGAGGCACTGGCATTCACCTTCAGAGCAGTTCTTTGGAGGACCTTGCTCCACAGCACCTTATGGCCATGTCTTTTGCCCTCACTCTAAAAGGGTTTCATAAGCATCTCCATAAAAGATACACACCCTGATTCTTCACCAGACTCTTCTTCCCAGATGTACTCCTCTTATGTGTTTGGAACACTAACTTTAATATGTTCATTTCTGCATTTACGGCCTATTTTCATCAACTGTGCCCCTTAGTTCATTTTTCTCATTCACAAAAGAAATTACATTTTGAGACATTTTTCCCTTTGAGAAAAACTCCTGCTGTTTCAGTTGCTGAAATGACTTCAGCACTCAGTGGTTTCAAAGGACACCACTCTCCTGCCTCCATTTTGTTCTCCATCTTCTGTTATTACTCTGCTTTGTATCTTTCAACTGTGTTAACACCAAGTTGCTAAAATTATTTTTCATCTATGAATTAACACTATATTTTTGGTAATCCCAACAGGACCAAACAAAATGTAGTTGATAGAAAGAGGAACACACATGAGGTGAGAATATATTTCTGAAACAAATTGCACTTACTGTTCCCATTCAGGGCTTTTAATTAATAAATCCTGAGGTGGTTCTTTTGGCTCTTGTTCTGTTCTTGATAGCTGCTTGTAAAGTTCATTATCAGGAAAAAGATGCAAATGAGGCCTCAAGATATACATCACTGTTGGCAGACAGAGCTCAGTTTTCTCTTCCAAGTTACTCCCAAGACTCAGTTCTGGGAAAAATGCTGTGATTGAAACTTCCATGATGTCTTCCTTAGTGTACCTTTCTCAAATTCCATATTTGATTTGATGAGTTGAATGGATAATGTTTACTCTGTCCTCTTGATGGATAATGCCAATCTGTGCAGCAGTATTTATTTTTATAAATGAATCCCACTTTCCACAGTGATAATGACATGTTTTTAGAGGGGCTGTGCTACCTCCTTTGTTTCAGATGCTGCATTAAAAGCAGTTTCAACGTTTTCAGTTTGTAAGTAGCTCCAACCTATTATGACTCCTCCTCCTGTTTGCTCCCATTTGCACTAGTGAAAATAACATACACAACACAACTCAGTATTTTAGTCCCAGCAAGGTAAGCAATTCCTGACCTTCCAACTTTTACCGATGCTTATTATTTAAGTTGCTTGCTTGGGCGCATATTTAATCAAAGCCAACTGTGTTTGCTGCAATCTGTTCTCAAAACACCCAGACTCACTGGCATGTCTTGAGCACTCACTACTTAGCCTGAAAGTCCTTCACCTTTCATATGAAATCCCTCTGGTGTACCTCCCTTGCAGTACCGTACTTTTAGAACAACCTTCCCTGGCTTGGACAGCATACAATAACTGGTAGAGAGAGGAAAGATCTCCAAAATCCATTCTTTCCCGTGATTAATTTCCAATGATATTAAAACCGGGATCAAGATGAAATCAAAAAGGTGCAAGAAGTTTACATAGGCTAAGCACAGACTGACCTTCTTACAAGGGCACCACAAAGTTTCTGCTTAACAGCTGTCACCCTTTACCTCTGGTGAATATCCTTAAAAGGATAAAATAAAAAAAGTCAAAAGGATCCTTGTCCACAATGCTCGAAGAACACAAGGTGGGTGGAGGGAAAGTGGCACTACACCTGATAAGTTAGGATGCCTGCCTCGCATGGAAGTGGAAAATTTTATGAGCTCCTGAACTCATCCAAATTCTGCCACGAACAAGCTCCTGCTTCCTGCTTCTTTCCTGTACATACAGGAGCAATTGCCTCTCACTTTCCCTCCCATATGATATTTATATTCTTGCCTCCATGTGAAACGATGGCTCTGGGCCTCCACTGATACTGTCTTCAAGACAGGCAGAGGCTCCCACAATAGCAGTGAGCTCGCACAGGCAGGGGCCAGCCTTTTTCCCCTGTGAGAAGACTCTGCGTGAAGCCACAGGTCCCATCCTTTCAAGAAACAGGAGCTTTTGCCTTCACAGAGACAAGACAACACAACACTAATCAGATAATCAATAGCACAAACAGTGGCTCCTATCCCCTGCTGTGCACTGGTTCCTGTTAAGTTAAATTTATCAGGAACCAGGAGTCATTGGTCACACAGGAGCAGAGTAAATTAAACAGCTGCCTGGCGCACTCCTGCCTTCCTGCCAGGTGATGGTTCCTGAGCCAGCCTGTCCCTCAGCCATGATGTGTCACTGCTCAGAGTAGAAAAAGCCGCAACATAGCTTCTTACCAAGTCTGAACACTGGGTAGATACCACCGAGCACTCAACTGCAAGTATTACACACACAGTTTAACCTCAGCAGTTTCTGGATGAAACATCAAACTCTGCTGAAGCCCAGGAAATACTTCTGTTTCAGAAGAATAGCACCTAAGACAGAATTTGGATTACTATATCTGGAAGACGCAAACCAGCCTTACAAACACAAAGTGACAGCACACACTTAACGAAAATATTTTGCCCCAGCACAAAGCTACTATCTGTTTTTAGCCTTACCACTGTTTGGTGAGGAAACTAAGGGCACAGCAATGCAATCTGTGGCCTGAGGAAGACAGCGATACAGAAAAGGAGACGTATAGAATCATAGAATAGTAAGGGTTGGAAGGGACCTTTAAAGATCATCCAGTTCCAACAGCTTAATCTATAAAGAATACAAGTCTCCCTCCTCAAGAAAAGTGTTTGCAATAATTATATTTGGAACATATCCAACCTTGAAACTCAGCAGTACAAAGTCTCTGTTATTTCAGGCAGGGAAATAGAAAATTATTTTTTTTTTATATTTAATAAAATATTAAAGCTTCTATTCACACAGTCAAAATTTTACTTCATTCCTTGCATCTTGCGTTTTGTCTTGGTTGATTCAGGTCTTCATAGAAGTTAAGTAACAGAAAATTTGAGGCTGTGTCAATGTGGCAAAAGTACCTAGCCTTTTTCCTCAAGAAGAAAGTGTGGAAAATGTGAAGTAATTAACTGATAATTGACGTTAAAGGAAAACGCATCAAAGAGTTAATTCTGAAGAAAGTGGGGACTGCATTTCTACCCTAGTGAGTCTTCCTAAATTATGCTTGCTTTTTACCAACACAAGATGTGTCCCAAGGCCTCTAGCCTCTCCTTAGATGGTAGATGTGCCAGCACACAGCCCGACAGCAGCAGTGAATAGGCACAAATGGGGATAGCATTCTTTTTCCTAAGCAAGGCAGTGATGGGGCACATAGACAATTCTAACTCCACTAAAATATTAATACCAACCCGAGGTAAAAAGGTTACCATTAGAATGTGATTGTTACCGTTAAAATTGAAGGAAGTTTTCAGTGGAAAAAAAGAACTAACAGGATATGGCACTATATTATATTTACAAATGCAGAAAATCCTTTGTTCCTGTTCATATCTGTTATGCCTTCTTTAAAGGTTTCCATTACAAAAATAAAAACAACAAACCACAAACCAAAAATCCTTTGAAAGCTCAGAAGATAATGTGGGAAAATTAATATAGTATCCAGGAATTCAGTACCAATTCTTTCTAGAGCTCACTGAGATTAAGCTACAAGGTGCAATAGAGAATAGGACTTTAAGACCCCTAAGGTCAAACACATAAAAGAGAAGCTTCTCCTAAAGTGGTTAAGGTACACTACATACCATTATAGCAAGATGACATTAACTGAGAGTGTTAAAAATAACAGTATTTTCAAAACAACAGATATTCACAGCTAGTTCTCTATGGAAAAAATTCTCTGTGGTAGTCTTTGAGCTAGGAAGCAACACTCGCTCCATAACATACAGAAGCCATTAAAAAATACCACACAGATTACTTTTGTTATTGTATGCATGTGTCATCATCAGGAGAATGTTGACAGCCCACTACAACATACACACATCTGTCATTGATACCCTCTGCACATCAGCTGAGATTTGTCCAGTAACTGACAATCATTCACATACATGTCCAGAGAAAATTCAAATTGTGAATCAATACATCTGTATGTATTTTCTCTAAAAATCTCTATATAATTTCTGTGATGCAGAAATGAACACAGCCGGGACATAAATGAATTTACACTTATTTAAAGTGCAGACAGAATGGTGTGTCCAACCGAGCACTTGCACACTTGTTTTCTTGTTGGTGATTTGGATGCTTATGAAAAGGCAGCATAGATTTTTCTTGCAGTACTGTTATTCTACCCTCGTAAATAGATCTTATTGTTTCAGTGTATTGCTTTGCTTATTTTATCTATGTACTTCAAGCTTCTTAATATCTTAGCAACCCTGAAATAATTCTATAAGTGTATTAATTAATATCTAGAAGGCATTTGTTTTTCAAGCTATATAAAAACTCTGAAAAACCATTTCCCCAGCAATGCACAGCATTACGAATTTAAATCCAAGTAATCTATTGCAGTAGATATACTGTACAATTTGTCCTTCAGCATATTTTAAACATAAAAATTCTAGGTTTACTTCCTTTCAGCATTCCACAAATTACAGTTCTGAAATCTTAAAAAAAAAAAAAAAAAAAAAAACAAGAAAGAAAGCATCCTTGGAAGTGACTCATGGCCAGAAAATGTATAGATTTTCAATTCAAAGCCAGCATAAAAAAATTCCCCACAGTAACGCGATTGTGAATGCTAATTGCATTCCAGTAAATTGCTTTACATTCATCAAACAACAATCAATGGGAGACACTACTATCTTCTTTTATTGTAGTGATGCTGTTCTCAGCTATATAGATAAGGTAGTGTCAGTTATAATCTTCCCCCTTGCTATTTTCAGGGGCTTTTAACTTCAGAATAAAAATTTACGCTGAAATTTAGAAACTCAGCCCAAGAGTCTTTCTTTTTAATTGAAAAATGTGCTGAAGTATATATCTTGAAGAGATAAAGGAAGACTAAGACAAATATTCCAATTCAAATACCTCAACTAAACTAATTCAATCCATCATTAGACAAGAATAAGTTATTCTAGTCTCTAAATTTCAGAGGTGCTGCTCATCCAGAGCTCCTGCGAAAACAGTAGCTTCCTATTGTAAACGTGCTTTTCTCTGTTTTATTTGAAAAGCAAGATCAGAAAGTAAGCAATGGAGATTTGAAGGTTATATTTAGAGCTGCTGACCATGTCAGGTCATTAAGGTGCATTACACTTTAGCAGCCCTGTGTGTACCTCTATGGTGTTCTTGTGTGCATTTTTAAATTGTGTGTATATACACACATGTACATGCACACACAAACATATACATACACACAAATATAATAAAATTGCAAACTCAGTTTTTGTTTCTGAACAGCATGTTATTTCAAGCGCGTTTCTTGCCAGTATTTGTCCCAAAATCTCTAAAGATTTTGTGTTACATTGTCTCCCAACATGGAACAGTGAGCATGATCCAACAGAATGGTTACTTTTTCAAGTAAAACGCCCCAAAACAATGGGATAGCACAACCCATACAAAACTTGGCTGCATGAATAAGCTTAAACAATAGATAATCTCCATTATTTAAAAAAAAAAATGATAAAACAGAGTTACAAGCAATGGAAAGTGAGCACAAAAATAGTCCCAGTTCTTCACTCACACTTACCAGAATAAGTCCTTGTAGCTACTGCGATATTCAGAGAAGATAATCTAAGGGAATGGTTTTCTACTTGAGGTACAGGATCTACACATATAGCATTATGAAGACAAGGTAAGCAAGGCACAAACAGGGGGACTGGAGTGTCTGGGTACCTACAAACACTGACAAAAAACATTCGAATTGCCTCAGAATAGTAAACATGCTGGAAACATTCAACTTGCAGGATTTTTTATTTTTTTTTCCACTACTTGGATCTTGAAGTCTCTCTGCTCCTGAATAGTGAGCATGGTACCTAGCGAAGTGCTGCTTTGGAGACGGCAAGAGCACTGGACCATCTCTTCAGTTCTAGTGTCTGTTGCAGCTGAGCTAACAGCTCTGCATCATGGAAAGCCACTGTGCCTGGTTTCCACTTGCCTTGTTGTCCCTGCTCCCCTCCTTATACCTCAAAAATTTTGTGACTTACTGAGACTTTTTTCTTTTTTTTTTTTTTTTTATTTAAAGTGCTTGAACACTATGTATCCACCAACCCTCAAAATTTGCCATATTTCCTCGAGCAAATTTCTGCTCCTTTCCCTTTGGGACCAGCACAGCCCACGGAGTAGGACAGCTCAACCACAAGTGGGAAGAAAGACTTTTTTCTTCTGGTGGCAGACAGTCATTCAGTCAGTTGAGCAATGTGTGAGCTAGCGCCAGATCAGCATCTCATGACACCCTTCCATGAGAAGGGGTATTATGCAGAGCTTATATTCCTCACAAATGAGTCTCAAAATTCAGAGATGCTATTTCAAATGCTATGTATGCTCAGCAGGTTAGAAGAGAGTAGCTCAAGGGACAAACCAGCAACAGTAGCTCAAACAAACCTATGGAGGAAGTACAGGTTGGTACCTCAGATTCAGGGGTGCTTCAGAACACCAAGGAATTACACTGCACACAGCAACACTTACAGTTATACACTTATATAGAAGTAGCACTGAAAGGGTAGAGAATAAAAAAATGCTAGAACTAAAAATAAAAGGAACACCACACCCAAACCCCAAAAAATCAGCTTCTAGAATTTCAGAATTTTATAGAATCATAGAATGGTTTGGGTTGGAAGACAACTTTAAAATCACCTAGTGCAACCTCCCCCACCATGGGTAGGGACACCTTCCACTAGAACAGGTTGCTCAAAGCGCCGTCCAAAGTGACCTTGAACACTTCAGTGATGGGGCAGCTACAACTTCTGTGGAAAACCTCTCCCTGTGTCTCACCACTGTTATCATAAAAAAATTTCTTCCTTATGTCCAATCTCAATCTACCCTCTTTCAGTTTAAAAACATTGTCCCTTGTCCTGACCTTGGTTAAAAACCTGTCTTTCTTATAAGCCTCCCGTTATGTACTGAAACGCTATTTATATATTGGTTTATGTATTCTTTAACTAGCTTCTAAAATGAAAAAGAAAATTACAAAGATCTAGAGTTTAAAGACCATAACATGCTGTCTGAGCACCTGTTCTGCTCAAGATGACATTACAAATCCTACTGTGAGCCACTGTGAGCTTCTGAAAGGAAAATTGTCTTGCTCTACCATTTTTATACTTCCATCTCTCATCGTTCTGTGCCACTTTGTGTTCCAGTCTGACTCATGTTGTCAAATTTAAAGTAATAACAGTGATCTGGAAAACTCAAGTATATGATTTTCTACAAAATTATTGAGCTGAACTGACCCAGCAAAGCACATGATAAGTTCTAGAGCAAACAAGGGAGAAGGACCACCAGGTGTAGGATTGAGGCAGTGGGACCAAGAACAATAATCTACCCCCTAAGTAGTTTTGAATTGTTACATTAAATACATCTTAATGGGTGACATCCACTCTGGAGTAGATTCAGTAGGTTTACCTGCCCACATAAGCAAAGCGGTAAGTTAAAGTCGTGATTTAGCAAAACCTTTAAAAGACATGCATTTATTTTATTGGCATGTATGATTAAAAACATGTCCTTTAAAAAAAATGAGTTTCCTTCTAATAATTTCTTTTAAAAATTGGATAGTTTGTATGGTGAAAATTTAGTAGCTGCAATTATTTACTGTTAGTTTGTGGAAGTTGAATTTAAAACCGATAAGAAACTAGCATGAATGTGCAACACTTGTAAGACACATACTCTGTATTACTCCCTACATTAAGAAATTTGAGTTCTGTATGTATATTTTTTTCTTCAGAATTTACAGTCTAACATATTAAAACTGAAGCTTCCAGTGTTCGCTGTCAATTAGCTTTTTGCTCTTAGTTTCAGGACTTTTTGAATTTTATAGTATGCTTTCTGTTGGTACAGACAATTAAGGATTCCCACCATGACACTTCGATACAACTGATGTTTACAGTAGCATTAGTCATAAAACACAATCTTCATATTTCCATATGCCATCTTCTGAGATTTTGAAATATTATATAAAACCATAAGGGGGCCATTCTTAAAGTGTAAAGGAGTGTTCCAGCTTTGCTCCCAAGATTCCTACCAGTGGGCATCACTACATTCTTCTGAGACCAATTCTGTGTTGGCAGAAGTGACTTCCAGATCTAGATGAACTAGCTAAAATCCGAAGCAGTAGAGTATTTTTTTAAGCCCGTTGTGTGCACTGAAAGACTAACTTCCACTGCCTCCGACAGGGACTATGGCTGATATTTAGTTATATTCAAAGATTACCACCTAGCAGAAATAAAACAGCAATAATAGTACTACTACACCAATTCTCTGACTATATTTATAAGATGACCAACGACAGCAATTTAGTTCCATTCATAAAATCAGATGCTGCAGTAGTACAGTCAAATGCACCCTCTAATGCACATTTCTTTCAGCTGACAGGATTAGAATTTCCATAGAGTTAGCTGTTTGCTAACTGCACATTTGCACCACACAAACTCTCACTTTAATTAAGAAAATAAAATATTCTGACTACCCCATCATTTATTTACTCATTTCCAAATGAGTCCTTTTGCACATTAGCATTCACATTATTAAAACAAATGCACAATTCCCAAAATATAGGGTCTGAAATTACTTCCTGTGCATATCCTTACAAAGAAATGGTCTAGAACTCAAAATACTCAAACCTAACAAAAGGATTTGTATAACCTTACCACTAATCAAATATTTGAAATTACTAGATGCTGAGCATACTGCTCCTTTACTCTAGCAAAATATTTAAGAGCATGCTGCACCTAAAGCATGCAAGTGCTCTCACTAAGGTTAATAGCATTCTAAAAATACTGCTAGTTACAGGCTGCAGCACTTAAACCTCATGCAAAACCCCCGCTGTCACTGCAGGTCATTCATTTCCTACTATAACACTACAGGGACTCATTTACAAAAACATGGTGCACTGTTTCAGCTGCAAAGCTCCCTTTGTGCATCAGATATCTATGCCCAAAACTCTCTCAGAATCCACTGCTCCATGTTGCAGAGCATTATTTACAAATTTTGTTCTTGCTGAAAGAGAGGAGGAGAGTTATTAATGTACAACTGCAAAGGAGATTCTTGTAATGAACGTACCACAAATTTGGTTTCATAGAACTGATTCAGTGAGAGTGGTACCCATAACTCTCAGCATTCCTTGTTTGTGATCACCATTTTACACCGCTTTTCCCAAGGGCTTCCACATACAGTCCTGGCAGTACAAAAAGGACCGGTTTCAGAACCATATGGGATAAATGTATATTGCAACAAGGGGAATTCTCTGCCCATAGGGTGACACATCTGAGTGAGAGACCATAAGTGCATGGGGACTGAAGCTGAAGGATTCACGCATGTTTACCTTCTTCTGTCTAGAGGTCCTTTCCACAGCTCAGAACTCTGCAGGGAGAAGTCTCCCCAGCGCACCTCATTTGCTGCATCAGCAGACACAGATGAACCAACTCAGCTAATTTTAAACTGTAGAGCTTTAAGGGTGGTAGAAGTTCAGCATCAACCCGCAGTTGGGTAGTATCGTCTGCAGTGAACTCAGCTAAATTTGGAAGATGGCACCTGTCCCTATATTAATTTCAAAGGCTCTTTAGAACACGGCAAATGGAGGTAATTTAAAAGTTAGCTCTCATCACTACAGATCATGGCCCTGGCCATCCCTCACCATCACCTACATGAAAGGCTGGGACAGAAAAGACTCATTTAAAACAAGACTGAATTTAAAGAAGAAACAATCTCCTTCAAAACCGGGGGAGGTACTGGCAGCCTAGTTTTGGGCATTGCACCATTGAAGAGACTGCCTCAAAGCAAATACAGTAGTTCAAACTTGCTTCAGCATGGACCTAGAAGAGGGAAGGAGGAACAAGAAGGTCACGGCAATCACCAGCATGAGTAATGCATGCTGCTAGTGTGCATTTCGAGTTTCAGGGTTCTCATCTGACTTGCACAGCGTGCGCTCATGCAGGTGATGTGGGGCTGGCCGACAACCCCCTGCCACCAGCTGCTACCAAAATTGGGAGCCAGCCTAAGCAAGCTGCTGAGAGGGCGCAGGCCTTCACGGGGCATCACAACACCCAGTTCCTGGTGTTTTCTCTAGATGTGTCATATGAATCATAGAATTTTTGCACAAGGCCACATAAGTATCTAGATATAGGCATACAGCATATGCCCCGACTGATGAACATGTGTGATATTATCTCAGGCATCTTCTGGGGTTTGTGTGAAGCCCAGCTGGCAAACAGCTACCTACTTATGCTACTCACACATGGGATACTTTGTGAGCTGTATACTCTTAATTTTCTTCTCTAGGTTACAGTGTCCTTGCACACTTGTAGCTTTTCTTTCACCAGCCATTAACAAATATTTTTGGTAGACATTCCTACAACTGTGCTGCTTGGTTCATATCTTGAGAAAAGCCTTGGTAACACTCATGTATTCTTCCTTCTACGTGTGTTCTTTGCACGTTGCTTATCTCAGAAAGTTACTGTCATCTGTAATTTGATGGCATGTAGTCCAAGAACACATGCTGAGATAATATCTTTTTTTTCCCCTCCCCACAGTCCCAGCTGCATGACCTCCAGCAACCTTAATACCCTGTACAGAATATTCCAAAGTCCGTCTCCCCTCCACCACTTCCCAGACTACCACTCTCAAAGCAACGCTGAAGCAGTTCTCCGATCTAGGCGAAACAATCCAACACTCACAATTCATTTCTGTATCAGGGAAAAAGTCTCAGCATTAGAGCTAGAAGGGATATTGACTTTCCAGCACCAAAGCCACAAACTGTGCAGGGTCAAGGAAAGGCAGACCTTTCATGTTTCAGGTGGTCCCTGCAGAACAAGGCTGCTGTTGGAAACAGAAATAGTTGGCACTACTTCTGACTAAACAGCTCTGTTGTTTTCTGGCTAAGCAGAGTGGATGGAAGCCAGAGCTCTCCATACACCACCTTTTATGAATAGTAAATTTAAAATGATCTATAAATTACTGTGCTCCCTCCCTCCTTCTCACACACTGTAAATAATTGCAGCTTTTGACTTATCTGTGTGAGAGACAAATTAAAGCTAGAGAGTTTGATGCTAGAGGAAAATAAGCCAAGTGGATGATGATAAAAGCAAAAGGAAGAGAATACAACATCAGTTCTGTTGATTAGCAGAAGAAAGGCAAGCCTCTGAAGAATAATTCTCTGTGCATTGACAGGAGGTCACCTGGAGGGAGGTGGGTGCTGAGATGTAGGAACAGCGCAGTGATGTGTGTGTGCTCTGTTCCTCCACCTCACAGACACAGCTCCCCAGCCCCACTGATCCCCTCTCCCTCTGCACTGGGCTGTCCTCTCTGGTCCCGGACACAGACAAAATGGTGCAGACTCGGAGGAGCAGAGGCCTGACAAGGCAACAGGCTGCCACAAATGTGCTCAGAAAGCCCTGATCCAGAAAGTGCCTGGTGCCTTGTCTGCCGCACCAGCTGAAGACACTGTCAGGACAAGGTGCCTACATTTCATATTACGACTAACTTTTGGAGAAAGGAAAAAAATAGATTATGCTTCACCTCAGACTCACTAAACATCCAACTGAATATGAAACGGAAGCAATATACACCATACTGTATGTATAAGTGCCAAGAAACATAATAATTTCTGTGCTAAAATTTTAAGTTCTGTAAGGATAATTACAATAGCCAAATCAAGTAGAATCTGTTTAAAACAAAACCTTTGATTAGATTAACCTGCATATTTGTCTAAAGTCATATTTTGCAATTAGCTTGTCAATGTTTTATACCAAATTACTATAATGTAGCACTGCATAAAAGATAAAGAGTACTAAAATAATTCAGAATGTGAAGATGTATCTGAGATTATACAATCAACTCTTGATCACCTTGTTTCCTAGCAAAACTGTGTTATTGCAGAGAAATTAAAACACAAACCTCCATTTTGATGTCTGTCCACAAAACCACAACGTATGTGGGCCTTCACCCTTCATGAAGTAACAGATAATTAAAAATAGTCCCCAAAGCTGCAAAGAGCAATGCTGGTAATAGAAACAAAATGCAGACAAAAAGATGAGAAAAAATAAGCACTCTTTCGGGGACCAATATGGGGTTATTTGTAGAAAGACAAAATAATTAAAAAAAAGGCCAGCACAGAATTTGAAACCTAAAACTGTTATACTTTGGTGCTTCTATCTTTGTGATGTAATGATACAAAGAAGAGAGGCTGCCCAGCTCATAACATGTCAACTGGAGCTATAACAACAGATTAAAACATGTAAAAGGCTGCTGCAAGCAACAGAACAACAGAAACACAGAATGGTAGGGGTTGGAAGGGACCACCATGGGTCATCCAGTCCAACCCCCCCTGCCAAAGCAGGGTCACCTACAGCAGGCTGCACAGGACCGCATCCAGGTGGGTCTTGAATATCTCCAGAGAAGCAGACTCCACAACCTCCCTGGGCAGCCTGTTCCAGTGCTCCGTCACTCTCAGAGGGAAGAAGTTCTTCCTCGTGTTCAGGTGGAACTTCCTATGCTTCAGTTTGTGCCCGTTGCCTCTTGTCCTGTCACTGGGCACCACTGAAAAGAGCTTGGCCCCATCCTCCTGACACCCACCCTTCAGATACTTATAGGCATTTAGAAGGTCCCCTCTCAGCCTTCTCTTCTTCAGGCTAAACAAGCCCAGCTCCCTCAGCCTCTCCTCGTAGGAGAGATGCTCCAGTCCCCTCATCATCCTCGTAGCCCTCCGCTGGACTCTCTCCAGTAGCTCCTCATCTTTCTTGAACTGAGGAGCCCAGAAGTGGATGCAGTACTCCAGATGGGGCCTCACTAGGGCAGAGCAGAAGAGGAGGAGAAGCTCCCTCGACCTACTGGCCACCCACTTCTTAATGCACCCCAGGATCTCATTGGCCTTCTTGGCAACCAGGGCCCACAGCTGGCTCATGGTCAACTTGTCCACCAGGACACCCAGGTCTCTCTCCACAGAGCTGCTCTCCAGCAGGTCAGCCCTGAGCCTGTACTGATGCATGGGGTTGTTCTTCCCCAGGTACAGGACCCTGCACTTGCTCTTGTTGAATTTCACCAGGTTCCTCTGCATTCAACTCTCCAGCCTGTCCAGGTCTCACTGAATGGCAGCACAGCCTCCTGGTGTATCCACCACTCCTTCCAGTTTTGTGTCATCAGCAAACTTGCTGAGAGTACATTCTAACTCTTCATCCAGGTCGTTGATGAAGTTGAACAAGACTGGGCCCAGTACTGACCCCTGGGGGACACCACTTGTCACCAGCCTCCAACTAGACTCAGCGCCGCTGATGACAACCCTCTGAGTTCTGCCATTCAGCCAGTTCTCAGTCCACCTCACTGACCACTCATCCAGCCCACACTTCCTCAGCTTCCCTAGGAGGATGTTATGGTAAACTGTGTCAAAAGCCTTGCTGAAGTCTAGGTAGACAACCTCCACTGCTCTCACCTCATCTACCCAGCCAGTCACACCATCGTAGAAAGCTATCAGATTGGTCAAGCATGATTTCCCCTTGGTGAATCCATGCTGACTACTCCTGATAACCTTCTTTTCCTCCACTTGCTTAATGATGACCTCTAGAATGAGCTGCTCCATCATCTTTCCAGGGATGGAGGTGAGGGTGACCAACCTGTAGTTCCTTGCGTCCTCCTCCTTGCCCTTTTTGAAGGCTGGGGCAACACTGGCATTCCTCCAGTCCTCGGGCACCTCTCCTGTCCTCCAGGATCTTTCAAAGATGACAGAAAGTGGCTCAGCAATGACACCTGCCAGCTCCCTCAGTACCCGTGGGTGTATTCCATTGGGGCCCATGGATTTGTAGGGGCCCAGATTGCTTAAATGATCTTTCACACAATACTCCTCGACCAAGGGAAGGTCATTCTTTCTGCTGGCTTCCTCTCTTACCTCCAGGGCCTGGGATTCCTGAGGGCCTGCATTAGCACTGAAGACTGAAGCAAAGAAGGCATTCAGTAGCTCTGCCTCCTCTGTATTCTCCATCACCAGGACACCCGCCTCATTCAGCAGCGGCCCCACATTGTCCCTAGCCTTCCTTTTGCTGCTGATGTAGTTGAAAAGCCCTTTTTGTTTTTGACCTCCCTTGCCAGATTCAATTCTAGGTGTGCGTTGTCATTCCTCGTTGCATCCCTGCATGCATTGACAACATTCCTGTACTCTTCCCAAGTGGCCTGTCCCTCTTTCCACTTCCATAGACCTTTCTCTTCTGTCTGAGTTCCACTAGAAGCTCCTTGCTCACATAGTCCTCCTGCCTCCTTTGCTAGATTTCTTGCTCAGGGGGACGCACTGGTCCTGAGCATGGAAGAAGTGATGTTTAAACAGCGACCAGCTGTCTTGGACCCCTCTACCTTCTATAGAGTCCTGACCCACAGGATTTCTCCAAGTACGTCCTTGAAGAGGCCAAAGTTATCTCTCCTGAAGTCCAAGGTTTTGATCCTGCTTATCGCCCTGCTTCCTCCATGCAGTATCCTGAAATTCACCATTTCATGGTCACTGCAGCCAAGGCTGCACCCAGCCTTCACATCCTCAACCAGTCCCTCTGTTTGTGTGTACAAGGTCCAGCAACATACCTCTCCCTGTTGGCTCCTCCACTACTTGCATGAGAAATTTATCACTGATGCTCTGCAGGAGCCTCCTAGACTGCGTGTGCCTGGCTGTGTGGTCTTGTTCTTCGAGTCCACTGTGGACAGGACAAGTAGCAAGGTGGCCTTTAATTGCTGTAAGGAAGTTTTAAGTTGCCTGGATGTACAATCATACATGTGTATATACAGGTGCATGTCCTACTGTCGAACACACTGAAGTAGCATAACAGATTGCCTGCGAATGCCATATAGTCTCCATCCTCAGAGGCTTTTAAGATTTTGCAAGTAAGATGGATGAAGATGTGATTATTTCCAGGGATAGAATGATTGACTAGATGAGCTACTCCCCTTTTTCTGTGACTTTACCCAGCTAAAAAACACTTTTTCCCTTTGGAACAGTACTGCTTTCCCAGTAGCAGTGATGCATGCAACAGATGACAAAGGGAACAACGCAATGGAGAATCAAGAACAAGCACAAAGCATAAAGGGATGCAGATATCCCAAGCAGCTTGCAATTTTCTACTCACTGCATTTATCAGTGAGCAGAAGCAGTTCATGACATACAGCTTTAGCTTAGATGACAAGGGAAGCCCTAGCTGTATTTCTGGAGCAGCGCAAAGAGTGTATTAGGAGACAGGCTCTCAGCTAACCCAGGTGCATAAAGAAAGGAAGGATCAGGGGAAGAAAAAGAAGGGGGTCAGGGAGAATCAACACAACAGCCATTCACAGAACTATTGTAAGAAAGTGGAAAAGTTAACGTGGAAATGAATGCCACTTGGATAATACATGATCAAGTGAGAGGCTGCTGCTTCTGAGCAAGCACGTGAATGATTAAAGCCCTAGAAGCACATTCAGACAAAAGCTTTTTACACAATTAACATGAAGAAAAAGTACATGGGGAAAAATTCTTTGGAAGACCTTTAATTCCCATCTCCAGACTGACAGCACTACTTTAAACAGGAATGTAGTTTTTGATAGTTTAAGTATCACATAATCGACAGGAAAGAAAACACCACAAAGAATTAGAATGACTTTATCACTAGGGTGTGACTAATGATTAACTGAAAAGCGCACCCGTAAAATTAGCACTAAAGTCTGAGATCTCGGGCAATGCCAAGAGCTTGTCCATGATTTGTTTTTATAAGACTGCTACATTCCTCTCTTGCCTAATAAAAACAGCTTATTCGGTGTACTGGCAGCAAAGCCAGAGAGTCTTCACCATGAAAAAATTGCCAGAGGATTTTCTTTTTTCCTTTAGTAGGGTTTGGAACTGGCATAAAAAAAGGCAACTTTTAAATGAGTGAAAACACACCATGCTGGAGAACTGGAAGGCAATAAACTTTAGTTCCTATTGCAATTACTACTGCAGACTATACACATAAAAACTGTCTATTCCATGAAACAAAGAACCAAAATGCACCTTGGAATGTTATTGCTAAATAGAACCTTAATACAAATTTTGTCCAAAGCCTTTGATCCAAACAGAATCACTACAACTTTTACCATATATCACAGATTTAGTCTTCTCTGTTGTAATAAAGGGACCTACAGTTTATAACTCTGCAATTCTCTAACAGAGTAAAGCCCATTAATCAAAATGGTATTTTGATGGGCTGTGCAAATAAATAGAAGCACAGCTATGCTTAGTATGGCTATGGTGTATGCAAACCTGATCCCAGAACAGCTGGAATAAAGCATTATTCATTTACAGTTTTTAATCACTTTCAGCATCTAGAATGGAAATCTGATTTTTGTTAATTGCTTTGAGTATCTTATTTCATTTTTCAAAACTCTAACACAACATTGAAATTATTGGCACCATTTCACATCTATAGCATTCTTTCAAAGTGAAATTTTTATTACCACTTGCTTTGTACAGGAAAAACATACCTCAAAAAAAAAGGATACAAGGATGACTTTAAAATATGCTCTGTAACAAGTTTTCATCTTATTCTCTAAAGAGTAAAAAGGCAAACCCTATGGGTAAAATTCACCCTATTTCTCATGCATAAAACCTGACAGGCAAGAGAAGCCGTATGGTTCCTCTACACAGGAAGGGAGGATTAGTCTCCTGGGGCTCCTGCAGAGCAATATGTACAATGATTTGGGGGTAAATTCGGGTCTGGATCTCCAGATCGCAACAGGGATGTTGCAAGGATAAATTCATTTAGGTGTCTGAGGTCTCAGATGTAAACTTGAGAAACTCTAATTACCTTAAGAGGCAAATAGTAGGAGCCTGAGTCCTGGTGGGAGTAACTGGGGCATTGGCTTCTGTTAACCAAGTAGGCAAGCTTAATGCCTACAAAAGAATTTATTGCCAAATTCTTACAAGAACACAAATATTATGCATGTAAACAAAGCAGTGTTTAACATCTGCAGACAACAGCTGCAGAAACTAGACCTGATGTCCCTCACAGAAATTATGCATTTGTGTTTGTAACTAAGTACAGAATTGATTTGCTTCTCCTCTTCTTGCCAGAAGTTATTGCAGTAAGCATTGACCATACTCACTTCCTATTTTTTTTAACGTACCTTAGATATACTTGCCTTAAATTAATCTGAATAGTATAAGTTTTATATATCATAGTGCCATTAGTAAAGCACTTAATTGACCTCCCATTAAAATCATGTTTGGTGCTTTTTTTCCTCCCTAACACTTTCAGAAATACTGAATTAATTTTTAAATAGTCTAACTCCTAGATTAACTATTAATAGCTTTCTTTAAAACAAAAAGTGCAACGTGTCGTCATCTGATCATTTAAGGAAGGCAGAAGACTCATCAGGGGCAGATTTTTGTAGCTTCTTACCTACTTCATTCCCTATGACCAATTCCTCTGAAACACTGGTGAATCATCACCTGCATGCTACAACCTTAAATTGAACTGGTTAACGTCTTCACTTTTAACACTTCAGTGCCTGTTTGTACTTTTCTTCTACTAGCTGAAACCCCTAATGGCAAGCACGCCTTTCTTCATTATCCTCTGTGAAGACAAAGCCAGATCAGCGATTTGGCTACTCCAAAGTATAATCAGCAAGTAAGAAAAGTCAGGACACTGCAGAGCTGTGTGCCAGCACTTCTCCTTGCCTTTTTGCTTCTAATATCCTTAAAAAAATACATGTTCTTTTGGCTGTGCACTTACGCCTTCTTCCTTTCCATTTGTCTGATAAAGCTCATGATTTCTCCTGTGACCTCTACTCAGAATGAGCTAACCGTTC
This sequence comes from Opisthocomus hoazin, assembly GCF_030867145.1. Lineage (NCBI taxonomy): Eukaryota > Metazoa > Chordata > Aves > Opisthocomiformes > Opisthocomidae > Opisthocomus > Opisthocomus hoazin. Next base: position 72,173,424 of record NC_134415.1, read on the forward strand.
TCTATCACTTTGGACTGATTTGCAGATAACCTCTACTGCTCAAATGGTGATGAAATTACAGCTACAAAACCTGTACCACCGTGTCATTTTAACATCTACTATAGAGTTAACTAGGGCTTGTCTGCATGACAGTTGTATTAGCAAAGTGTGAATTTCAGGGTCTGTAGCAAGTCTACGTAGTTCCTTTGTGAAAACTTGCACATTATAATCAATTCTTTGTTTGAAAAAACATTTAAGATAAAAAAGCAGAAGGCAAGCACACCTATGCAGGCTTGTAACAACACTTAATAAATCAGGTCAGTAGTGGAATTATGTCATATACATAGTACCAGGGTAAAAGACTTAAAGCAATTTTTGATATTTACAAGTACCGTCTACTTTGAATTTTATTTCCCAGAAATACTTTTGTTAGCTGACATGCAAAGTCAAAACACAATAAAAGCACACAAAGACATGGCACTTCCTCTTATGTATTTGATTATTTTCTTCTATCTTGCAATGCCTGACTTGTGCCACCTTAACTGATGCCTGAAGTCCTGGTTCCCACCTCCTAACAGTCACACTTTCTCCAGATCTACATCTTCTTACAAAATGCTGAAAGCTTTTCTCCACTGAACACAACTTTTCAACAGATTATTTTGTTCTTTGCTGGATTTCCTCAGTTTCCTGCCAATATGCTGTGGGCCATGGCTGTCCAGTGTCTCCTGACAGTCCCCACTTTAAGTGGAACATTGTAATTAGCATCAGTAAAACAGAAATCAGAATCAGATTCCATTTTCATAGAACAATCTTTTTTTTTTCTCTCCAGTGAAAGTATTTCTCCAACTGATTAATGTTTTCTATTTCCAAGAAACAAACTTGAAAAGAAGCAGTAACTCAAGATGGCTGTACTTCTATTTTTTTCTTGATATACCATGATATTATCTGAAACAGATCTGATTGTTGTTCATAAATTATTCCCTTTTTCATGTTTTCAGTATTCAGAGGCTCTCTTTCGATAATTCACAGTCCATCACACATTGGGGACCACATCTGATCTTCTAGTTCAGAAAAGTATTAATCATGCAGCAGTTGATAGACATTGCTTAAGGATCATTCATACCACATTTTTAAGGTATCCTTTAGATAACTAATTAAAATTATACTAAGGATCAAACTAAAATAAGAACAAACAGCAGGTGCACCCATTTTTCAGTTTTCGAGTTATTGTTCCTACAGAACTTCTTGCTGTAGCATCCACAGTAAGTTTTTATTTCATTCTGGAGAAAAAGTGACCCAAGATGTGGTCACGTCTCCCTCTCACAGTTCAGGACTCTCTCTCTAAAGAAAGCACTTTTGGGGGCTTATTTCATTAAACCGATCCCAATCTAGCAAACAACTTAAGTATGTTAATATACTTACGTACCCAAGGAGCCTTCCTGACATAAGTGATCTGATACCCAAGATGTGATGATGGGACTACTAGGTGTTTAAAGTTGCATACATACGTAAGTGCTTTAGTGGACTGAGGCCAGGCATCTTGTCTCCTACAGAGCTTGAAGGGTCTGTGTTCTGCTTGGAAACCTGCCTTTCACACATTTACTTACAGAAGTTTATGAGTAATATTACTCAATTATGAAATATTTGAAGCTCTTGGGGAAATAAAAAAAAACAACACAACATAATATTACAGTACCTGGAGTCACCAAGATATTCCAATCTGTCACAGTAAGCCTCCTTTTGGAAAGTACATGATGCATATTAAAAAAATCTCTGCAAAGCCTTTACCATAATAATCTTGCAGAAACGAGCCTTCATTACTCAGACTAATGCATTTCTCCCCTCAGACAACCCTTACATAAATACTGTGCATTTACATACTGTCTCCAGGCAGCTATGCAGCTCTTCTGCCCTATTTCACACTATTTCTTCAAATTATGATGAATTTAAAATAAACACACTAAATATTCTTTTCTTTGTGGCAACATGTACCTAATGTTATCAAATTTGCATCTCAGCAGTAGACGCGTTCAAGTTTAGTCAGCCTTTTGAGTAGTGGATATAATACGTCATGAATAAAATTACATGAAGTGCCAAAAAACCTTTAATATCTTGGCAACAAAAGTCAGTTCAGAGTAACTCAGGAAAAACTGCTTGTCATTACCTGATGGCCTATGGTCTGTAGCAAACTATAAATAGTGAGAGAATTAGATTGATAAACACTTTGGCTTTAAGGAGTCTGACCACATGAAACAGATAGATCTTATAGTAATATCTTATGCCAAATTCTTCTCATTTCACCATATCATGTTTTAAGCCTTTATAAAACGCAGGCCATACCTTGTGAAAGCATAAATTCGTGTATATTCTTTAGACCTCAGTAAAGTTCTTCAGAGTTATTTCAGCTGAAAATCAGGTCTAAAAATCCTTTTCTTCTGAACAAGATTTTCAATAAGATTTGCACGTATAGGGGACTACAGCTGAATTAGGTAAAAGTGTCACCAACATTTACTTTCTAGTCTTCATTTTATGGGAACTCACAATTTAAATGAAATTTATTATATATTATTATATATTATTATATCCCCCCCTTTTGCTACTGAAACTTTGGAACTGGAGTACTTGGAACCTCCAGACCTACGTCTTGAAAGTGCACCCTTCCACAGCAGTCTTGAGTGTAACAGCCTTTTGCCAATCTGGAGTAATCGCACTCTGTATTATAAGCAACCTTTATCCAGGGAGATATTACTAAAACAGCAATGAATGTTAAAATCCCGTGGCATGGGTACACTGCAATGTGAGGTATCGTATTCAAGGGGTATGGATATGTCAACATTACCAAACAACTCCAGCCCTACCAAAATAGGTGTGATCCTAATGGAAAGCACTTTGTATGGATGGGTTTTAAAGGAATTGTGCTGAAATTCAGACTAAACAAACTACACTGGGGTCCAGGACTGTGTAACAACTTTACATATATGGTTGCTGCTGCTGCTGCTCTGGAGAAAAAGGCAGAATAGCAATAATGAACACTGCATAAGTAATAAAGGACAGAAGTTAAACCCACAATCGTACAACCAGATGGGAGGAAAAAAGCCAAAAATGCAGGGAAGTGCTGGAGACCTTCTCATAATTTCATACGTTTAATAAGAAATTCATGATTAATAACTGTGCTGGGTTGGTTGTTTGTTTTTTTTTTTACGTAGAACATTAGCTAAGCATTAAATTGAATGGAGCTGTGCCAATTTATACTAGCTGAGTATTTGGCTGCCCAATATCAAGACAGAAATAACAAGAAAGCACCAGATCAGATATTCCTTCCTTTAAGATTTACAAATTCCTATTGTTGAGGCCAGGACCAATCAAACACATGATATGTTCGTGATCCTGGGCTTATTTTTGAATTATCATCAGGTTGATGATGGCTTGTAGCACAAAGAATAAACCTGATCAGTGTACCCAATCTGAGCACATCCATTTTTAAGAGAGATGAATCTGGAAGTCTTCCCAGGTTACACATCTGCCTCTCTAATTCACACTTACTCAGAATGTACAGACTTCTCTCCATGACATATTTGTGGGTGAGCTTAGAACAGCTTGCTAAAATGTACTAGTTAAAATGCTGACTGCATGTTGGATATTGTATATACAACTATAATTGGGAACATGTTGATTCATCTGCGTGAAATGCCATCTACCAATTGTTTAACTTAGGGCAGCTAGAAAATGATTTGATTTAGAGAGAAATACACAGGAAGACATTTTCTTCTTGGTTTTATCTCTTTTTCATCTTGTTTTCCTTTCGTCACACTTCAGTTGTGAAGCCTTTCAACCTTTCCCTTCACAACAGAGATTCCTCTCCTTTCTAAAAAGCAAGCAAGCCCCTCAGTGGAATTTTACTACATTTCAGAGGGGCTAATGACAACGATACAGTGCTTGAGCCATTCATAGAAGATTACTCTTAGTCAGCCGGCCAGAATCCCAAGATCCGAACCATCATTTCTTTTCTAGCACTAGGCATTTCCCCAGACATATTCCAAGAAGGCTAACTATATTGTTGTGAATCTTCTTCAGCTTTTTATGCACTAAAACCTGATGAAATATCAGGAACAAGTTGATTCCTAAGAGCCAGTTTCCTCAGGGGGTTTTTTGTGTGTGTGTGTATTTGTGTGTGCAGTGGTACAGAGCCAGATCTTTAATGTTTCTGTCTAGTTGGCTTCTAAGGTTTTTTCCATACGCCATCTGTGTCCTGAAAAAATGAACTTGCATGTTTTACACGTGGAAATAGCACACAAACCTGTTTAAGTATATGAATAATACCTGGATTCAAGTGCTTCTTAATTATGCAAATAGTAAGACTGTAGAGACAAAAACAAAATCCCACAACAGACCAATGTTCTGAAAAAAAAGCCAACCCAACAAATCCCAAGATACCACCATTACCGTATCAATGGCAAGAAGAACTATATAACTTGGTTGGCATCTGGTATGGCGTTTCCCACAATCTTTGAAAAATCCCTGTGCAAGAACAGTGGAAAAGCACCTAAGAGAGGGAAGTACAGCTAGGACAAAGAAGTAAATTGTCGTAATGTGGCGAGAAGCCATTCCAACTTCAAGTACCAGCTCAACACATTTTCTGAGGGATCTCTGTATTTAGTATAGACACACCATTCTATGATTCTCTACTACGTCCTGAAACGACTCATTACTGCAGCTTTTGGGTCAGATAGACGCTTTTTTTACATGAATTTTTTTTATGGACTGTAAGTTATTAATGTAACAGAGGATACAGACTTAAGACTGGATGGCATGATTTTACAGCACACTACGTTGTTAGGTTCTGGCACTTCAAGAGGCTTGATTTTTTTCCAAGTTTCCAGTTTAGCTGGAGGGCACTCAGATATATTTTGCTAGCAAAAGGGTTAATAGAGTCAACCTTTTGAAAAATGTACTTCTTTACATGCATATAATATGATGGATAGTTAACTGCATGCACATTGGTAAACAGAGGTGAAAAACAAATTAATTGGAAGGTATAGAGTTTATTGTTTGTTCTCTGTGTGATAGATGGATCTCATTATTTTCCTTGGGCAGACAAAGCCATAACAGTTTCCAGAGAAAGAAGAAGTGGCAGCTCCAGGAAACTGCTTACAGATGGACACCCAGCAGGCTAAAAATATTACTTCTGTCCACCTCATCAATAAACTGGCTCCAAGCAGAATGGCAATTATTCTTTTCCTGCTTGTGTTGCCCTTTGTGAGGCCTGAGGACTATTATTGATAACAGGGTATGGAGAGCAAAATATATACAGTAACTCAAACTCATTTACTATGGTAAATCCATACTGGGTAGCAATGATGCCTTTTATGCCATTATTTAAAGTGGCATTGTGCACTCATCAATGTCCAAAACGATTAAGTTGATCCTGTGTTTCGCTGCTAGCCTATTAATGATTAATGATACACAGTTATTATTTGCCTATTTTAGACATAGCACAATCTGAGCAGAAAGAAAAAGGGGAAAAATCACTGGTACACTCTGTATTTTGTCTTTAGCAGATTAAAGTGTCACAAGCAGCAGGATCTTTCTGATCTTTCTTTCACCCCGCCACACATAAGGATGAGTTCTAGCTGTAACGGCACGATACCTTTTAGAAGACAGGTTACCCCACGTAAAGGCAAGGGGACTACAAACGTGCTTTGTCAGGGTGTCAGCAGTGCTGTCGCCCGGCCCTGACTGTGGGGTGGAACCAGCCTCACGCAACACAATAACCCAAGGGACCCTGGGAACAAAAGCTATCTGAGAAAGTGACCACAAATGTTTTCTGTATGAATTGCTAATGTGCACAAATGGCTTATTAGACTTTTACAGTCCCTCTGCCTTTTCACCCCACTACACTTTCTGAACGCACAGCAAACTGAACTTATTCTATATGAAGATTTACTGTCAGTGCTATTTGTGAGAATCCATACGGATCTGCTGACTACACAACTGAACTTCAACTGAGAGAGGCTATGTAAGGTTTTCAATATTTTAACATAAATTTCTACATGGCACTTACATCTGCAAACCGATAAATACTAAAGCCGCATTTCTTTAATATACCATACCCAGACAAAGGGAAATAATTAAGGTTCAGAAATGCAAGAGCTGCATGTGCCTGAGGATAGGTGATTTCTGCCCATAAAGTAGGTTAGATGGACACTTGATCTTACTCATCCTAAAACATATTTTCCTTTTTCAGCAAGCAACCTACGTGACAAGAAATGTTAATTTGATCCATAACAAAATCATAGAATCATAGGTTGGAAAAGACCTCTAAGATCATCAAGGCCAACCATCCACCCAACACCACCATGCCTACTAAATCACATCCCGAAGTGCCACACCTACTTGTTTTTTGAACACCTCCAGGGACGAGGACTCAGTCACCTTCCTGGGCAGCCTATTCCAATGCCTGACCACTCTTTCAAGGAAGAACTTTTTCCCATTATCCAATCTAAACCTCCCCTGACACAACTTGAGGCCATTGCCTCTCGTCCTGTCACTAGTTAGTTGGGAGAAGGGAGTAACACCTGCCTCACTACATCCTCCTTTCAGGTAGTTGCAGAGAGCAACAAAGTCCCCTCTCAGCCTCCTCTGCTCCAGACTAACAAGACCCAGCTCCCTCAGCCGCTTCTCCTAAGATGTGTTCTCTAGACCCCTCACCAGCCTCGTTGCCCTTCTCTGGACATGCTCCAGCACCTCAATGTCTTTCTTGTAGTAAGGGGCCTAAAACTCAAATATTCCCTACTTCAGATATTCAAATCTCTGAAATTACCTGTTCCTATTTGATCACAGCAGCCCAGTCACTTCATACAGTATGCAGACCTTTGCACCCAATTAGGGGTCCTATACCTTCATCAGATTACTTGTACTTAAAATTATCTATGTTAATACCTGAGAAGCCCACCTCGGCAGCTGTTCTACACATGCACACAAAACTCCTTTATTACATCCACTGAAGCCTACAAAGAGGACGACTTTCCCTTGGTTGAGGAGGACTGTGTGAGGACTGTGTGAGGGATCGCTTAAGCAATCTGGACGTCCGCAAATCCATGGGCCCCGATGGAATGCACACACGAGTGCTGAGGGAGCTGGCAGATGTCATTGCTGAGCCACTCTCCATCATCTTTGAGAGGTCCTGGAGGACAGGAGAGGTGCCCGAGGACTGGAGAAAGGCCAATGTCACTCCAATCTTCAAAAAGGGCAAGAAGGAGGACCCAGGGAACTACAGGCCGGTCAGCCTCACCTCCATCCCGGGAAAGGTGATGGAGCAGCTTATCCTGGAGGCCATCAACAAGCAAGTGGAAGAAAAGAAGGTTACCAGGAGTAGTCAGCATGGATTCACCAAGGGGAAATCACGCCTGACCAATCTAATAGCTTTCTACGATGACATGACTGGCTGGGTAGACGAAGGGAGAGCCGTGGATGTTGTCTACCTGGACTTCAGCAAGGCTTTCGACACAGTCTCCCATGATATCCTCCTAGGGAAGCTGAGGAAGTGTGGGCTGGATGAGTGGTCGGTGAAGTGGATAGAGAACTGGCTGAATGGCAGAACTCAGAGGGCTGTCATCAGCGGCGCTGAGTCTAGTTGGAGGTTGGTAACAAGTGGTGTCCCTCAGGGGTCAGTACTGGGCCCAGTCTTGTTTAACTTCTTCATCAACGACCTGGATGAAGAGTTAGAATGTACCCTCAGCAAGTTTGCTGATGACACCAAACTGGGAGGTGTGGTAGACACACCAGAAGGCTGTGCTGCCATTCAGCATGACCTGGACAGGCTGGAAAGTTGGGCAGAGAGGAACCTGATGAGGTTCAACAAAGGCAAATGCAGGGTCCTGCACCTGGGGAAGAACAACCCCATGCACCAGTACAGGCTTGGGGTGGACCTGTTGGAGAGCAGCTCTGCGGAGAGGGACCTGGGTGTCCTGGTGGACGACAGGTTAACCATGAGCCAGCAGTGTGCCCTGGCTTCCAAGAAAGCCAATGGGATCCTGGGGTGCATCAAGAAGAGTGTGGCCAGCAGGACGAGGGCGGTTCTCCTTCCCCTCTACACTGCCCTGGTGGAGCCCCATCTGGAGTACTGTGTCCAGTTCTGGGCTCCCCAGTTCAAGAAAGATGAAGAGCTACTGGAGAGAGTCCAGCGGAGGGCTACGAGGATGGTGAGGGGACTGGAACATCTGCCCTACGAGGAGAGGCTGAGGGAGCTGGGCTTGTTCAGCCTGAAGAAGAGAAGGCTGCGAGGGGACCTAATAAATGCTCATAAATATCTGAAGGGTGGGTGTCAGGAGGATGGGGCCAAGCTCTTTTCAGTGGTGCCCAGACACAGGACAAGGGGCAATGGGCACAAACTGAGGCACAGGAAGTTCCGTCTGAACATGAGGAAGAACTTCTTCCCTCTGAGGGTGACGGAGCACTGGAACAGGCTGCCCAGGGAGGTTGTGGAGTCTCCTTCTCTGGAGATATTCAAGACCCGCCTGGACAAGGTCCTGTGCAACGTGCTGTAGGTGACCCTGCTTCAGCAGGAGGGTTGGACTAGATGACCCACAGTGGTCCCTTCCAACCCCTACTATTCTGTGATTTTGTGATTCTGTGAAGTGTAGAATTAACTTAAAATAGATCTTTAAAAAAATCTTTGGTTGTTCATTGTCACCTGCATGTTACGAATGTACAGAGTCCAAAGACTGACAGCACCTATGCCTGTTGGAGAGTCAAGGTGAGGCCACTCAAAACACCTACTTGGAAAGTGAGGACAGAAAAGCATATGGTTGTTATACATTTAGTATTCTTTACTTAATGACCCGGAAGTCATTGCTGTATTGTCATTTAGTTCAACATATTCAATGTATTAGTAAAAAGCAAAACCTGTAGTTCTACTACATATACATGCAGAAATAAAATCTGTATGTCTTAGAGCTTCCATAAATCTAACCAGAATCATCCCTTCTAAGCATGATTCAAACATGAGTAAAAAACCATCTTCAGTGCCTTTGACAGAAACAACTTCCTTTTTTTTGTTAAGAAGGAATCATTTAGATATTAATTCATTAGAAGGAGAAAATAAACAATCTCTATACTCAGAAGAGGTACCTCCCATAAAGAACCACTTTATATTACCTTTTCATAGACACAAACTTATTTACAGTTACACAAAGCAAATTAATCACTACCATTATCCCAGTTTCCTAAGAACTGGTAAATTCACGAATATTTACCCAGTACTGCGCAATCATTAAACATATATTAGCAAAAGACCTCAACCCCCACCAAAACACATTCAAGTGTGCATGCTTCCCAGCTATTAGCTCACTTTGGGTTCGGAGCTCTGCAGTACCTGGAAATTAAGGCTGCTGCTTCGCTTCTCATCCAAATTTTATAGTTGGTCTTGCTGCATTCCAACAGTATTTTTGATGTCCAGGATGATATTTCATCTACAGTGCAGTTAGGCCTCGAATTTGAAGAATCATAAGATAATTTCTAGTAAAAATGGAACCTACAATTTTTAGATTTTGTTTGTTTGTTTGTTTGTGGTTTTGGAGTGGAGTTTTTTTAAGTACATAGAGATTGCCTAATAGCTGTCATCTGTTTTCCTTCACTATCAGCAGGGCTATCTTCAAACAAATAAGCATGGTAGGGATAAGATCAGTGAAATCTAAAGTTACTGGAAAATTTACTAGCCTTCTATAATATATTGAAGATAAATTTGAGTCTCTGTCTTGCAAAATTACTGTTATATCACTAGCTCCATCTTGTAGTAATTCACGTTACCATGGTTCAGCATTGGATTATTTTACCAAAATATTGTTTCGTCAAGATTTGAGAGTCTTGCTCTAACAGGATAAAAGGGCAAATAGAGTCTTACGGGTTTGCACTCTCCATAAATGAAACGTCACACTGCTTTAAGCTGACTTCTAGTATCCGTGCACTTATGCTCTGCTAGCTTTTATGACACTACTTGTCTCACAAGTAAAATCAGGTTACCGGACTTAGAATTCTTACTGCTTTCTATGTATGGTTATCCTATTTATGACCTACAGTAGATGAATTAATTTTGCTCCCTATCTTCAATGTGTTAGGGAGTGTTTAATTTTACTCTCACAGCAACTTCCATTATTCATTCAAGCCAAAAAAAGCAAGTTATTTACCTATGAGCAGTGACTTTTCCCAGCAAGTTTATAAGCACACCTATAAATTAGAATTATTATTTTGACTGTGCTATAAAGTTTCCTTAGAATATTCTAATCACTTCTAGAATTATACTGTAACGAAAATCTATTAATCTTGTAACGCTTTCCACACTGCAAAGGTAACACTGCTAACGTAACTAACATATCAGGGCATGGGGGAGAGGAGAGGTAACCTTTCAGCATTTCTAAATAAGAAAAATTGTGCATGAGTGGACAAAACGTGCCTCAAAGAAAAAACTTTTTTCTTAAATTTATGTAGTGATTCTTTTATTTATCTGTTAGGAAGTAACTCATAATCTCTACTTGTAGGTCTTCACTCGTAAATAAGAGGCGTCAACTCCAAAGCAAAAAAAAGGAGTTGCTATAACTTAACAGATCAATCCTTCTATTTATACTATTAATTCATCACTAGATGATGCTCAACCATTTAGTAATGTAAATAAGAATAAAAGCATATCATCTTTAAAAAGAAAAATCTGATGTCTAACAAGCAATGGGCAAAGTGGGAAAAAGCCCAAACTCAAGCGTTCAAATGAGTTTCTCTGTTCTTATGCTGCCCTCAGGTCTCAACAGCTCTTCTAATATGACACAACAAAATAAGGAGATATAGGTGATTGTTGGAAGACTTCTATCTCTTTCCCTAGAAACAGATGTTTTCTCAGAAGAGCATGTTAAGATGCATTTTTTCCTAATTATGTTTCATAAAAGCGTTGCCTTATTATAGGACTACATCTTTGGCAGAACTTTTTTGGTAGACAAGGAACAGCCAGATTTTGTAGTTTATGCTCTTGTATTGAAAATTTTGTTAGCAATAAAAGCTAGATGCTGCTTCCAAAAGGTAATACTGGTGAAAGATTGTGTAGCTATTGAAATCCATTAAAGTCACCCTGTTGTCTTGAATGAGATTTGGCTAATGTTCCAAGCTCTGCAAAAGAGTTCCAGGAAAACCATGAATTACTTGTACAAGTAAAAGGATGAAATATCTGATGAAGTCGCAACAATATCATTCCATGTTCTCCATCTGTATCTAAATATCTATAGAAATGAGAGCACTCACTGGCTGGATTTCGTCATCTATTGCATTTGCGGTGAGATGGACAGACAAAACATAGGCACACACTGCATTTTCATGGCAATGCTAACACGTTAATTTTATATACTACTTACGTATTGGGGAGGTGCAGGGAGCAGGCAAAAAGGGGAAGGATTTAGCTGTAGTAACCCTGATCTTGGTTTAGTCCTTTTGAAAACTGCATTATATCAATTCTGATTTTTTAAAAATGAGTTAAATGTAATTTAAAAAGAATAAGCTGAAACATCATAATCACTGTCATCATGAAAGAACCACTTAGCCTCATTTTTAAGGCTCTGAACAAGACAAAGGTTACTAGGTTACCATCCCTGTTTTCTATCAGTAAAGAATTAAGCTCTTGTGCCTGAGGTTTGCAGCAGTTGTTCAGACAAGGGCAAACATGTATGATAAGAAAAAGTGGAAATTGATTCATTTCATAAGTGTTTAAACAGACAACCCAAAGAATGAATTTTGTTGCCAATATTATTTAATCTTTCTGACAAGCTTGCAATAGACCATTAGCACTGTAGTATATTTCCCATGAGTCTGTATCTCATCACTACCAACCACCATCACGAACCGACCTTGGCTTTCTGTTGAACAGAGAATGCTCACAAGTCAGTTCCTTGCTGTTTAATGTGTGGCCATGAAATCTGGCCCTAAGCTCTAGAAGAATATTTTCTACGGCAGGGGAAAAGAAGTATGTTACTTTTTGACTTTGCTTTGTCATTATTTAGCTAATTAGGGATATAAGAAGCTTCCTGAAGGGGCATCTATAGAGGAAAAGGCAGATGTGGAGGAATACCCTATCCTACAGCGGTGATCTCGGACATCCTGAGGCTGTCCCTCTCAAATGCTAAAGAGGCTGGCTGTATGCAGTTGGGCCAAATTGAAGGCCAACAGAAGCTTTTCTAAAGACAGCAGAAGGTAAATACAAATGTCACACCCTAGGAGGAAAAAGAAAACCCAAGCTATTTGAATGTAAAAGCTAATACAATTGCTCAGTAGGATACACCCTCAGTTTCTGAACATTGCCGAGCTGTCTCAGAACTTGAAAGAGAAAATTTAAAAAATGGAAGCACATGAAATGCCAGAAAACAAGTCACTTTAGTGCATTTGTTAAAGTCTTTGAGAAAGCTTTTTGACTTCCAGTGAGGAAAAAGATTTTCTACTTTTGACTTTAGTATTTCCTACACAAGAAAGTAAGAAAGCCACCAATCAAAGCAGCAAAAGAGCCAACAAGATAAGTTACAGGACACAGTCCAAAAATTTCCTTCTATTGACCTAGAAGTGCATTGCAGCTAAGGAACTCTAATAGATAAAGACAGGATTCCATAGCAGCAAGGAAAAAGTCACTTCCACGGGGGTCTGTATTGAAAACCACCAGAGCAAAATTTTATTCACTTAATTATCCTTGAACATAGTAAACCAAATTATGGCAGGTCACTTCAACCCTACAAATTAGTTCCAGTAAGAACAGCAGTTGTTCAATGAGTGCCAAGGATCAAGTGGAATATGGACTGAGAACTGGGATGCCTACTAACTGCACAAAAAGAGCTACAAAAATACCAGTGTAACATGTTATTAATATAATGTAATATATAATTTGAAAGGATTATAAAATGAAGAAACAGCCTCCTCAACTACACATATTAATGATAAATGGCCATTTTACCATAATGCCGCTTCCCTGCACAAAACTGAAATAAGTGAATATTGTCGCTTTACTAATTAGTCATAAGAAAAAGATGTTAAACATGTCAAGTGTGAATATTTTACAATGCTAAGCAGACAAAATTAATTACTGTAGATGATATAAATACCTAATTATTGAGTTTAATCTATAAATATGGAAATTCTAACTCATAAAACTGGTAAAACTCCAATTTCTCTATTTTGCCTGGGCAGTACGAAATAGAAACAAAAGTATTTTCAGAGGTTTTATATGCACAAGGAAAGCTCTTGGGAGCCTTTTCTGCAGTAGGCACACACAGAATAAGGCACCAATGGTCCCTCTAATCCAAATATTTGCCAGACACCATTGCTTTCCTTTGAAATCTTCCAGCTGTCAATGACTCAGCTTTTGAGCTGTGAACTAATAGCACCATTCCCTTTTTCACAACTGGAAAAGTGATACTGCCCATTCTAAGCAAGCTTGGTGGACTGTAAGCACTCAAAATTGTTTATTAAATATTGGAACAGAACACATTGCTCTGTTCTTATTCCTGTTCATCTGTGCAAAGCCTTGATCTCTGTCACCCCAACTTCAGACTCAGTAATTCATCTTCATCCTTCGCACAATGCATCTTTGTGCTAATCTCACCTCAGGCTTTTCATGCTGACCTTGCAAGACCTCCAACCATCAATTTGAACTCCATAGTCTCTTTTCTTTGTTTTGCAGCAAATATCTAAACAGAAAGAAATGTGAAAATTCTTCCAGGAACATTATCCAGTCAGGTCTAATAATGCATATAAATTTTTTTTTTAATTATTTGAAGATTTTCTTTATTTAAAGATTTTTTTTTCTATTCTCAGTTACTCTTGAGTAGCTGGTATCACTTGACACGACAGTAACATTTTTGCTAATGGATAGAAACCACCTTCAATGGACAGTAAGCAACTTTATCAAAAAGAGGAAGAAAAAATTATTGGCCTGGTACCCACATCCCAACCAACTGAAACCACCATGAGGTTCAGAGACACATGCTCAGAGACATTAGTAACTGACACAAGCTCTAATACTTGACTGTTTTACAAGTAAGTATATTAACAGCATTAAGTTGCCTAGATATCTCTGAAGTTCCCAATCCTTGGTAGGTGGTTATCCGCTCCTGAAAAATACCAATTCTTATTAGTTACCGACTTACACACTTTTTTTAGTTTACTTAACCTGCTCTTTTTATTGACCTGCTATCTTTAGTAGCAGAGCTTGAGTATTAGAAACAAAATATGAAGGACACTCCAGTCAGGCAAGTTTTTAGTTAACAATATAATAAAAGCATTTTACCTTTCAGACATTACTGGAAACAAGCTGAGGTATCCTATGGTATTGTGAGGGTATTACAGTAGCAAGTAGTAGTATACTAGTTGCTGAGGAATACCTCTGCACAGCACAGAAAACTTGAGGGGACAGACAATCATGAAGGTTTCAGCACAGCATAAGTTTATGACCTCATTGTCCTCGCACATACATAGCCTAACTCATTTTCTCTTTAGTCCAGACTTTGCCATAGAGGTGCCCCAGTATTAGAGGCTGGTATGAATAGCACGTACTATGTTACAGTGATAGTACAACTCAAAGAAATTCAAATCTCATTTGATAATCTGATTGTCATTTACCATAACAGTTCTTATTAAAATTCACTATTAAATAAGTTTATATTCTTCTGTGAGCCCCTATTGTATGCAAGGCTTTCATATCTTTCTCTGACTATATTTGATATTAAAGCAGCTTTTAAACTGGGGGCATTGAAGCTTTCATAGCTGAAGTGGTCACTATAGCAAATAACAAATTGAAGCTTTTGACTAGATGGGAAGAGGGAAAACAACCAACCTACAGGGAAATAATATTTTAATACATGGTAGGAGGGGAAAACAGATAATCGTCTACAAGCAGAAACTATGAGTAATTTCATCTCCTGTTTCTTCACTCGATATTTTCAAGCTATCCATGAAATGTCAGTGGATCAGTGTTCCCACTTCAATGCCACATTCTAGGGCAAGAATGAGACTTTGATAATTTTAATGCACTTTGATAGTGCATCAAATGAATTTAGTCCTGAAGAGCAAAATGATTGTGTTTCTGAACCATAACTGGATGGCAGAGAGAATATGAGAAGGAAAAAATGAAAGCTTTCTTCCCTTCAGAAGCCAATCTTTATAATGCTTTCATTAGCAGTTAAAAAAACCACTACTTTGAAATAGAGAAGAAATGGATTTGATGATGCTGAATACTATGGAGTATAGCTTTGCTTCCCCATTCTACTAACAGGCAAGGTGAAGGGTTTATTTTACTGTTGTTACACTTGTAAAAAGGTTTGCTCATAAAAGAACCAAACAAAGATATAAACAAGAGAAGCTGGAGAATTTTTTCACCTTGCTAGCCCAGGCATAAGGAAAGTTATCTGAGCAAGAAAAGAGATGAAGTACATTATTTTCTAGAAGAGAAAATTCTCATAGCATGGGCAAGAAAGGGACATTTTCTCTTGTGCATGTGCACAGCATAACTTTATTTGTAGCATAAACTAAAAACATCAGCTGGAACTAGACCCAGTGATGTACATATCACAATACCTACCAAAGGAAATTCTGTCATGTAAAACACTAGATTGCTACCTGGAGAATAATTTTTATTCAAACCTCCTAACCAGCAGGGAAACACTTTTGGATCTGAAAAAATCTGACTGAGAAATGGTTTCTCTTCCTATCCAAATACCAGCTATAATTTTACCTACCCTTTGTTAGTTTTGTGCTTTTCATCTGCCCAGATATAGATATAAACTCTTCAGATATCTAGGATGACTGTCCAGACTGTACTTGTAGTCAGTAGAAAGAAATGTGCATTTCCCTGAAGTCAGTGGACTCGCACCAGAGGCAGGTATTTTACATTGTCGGATGGAGCAAACTGCTTCCTGAAAGTGCTCATTTCTCTCCACTAAATATGAAGTGTGTTTAGACAACTAGCTAAGTGAGATGAGTTGCTCTCCATTGTTAAGGCAGCATTCAGACCTAGGAACGTAGCAGAGTTATGCTGATGGCAAGCTATGCCATTTCAAGCACTATAAAGTGATGGGAGCCTGTAAAGGGGTCAGAAAAGAGCAGCAGTGACTTGGAATAGTCAAATCAGTAATATCTCATTTTCTCTATTGCATATTTGAGTGGTAAAGATCAGCACTATGTACATACTTTCCCTACATGTTTTCATCTACCCACCCTGAGAAAATCGGATTGGTACAACACTCCATAAAAGAATTAGGAAGAGAAAAATTACTTTGATCGTTATTTTAACTACAATGATGACAATTCAGGAAAACCTGGCTTCAGGTACCATAGGACTGCCATGTAACAATAATATGGTTTAATCTGAAATCCTAATGACAGTTAATACTTTAAAGCCTCATGTTTGATATTTATCTGGTTGCATGTCTTTTGATTCCAGGCTTCCCATCAGTTGTTATTCTCACAGATTGTCCCAGGAAATCTAGGCTGCTTCAGGACTTGAAAATTTCATCTGCCTCTCAGTAAATGTTCAGTGGCATGATTGCTCATGATTGCTCCTATTTAGCACAAAAACTTCAAGAGATCCATTGCTGAATAATAGATCCTTTACTATTTGGTGAATACTGACTGTAGTCACTGATAGTTCCATACTGTCTGTACTCCAAGTGCCTAAGCAGGGGTCAAATGAATTTGATGCTACCTACAGTAGCCAGGTACCCTTACTCCTATCGTTAAGTGACTGAAAAGCCTTGCCTATTTTTGCTGATCAGTGCTAGCATACATGTTAAGAACCAGGAAGTAAACAGATGAAGATAAAGCAACTCTTTTAGCAAAGTTCAGGAATAAAGAGATCCTTGTTGTAACAGTTGTTCCCCCCCTCCTTCCTGCAGGATTCTTTCCAGATGAGCAAATGCTCAGGAGAACAGGCAAGCCCTATGGACTAGCAATCAATTCTAATGAGCTTGTCACAGAGAATTTTGAGGGTTTCAGAGCCATAGACTCTTATTTCACAACTTACTACAGCCTAACTGCAGGCAGGAAAGTCCTCCTGGCAACCAGAACAGCCCCCCATCTCTCTAAATCACAGACTGAATCTTACTTTAACTCCCAGTCAGAAACAGCTTTTCTCCTGCCTATGATTTTGAACTTGTCTTTCCAGGTGGTCATTTTATTACCCAGAATGAAGGGAAACTGCCTCAGCCATTGCAAGCACCTATTGCTGGTCCTGAAGAGCATATGATTGGCAAAGGAGCTAGCCTCAACTAAAATGTTAAGCAGAAATGGTGGCACCTGAACTGCTTCAAATTTTGGCTCTTGCCATTCAGGAAGCTAATTTAAAGTGAGCAAATTGCCAAGGTGTCAAGACATCTTCATAAATGGTGTTAATGAATGGTTAGAGTAGGGAAAAGGCAAAGGAGGAAGAGAATTATGAAAACCCAAGAAGTTTCTCACGAATCAAAACAGAAACCCATATAATCAAGACTCTAAATTAAAACTTAAGTTGTCTATTGAATCAAAAACATTACTGTGTTTTCCATTTCAGCAATCATTTGGAAATCCAGCTCAGCTCTTAACTACCAAAAATATGTAAAAAGTTTTCATCTTTCAACAAATCTAAGCAGTTGGTTAAGTTATTCTCGTTTCCCTGACAACCTGCCAGCATTCATGACCCAACAAAATTCCCAACTGAGTTGCTGATCAGGCAGTTAATAATTTAGATGTTTCTTTCTTTTATGGGCTGATGCTTGTCATTAATGAAAGTGCCACCAATAAGGAGCTCTTCATCTATTTCCTAAATGGGACAAGTGTGAGGTAACACCACATTTGTTGAATTAGCCAAATCTCTTCAGATGTCTTTGCCTGGAACCTAGTAAAAACAACAAATAAGAGCTCTGCTCTCCTTGAGACTATGCCTTGAATACACCTGGAGTTATCATGAGATGATCTATTCTTTAAGTGCTGTTTTATTTCAAACTAGGATGTGAAAATTCTTAGTATAGATGTATTGGCTAATTACCATTGTTACTGGGCTTTTTCCAATAAAGAAATGTCACTTCACTGAAACAGAACGTATTAAAAGCAGCATTGTGCTTCACTTTGTGTAATCTCTCGATTAAACAGATGAGATGAAACAACATGTAAGAGTAGACAGTGCTCTTAAAGCCTTGGGCAAGGAAGACACTGTGCATCAGACTCTTCAAGCAATCTTTTCCTACTTCTTTTCCTTCTGTTCCTGAGATACACCAGGTTCTGCCCTTCGCCTTCCTAACCATTCTGGGTAAAGGGGAGATATTTGCCACAGTGATGCTTATTCCTGCATGCCCAAACCAGGAAAACCAGTGCAGCTATGTGTGGGAGTCAAGGCTATGCAATAGCTGAAATAACAATGCCTCAGCTCATGAAATAATTTTTACCCAATAGGACCAAATGTGTTTTACGACAATATGAATTAGTGGAAATCTCCTGGGTGCTCTGAGTTCTGCAGCTTCTTCATAACAGAGTCCTTCATTAGCACTTTTTAAGCATCCCTTCTCATTTTCATTGCTTCACTGAAAGAAAATTGCACTTCAGCCTTACTCTTTTCCCCAACATTAATAGAAGTGGATACTCATTCCCTCTCCCCCTTCAAGATGAGGATCTTCTGTAAGGGGAAAAAAAGCACATCCAAAAGCTTGGTTTCTACAAAAAAATGTTTTCGCAGTTTTAAGAAAATTAAACCTGAAATTTCAAAGTGGCTATATTCTGGTACTATCAGGAAATTAAAGTAGTCCAGCTGTACACAGATCAGAAAGTGAAATTCTTTATGAATGGTACAATGCTATTTCTACTCCTCAGGCTGCAGAAAAAAATATTAAGGCTTAAAGTGTATGTGTGTGTAACCATTTTGTTTTAGTAACCATTTTTTCCCCTCCTCCAGTCCAGAACCACAACATATTCAGAAACAATTACTGCTTTTAGAAATATTTCTTTCATGTTTGCTAGAACAAATAGGCTCTTTGCAGATACCCTGTGCCTTAATTTCTTCCCTTTCACCATATTTATTGAAATAACTGAAATATTGTGATTTTCAGAAGACCTGACCATGTACAGATTGTTATAGAAAAAAATTAGTCAAAATGTAAGAAGAGTTACTGTTTTTTGTTCTGGTATACTACTCATGTATATATATGTTTGTATAACTAAGTTGCTTAGCATTCACTGAAGCCTTAGGTCACACACTGTGAATTTAGCACCTGGATACAGCAAACTTTCATCGAACCCTTGCCAAGCTCAGTGAAAGAGGGCCCCAAGGACTCTGTTGCAGGTAGCAGCTAAGAAGTTAAGTTATCCATTGACAGCAGCAGAACTCTTTGAGGATAAGGGAAGAATCTTCAGACTGCCCAGAGACAGTGAAGGTCCCCAGACCCAAATAAAACCATCGCATCACCTGCCTCTCGGACACCACATGGAGAACTCATGCGGGGCAGGAACTCAGATTATCAGGGTATAACTGCCCAGGAACTTCTTTGTCTGTGTTCCCTCTCCAGAGGCACCCAGCTCAAGCTGTTTTACACTGCTGTACCACTCACTAAATTCACCTGGCCTATATTGTGTCGGAGACTCTGCTTCAGGAAACCTAGGGTTGAGCCTGAGTGATAAGGAAGCACCCAAGGGGGAAGCGGGCAGCCAAAAAGGGGCACCCATCGGCTCACTGGAGTCACCTGCTGCAAAGGGACTCCAGCCTAGCAGTTAATCTCTCAGGTGGTGTGTGAACATTCAGGCAGCAGTTTCTCCCCTAACAAGATACACATTTTGGCAACTTTATACACTGCAATTAGTAAAGACATCACAACTCTGACCATTAAAATCACGTGCATATTTTGGAATAAGTATTTTTTTTTTTTAACTGCAAAAATTTATTTCAGAGCAGTAATTCTGGGTAGTGATTTGAGAGCCTAAAAATAGGCATCTAGTGCTTTAAAGTATCCTGTGTGTTCTCCAGCTGCTGCTCCAGAAGGGTGTCTCATTAATCACATACCCTACCTGTCCAGCCTCTGCTGAGGTCTTAGACACCATGTTGTGTATTCTTCTGATGCCCCTGTTTAGGCACCTGGGTTGCTCCCTTTCAGTCTATTCTGCCTGTATTAAAAAAATTATAGGCAGTGAGGTCTGCTGCTCTGTAAAGCTAAGGAGAGGTTTCAAGAGTCACTGATCAGTCTAAGAAATGTGAAGAGGCGGCCGAAATTGGTTTTAGTAATTTGGTACATTAGGAAAGTAGGGGATTTATTCAGGAAGGCATAATACTGTGCTAGCGATGAATGGGAATCAGCCTGCATCACTGAACCAGAATACACAGCCCAAGTAGAAATGAAGTGCCAAAGCACCTCAGGTGGTGTGGTACCATTAGGAGAGGAGTTAATGAGAAAAATCATGATATGGAAAAACATTAGGAAAAATTAAGTTGAAAAAATTATAAGAAATGAGGTCTGACTACGGTCTATCAGAAACAGACTTTGAGCCTAAGGAAATGCACTTTATCTCCTAGGCAGGTAGCTCAGGCTGAGATCTAGAAAAAAAAAACCTAAATGCAGATAGACTATTTTGAGAGCATATGAAAAGACAGAATAACCCCAGAAACAACTAAGTTTTCTGTATTGACAGTGGACTATGAGATGCAGTTTAATGAATCAGGATGGCACCATAAAAAACTACTTTTAAAAAATTCAATTTAGTAATAAAATCAGAGAAATTAAAGTGGGAGGACAAAGGAGCAATTCTTGGAGGGAATTTCTTTGTTTACTAAAAATATATGTATGCTAAAGCCTGCTTACTACTATATTAAAAAAAAAAACACCACAGCAAAAACCGGGAGCGCTTAAACAAGAAAATTAATTCAGAAATATATAGAAAGACCTTGGTTTTAAAATACTGTTTTTAAAAAAGGTACAAAGATGTGTTTGACTCCTTTTGTAGATCTTTTTCCAAGTTTATTCACTAGGAGCCTGATCTAGCGTACACTGAAGCCACTGGGAATCATACAAGACGCTTGCAGTCTATGAAAAGGTGCTATGAGAAGATGTTTCATACTCTGTCACAAAATCTATGTATTTCAGTACAGACCATTTAAAGATAAACATGAACCCCAAAACCTCTGCTTCAACCTAGACTTTTGAATATGTCAGTCAGGAGCAGTACTATTCCTGGATAGTTTAAAAACATTTTCGCATCTATTGTGAAAAAGTCAAGTTCATTATATGCAGCTGTATGAAGAAAAAAAATATGGTCCAAGAATGTCTAAGAAACAGTGCATTACCTATAATTTTCAGCTATTTGACCTTTATTAGCATTGTAGCTCTGCACGTCCATCAGTTACTTACAGAATGATTCCCATCTCTACAAGATCTCCATTTGTCTTATTTTCTTTGCTAAGCAATAAGAGTTACAGGAGTTCACTATTTCATTTTTCTCCAATGATGTCCTGGCTGGATGCTGACTTCCTTCTGGCTTCTGTTTCAGATCCCACTAGAGCGCGGTAGTCTTGCTACTACCACAAGAACCTGGCTGCCATCCCTGCCAGGCTGGGTCTTGTACTTTATAAAAACATTGTTTAATCTTAAAAGCACTACAGGAACTAAATGCACACTTCAGTATCCAGCCTTAAAACACTTAGTGGAGCTCTGCTTCACACAACCTGTTCATAATGCTGCAAACACTGGCAAAAAAAAAATACGGCTGAAGTTACCCTACTGATAACATAACTCTCCTATGGCAATCTACAAGTTTCAGTACATCCAGCCTCTTAGCTGTGCTTCAACTCCTACCTCCAGTCAATTTTTAATCCCTGCAGAAATTGTTTCATTGGTTGTCACTGTATTTTCCCCAGAAAACCTGATAAAATATTCAGGGATTAACCTGCTGTATGGCAAATTGTCAAATGTTTCCCTAAAAAGAAGATAAACTGCTGTGATAAATGATATCTGCTGTTTCATTTCTTATTTCCAGCCTTCTAATGGGCTCAATTTCAAAACCTACTATCCAGAAATAGTCAGCACTGTTGTGTCAATCTCACCTTTTTGCCCCTATGAAAGTTTGTAGAGTAGCAATTATTAAACAAACCAACGCTAAGAGAGCAAATAAAGAGATCAAGTGGCTTGTTTTAGCTCTTAATCATTACTGCTGCCCATGGTCCTACAGATATGACTCAATGACAAGCAAAGCACTACTGTACATGGTCCTAAAAAACCACCCAGTCCCTAGTTGTGCCAAATCTACCTAGCTGACAGATTACTGGGGTAACTCCTTCCTATAACAGCAGTCACATACACATTGGAAGGACTGGTGCCTCTGAAAATGAGTGACCAACTACAAAAGACCAGAGGACAGAATCATGATCGTTTGTATGCATGTTTACGATGCAGACACATTTCCACACACTCTAAAAAAAAAAAAAAGGAGGGGGGGGAATAAGACTTCAGGTTTTATTTTGTCCGCTTCTTTCATTTGCTCCTTTTAAACCTCATAACAAACATTTCACTTGCCCTTATCTCTATCTGTTGAGTGGGTTTTGGTTTGGTTAGCGGGTTGGTTATGTTTGGCAGGTTTTGTTTTTATCCTTTTTTGGGGGGGAGTAGGAGGGAGAGCAGCAGGGGGATTGCTGTTGCTTTTTCTGTTATGTTCTAACTCACTGGCACCACTTTTTTCAGATCATGCTTACTTGCTTTGACACCACACAAAACAGTTTAGCAACAGGGAGAACTTCAGAAGGGATGGTAACCCCAGGACACAAATTACTTCCCCAAGAGTGTGTAAAAAAAACCCCAAACCTCACTGGACTCAGAGCCATATTATAACTTAAGTTCTCTGGACAACCTTCAGGGACAGTCAAAGGCTTGTTCTTGACAACACGCAGAGAGATGGTTCATATTTGCGGAAGAAGTTTCCACAAATGTTAAGCAGGTTTGTCCTAGTTTAACCCTGCTGCCAGCAACTAAACACCAGACAGCCGCTCTCTCACCCCTCTCCTTCCTCCCCAGTGGGATAGGCAGGAGAAATGGACAAATGGATCTCGTGGGTTGAGATAAAGACAGTTTAATACGATAAAGGAAATACCAATGCTAATGAATATGTAAAATAAACTATATACAATTTTTCTTACCACCTGACAAGCAAATCCCAGCCCAAAAAAGAAGTGTGAACTCCCAGCCAAGAGAGGATTCGAACTCACAGAAATGAGAAGGGACAATAGCTTCCTTCCCCTCTCCCCAGGCAACTCCCATTCCTAAACTGAGCATGACATTTATGGTATGGAACATTTCCACTGGCCAGCTTGGCTGGCTGACTGGCTATGCTCCCTCCCATCTCCTGCACACCTGCTCATCAGCTGAATACGAGAAACTGGAAACAGTCTTTGATTTTCTAGCCACAACTGAGAACAGTGTTATCAACATTCTTCTCATACTAAACCCAAAACACAGCAGCTAATGGGAGGAAAGTTAGCTCTGTCCCAGCTAAATCCAGGACAACGTTGTAGAATTACACTGCAACAGCACTCACTACAGTCATGGTCCCTGGCAAACACTGTAACCATGCTGCCAGTTAATATATTGTAAGTACTATAAGGAGAAGTGGAATTGATAGGAAACAAGGAAAGAAGTCTCTGCTATTTAAGTCCATAATTTTATACCAGCAACATTTATCTTTATGATATCTGGAAGCCTTTTTAGAAGACTTTTTGCAAGGAAGAAAACAAAAAAAAATAAAACCAACCTCCCTCTTACTCAAAAACTAAGCTAGAGGCCTATTTCAGATTGTCACTTGTATTTTCAGTTTTTTCACATTGACTGCTTTAGTTAACATAAGAAGCAAACATTTTGCCTACACCATTTGAGTTTCCCCTTAAACACTTCCAAGGAAAAAGAAAAAAGGATATTTACCTCATAAGAATCACACTACTTACATGAAAATGTATTTTTAAAGCATTAGCCAAGGAAGTGCTGAGAAAAAAAATGAAAAGAATAAACATAGCTTTAACACTATATCACTTTACTAGTTATTATTAAAACCTATTTAAAAGGAAATGTTATTGTACCTGCAAAAAATAAACAGCATTTGAAGTTTGAACAGTGTTGACAGAATACAGTAGGAAATTCTAAGGTATCTAAACCTGTTTTGAGCTAAAAATACTAGCAACAATTTTTGAAATGTGTGGTAAATTGCTATGCTAATCAAGGCAAATCAAATCTTGCATAAGAATGCATTTTAGAAATAAGTGAATAATTCAGTTTTATTCTCCGTCTAAATTTTGAGGACGTAATTGTTTGAAGACAGAGCATCGGAGCTTTTTACAAAAAGATGAATTAAATCCATTCTCTTCTCTGTTTCAGGGAATAATTTGAAATAGCGTTAAATAATATGCATATGAAAAAGCAGCTGAAGTCAAGGAACATGGATACGAGATGAATGAGACGTTATTAATAATGGCGCTGTCACAGAAAATGATTTTAACGTTTACTAGAGGCATGGCCAGTTAAGCTAGAATTACTTCATGGTATAGTCTCTGCAACCCAGTAGTATTTTCATTTGCCACTCAGCTGTTGGAGGAAAATGCAAGTCTTCTAATGAACTATGAAATCAACCAGTAAAACACTCTAGCTTATGAGACAGGCTGACTAGTATCAAGGTGATATATCATATGTGCAAGATTCTGTTCAGTCTACTATGGTACACTGAACTCAGCCTGCAGAACTACAGTGTCAGCCAGCAGATACTTACCAATAAAAGCTGGGAGAGGAAAATGAGGGTGTCTGAGGACAGCTTTAAAATGTTTTATTGCTCTTAACTTCACAGAAAGCACAGTGAGGGGCAGAGAGAAGGAATGGTTTTGCATTATTCTTCTTCAGTGACTCCACACAAAATTTGGTACCCAACATAAATCAGATTCTCCTTCTAACTTCCAGACTTTTCTGGCTGAGACATGTAAGGAAGTCCAGCTGGGCTCTTCCTGGCAGCAGCATCCATATCTCTGGGCTAATAATAATGACATGTAGGTTGAGAGAGTGACCCAGGCCCTGAGTACTGGACTTTAAACCAGTAAGTACCCTGATTTAATGCTTATGCCCAAATTATACTACAGGTGGGCATATTTGTCAAGTCTGTGGCAGAGCGCAGAAGGAGATTAATGCTGTATGGGCCACTTCACAAATGAGACAGGAGCACAGAATGTCTTCTGGAAATGAAGACTCAATAGCAACTACCGAGAGGGCAGACAAAAACCCGTTCCAGGGGCTTTTTGCCACAGATCTACTAAGGGTTTCTTAGGTTTAGCAGTAAGTACTCAAGACACCTGAGACTGAGCTTCTTCCATGCCATCCCCTGAGGCCAAAATCTTCATTTTGCCAAAATGGACAAACAGCCTTCAGAATATTTTAGTCATTTTGAAGTAAAACATATCCCACATTCCACCCACTCAAAACACGATGATCCAGCTCAAAGTTTTAAAGGCAAGTTCCTTAGACCACCAAGTTTGCTTTCCAAGAACCAGCTCAGAATAATTATCTACATAATTTTATAATTATAACTTTCCAGATATTGATCCTGTTCCTCATTTTTTCCTTTTTGTGTCTACTTAAAAATAAAGAACAATCCCAAACACATCCTTAATGCTTCGGTCAGGCATTCCTGTTACAGTCTCAGATAATAATACACAAGCATTACAGGTTAAAAATATCAAAATTGGCTTTGAATAAACACAATCAGTTTAATTGTACTTAATACAACAGGCAATAATTTATCCTTTGATACCAGAGAACAAGCAGAAGCTAGTGAACCAATTGGACTTTTTCCTCACTCATGAATCCTACCAGATAACTTCCCTTGCTTGCTCTGTGCTTTCACTCCCTCAGTCTTTACAAACTCGTAAGCCATGTGAAAAAAGTCAGGCAAGGCACACCTTCCTGAGCTAGTCACAGTAAAGACAGGAATCACAACAGGTTATGAGGCAAAGGCAGAAGAGAGATGATGAAAATTAAGAAGAAACTGTATGAAGTGGACAAATCGCAACAATAGCCTTCTTGAAAAGAAGTCTCAATTTAAGCAACTTACACATTTAAAGTATGCTCATGAGTAGACAAACTTATGAAAAACTGAGTTGCTGTCATCAGGTACTTTAGGAGGGCTTCAGCTTCCTGCTGAAGCTGTTATACATTGCCCAGGCCAAAGAAAAGCATAAACAACATTCTAGAGAGAATGTTTGACTCACTGAGTAGAAAGAGGTAAAAGGGAAAAACAAAAAAAAAAAATCAGATTAAAGCCCTTTTATCAAAGGTGGATGATACCTTGACTACCCAATGGATAACAACTCAGTCAAATCAAGCAACTTTACCATGCAGAATTCCATGTAGTGTAACTACACATTTTTCTTTGTTGACTGACAGCTTAAGCTTTCTCTGCACCTCAGTCTGCCATCCTTAAAAAAAGGAAAACAGAACAGAACAGGATGTATAACCTAAGAGAAAAATGCATATGACTCCTGCATATTTCACTTGCTTGGGTGAAGAAGTTTTCTTGGAAGCAGAGGGGAAATGTAAAGAACAAAAATTTCTTCAAAGATTGAAACTTCAGTTTTCAATAGAGACATTCTGAGAATTAACGCTAACTCATCATAGTACGTACCTAAGGAGTATGCATACATACACACATAAAAGACAAACAATATATGGCAGATGCTAAGTAGAGTCATAGCATCTATAAAGTCAGCCTTCAACTTAAAATCTATTTCTTATGTAACATCTTAAAAAAGTTACTCCTTGCTTACAGTTTTGGGTTGGGTTTTTGTTTGTTTGTTTTACAGACTCCTTCCTGAGGTTTTCTACACATTTGATGAGAGATTGTTTACTAGAAAAGGCAAACAGTGTTAGACTGAGTCGAGTCAACGATTCTCTTCATTTGTAAAAGCAAAAACAAAATGCATGCAGGAAAGTAGAAGTTATGGGAAATGTAAAATGTTGTTCATAAGACACACACACAGAGAAATCCTGCAAGCAGAGCAATTGGATTTTGCAACATCCAGTATGCAATGATATGGAAAGTGTCTCAAGTTCATGAGTATGAACACCAAGCTCCTAGTAAGAAGCCTCACTACCAGAATTGTTAACTCTCCATCCCACCCTGGACAGCCATTCCCTTTCAAATGTCTTGCTGTGCATGCTACCAAAGAAAGGCCCCCAAAACAGGAGGATTTTTTCCTAGGAGGAGGAGAGGTTTTCCAAAGCTAAGCAAACATATTTTGACAGAGAAAATAACTGTCATCACGACATGTTAACTATTGCAATGTAGCTATATGGGTTCAGCACTTGCTTTAAGTAACAGCTGAGAGTACCTCGCAAACTGCAAAACAAACTCTTTGATGCCCACTGCAATTATTTCTAAAGCTGAAGAAAATATCTTAAAGCTTCATTCCTCCCATAGAATTGTTATTATGTCTGCTCAACGGAATAAGCATCTTAGGTCCTTGATTAAAAACTCTGTATGTGACATTACGAAAGCTCATTCAGCAGCTAACATCTATTTCCAGCATTAGAACAAAGGGCTTCAGAAAGATGAAGTGTACTTGTACTTTGAAATGTGGCTAGAAGTGTGGTATCATTATGTTCTATGCTTATTGTATCTCAATGACCAAGTGTGCTCAATTTACATATAAAATTTTTTTTGTCTAACTTCCAGCAAAGTAAACTGAACAAGGGAGACTTATGTAAATGCGCACTACACTCAGCAGTGGCACAAAGGCATCAGAACAGTCACACTGGAAAAATAAGCATGTAGAACAAAATGGTTATTAATTTTGGAAAATAATCACAAAAAGCATGCTCACAGGGTAATAGGACCTGTGTGCAGACTGGCAGAATATTTTGCAACAGTAGTATGTTTTTGTTCTCAGTGTTTTACTATAAGAAAACTGAACACAATATGCTTTAGCATGAGAGAGTTGATATTGCCCCAAAGCATTTCATCAACTAGAACGACTGCAGTTGCCTTGAAAAATTCACAGCACTGGTATCTGTTATGAACGAGACAGGCAGAGAGACAAGGACCGGAACAGAGACTGATAAGCACCAGGAAAAAAGGAGATCTGACTTATTGGAAGAAAATGGTGCCTGGAAGCTTCAGAAACAGTAAGAAAAATGCTCAGAATGCAGCAAGAGGTGAAAGAACAGAGATGATTATTGCTAGGTTTCGTTCAGTATTAGATTTGTAATGTTTCATGTTAGTTTGCTTCTAACAAGCCTAATAATTGGATTCACTTATTGATGTGAGATTTTATGACCTAGGGAACTGAAATTTTGCAGTTTGAGGCAAACAAAAAAGAATCTATGAACACCAAGTTATTTATAATAGTGCCAAAAGCAATTCAATACTCAAAAAATCTTTTCCAGTTACAATGCTGGTTTTATTTAATTGC
The DNA here is from genome assembly GCF_030867145.1 of Opisthocomus hoazin. Taxonomy (NCBI): domain Eukaryota; kingdom Metazoa; phylum Chordata; class Aves; order Opisthocomiformes; family Opisthocomidae; genus Opisthocomus; species Opisthocomus hoazin. The sequence goes on from NC_134415.1 coordinate 72,201,856, forward strand.
TATCACATATTTCAGACACTTGCTGGAAAAGCTATTAAGAAGAAAAACAAAATAATCTATTGTATGTAGATCAAACTCCCGAACCAACTCAAACACTTCTGTGGGAGTGGTAGCCACGTGCAAGACAGTAGCTTCTTGATTAGGGACACATAACAGGAGCCATAAGAATTCTCTCCGTCCTGCTAAATCCTGGCTCTGCCTAAATATTCTATCCAGTTTGGACAGTGCCAAGTGATCTAACATGTCTCATAACTTGTAACACCACCATTACATGCAGCACTGGCTTTTGAAGGGCCTGGTTCACTTTGCAACGAGATGCACACGCCCAACTCAAGAGAAAACAGAGAGCAGTCACCTGCCATGAAAAATACAGGCCATCCAAAGACTGGCAAGCTCAGTCCTAGAATGTCTTCGCAAGTAGGGTTGCAAGTGAAAGCTGCCAAGACAAGCTCTTAATTGTGGGAATAACAAAAGTACCTTTAAACCCAAAAGCTAACATGAATGCAGCATTATGGTTGAGAATTCCATAAAAAAAGTACAAGATAACTACAAAATTTAAGGTTTGTGCAGCAAATGAAGTAGTTGATCTAGTTATTTTATGATGAAAACCCAGTAGCAGCACAGAAGCAATAATAAAGGCTCTTATCAAGAGGTGACTATCTCGTACGGCCTCAGCTACATGGTACGTAAATTCTTAGGAGGAACAGCACTAGCCTCTCCTTTTTACACATTAAAGATGTGCCTGCTTTTACTTTACACCTAAAATGACTATATCAGCATTGCAGAAAGCCCACAGGAAGCAGAGTTTTTCAGGAAGTGTCAACCTAGGAATACACGAGCTCACCTATTGCCTAGAAGTCCTCCACAGCAGCTGAAGGACCTACGCTGGTCACCAGATTTGCACAAACTGATCCTATCTCTGTTCCATTGGCAAATTATCCACAATATCAAACTGTATGTTGTGTTCTTTTTATCTCTTATATGTGCAAAGACAAATCCCAGAGTGTGCAAGCACTCATATACGGCTGTTGAGGAAACCCATCATAGCTCCTGTGTAGAAAATAAATTGTGCAAAGGGGTATGCTGAAGACCTCTGCACTCCATGCAAAGGCAATAATTGCACTGCCTTAATTGCACTGTCCCATTTAAGAACAGCTTATGTTTAGATAGAGTCCAAAACTGCTGACAATTAAGAGGCCAACATGCTCCTGACGCAAGCTGAAGACTCTCAGCTCTCCACTGGTTTATTATTGCCATCTGTCTCCTGACACAACATCAAATTACTTTGAGAATCTACCAGGCTGTGCTCCGACTATTTAGTAGCAGCACACACACATTACCCTTTTTCATGTTTGGTGATGGGACAGATTGCCTGTTTCAGTCACATTCTAAAAAGCTAAAAATGACATCTGAAATCTAAACTTTTCATGTCTGAAATATGTATTAGAAGAACATGCTGTCCATTCAGTCACTACTTAAAAAGAGGCTGAAGAAATGTAATTCTGCCTCAGGTGGTAACCAGGGGAGGTCTACAAAGAATTATTCCTTCTTATGCAAAGAGTAACATGCTTGCTGCTATATACCCTTTGGGATGGTACACTGCTTCTGCTCCACCTAGGACAGGGCTACTCTGCGCAACAGCCTGCTCCGCAGACACTCTAGTCAAACAGGGACCCTGCTAGCCCTTGGATCCAAGTCATCCTAGTCACCCTCTACAAGACAAAACTTATTAATTCAGGCTGGGCAGCACATAGCACTGCGTTTACTGCTATCATCCTGAAAAGCACTGTGCTGAACAGTGTGTTCAGGTGGGTCTGTACCTTGTCCTCTACTGGCAAAAGCATAGGTTTGGCCTTCCCACCTCCATTAAACTACAAGAAAAGAACAGCAGCTGGCTTCTTCTGGAGCACACATAGGATTACTGCACCTGAGCACAAGAAAGGACAGACTGAAGAAAGGATTCAAGAACCATATACACTTCCAGTCACACAGAGTACATGTCTCTCAAACAAGGACTTGTTTCCTGAGTACAGAAAGTTTTTTTTTTATCTATTCCCTCACAGTCTGTAGGAAAAAAAACTCAGCCACAACAATGTATAGATTTCTTTTTTTCCCCACAGCTGTCAGAAGACTCCAAATAAAACCCCTGTCATTTTCTCTTTATTACGAACTGTAGAGTTCTTACTGGAGCTGCATATCTGTAGGACTTTGCTGGAAGGTCAGAATAAAATGGATGCATTTCAAAGCTAACTACAGTCTATTTATAATCCAACTGAATGCACCTTCTGATCTGCAGCAGGCTTGTGAATTCATATTCAGTATAAATCTGCAGGGGCTGTCAACTCTTTCCAGCAGAGATCCTTAACATTATCCCTCTGTTGCCTCAAAACTACTGTGCTTCTTGCAAAAACAAAACCCAAAGTAATAACAAAAGTTTCAATGCTAGATGTCCAACTCATTGCGTCCTAATAGACTTTACACTGTGGAGGTCTCCACAGTTGGTCATGTCTCCAAAATGGAAGACTATTTGGTACAAGAACTTCAAGGGGAGAATCTTTATTGGTTTGTGTATGGTATTGCTTTGTGAAGACGGTATATGATTACATACATGTCCATAGTTACTATGAAAGCACCAAAGACAAGACAGAAAGTGACTTTTCACCTAAATTCCTTTTAACAGAGTCTGAATAAAACATCTAGATATTTTTAGAGCTCTCATGATGTTGAAACTCATGATTCATTAATATTTTAACCTTCCAGCCTGCAATATTTTATGTTCTCTTTTTCATTTAGCACCTGAGTAACCACTGGAGTCATCAGAGTGAACACAGGTATCCACATAAGTCTAGGTTTTAAAATCAGCATTCAGTTTCCCAGAAAAGAAAGCTGTTACTGGAACAGATCAAAAGCAATTTTATATTTTGTCTTTCAGACAAGTTTGATTTCTCCTTATTTTTTACATTCTAGTAAATAAAAGCATTAAAAAAAAATAAAGCTAACCCATCCCTCCCTCTTGTTTCCAAAAAGACCAAGCTGAAGACCTAAAGAAAGAAATCCCAGTTTACTACAACACATTTAAGAGGTTCCCTTTCACTTTATCAGGGTGGGATTTCATATCTCTTGCTTTTATAGAAACAAGAATATTATTAAACTGAATGCTATCACTTGTGAAGAATCTTTCAGTGTTCTTAAGATTAGCTTAATTTGGAAAATATTACTTTTAAGTAAATTTTTTGTAATTCTGCAGTACAGATCATTTTGCTTCTTCCTGAATGTTCCCTTCATTAGTTCCCAAAGATCATTCATCTCCCTTTTTACTTTTCTCACCTACACAATTCAGAAGAGTTTGCAACTCAAACCCAGGCCAAGATTCTCAGATATGTTCAGCTCCCTTTCAATAGCAAATATTTAACACAATTATTACACTGGGCTTTGATCCCTTTTAAAAATCTGACCTGACAGCATAAATGAAATCCTTGGCAACACTGGTTAGCTTCTTTGTAGAAGCTTTTATAAGAGACCATTGCATATCAGCTGCTCTAGGGATCTCTTCTCTCTGAGATATAATTGAACAAAGACTTTTAAGGCAGCAAGAAATTACTAATGTATACTGAGAGCACTGCGAGAACATACTGTAAGTATTGATAATTAAGTCAAACCCTGATACTATTGTAATCTTTATAAATTTCCATTTACTTCAGCAGGGAATTTTGTCACACCACTATGAATATACTCAGATTGGTTTTTTCTGACTTCTAAAGATGTTCAGAGATGGTAAAAAGAGGGTTGTGCTCCCCCATTGCAAAGTATGCTAAAATAACATTATGTCAATGACAAAGGCATACAGCAAAAATAAACACAATGTACACACACAGCTGCAGACCGAGTCATGAAAAAGACTTCTCTTTTCAAGCCAAGACTCCTGCAAAATTATCTGCATCCTTTCTGAAGTTCCCGCTTTGGACTCCCTCCATTACCTGCAACCTCATAAAAAGCCCTGAACGATGCTCTTGACCTATTCAAAGGCTTCCCTCCAAGCAGAAAGTATGTTCTTAAACAAGTGCCACAATAGCTTTATAAACTATTTTCAAGGAGACAAAAATTCTGGCTAGGACATGAATGATCCAGATGAGGCATTGTAAAAAATGCACGTTTGTGTTGTCAGCTAATGGCTTACTAGAGTTTGGACATGCTAGCTGGCTCTCAAAAGCTGTTGCAGCTATTGCGTTCACAGGACACTTCCGTTCCCATCTCAGTTAGGCCTTTTTTATGGGTCTGTCCTTAACACCTCTTAGAAACTGCTTATTCTGCTGTTCTCCCCAATATACATTCCTACTTGATTTCTCAGGGTGTATATTATTGAACTTCATGACATTTGGTGAGGAAAACAAATGCTAGCGTCAATTCTATAGTTTTCTAGGAAGTCTTTGTTGTTGATTTTTCAGAGGAGTATAGCTATATACGATTGTTTTGCTTTATTAAACATATTGAATTACATTTCAAATTCTACCCAGCCATGGATAAAAGGATAAAAACAAACTAGCAAGCTGATATCTCCTAAATAAGCATACAGGAAATACAGCTGTAGGAGTATTTTGCTAATGAATTACACTACCATTAGGAAGAGGTTACTGTTTTGGTCTGCATTCCTTCAAACTTTGTAACTGCTTCAAGTTTTTTTACGGATTTCAAAATTGATTTCTACATGCTGCAGATGTTACATCTGGTTAACTGCTAATGACCTGGACAAACAGCTAGCTATTGCTATGAACATTCCAGCCTCGTGTTAATTAAATGTTGTTTTCTACTTTGAAGTCTTGCTTCATTTGTGATGTTAAAAAAAAAGATAGCAATAAGACCCATCATCATCTTCAGCTCTCTCCTTTGCTTTATTTCAGTCTAACTCCTGTGAGGTGAAAAGACCTGTGACATCCTGCACTAACTCCGATGGCTACAGAAACTAGTCTAACATATAAAAACCTCAAAGCCCATGTTTTCTTTCTTGAGGGAACCAAACTCTGTAGAGACTTCCCTGGAGATGCAGAATCAGATGACAGATAAAAGCTAATTTATGAGAACATTGAAAATAAAAATCTCATCTTTTGTGAAGCCTCAATATTAAATGCCATAGTAGCTGAAATTTTGATGGCGTGGTCGTTAAACCTATTCAAATAGTGGGTGTGAAAACACTGACATTATTTACATCTCAGAAACTGAAATGCTTTCACATCTTAAAAATGACTAGACTCTCAATCCTCAGCAGTAAAACAAATACAAGAAACTTGTATTACTATGCAGATTTTAGTTTCAGAGGTGATATAAATATCTAACCCCAAATTAAGGGGTTTACTTTCCACTTTAAAGAAAAAAAGATTAAAAGCAAGACTGTTAAGCTTTTTTTCTTTTTAATAATAGTTTCTGGAGACCACTCATGAAAACAGAGTATTCTCTACTTGTCTGTCTTTACTTCATTATACTCGGAACACACACTGAGGAAAGCAATAAAACTAAACCTGTTCAGAGAAATATTTAAAATTATTTTAAGCTTATAATGCAGTCAGGTGCCATGCTGTATACCTTGGCACAGAAATAATGGACAATCCAGGCTTTACCTAAAGGGTTAAGAGAAATTCCCACAGGGCTTGCCATATGCTCTATTTCATGGTTTGCTTGATATTGTAGATCACAGAATCACAGAATGTTCATGTTCGGGGTTGGAAGGGTCCTCTGTGGGTCATCTAGTCCAACCCTCCTGCAGAAGCAGGGTCACCCAGAGCAGGCTGCACAGGACCTTGTCCAGGCGGGTCTTGAATATCTCCAGAGGGGGAGACTCCACAACCTCCCTCGGCAGCCTGTTCCAGCGCGTCGTCATCCTCAGAGTGAAGAAGTTCTTCCTCATGTTCAGACAGAACTTCCTAGATCATTAGTTTTCTTCCCAGGAAATTCTTCAACTGTCAATATATGTGTTAATTCACATTAATTATTTTTGTTTCTGTACCCCTACTACTGGATACAAAGCAAGCAGGACCTCCACCCCTCCAAACCAGGCTGTTCAGTGTGTATTACAATGACAGGGTCTCCCTTTCTTTTTGACTTAACTGTGCTTCTTGCCCATTTACCTTCAAAGCTGCTGCTCTGCAGGACAATGTGCAATGCTAATGCTAGCAGAGTAAGAAAGGTAGGTCCAGGGCATCATGAAGAAATAACTGTTCCTGAAGGAAAGGTGTGTACTACCCATTTTCTGCCAGAGGCCCTGCTGAAAAACTTTTATGAGTTTGGATGATCAAGTAGCAGTATTAGAGACTGTCCATGTTAATGCAGTTTACTAGTCATCTCCTTTCTTGGTTTCAGTGTGTCATCTTTTAGAGACGTCCCAGAGGAGACAGAGGAAGATATTAATCAGAAGGCTAATTTTTGCCTGCTTAAACAAATATTTCTAGGCTTTCTCTTTCTCCTATTTGCATCAGTCAAGTATGCAATTCTAGGGAGATTCAACTCAATAGGCTAAATTCACTCTTTGTGATGATCCCTCTGAGAGTCTCCAGGACAATTTTTCCTGATCTTTGGATCACGATGGGTTATCTTCTTCTAGTTGTAATTTTTTTATAATCAGGGTAACAGTCATACACATCCTGTCAGGCTAACTTTCATGGGATCTGATGCTTTCCTATGTTTCTCCAAAATAAACAGCGCAATTGTTATCCCCACAAGTGCAAGCCCTATTGGCACTCTGCATGGCAGGATGAAGCAATAAGCTTTGACAGCTAAGCACAGACTGACCTTCCCCATAAACCATTGCTTGATTCTGAGCAGTCTCTCCACACTCAACCCATGCCCTCCTTCCAAGGTTGGTCTTTGAAAAAGCATCATTAGTTTCTGGAATCCTGTGCACTTTTTCATGGCTGGGGTATCTATTCCAGGCAGCCTCTGGGTTAAGTCTTAGCATATCTTCATCTTTCTCTTTGCGTTATGATCTGAGCTTCTGTTGCTCTCTGATTGGAATTGGTTTGGTATAAACAGACATACATACCCTAGGATCTCATGATTAAACAGGTCAACTCATAAGCAGTTACACATGGATATGAATGAATTGCACGCTAACTTCAAAGCTCCCAGTAAAGTAGGTTTATATGTAACATTTCATGGAAAATATTTGCTTGAAGCTAGTAAATCAGGTTAGGAGTTCTGCTACAGACTTTCTGTTATTAGTAAATACATGCTTTTCCATAAATCAGCCCATTACAAAGAGTCCCTGTATTGGAAGCTTTGAAAACAAGATGAGGTGTTTTTTCAATTATCTGGCTGTTGAAGAATACTTCAACACAGCAACAGCTCATACAGATGTTAACTCTTATTCAGCCAAGCAGATGCTGACAATGGTACAACCACAGCAAGTAAGATGGCTACCTTGGGCTGGCCATGGGGTTTAGTCAAGGTTTTCTGTAAGGACTGTAATACCTACTGAATCTTGCTGCATTGTTATTGCTATTCTAGCTACACCTGTGAAGAAGGATGAAACACAGAAGACACAATGTGAATGTCAGAGAACGTAATCAATGCTACACAGAGCTATGCATTTTAAACCAACACCTTGAAACTACCTTTCAATTGCATATCCTTCCTGTGCATATACTTAAAACTGCTTGTAGATCTAGTCTTGATTGACAAATAATTAAGTAATTGAATAAAAGTTCTCATCGGTTCTGAAGAACTGGTCAATATCAATCCCCTGTTTATTAATACATCTTCATAAGTTTAAGTAGCAGCCTCCTCTTTTCAACAGATAGTGTTCATCCATTACCTTTGGCTCCAAATTTCTTTCAGTTTAGTTAAATGGAGGGGCAATAAAGCTTTCCAAGATGCATCTCCCTTTAACTAAGCTGAAAAGAAGGCTAACTTATACTCCTCAGATGATGAGTGGCAAAAGGTCATTATAAATCATTCCGGTTAGATCTTCAGGTCCTACATACACATTTCTTTGCTCTTCTCAATCTTAAGTCTTACTCAGCATTATGCCTTATGCAACAAGAGACAACATATCTGAAAAATATGGATATCTAGGAGTACTACATTGTTCAGGCAAAATAGCTTCAGGATATGCAATACCATAAAGCATTTTTCTGCACTTCTCTTTCTGTTCTTTTCAAAAATTACTTTAACAGTATAGCACGTAGATGAATTTTTATTTATGAATCAAGCATACAACAGCCTTGGAACACAAAACAAAAAATGCAAGTCCATTGCGTTTCCATTTTAGTTTCCCAAATTACAGGGGAAGCTGGGTTTCTGGGATCACTGGATGTCACAGGTAAACATCACTTACTATTTAGAAAGAGAGGTAATCCGATGAAAACAAAGAACAAAGAAGAAAGCATTGAGCACTGCTTTACATGTATATTCACTAAGAACAATTTAGACTTTGCACAGGATAAACATTAAATCCCCATAATCACAAAAAATTATCTAGCTCACTTTTACAAAGCGATCAGACAGCTAATCTGAAGGACCTGCTGTGTTACAGCCTCATGGTAACAGTCAGGTAACCTGTTGCTGGTGACTAAAAGCTACAAAAATCCTTTGACAGGTAAACTTAGATAGTCTGCTGTCACCTCTCATCCTGATTACATATAATCAACAAATTTTGAGCAGACTCAAAAAGGAAGTTGACATTTTGTTATTCAGATATTAAAAGGAGTCCCTAGTTCGTATGCTAGCTACCTGACACTAACCAAATCTTTGGAACTGATACAAAGTCTTGTGTTCCAACGGCATAAATAAAAATACTTTGGCTGCGAAAGAGCTATTCCTGTTCTGCTATGATTTCCCCATTATTTCCTGAATAAAACATGCATATTTCTTCTGAAATGACATGGAAACACCACTCCCTTCTCCAGTGCAGGCAGAGAAATCAAACACACCTCAGCTGCACATTTTTCCCTTGAGATTCTACAGAGAAAAGATCAAGACCATCAACTTTTGGCTTCATCAATACCGACCTCAAACTAATGAGATGTTTACTAATATAACAGAAAATTTGGGTAGATTCTTATTGGCTATTTCTATATTCGTAAATGCAACGTGCAACTCATTCCCAGACACCAAGACCTGCTGGTGCAGAGCAACCTACCCAATGAACTCCTGGCTTACTGGGACAGGGTAACTGCATGCAAACTGCACATTGGGAATGTTCATACAGGCATCCCATCTCCTGAATCGTGCACACACACAAAAAATCATTGAGCATGCTAGCTGTTACAGGCAAAAGGAGCACTTGAAAACACGTAAACATTTTAACAAGATACATGTTCTCATTCCAAAGAATGTGGGAAGATATTTTAGTACCGACACACTCACAGAATCCATCTTCAAAAAAAATTCAGTGACCACAAGAAAGTTGGTACAGCTTTGAGTTTCTAACCAAGTTAGTGTTTTCTATCACTGGAGCATCAAGGAGTTACACTAAGTCTCAAATTCACCCAGCATGGCAGTCCACTGTTCTGTTTTAGCAAGATGTTTCGAGCAGGGTAGAGTGTGTAGACATAAGGAAACTCATGAACAAGAGGGTCTACACTCTCTACCCTTCACTTGTGCTTTCAGCAAACATCTGTTAAATCAATGAATTTACTTCAGCATGCAGGTGTTTAAGGCTGTTTTTGCAGATTATGTTTCTTATGTAATTAACTAGTACAAAGCCTTCCAATTCTTTTTACTTTATGATAATTCTTGGTAAGTGTAGTTCATTTTAAAGTGTCAATATGAAATAATTTTTCTTACTATCAACTTATAAGCTTAAGACTGAAAAAGCTGCCATGTCCATTATAATATCTAAAATCACTACATCAGAAGAAAACACACTACATTTTTATTGCAAAAACCCCAATCTCGTGATCGCATGTTTAACTGTAGAAGTACAAGAACTTGCAGAGAGACTATGATCTGAAAACATCTCAAAATTGACCATTTTGTTTGAGAAATACTTATTTGAAAAAAGGTCTTCAAGGGTACATCTTACACCTGCACAGACCGCCATTTGTTCTGGTCAGAGAAGGAAGCAGGACAAACTTGATACAGTTGATATTAAAGGGAAGTTTGGTAAATCTAACTGAGCTTTTTTAAAAATAAAATTACTTCAGACTTGCACAGTGAATGTCACAGCTCATAAAGAAGTAATTGAGGGATAATAATAGTTAACAGTATATATAGCAGTGGCAAAAGGTATCTAGCATCAAAAAGCAAGGAAGAGAAGGCATAACTGCAGCTGACTTCCGTGCATAAGAGCAATGAACGATATTCAGCTGCATGATCTCAATCTGAATTAGCATTTTGAACACTGTTCTAGAAAACAGGGTGTAACCGTCTCACTTCAGACAGTTTTAAGTGTGGGTGGCAGAAGATAGTTTTAGCTATCAAACACACCAAAACACAATTTAGAGAAAAAGGATACTATGTTAAGGCAAATCAACAAATACTTATTTCTTTTGTGACTAAGCTAAGGGAATTTTCTGAGATGTAAGTAAATTAGCATTTCATTATGTCTTTAAATTAAAAACAGCTAATGAATTGTAATTAACATTATTCTACTGAAATCACTGAAGTGAAAATGTCAATAAAAAATCTGTCAGTTATATAAAATTAAAGAAGTCGTCTAGCAACAAAACAATGAGACAACGATCATATTGTTTTCAACTTCAATTTTCTGCCTCTAGTGTGTTGAGCATTCCTGTAAACAGAGTAACTTTCTGTATTTGGAAGAACAGCTTTCCCCCTTGCAGCCAAAGCGTTTTCTTGGACACATGTAAGACCAGAAAGGTCTTTGCATTTTTACTGTATCCTTTACCCTATAGATTCCATCTTCAAACACAATGTAGAACGAAGATGTTCCGCTAACAGAACCTCTTGAGTCTGCATGTTCGTTGACTACACACACCCACGATTAGAAATGCCAGCAGTGTAACCCCACGGGCATCCCCAGCCATTACAATGCCACTAGAGGGCAAGCGAGGCACTGAGAGCTCCCCATGCTCAGGTCTCCAGCAGCAACCTTGGTACCACATTTGTACCAAGGCTGCCCTGGATAAGTCTGAGGGAATGAAGGGGATGCAATTGTAATTTAACATATTTTAACACCGCATGAGTGGGAATATAGATTAGTAGTGCTTTTGCTTAAAGAATTATCATTATTATCACTTTTTTCTGTAAGAAAGTAAAACTTGTACAGTGCAGACATGAGAGGAAGTCTAAAAAAGAAACTACGTAAACTTCAAACAAGCATCATAACCACTGGAATAAGCACTTACTTATTAATAGCTGCACTGAACATCAAGGACATGAGGGGAAAAATACATTGTAAATAAATCACATCCCTAATAATTTCTGTTACACAGGTACAAGATTGAGTAGGTGTTAGCACAAGTATCAGGTTCAGGGTTTTGATTTCTGTGACAAGTCTAATCTGACTTTTAGCTATACAGGTACCCCGAGGGATGTTCTCAGGCAACTTGTAAAATGCTGCTTTTGCTCCTCTCCATCTCATCAAAACATGGGGCTACAGAAATTTTACAGTAATGTTTTGACACCTCCCTTGCAAAAGATGAGAATGGGACTAAGTCTGAAATGCTATTGAATAGCATGCCCTGGTTTAATCACCAGGTCCTTATAAAATATGGCACAAGAAAAGATAAAAGGAAAAAAAAGAAGGAAGGTTCTACTGTTTCTAATCTTCAACCTTCTCCTTCATTAAGCATTAAAGCCAGGCCACTCTTGCATAAGGCAACACAACGGAGAGGTTACTGATTTCTTGTTTCTTCATGTTCTAGAGCATTTAAACCGGGAAGCTTCAAGTTTTCACTCTGCCACAGTGCAATTTAAATTCTCACCTTCCAAAAGTTAACCTATAACCATGCTTGTTGGTATGGCTTTTCTTGCTCTCTGCTTCAGAATCAAAAATCAATTAGGGAGGAATACACTTGGGCAGTGTTAATGTATAACCTAATATTTCCTACCTTTCCTTCAGTGAAGAGAGTTGTCACATCAGCCAGGAACGAGCTGACAGATGCTAAAACACTGGTGGTGTTTCAATGTAATCAGAGTTGTTACCTCCTATAGTTGTCCTTGTATTGACACAGTAGCACATTAAAAGATTTTATTGCCTCTTGGCCATCCAAAAAGCAATATAATTGTGTCTTTGACACAGTTACGACAATTTGTGCTGGCCCTGCTTTGTTGTCATCGCTGCTGCTGTTCTCACTTGGCCTCCAATTCCTAATATTGTCAGCTTCTTTATCTGTTTCGGCTTGAAAAAGTAGTGCTGAGCTTCCTTTTTTATTGAGAAGTCTATTTCAATCAACCCTACAATTAGTGGCTGCACAGGTACTTCCCCACCCTTCTTGGAGAAGATGAAAAGAGATTAAAAGTAGTTCGTGTAGAGAATATATATCTCCGTTAGAAGTACAAACTGCACAGATAAGAAGAGACTTAAAACTGAGGAGAATCATCATGGCTGTGCATCCAAACATATTTGAGAATACCTTTAAAAAAAGAGTGGAAGACACAGATCACGTCAGGAAAAGTGTATGGGCCTTCCTGTATGATATCACAGTTCTTGAGGGGAAAGATGCTGTACTCCCGGCCAGCCCACACTTACCTTGCTGAGTACAGTCCTGTCTCTGAAAAGTATTCTCCACAGCCTTTGCACAGGCAGAAGCTATGGCAAGAAGGGCTGACCAATGCTTTTCTATTTAAAAAGGGATGCTGAATGCAAGATCAGTAATAGTTAGATACACAGTTCACTTAGGCACAATAGCTCCCACAAGTGAAGGCCATATCAATTTGTACAATTTCTATAAGTGCTTGGTGTGCATACATACATTCCTCCTATGTGGTTGCACTGACCCTGTTCTAAACTTTATTTTGCTAGGTATCTGGACATTCATCTCATTTCCTGTACCACCAAACTGGATTCTATAACCTGGATTTCAAAAATCAATACTAAACTTTTACTACGTTTGAAGAAAAAGCTTAGTTAGGGGAGCAGAAAAAACCTTTAAAAAAAAAAATCAAAGCAAGCCTCCAGTTTTCACTTCAGTGAATCAGAGCGCAGAAGACATCACCAATGTAAGAATAAGAAATACACAGTCTTTCCCAGGCAATGAGAAGAATTAACATGGCAAGTTTGCCATGCAATTTCTGAAAGCAATCATTTCCCATGCTACCCTTTATCAGCCTTTCCTGTAGCCACAGAGCAGCATCTTGACCTCAGTCCAGAAAAAAAGGCTCATAGTAGTAATAATGAACTAAATATATTTTCACCTCATTTTTCTGTCCCTTTTTTCCTCCCAGTGATTTGTATGCATCTATTATATCTATATACAAGAAAACTATCCTTCATTTCCACTCCAGCTGCGATAAAGGACTTTCTTTAGAGTCTGGCATCACTGCAGGGCAACAGCACTGGGACAGCAACATTGTTTCTGCTGGGGCAGGGATTCCTGTGAAACTTCAAACTCCTGGCTGCACTGGCTGGAGAAGTTTGCAGGAAGATAGTCTGGCCAGCACTGGTGGAACACTCATCACTTCACCTTTTCCCCCCTGTTTCTGGGTTTGAGGACAAAACCAGTTTTGTTAACTCCTAATGGATGAACATATCCTTTTGTTGCATACACATGTATAATAAAATTATGGTCACAGAAAAGAAAACTCTCAAATATGACAAAAAATAAAGGTATTATCTTGGATTATCCTGCATACAGCTTTCTGTTATTTAGGAGATCCTATTGTGAAATACTATTTAGGAAACACTTTTTCAATTTGACTATCTCCTTGACAGGACTAGTGTCTCAGTCACTAGTAAAGAGCAAAAATAACCTCACACTACTTTCAGCAATACTGTGGCTGGCCAGGATGCTCAGGAGTCAGGAAACACTGTGATAGAGACTGATACCAGAACTGAGAGAACCAATAATTTCCTGCTCCAGAAAAATCCTTTCAGATTGCCCAAGAAATCACAGGCAGGAGCAGCAACCACCCAAACCAGGGGAATTCAATCCTAGTGCCTGACAGATGACAGAAACCAGACTGACTGGACAGCAAAAAGAGTAACCAGCCTGAACCATTTGCTGACACCCAGGAGGGTGGAATAACATCCAGGTAACCACTATCTTGTGAAAAGGAAGCCTTACTCGAGAAGTCCTCAATCAGCACTCCACTGATAACTAAGCTTTTTTGATGCAGGGTTGGATCACATACTACAAGAGTGTGCCAAGGCAGCTTAATGTATTTGGAGAAACTGGTGGTTTATACCAAATAAAGTTAGACCTGAAGGTATTTGCATTAATTATTTTTTTTTTTTATGCAGTGACTAGCAGTTGCTAGCCATAATACAGCCCTCATTTTTTGTGGCTATGTAAGGTGTAACAGGAAAAAAAGATAAAAGTCTATTTACACTGTTTTGGGGACACTCCGGCCAAATAAGTGCTTCTCTAACCCCCCTAGATCACTAAGTAGAAAACCTCTGGAAAGGCCTGACCACCTGCAGACAGTAGTTATCTACAGACAATTCCCAAATGACTTGAGTCTCAGCCTAATTAAACCACAACCCTTCCATTTTCTTTCCAGCATATCTAAGAAATATGGCTACATCACTTGAACCTTGGGGATGATGAAGGTGCTCTCAGCATTCAAATCCAAGCTGGAACTAGCTGTGCTTCACCGATTCCTGAGCTATTTTCTGTGCTATAAATTTAACACTTGCATGACTCTAGGGGCTTCAGCGACACATATAAGCTGGTTGTATTTAAGCAGTATTTAACAGCTATGCCAATAAATCAAAAGTGAAATTTCAGCAGAGCTGAATGCTGAAGCATCCACATCCCCAGACATGTGTCTTAACTCTTAGTAATGTTCATTGAAATCTTAATTCCCCCAGACTGAGGCAGAGTCAAGCTAACACAGGAAACAATAACACTATCTGACATGCATGACCTTTCTGATTGAAGCAACTTGTCTTTCTTAGAGAAGGCAGTCACTACAGCTCATTAACAGCTTTGCACTCTATTCTTCAAAATACTGTATCAACGAATTCGTATTCTTTATTTCTGGTGGCATTTGGAAATGTCTCAATTTTCTCTTGAAATTAATGAGAGACAATGGGTATTGAATTGTAGGTCAGCAATGACGGATGTTGCCTTAAAACATACCCATTCATTTCTACCAAATATTAGGGGCCAGTTCTGCTCCTGTTCCCTGCGCCGCCTCCTACCCCTGAAAAAGTTTGTTATCAAAAGATTCAGCTAATACATAAAAAGGTATTTCACCATTTAATCCATTTTTTAATTGAACACATATAGAAGTGTGATGCATAGGAAGCTATTGCACTTAAAAGTTGCTGCCACAGGTGCTATCAGAAACCCCAGGACAGAGACAAACAATGCCTCTTTCACTAATTCAGTTCTCATATCTCCGTTTCAAAAAAACCCACCAAAACAGGCCACTGATCACAGACCAGGAATCACATGCACAGTGTATTCACTGTGCCTGTACAAGACTACTTTTGAATATCTAACTCTTTTCATAACAGATTTTTAAGTACATAATACATCTTTCATCGATGCACTGCACAAAAAACCCACCAGCTTTCAGATCATTGGTGCGTATCTGCTAAAACCACTATATTTGTTTCAACAACTGGCTAACATTTCCACTAAAATTCCCTTGACACCAAAGAGCTAAAAGTTTAAGATCATTACCACAGGGACTGAAATCACACCAGTCAAATGAAGTGAATTACTACAACCTTGTTGCCATCAGCTTTAGATACCATTCAGGAAGACTGAACGACCAATGAAATGCTGCAATATTTTTTCCAGTGAAAAATCTAACAAAAAGTTGCATTTGAAGCCTACAAAAAATAAATAAAGTTTGTTTTCTAGCTCAGAAAAAGCTACATAGATGCAAACTCACATGTAAATTAGATATGATGTAATGCATATTAGTTTTCCCTCTTCTACAAAGTTCAGTTGCCTGATTACATTCAGTGTTAATGTGGAACAGCTACATATTGAAAATGTAGTGATCTATTTGACCCTGATAAAATAAGAACTCTAGAAATGCTGTAAGCAGTTATTGCTCAGTATTTGAGTGTGCTATTTGGGATATAAAACTGACAGCTTTTCTATTGAAAAGTCTTTGGTTAATATCATATTTTGTGACAAAAATCACATTAAAATGGTCATTTAAAATACACAAAACCTGCACAGGTGTATTTTTGCAGTTTCCTCCTCATTTGCTCAAACTAAAACCTGTTTTCACCGGAACACTGAAATCTGCTTTTCCACAGTATGGGCTATTTCAGCTTTCCATCTCCTGCCTCGTTGGCTAGTGGAGCATTTTAAGCACAGATCCAAAGAGTCACTGAAGGGGAAAGGCTTTTTCCCTAGCTTTCATACACCTAAAAGTGGCAGAACCGTTACTGTTGCTAAAAGTCCACAGTAAAACACCACCAGAACCCTTTACAGGCAGGAAAGATGACTGGAAAGAGCCAGCATGAAGAGCAAAAACATTACAGATGTTTGTTGTTTATAAACTAGAAGTTTGGAATGAAAATCATAGTTCACACAACCTTAACTACAACTAGTAAACCTAAAGGCTATTTTAATTGCCATAGCACTTTACTAAGCTTTCACAAATACTTTCAGGTGAATTATAAATGATGCAATCACTTTGTTTCCTATGACTTCTAGGATATGGAATATATTGTACAGACCAACATCAGGCATTGGCCCTGACCCAAAGACTGCAAGTGCCAAGTAATGCAGTAATATTGTTACTGAGGATTTAATACAATATGTTGAAACAGTATTTCAGTATCTTTGTAAATGTTGACTCATTTCCCACTACAGTAACACATTTGTACCCAATATTCTGTGAAGTGATTTGATAATCGGTTTAAATGATTTTCTCAAGCAGGTTTTGTATGCTGGAAATACATGTGGCCATGACATCAAGAGGCCAGCAGAAGTATTGTTATCACACGTCACAGAATGAAACAGGCTCAGAAAATACAACAATACATTTTGTAAATGGAAACATAACATTTATGGAGATTCAGCTCAAATAAGTTGGGAAAGTAAGCTCTTAAGAGATGTTTTGCTGACCAGAGTAAAACATCTGTTTAAACCTGACAAAATACCAAGCTGGGCATGTATTTACAGTACCTGTGATATAAGAGAGCAGTCCTTCAATGCACGAATTTTGAATTTCATCCATGGTGGACTTTGAATGTCTGTCCTTGCAGTACTCAAATGGAAAGTTTATATCCCCAAACAAAGTTTAGAGCAGCTACCTTTTACTCCGCATCGGTAAGGAACATAACTGACTTTAGTCTCAGAAACACATCAATTTAAGAAACCTATTTTGTAGGTCATTGTAGTTGACTACTTTTAAGCTGCTCACCCTAGTATTTGGGAGTTTTACATGTTTTGAGGTCATGAAGAGAAACAGGAACTACTTGGGAACAATTAATTTCATCCTAGAGCAGGCATCTAAAATAGACCAAATTGCATCCCAGTAAATTAATTTGTTTTCACTCCCTAAACTTTCAATAAATCAGCTATTGTAGACATATCTTCACATTGTAGATATCTAAAACTAGTTGAGACTCCTCCTATTTTGAGTCCTGTGGGCACCAACATGTGTGCCTCTATGTATGATCTAGAAATTTCACTGCCAGATCTGATTCGAGATATGCTGTCATAATAGCAAGTGGTAGTAAAATTCACCTTAGAGTCAAGGTGAATTGTCCTAGTTTGGGGTTTTCCAAGGGTTGGAGTCCTGAATTTCAATGACAGCACCAGCATCATTTACCACAACTACGTTAGCAAATACCGCAGTCCAACAAGAGCAGACTTGCACAGTGAAGCAAAGGATGTTACATGGACTTCTTGTTTCAAATGAGGTATGGTGTGGTTCCATTGACAAGGTGCCCATCTGCAGCTGTGGTACATTAGTTATTGTGACAGTGCCCATCTCCTAGGTCTGCTTCATCCAGAAGGAAACCAGTTTGCAGCATGTTAACCAAAGAACATAAGTGGTTATAATCAAAAATTTAACTTTAAAAAGCACTCTGTACACATGAACTAATACACTACTGCAAATATACCTATTGATTAGCTTTAGAAACACCGACAGCGGTTTCCCAGGTAAAGTTTGTCTTAAACTATTGCTCAGATCCCAGAATATATGTAACTAAGATCTCTCACGGTTCAAAAGTCTTGCTTTTCCTTTAGGTGTATTCTTACCTAACATTCAGGCAGAGAATGAGAAAAAGGTCACGGGTAGTAAGCAGGCACCTTGCTTTCATAGATCCCACTTACACACATTTACCCTTGTTCATAAGTTGCACTGAAACTGTGTGAAAATTCAGGGGTTTGATGCACTGCACAATAATGACTTCTTTATCTGAATCTTCACCTGAACCCTCAACAGAAGCAATAACCAAAACAAAGACTTCCATGCTTTTAAATACTTAATACAAAGGCAGTACCACTACATCTTCAGGTTTTAAATACACAACTGCTTTTCAGGCCAATGTGTAACACACTGATCTTGAGCAGTATATGAGGAAAGTATATAAAATGACAGATATTGTTATTAAAGTGATATATAAGTATTACTACTCCTCAAAGTGAGGCTGCCTACAAGCATCCTTCCAGCTTCTACAAGATGTTCCTCAGTGCATGTTTATGCTTGCCAAGATGAAGTAGGAGAACTGTAATTCCCCTTAAGCTAGCATCACTTACCTGTAGTTTGCACTACATGAAAACAGGAATAATGGTGTGTCATTGCATAACTACCTCTTAATCTGGTGCCTAATCACCACACACTTAGACTTGCAGCCCAGTGTCCAATTCTAATCTCAAATTCAATTCAATGAGACAGAGTGTCTCATTCTTCATCTCTATCCTATTCCACCATGGTCAAACAGTTATCATAAAAGACAACTCAGCAAGACACTCATGAACTTGTAATTAAAGAAAGATAGATATATCACATTTATCAAGCTGTATGAGGCAATAATCTAGAGATTCAAGTGATTCTGTGCATTTCAGAAGGATCCAGAAGTAGTAAATGACTGCATATATAAAAATCTTGGCTGACAGAAAACAGTGGATAGAAGGTCTTAATATTTAAAAGCTCATAAACCAAACATTTGAGTATCTATATCAGCTTGCCATTAAAGCATGGAAGTTTCTTAACTAGAATATCCAAGTTAGCCTTGAGGAAGGAAGTAGCTTCATTCCCTCTTGCCATGATCATGACAACTTCATGCAACATCACCACAACTCAACCGTAAACAACTACGGACAAACTTACAGGGAGACAAAGGAGGCTGTTCTAGCTTAGGTTAAGGAAACTCCTGCTCAGAATAATTGCCCTGGGTGGCCCAAATAAATCTTTCCAACAGTATGAATAGAAAAACTATAGTTGCAATGAGTCTTCAAAGGATGTCAGTGTTGAGCAAAGTTGTAGCAGTGAATAATTCAGCTTCTTAAGCTATCCATGACACTGGGGCCACTAAGGAAGGTTTTATCATTGCACACAATCTTAACAGTGTATTTTGCCTTTTTTTTCCTCCTAAATACCAGCTATGTGTATACACACCAGTTTTGCAACAAATGCCAAAACACTGCCCTCCTTATTCCATATTCCCACCAGGCTTACTCTTTGCCTCACCCCTCCAAGCTCTTTTTTTGACCCCTGTTGAAGCCCTACAGAAGAAAATTTAATTATTCAGCCTTCTTTCACTATTCAACTTAGCATTTCTTTCAGAAACATCTGTCAGAATTGTTTCCATATCTGCTACATTCAAAAGATAAGTCAATTATGGCTTGCCACAGTGGGTCTGCCTGCTCTAGTGCATTGGTCCAAAATGAGCTCCTGAACACTGCGAGATGCCAACACTGCATTAAGATCCATGTTGCGACCGAGACCAGAATAGCAGTTGTGTCCCAGAAAGCCTCCTGAAACTTGGTGTTTTCCCAGCCTTAGTATTTACTCTTAGTTAAATAAAGTAGTATTTGCCAGAAATACACGAGTAGCTCTAAGGTTTTGAAGGACATAAGGTAAACCACCAGCCCCACTGAAGGCAATAATTTAATTTATAGAATTCTCCTTTGCTTGCCTTCTATGCTATAAAGACAGGTCATTAATTTCTGCATAGGCCATCTCATCCACTTCAGGCATGCTTTCCTTTTGCCGAGTGACAAGGACACTCCATGCTGACCAAAAGCATAGCAGCTTCTCCTCCTGGGGAGTTTCTCTGTGAAACAGAAGGGGCAGGGGAGAGATCTCTGAATTTCCCAGTCTCTGTCCCCTTGAGGTTAATATTTGCCTGGTATATCAGTAATCATTAATTCCATGGTTGGGCTGAGAGAAAAGATCACCTTTTAGATATTCTTGTATTGTTACACTACACTTCATTTTCTTTTTAACAGCTATACTTTGCAGTGGACCCTAGCTCTCTAGGACCGAGTGCAGGGTTAATACTCTCCCAAGGCTGCTGCTGATGTCTTACTTCCAGAAGAATATAAAATGGGGAGTTACTGCTAGAGAGAGATCTAATATAGTGTCAATTAAAACCTTATTTTTTTAGTTTACTTTTTGACACATTACATCATAAGAGCAATGCTTTAGTAAAATCAGTGGACGGTTGTGTATCGTTTAATAGCACATTGTAGACGTTTCAGAGCTTTCTTTCAAGGACCTCTGAATTTATCTACAAGTCTTGTCTTAAGGGGAAAGAATTAGACACTTTTTTTTACTATTGGTGTTTCTCCTTTTTCAGCTTCCCCCCCCCCCCCCCCCCCTTTGCCAGCTGCAGCTCTGAAATTTTTATGATTATTGACCACAGTATCAAAGAAATCTTTTGGGAACAATCTGTCCCGAGTTGCTTCTTTAGAGTCCTGTGGGTCAAGTGCCAGTGCCTCAGCCTCCAACAAAGGAAGGAACCTTTGAGGAAGGAGAGGACAAGATGAGTTCTTAAGCCTTAGTGTGTTTCTTAATTTTCTTTTCCCTTTCCTATGACTTCAATTTCTTTCCTATTTCTAATTCTGGACAGGAAAGGCTATCCTCTTGCATTAATCACATTTTCAGGGTCACTGTGTGAAGTCTGATCCAGATTCTGTGTTGCTAGTGCATTAAGCTCTTCCTGCTCAGAAAATCCTAAGTGAAACTGTGGTAGCAAGGAACCCTGTGTCTTTTGCAAGGTCACAACAATGTGCCTCAACATTTTTGGTGGAAACAATTCAAAAACTCTCCGCATGTTTGCTAACTGTAAGGCATGTGCCAAGTAAGAAAGGACAGCAAAGCTTCTTGTGTATCAGTCTTCCAATTTTCACATTCTCTATACATTTGAAGAACTAGAGAGGAGGTGTACAAGTCTTGACCCACATTTTATGCTCTCACTCATCACAGAGTATTTTCTTTGTCTCAGACCTGTATTCTTTCTCTGTGTACCAGCCTTGTTTGCAGACAATACAAGCTGATAATCTAGACACAGACCTAAACTGTGCTCTACAAACTAAGGGATCCCTTTATGCCATTTTGGCCTCCTGTGTGCTGTCCATCTGCTCAGCTGCAAATTTTGCAAAAGCTCAGAATTCTCCTGTTGAGTCAGAGGGCTGGCAAACAGTCCTGCTGTTGACGAGAGACAATACCCTCTTTCTCAGACAGCAATAGGCTTACAGGCAGCAAATATGAGAAATTAGAGTGGATGTCTGGGCTGTTGAAGAGATTTAAAACTGTTTGAAAGAACTGTGGAAAAATTTTGATCTGCTGAAGTTGGTGTCTACTACTGGCAATAACCTCCTCCAAACTATGACAGAGAATTCCTGTATAGCCAGCCCATTGCCTGGCTATACAAGAATTTTGTGGTGCACTGGCATTACTTTACATACCCTTCCTACGGCACTTCAGAACTCCCTCAACCTCTTGGCTACCCTCATGGTGACCAGACATACTGGCACAGTGTTCAGCCAATCTGAGTCTAAGAAGATAATGAAAGAGTCAGAACTCCGGATCTTTCAATGCCTAATCTAGGCTCCTCCTTTCTGTCCTGATTATAAAGAGAGTAAGGGTTTGGCAGAGTTGGATTGTAAGAAAACTCATTCAAGCATTCTTTGGCAAGGATCTCTCCAAGAAGAAACAGCAAGAACAGCACAGAATTAACTGTTTGGTAAGTAGAAAGAGCCCAAGCAAATGCAAACACTATGGCTGAAAACACTTCAAGTTCACCAAAACCTCAATCATACAAACACTGATGTTGCAATTCATCTTCTTGATTGCCTGTTCTCCTCAACAGTCTCTGAAAAGGCAGGTAAGGTAGGAACTCCAGAGGCAAGATAGATCTTTAGATAATTTGGGAAACAGTGGCACCGTGAATCTTCTGTTTTGCAGTCTCCTTCATTTGACTGAAACAATCTACACAGGTCTAAATTTTTCATCCTGAGATGCTCATTTACTTGAGCTAATTTGCTTTTGGGTCTTGCTCCCTCAACAATTAGCTGGAGGAGGGAGTTGTAGCAAGACAACGCAAAGAATTCCAGCTGATGTAGTTCACATCACAGGCTAAAGCACACAGCTTTGCTTTCATGTTCTCTTCTGCCAGCTGCCATCTCCATAATGCTATGACCACCTGTTGAAGAATGGCCTTTTCAGTTCACCACATTGTTATCAGAGAGACTCCTATTCTGCTGCTTTCCCCATCCATCTCATGGAGGATGCTTTTTCTTTCCCCCTGTTCCATCACACACACAGTGTTTGTGAGAGGAGAAAGAACATGTCTTAAGTCACAAAGATGAGATTTTCAGACAGGGCTTAAGCATTCCTAATTATGTCAACTAGGATTTGGCTTCCTAAATATGTCCGAGTATCAGTTCTTTGGTATTTCTGGCACCTCCAATCAACCCTAAAAAGCACAAGAGTTTTCCTTTTTCAGCCATCAAAAAGTGCATCAGCTCAGCCTGCACGAAAGCGCTGACAACAATCAAAACTTCAGCTATGCCCACTGGGGAAGCAAAGGGTAAAAAAAAGAAGAATGTTACCTCTTTTCCTCTTTCTGTGTGTAAACACTTCACCATTACGGAAAATAAAAATAACTGAAGTACATAGCAACCAGATGGAAAACAGAAAGCCACAACACCCACAGCATAATGGAAGCCACCCGCACTGCTATCAGGCTTGGTCCAGTACACAAGGGGAGATGATTTTCCCTGCAATTGAATGGAGTCACCACTAAGATGAATGGTTCTCAGTTACAGCTAATCTTTCATTATTGTCAGATTATAAATACTAATGTATATGATTATGGGTTGAAAAGTACTGTAAAGTGCATGTATCCTAAGGCTGATAAAGACTATACACACACGAAGAAGTGTAACTCTGTTAATCATCCTAATTTTCCAAACACTTTACTCCTCCTGTCTTTTATAGTTCTTTAGCTCCAGTATTAATCTGGAGAGTTAGGAATCTCCCACTTTGAGAATTTAGCTATAAAAATAATTTTATCTCGGAACATGCATTGCCATAAAGCCTTCTGAAGCTTTGGTCTCCAGTAGTACAAAAAACCTGAAGATTTTTCTTTTCTATTGTAAACACCGTTGCAGATTTAAATGGCACTATAGTCATTTACTTCCAAAATACAGCCTTTTAATCTTAAATGCTTCTCAGGTGTAATACATCTTTTAAATTGAGCACTGACTCCAGAGCCATGCAAAGTATTACATAGCTGTAAGCAGCACATTCTCAAAAAAAAATGCAACATTTCAATTATGCATAAAGCAAAACAAAAAAAGCAGTCATCTCCCAGTCTGACAAGTAAACACAGGAGACTGATTTACACTAGTTGATTTCAGCTGAGCTACATTAGAGTGACTGACTAGCAAATGAGCCACCTTATATTGAAGGCTTTTAGCATTTTAATTTTGTGTCCTAGCATATACAAATAAGCTCTCAAAATAAAGCACTCTCCATTTTACCATGGATCACACTGTAAATTTCTGTTTTGCAGACCTGCTTTTATTTCAAAGCTCAGCAACACAGAGCAAAGTTCTTAACCAAGACCATCTTTCCAACCACGTTTGCCTATATTTGCTTTGTTCCACAGCTTCTCCTCAGCGGCTGACAACTCTTTTTTCTAACACTATCTTGTAGTTTAGTAAGTTCATCATATTTCTTTAATCAATGAGCTAATTCAGGAAAGATAAATTACACACTTTTCTTGATGGAAAGCATTAATGCTGGGACTATGTACACAGGATCAACAATTTTCTGTTGATCTCTTCTGCTGCCATAAAAATTTCCCACCTGAAGTCTTCTTCAGATCATCTTCAAGATCACCAGTAATGCAGCTATTAGCTCAATAAAATTCAATAATACAAAATGAAGTGTTCCCATTTTTCTGCTCAATGTAAAAACTATCATAAATCTGCATGCAAGCGCTCACTTTCTAAATCCTCAGAGAGGATATTTTTATTAGCTTGAACACAAGGAAGAAAGAATGTCTTTGGCTTCGCAGGGTTTAAGTGTGATTAACTAGAGCTACCCACTGCAGAACACTGGCCAAGGAATTTCATCCAGCGACTCTCTATTAAAAGAAGAGCTTCTATTAAAATAGCCTTTGGGCAATTTCTTAAAAAACAAAAAATCTTATCACCTTACATGACATAACTGACATCACGGTCACATCTTTCATAGACTAGAATTCCCTAGCTGGAATTCTGTATTGATCTCTTCTTTCTCCCAAGTGCAACCTTAAGTCCAACTGTACGTGTTTCTCTTTTTTCCTGCCACTTAAACCTGATCCATGATTCACTCAGCCTTGAGGATATAACCAACTAATAACCTACAACAAAATTGCTTCTGATGAAACTAAGGTCTTGTGCCCTTCCTTCCTTAGTCCACTTGCAGAAAACAAAAATCATGAGAAGGAGATTTAGAAATTCAGATGGAAAGCAAGCAAGGTTTTATACTAGAAGCATCAACAAAATATACCTTATTGTTAAAGCACACCCAAAGTAGCAGACGTTAAAACAGGTGAAATATTTAAGTTTTTTGCTATATGCAGAAATTGTTCAGGTCACCAAAAAAGTCTGGACTATGCCTATCCAAAGCCTAGTCTCACTTCTCATGATGGGTAAACTCTGACCATAACAGTCATGCTGCTTGCAAAAACAAGTTGACTACTTAATTCACTAATGTGTTTTTAACTATGCAACAAATTATTTGAAAGCAAGCCTTTCCCTCAAAATATGTCAGATCTATGTTAAAAGTCACATAGAACCTTCACATAAAAGTTGTTATCTTCAAAGACCATACAATATGAAAAAATTTTAATTTTACTAGTCAGGGAAACTTCTTCCCTTCGTTTCATTGAGACAGGTTTTAAGCCTATACAAGCAAACAAACCACCCTTATGCTATGTATACACCCATACATAGAGACACACATACAAACGCTGGGTTTCAAGAGGAACAAATCTTTAATCTTGGATATTTGCATAGATTATTAATATGTTTTTTGTTGTCTAATGACACAGAGATTTAGTAGTGAACATAAGGACATAATAAATACTTCAGTAAAGCTTCTTGCTCTGTATTCATCTGTGTTCTACCACCATACTGAGGATCAAAGTTCTTGCAATCAAAACTCTGAGGACCACTACATTACCTATTTCAGGATTTCCCAGTAGAAGGGAGGCTGTGGGTCGCTATGTCTCCACACATCAAGAGATCAAAGTAGTAGTCCAACCGCAGTCTTTGTCAAGAAGCAGCAATACAAATGAAATAGCAACTTCCAAGAGCAGCTAAAACCTCAGTAGCAGTTATTATTCGAGATCTTCACTCCCGTCTTTGTTTTCTCATGCCAGGATAGCATTTATTTTAACACAATCTCCCTGTGGCAAATCAACCCTACAAGATTATGGCGAAGATGGCACTGGAAAACAACATACTAAAATCTTTAATCGCCTATTTACCGTAAGATTCAACAAGCTTCTCTTTGTTTGCATGCATCAACCTTCTACCACAGAAAACACTCATAAAATAACCACACCCAGCAATAAACCTCCCACAGGATAGACAGAAAAAGCAGTCTTACTCCGGCCATCTTCCCACACACTCTAACAGACCTGAGATGATAAGAGAAAACTGCAGAAGGGGCATAGAAGAATAACTCATAATGGAATCTAATTTAATTCACTTACCTATACAAACCACTCACCTTTAACAGAGGTGAATAAATACCTGCAACATTTTTAAACCTTTGGCCACTAAAACATCCTTTATAATGTGGTGACACTATTGCTATTTCAAAGCTAGCCTTACATACATGCAGAATCTCATCCTTCTCATTCTCACATAAGAACTTTGCTGGAGCTTTTGGTCATGCCCACCTGGAAGTACAGCATAACCTTTAAAGCCTGTTTTCATTCAGACTGGTAACTAGTCTGGTTTCTGTGAGGATGAAACCAAATCACCAAAGGACTACAAACATTTGAACACCTCCCCATAGTAACTTTTCCTTTAAGCTCAGGAGAAGAAACTCACTACTGCTCTTCTATAGTCATCTATCAGGAGACACTCAAAACACCTATGTTAACAGCTGTGCAAAATAATCCCAGCAACAACTTCCCACACCTACCACACAGCAGCAACACAGTGACTCTGTTATAACCTCTGCTGGCACTGAACAAAGGTCAATTAACACCTTCACCCTCTACCACAAATTACTTAGGCTAATACGGAGTGAAGACACACCAGAACTAACCAAGAAAAATTCATCCAAAATCTAAATAGGAGAAAAGCTTTTTAATCACTTACTTTCTTCACCTGTTGTAGTCAGATGTCCCTCCTGCTACACAGATATAGTGAAGAGCCATGAGGTTACAATTTATATTTATGGACTTACTGACTCAAAGAATAATGTCTCTCTCTGGACCCTTAATCTCATGGTACCACAGCAACCATTGCGCAAATAACTTCTGAAAAAAAAAAGATTTGTGCTCCTGACCAGTCCTATGCTGCGTCTGCTCCTTGCTCCTGATTAATGCCATTCGGCCACATCTTCTTCTGAAGCGTACGGAAAGCCCTAGCACACACAGCATGGGTGTTTACTCAACTGTACCATTTACCTGAGTTGTTTCTGCAGTTTTAGCAAACTTACAGTCTTCAATTTTCAAAGTGCAACTTTCCAAGCTAGGTAGGGCAGAAGTGCTTAAAATATTTTTGCTTTTCATGAGAATTTGAGCTAAGATGACAGAGATCAGCCAGCTCCTGGGCTAGGAGACTCCCTATTCGTCTCCTGCTGCTGCTGGGCCTTCAAGGGCAAACTGCTGAGGGGCTCCTAAGCTTGGTGCCACAGAGGCCTGGCAATGCCCTGGTGGTTCTGGTCCAGAATAGTGGTGTTGCTAGGCTACCAAAAGTTCTGGTCTTTTGTCCCATTACAGCACATCTGTCTTCCAGGTGACCATCCAAGTATGCATACCCATTTCTTTGCACAATGTGGGTGTTGTGCCAGCAACTGTTGAACATTGATTATGCACTAAATTGAGGCCCAGCTGAAATACTTCCCTATGTACAATTACTGGGGTTTTTTATGGTTTGTCTCCTTGCTATCCTGTCTGTAATATTTCACTGATGAAGTATACTGCTTATGAACATGTAAGATATACTATGGAAATATCATACTACGGTACAAGTCCCACAGTGCTCATTAATAGCAATAATAATGCACAAGCGATTGTGCTTTTATTTTTCCACATTTGTTCTATGGCCATTTTCCCACAAGTTTGATTATAGCAAGAAAGTGTTTAACGAATCAGGAATAATAGCAATATAAGGCAGGAGAGCTTTATGTACAGTTTTAAGACTTATTTCCTTTTGTTGCTGAAAATGGGACACGGGAGGCAACTCAGTGCATTTATGGCACTATGTTTTTACAGCTTTGTCTTTCCTTACTAGCATGTCACGTGCGGATTTACAATTGCCAACATGCATTTTCCGTTGCTGAAAGTGACAGCTGCAATCTAAGGTAACAGAACTGTGAAAGCAGAGATGTGCACACATCTGGCTTTACAGTTCTTAAGACATCAGACCCATGCGTTTAACACAACTGCATTGCTCAAAAAAAGCTTTTGAACAAGCCTACAGTCCTCCACACAGCCTTTTTCCCCTCTTCTTTTTGAAACACGAACCTGTTCCAAATGATCTTGTCTTTACATCCCTGTAGAAGCAGGTATGTTATCCCACTTGTCTTGGATGGTCAGCTCCAGAATAACAGCTGCTGAGTGTGATACTGAGCTGCACGTTCCTTCCTTCCTAAGGAAAATCTTGGAACGAGCTGTCCTGTTCTCAGAGGCTGGAGTTCCTGATTAGTGTGTGTCCACTCTTAGAAGAGTTTTCAGTCTCTAATGTCCTCTCTGGTTTACCTTTCCTGTTGTGACTATAAGCTCTGAAATGCATCAGAATAAGACAGGAAAAAGATGAAATGAACCAGTAACATGATGATTTATGGAGGTATAACTTCTCATTAATTTTTTTAAAGTGTCTGAACGTTTTTCCAGTGTGATACTCCATTTGCATAGAGTAAATCACCTATCAGTTGAAAATGAATAATAGCTTTTACTCTGTTTATTACGTGGTATTTTATGCTGAAATTTAATACTAAGGTTTAATGTCTTAAAAATTCTGGCCAGCTTACTGACATATAAGTTAGAGTTCCTCACACCTTGACAATGACTGCTGTAATCACCTGGCTCATCTTCTAAAGCATTTTGTGTTGAAGAACACTGCTTAAATGTCCATATCCTTAGAAAGATGTTTTATTAAGAAATGTTTTTTAAGAAGTTCAGATGTTGGATGTATTGGATTTGGTCTATGGGATCAAGTACTCTCTTGCAACCTTACCACTTTTTGTCAGTTCAGTGGCATGAAGATACTGGACACTATTTAAATCTGACCAGCTGAGCATCTCTCTCATACAAGTGAACTGCGAGCAGAAAGATATCTCCTACACGTAGCACTTGCCTTGCCCATCAGCCATGTAGAAATAACCAGTAGCTCCTCTTAGCAAATGTACAATAGCCTGAGTTATAGGCACAATCCACTTGACTGCTCTAACCTCAGCTGACATTGGTGCTTGCAAGCATGAGCAGCCTACCTTCTCTGCCACACTGTGCAGACACTTGGTGCAGCTGTTCCACACACTGTCATTTTGACACTTCCTTTGTTACAAATGATAGTGGCAAAGCTGTTAAGGTAGCTCTGTTTGGATGCAAAGAAACCAAATCCTGCTTTGCTACGAGGCTGAAGGCAGCCTCAGTGAACCCAGACCCAAAGCACTGACATCTGGACATGTGTGGCACTGGCTGCTGAGAAAGGCTTGGCAAGTTAGCTCCATGGATTAATAGGCTTTAAGGAGACATTTCAACTTTGCTATTAACAATGGGAAAGTAATTTTGAAAACAGGATCTAGCCAGGCACAGCCACATATTTGCACAGGGATGCTTTAGAGCCATTCTTCATACAGATGTTCATACATACAGCCTATTTAAATAGAAAAGCTGTAAAGATTTTCTAAAAAAAATGTAGATGGTGAAGTTTTGGATTTCTCCTAATGTGGTAGCTAGCATTTGGCTCACCTGTTCCGGCAGTATGACAGATTATGTTCAGAGGGCTAGAATTCTCCAGATATGCATACATTAACCAATCAAAATTCCTTTTTCTTTGCAAGGTCGTTGGCAGCCACTGATTGATAAGCCATAAAATGTTCATTTCTTGCCCAGAGGTTCTGATGAGTACTGAAGATCATACCATTTAACTCTCCCGACTAGTGCAGCAGAGCACTAAGCAGATTTAGAATATTTAGAATTATATTTCATCTAAAGACAGTTTCTTTGGGGTAGAACAAGCAGTTAATTTACATACTGTATGTTCTGTTTACTCCTCTGTATGTGAAACTACAAATGATTCACAGAGCTGAGAAAACAATCGCACTTCTCTCAAAGTCAAGCAAAGAATTCAAAAGAATAACATAAGTATCTGAGCCGGTAAGCACCACACAAATGCCCAGAGCTGAGAGCAAAATAGACTTTAGTGATTAGCACAAAACCTGAATACTGTTTCTTGCCATGTCTGCTCCTCATCCCAGGGATGATGTACCACCATGCATCACTGTCAGGCTTTAAAGTGTCAGTAAGGGAATATGTGGCAGTAGCTGATAGAGGTTGCAATGTGATCCCTGTGTCAGGAAGAGTAGAGGTGAAGCTACATTCAGGACTTTCTCCATTGCAGAACTCAATCTTCATCATGTTTTGTAATATAGGGAAAGGACAGCCAGCTGCAGAACACCATGCACTATTATAAAGTCACGGACAACAAATGCCTAAAAACTTCTGGTATTGTACAAGCAAGTAGATATTCTTTCTTTTTCAGCTTCTAAATGCTTGCTTAACAAGTTAAATGCAGTGACTTGATCTAAACACTACAGCGATTTGGAGTTACCCTAAAAATAGACTGCAAAATACTACTCTTACAAAACAAGTACGTATTGTGGAATTAATTAATAGTCCATGCATCTTTAAATAAATGTGCCAGTGAGTATGATGTTTCTCAAAGAGCTAGGAAAAGCTGTCTACATCTAGTTTGATGGAACGACGTATTACCCGGAGATTCTAGTGCAGTTACCTTAATAACATAGCTTCATAATCTCTGAAAACTGTTTAAATAATCTTCAGATAAAAAAAAAGGTCTTTCTTTTGATAAGGAACAAATAAGCCTGATGGAAACTCTAGAATGTTTTAATTTGTTTTACATAAAAACACTGGAACATCAAAACATTGAGATTAGGGCCTCCAGTGAAATTATGCAGACAAATGAGGTCTATAGGGAAGCTTGATAGCATTTTTAGCAAGAACTCAAAGCATGGTTAAGAAAACCAGGATGAATGACAGAAGTTCCAGGAGTTCCAGGAAAGACTGTTTCAGTTCAAGAATCCATTTAGGTATATTACTACAAAGACGACCTCTCTGACTACTAACTCCTGGAGGCTGAGAATATTCTGTGGAAGTATCACTACATGGTTGTTCTGTAACTGTATTATGCCCAAGGTATGTGCTGGGAAGGTGTTGGAAACAGCATGCTAACCTACTTGGAGTCTAGGTCTGTCCTTACATGGCTAGCAAATTCTTACATAAATTATATAAAGAGGGGATGTCATGAGGGCTTATGTCACCTAACACATACAGTTCATCATGATCTTAGTCAAAAATATCTTTTTCTTTTTGATTACTTTGCCAAGATCTTTATAGCAGAAGTTAATAAGGACAGAACTCTTAGATATATATCCAAATTGTGCTTGAATGATGCTTTCAGGTAACGTTGCTATCTAGCATAGACACAGTTTGGAGGGCTGCTAGACAAAAAAAAAAAAAAAAAAGCAAGAAGTGGATCTGTAGGTGTGGTCAAGTTCTGACTGTCATCTGAGAATGTAACAAAGTGTTGGAGATTTTTCTGGATGTTAAGAGGGGAATGAAGGTAGGAAGGGCTCTCAAGCCCTCCATTGTGGGCAAAAATCATGACACGGTGTGAATAGAAATTCTTCTTTCTTATTCACAAGGGACTTCTTCCCCTTTTGCAAAACACAGAGAAGATTCTCTTCCTTTAGCAACAGAACATGGCAAAAGTGTGGATCCTAAGTGGAAGACAAAAGAGCTGGTGACAGGTATGAGGCAACCTACAATGTTCTCTGACATTGCAGTCCATGTTGTTGAGTAGCTCAATACCAAGAATGAGAAAAGGTAGTTTACAAAGAAAGGGAAAGTGACGAAAATCCATAAGTATGGCAAAATGGTAACTCAAAAGAGTCTTGTCAGAAGGATTGACTGCTACTTGATAAAATCACTAAGAAACAGAGTATTTCATAATACCTTGAGTGGGCACTAGGGTCTTCTGCCATCTCAAAGAATAAATTTTTCTATGTTGTCCTGCCCTATACATGGATCTACCATCAGAAAACTCTGTTTTCTTTTTCTGCAGTCATACACACATTGAAAGCAAAAAATGCAGCAAAGGAATCCTCCAAAGTGTGAAGGGCTTTGCCCTTTCTCATGCAGAACTAATTCCCATCATCCAGCCAGAAGATCCTCCTCTGATGACTACACCGCTCCTTGGATCTCAGAACTCCAGAGCCAAGAAGAAAGCGGCTCATTAACACACATATTTCCATTGACTATATCATGGTAACTGCAGCATTTAGAGCTGTTTGTAAAGGTGCTTTTGCTGCTAACTCTCCCTCAGCAATTAGGGATTTAAATTCTTTCCTATGCTCCTGTGGTGACCTCATCAACAAAATCTGTAAACTTGTTATAATTAAGAAAATCATAACATGCCAGAAGGACCTAATAATTTGACATTCTAAACTGCAAGCTTGCCAGTGAATAACTTTTATGACCAAGCATATCTGATCATCTTGGCTCTGTCTCAGCAGGAGTTTGCATCAGTCTGTTCTGTCCTCACAAATGGCACATAGTATATGTATATTTTGTCTGCTGCCTCTGAATCTGCAATGACAACTCAAGGTCCTTGCCAAATATTTTTGCAGGTTCCAGTGAGGCCTCATTAATCAAGGTGTTTTTCTCCACAGCACAGAAGTACGCAGCAGGTCCAACAATTTATAGGTTCTGTGAAAATTCCTATGCAGAATTTGGAGCAATTTGGCTCTCTTTCTCACAAATTTCCAGAAACATTAAGAATTATCCGATGCAAAGGTACCAGAAGGATAAGCTTGTGCTCTAAGACAAGGACTGAATCTTTCTTTTCACTAAGTCTTAAGCACAGCCCTAACAAAATTCTTCAAAGCTATTTGTTTCAACTTTGTAGAGTCTTGCAGCTATATGCTTACAGAGGTCCCAGTGATGTCCTGGAGGTCAATTTTACACAGATATGAAGCAGAAATAAAGAAAAAGATTACTAAAAGTATCCTGAGTCTCACCTTTTTAGCTTCTGATATTCTTTTTGTAAAAGTACCTAGGCTGGAATACAATAAATCCTTTAATTGTAAGCAAAATGAACACTAATGCTTCATTTGGGAAAAAAGGACAATGTTTAAAACTAGAAGACATGAATCTTACATTCCTCGGACTTGGGACACCTAGTGGAGAAAGGTTTTACAGAAGCAGAAAATACAGAAAAATAGCCAAAGCCCGTTGTGTAACCCACCGCAGGAAGGTTTCCCATGAAGCATATCTGCTTCTATCTGATGCATCACTCACTAATTTAAAAGGACTATTAGTTTTGCTGCTACTACTGAAACTAGGAAAAGAGCAAACAATAGCAAAAAAAAATCATATTTACCAGTGTTGTTATTACAGTTTATTATTTGTACTACCATATCATCTAGAAACCCAAGTTATAGACCAGAAATCATTGTGATAAAGGTCTGAAATTTGTGAGAAGATTCAGGTTTGTTTTCCTGAAAAGGTCATAAGCTGCTCATCTGAAATACATCACCCATCCTGTATTGTACATTATTTGCTAACTCTGAACTTCCATTAGCTTGAGCAGAACACTGAATCATGTTTCTTTTAAAAAAGGTACAAAGCATTAATTAATTTATCTCCAGTAAAAGCAGGCTGATCAGTTTGCAATTTTGCATTTTAAATTTGTGCATTCTAAAATCATCACAACGTGTGTGTTAGCACAGATTGTTTCTCAGTCTAATGCCTATGTTATAAGTGCTCTTATTGGTAAGCTGCCAGCAGAAATGATCATTTCCTCGCAATAACAAATACAGCAATTGTCATAATGATTCAGACCAATTCATCTAGTCCAATATCCTCTTTCTGACAGTGACCAGCATCAGATGCCTCAGAGGAAAGGGTAAAAAACCATGAAATTGGCAATTATGGAGTAACCTTTCAATAAGTAAAGTTGCTTCTTAAATCTGAATTTAGAAGTTAGTTTATGCCCTGAAGCTTGAGTGTTCATAGAAATTGTGCTAAACTTTCAACTCCTGTGGTATCTTAGACAGCAAGTTCTATACTGCTCAAATTTATTAGTGTACTACTACTGTATATGCCTAATTTTAAAGGTATTTCCTTGTGGGTTTACTTTTGCTGGACTTTTGCTCTTGAAATGTAAAGGTAATAAGAATTTTCTGTAGCTGCAATTTAAGCAGCCCCTGCATTCATTCTCAAGGCAAACACAAACCATGTTTCTGCATCCTGAGAAGGAGAAGCAAAGAGAGTCACATGACACAGAAGCTTTATGTCTAGCTACATTCCTTTTCTACTCTATCACAATTATGGTTTAAGCCTTTATATATATATGTGTGTGTATACATAGATTCATACATCTATTTCCAATAAACATCCAATACCACAAACACATAAATACACACAGATAAAAGCATTAAAATCCCTCTGTTGCTGAATACATTTTTAAACACTGAAAAGCAGTTTTATTAGCCTTTGAATAGAGGAGTGAAGGAGGAAAAGGAAAAATATAAAAATTAAATGTACATTGCCCAAACAGCCTAGGGAATTTAGCAATGTACTTAGCCTTTAAAACTAACTGAAGAAATGTGTATCGTACTACTTTGAAAATACGAACTCCATTGTTTGGAGGACCTTTAGTAGAGGATCAAATGGTTGCACAGCAAAACAGATACAAAACCTCCAAGATGATGGAAAAGTCACATATGCAGAACAAGTGTCTTAAAGACCTCTTTGAAAACAAAAACCTGCCCAAGTAAAAAAGGACAACAATGAGAAACTCTGAAAAGCAATGATCCCTCTATATGGTACAGTAGTGAATGAATCTTCTACAGAACTTGTTGCACTAGGTGAAAATGTCTTAATGTATATGCATATGCCTATCTAGCTACCTTTGTTGAATACATGTTATAACTACAATTACTAAGGTCAGTGCACCTGAGTTATAGGAAAACTAATATAAATTGTGTGGATACAGCTTCTATAATGCTCATAAAACAGAACAATGTGCAGTAAATACTGCAACTTGCAAGAAAAAAAAGTAGTTAGAACAGCTACTGATAATAACAATTTAGTAACAGAACCCTACTTAATTATTACATAAATTTGTAATTTTAGCACCAAGAGTTCAGCTGTTCTTACCAGACTCTTTCAAACAAAAAGAAATGTTCCTGAGTGCCTGATCAAACACTGGCTGAAATTCCAGGAAAGGCTCCCATTGACTTGACTGGCTTTTGGATGGAGCCCAGAAATTGTTAGATCTACTTGCTTTGAAGAGACTGCAAAACTTCATACTCGTGGTTAGTCCTACGAAGCACCAGCATTTAAGAAACCAGTCCTCCTTAATGACAAATCACACCTCCAAATTGCTTTCACAGTGGTGATACCCTGGAGGTATGCAAGACCCTGAGCTGTCCTTCAGTTTTTTGTGACCAAAAATATTGCCAGTAAGTACTGTTCTGTTTCCACCTGCAGCATACTCTAAATGAAGGTAAATAAGGCATTCATGCAAGAAATTAACACATGGCGTAAAATAATACTGAGCTTCAGGGTGAGAGCTAGCATTGTGTCAGAGGGAAAATCAAAGAGTGTAACAATGTGTGTGTAGTCCCAGGCAGCGGCTCAGTAAGACAGCTCAAGCCCCTAATAGATGGACTGACAGAACAAGCACACAAACCAAAACTTACAGTTGTCACTTGTGCTATCATCTGAAAAATGACATTGATTTTTTTTAACTTTCCTTGATTTTTGTAATATTCCTGTGTTCTTCCATAACATATATTTTGCAAAATTGTTCACAAAACTCACATTCAAGCTACTTAACAAAACTAGCTTAACATATACTTCACAATCTATGTACTTTTATAAGCAAGGGGATACAATTCCTACTTTTAGTACCATTCTGTGTGGGTTTTACTATTTTTTGGCAGGGGAGAACCAATGTAAATCAAAAAGTCTATGGGGCTCTCTCTTACAAGTGAGACACAAGAAAGTAGCTAAAGAATTGAAGTCATGTGAAATACTGTGCCCAGCTTACTGAAGGTGTAGCAAAAGGGGCACAAGTCAAGAGAACCTTCTCAGTCTCAGGCTCCACCAGATACCAAAATATCCTCTAACATTGCTTTACCTTTTGGTTAAATCTGTAACTTTCCATGGTCTGTTTGAGATAGATTCTTTGGGATCTCATCACCAGAATGCTTGAGGTATTTCCTATTCAATTCGATTTCCTGCTTTTAGATTCAATTTTGGTATATCATCATCACTGGTAGTTCCTAGGAAGGCAACTTCTCACATGGCAACTAAAGTGATTTCAAACAGTGCCTCTGCCAGTGGCATTACAGGCTTGTCACCCATGGGTACCCATAATACCCACACATTGCTATGGTAGTATCCAGGGACCATAACAAATGCAAGAATAATTTATTAGGATTTTAAAAATTTCCTCCAATATACAGGCATAAACTAGCCCTCAGTTAGACTTCAAGACAGTAGTCACATGGAAGTCAACCAAGTTTGTGTAGCAACATTCACACAAAAACCTAAGAAACAATTTGACAACTAATTCAGATTTTAACTAAAAAAACCCGCCTCTATGAACTGATTCTAGCCATGAACACAGATGGGAAAAGACACGCTGTAAGAGCAGTAATGTCTCTAGATATAAAGTAGTTGCCAGTTCATAAAGGTGAAAACTTCAGGAGAAATGTCTAGGAATGGAAGAAACAGAGTTGCAGTGAACAGAACTGAATCTACTGTTCTTGCCAGAAGAGGAAGCAAAGGCCAGGGTGAACGGAGGGTCATTTAGCCAAATCAACAATGCAGAGTAGGTGTTTTAGATGATGCAACATTGTGAACCAGCCACCAGTCAAGGAAGGGGACACAAAAAACCTTATGTTTGCTGAAAACGATGCGCAAGGGCCAAAAGCAACAGAAAGCAATAGAAAGAATATTTCTCCGCAAGTGGCTCAAACTGTAGAGGAGATGCATGGGGGCTGGGGTGGGGGGAAGAGGGACACTGCGTGCCCCGGCCAACTGAGCTCTCCAGTACACTGCATGAGGGAGCTTGGGAGAAAGAAGAAGTTTGGGGCTAGGCCAGAGCATCATTGCATAAAATGGTTTCACTGTGCCAACACTCTCCATGGAACAGCTGGTCATATTTGCTACATCCTCATACCGTGAAGCAGAAAAAACAAGTCTGCTGCCTGCTGTCTTCTAAGGAAACCTCTCTGTAGGCTGTTGACACTGTATTTGGGCTTCGCTCTATCAATTTGCTTAGGTTTTCAGCAGCATAAAGAGGGTCAAAGCAAAATAAGACAAAGGTCCTGAAAACTAAAAGGAAGATGTGTGAGAGGTTCAAATTAAGAGAAAGCTGGGGGAGGAGGAGGATGGAAAGGTGGAAGAGGTAAAAGAGAAACCTTTTGTGGAATCTGATTCATCACACCACTTTCCAGTTAAGATTATAATAATTTCCTTTGTTTTAATATATTCAGCTGGGTAAGGAAATTACTTTATTTCAATCAGAATTGTCTCAGGCTGAAACAACCACTGGCTAATGTCAATCTAAAAAACTCTGACATTGTCTCTGGCTCTCTATATATATTTCTAGGGGAAGCTGGAAAATCACCTATGTTTTGGAAATTGCTGCTGCCTTGCAGCCAGGCAGTCACTCAACAGAACGGAACATGGAACCATCCTCCAGCACTGCTTGTCCTCCAGGAGCACCAGCTTCTCTGGTCTGAGCAAGGGATTGCTCTGCGGGCCCAGTCTGCAATTCTCTGTTTTCAATTGACAAGTTACGACCTTTGCACACTGCTACCACACTCCTTTAGCATTAGCCTTCAGAGAATATTCTAATAAATGAGTTTATTGGTGAGATTTTCACAAGAAGAGCTGAGGAAACACAGTATTTTTCAAGGAAGAGAAAACCTTGTGTTTCAGTGAATAATAAGAAAGATAATTTTCCATTCATAAAGCTGACATTATTTCTAGGAATACTGTCCGTGCTGGGACAGAAAAGTCGACTGGACATAATATGGCTGTTTCTGGTCTCCCGCTAAAGCAATTCTGAACAAAAGAATATAAATTTTCCTGGAGGTTATGAACAAAATGCTCACCTAACAGACATTACTTTTTTCCTTCGTGTACCTTACCCTTTTCTTCATCTTAGCATTTTTTTTTTTAAAGCAACACTATGAATATTTCAAAGCTGCTCACTGCAGGAAAAATGCCTGTAAGATCAGTGTTATGTCTAAACACAGCCAAACACAGGACAGTGTTTGACTGCAGTAAATACAAATGAAAATAATTACATATAAACCATTTTGCTGTCACCCTGTGCTGAAGTAGAGGTTCTCAAAGCATAAAACCTAAGGTGGATACTGAAACATACATCTGAATACTTTTTAAGATAGGGAGGTATTTATTTGAGGCATTAGCCTTTGAAATACTCTTTAAAAGCCACAATGTAGTTTCAAGGCCTGCTTGCTACAGTTTTTTTGCTGCTTTCACACAGCCTTGTGGCTGCAAATGCTGCAACACACTAGATCTGTTACGCAATTTTTGTTTGCACTAATGCCACTCAGTATTGGCTCTCAAAGCAAAAGAGGAACTGTTCCTTACAGAACACAATTTCTGCAGACATCTACGGGACCAGAAAAGGCAAATAAATAGTTTAAGTTGAAAATAAAGTTGACAAAACAACATATTGACTAAGTGTTTATGCCTCACTCCATTAGGTCACAGCAAATCACAATTTCACAACAGCAAAAATTCCTCCTTTAGACAGGCTGCTAGATGCAGTGCTTAAATCCAACACGAACATACACAGTTGCACACAGCCCTTTCTTTTGCTAGCTATAACTCCCTACAATCACCCACACCAATGTTTAGCAATATAATTTTAATTTGAGATGATCCTGGCAACATTTCTTGAAAGTTTCAGCATACTTTGATTTGTTTTACATTGCTTTATTAACTAACCATATTGCTGTTGCAGTTTGAGTCATTTAGAAAAGCATTACCTTCCTCCAGCACACCGTTCACCACACAAACCAGACATTTTACATTTTAAATGCAGCAACTGGCTTTTTTGTTGTTGTTTTTTTCCCTTCTCTCCCTTTGGCTTAGTACCCAAGATGCGTGGGTTATTGGGTTTTTTTCCCTTTCATCTCAATATATAAATGCAATAATAGAAGTAATTAATGTTTAGCTGTTTAACTTCCATTTTATGCACAGTAGACATCTGATGATCAAATCCACCCAGTGTCGGCAATTAGACCAACTTGTGCAGCTGCGCTTCCTCTTGCTAGCTGGAATGCACTTCCCTTTCGCTCTGAGCCGCTTTGTGATGCACTTGATGTACAATGCTCCACGCACAGCTTTGAACTAAATGTGGGATATTATTCTATCTTCAAGGCCAAAATAGAGAAGGGTTGTATTAAGCATTTGGGTGGGAGAAGGAGGGAGGGAAAGAGAGGAAAATAAAATGAAAAGGCAATGACTGCAGATGCCCAGGCTGTATGCGGAACTGGAAAATCATTGCCAGCTTTGCTGTCACTGTCACACTAAACTTCCCAGATGTTCATATCTGGAAATGTCACAAAATGTCATGGCATAAGTTGCTGTATTTTGTTTTCTGCAGAAAGGGTGAACAATAATAAAACAGCCTCAGGAGTGTATGGCTAGCCAACAGCAGCTTGTAAAGGTCTCGGTAAAACAGCATGTGTGCACGTTCTGGAAAAGAAGCAAACACCAGCTTTTTTTTTTTTTTTTTTTTAATTAATAACATAGTGCTTAGGCTGATAGAAATTTAACATTTGAATTAAACACAAAGAAAAGGCCCTTTTGTCATCTCCTCTGGATCTCAAAGCTCCCTTTGTCCAAGAGCTAAAATGCTGATGTCACATCAGTTATTGACAGAGCCAGTACAAATATGTTCCATGTTCATTTATCTTCTGGAATTTGATGTAGTGCCCTACAATTAAAAGCAGAACTCTCTGTGAAATAAGCTCTTCATCAGCATCACCGATGCGGGAGAAAGCTTTGCATTTTAAAGCAAGATCTATCAAAGCACAGATTTTATCTTCTCTGCAAGGCTTGTGTATTTGAGTGAAGTCCAGGTCAGGTTCTCTCTGTGACATCTTCTTTCTCTCAGATTTCTTCCATTTGCTTTTCAGAAAGCAATGTAGCAGCAAAACCAACTATATGGGCACACACTCAACAAGGCACCCTCCACTTCACCATTAAGACTAAGCATTATAAAATGATATCCGAAGTCTATACATCCCAATAAAAAGAGCTTTGGAGAGAATGATTTTGGCTCCTTTACAAAAGAAACAAGAAAGGAAATCAATCATCTGCTTTTCTCTGCTTATAGAACTCAATGCAGATCCAGAAGTTACAGTTAAAATCCTTTCCTTACAATCTTGCTGTTGCATGTAATTAAGTTCACTGTAATACATTAATATTCCAATGCTGTGACCTACTTACAAAGCCAGAACTGTCAAATGGCTAAAAGTGACCCCTTCACTTTCGTATTGGTTTTGACTAAGTCACTAAGTCCCTCTGCCGTTTAGTCGGTCATGTGCCTCCGCTCAATCTACACAGCCTGTGTGGGGCACATACGCTCGTGCCTTTTTACAGTGTGTGGCTACACAATTGGTACTGCAGCTACAGAACAGAGGTGGGGAGAAGGAACTGATGAAGAATAAATGCTGAGCCAGGATCATTTGTTTTCAAAGAGATATTTGCTCCAGGACAGTGATTTATTTCAATGTCTATTTCATATATGCCAAATGACTCACATGTCATCATTTAGTCTTGTAGTCCTTGGTACATTAGCCTAATGTAACATCATTGAGCAGCTGCATTCTCATTTATTTGAAGGACAGATGGCAGTTATGCTTTGGTCAATTGTAAATTTGTTCACTCAAAATTTCTTTTTCATCATGCTGTACTTTATTCTGTGATGATTTGCTCTACTCTTTTCAGGGATTTTTTTTTTCCTCCCAAGCTTTTATCAATGTGAATGAGCTAGATAATCAGCAATCAAGCTGAGAAACATTCTATTTTGATACTTTTCAGTTATTTTATTATACACTACATTTTAAGAGATAGGTGAACTATTCTGTTTATTTCATAAAATCGTATCACCAAGTGACAGTCTCTACACACCATTCTGGTCCTTTCTGTTGTCATCTGAGGGAGGAAGAATTTACCTGGAAGCAGTCATTCATCATTCACCATTACTTGGAACCGGAGGTTTGGCCTCCCACACTCAATAAATCTGCAGGGAATGACAGCCAAAACCCTTTAACACAAACAATTGATAATAAAGTCATATATTATAAAAGGAAACAGACCTTCAGATCTGTCTCCTTAATTACTTGTTGTTGTTATCTCTGTCTCTCCACCTCTTCCTAACTGTTGAGCATAACAGCAGGC
This sequence comes from Opisthocomus hoazin, assembly GCF_030867145.1. Classification (NCBI taxonomy): domain Eukaryota; kingdom Metazoa; phylum Chordata; class Aves; order Opisthocomiformes; family Opisthocomidae; genus Opisthocomus; species Opisthocomus hoazin. Next base: position 72,243,338 of record NC_134415.1, read on the forward strand.
TACAACTCCACTTAGAGTTCTCCTTCTCATAACTGCTCTGACTCTGGATACCACCAGGCTCCTAAAATTCACAGTGCAGCCACCTCCCTTGTAGTGTTGCCACGTTAACCCACCGGTGAAGTGGCCAATGAGAGGCTGGTGAAAGGCATCCATTCTGGTTTGTGCTTTTGCCCATTGCAGCACATAAGAACGGGTGTGGAGCCTCCTGGATGGGAGTGGATGTTTGTCTTGGAGTGGATGTACTTGACTGCAGGATGGAGCAGACAGAATGACAAAGAAACATAGCAAGCTAGGAGCCTCCAGCAAAAGCAGAGATTAAGAGACTCCTAAGACAAGCAGGAAACAGGCTCAAAGCCAAACCTCAGAGCTGATAATAAAAAAGTTACTTTCACAGAGATTCAGAAGAGACAATGCAGAATTCGTTGCAGCTCAGAAAGCTGATGCAAGCTGCTGGAACAACAGCAGGACAGGATCCACTCAGCAAACACAGTGGGCGGGGAGGAGGTGTAAGAGAGATTTGCTCTCAAACCCTTTAATTTAAGCCATCTCAACCAGTAAATCTTAGGTTTTCTCTGTTTCAAGAACTACTCACCTTTAGTGGTTTTGGGTTGCTCATTTGAAGGAATAGATGTGGTCAGATCTCCATGAAAACTCTGCTCTTCTCTGTTCTCCCATGGTATCTACATCAGAATCAACTGAGACTAAGTTGTTAGACAATACAGGAAATGTCTGTATCACTTTCATACTTCTCATTGTAAACTTCTTCCTATTCTTGAGCTCAGCTACTTTCCCATTTTGCAACTTTCACAAACACATTTGTTGTGGAAAATTCGGTAGCAGATATATAGCCACTGTCAAATCTATGTAATGGGGTGGCATAATTCTGCTCTCCTCTTTCCACATAGGCACCTCTTTGGAGTATTTTGTAGGGACTATTTTAAGGATCTAAAGAGCTAAGTTTGCAGGAGGTGGATTAGCATACATATTCTACATGTAAACACTACACAATGAAACTCCATGAAAACTTGTATACTTCCCACTCATAAGAACTTACAGCAACAGCAGATAATGTCAAGACAAAAGTGACACAGCTTTACAAGAGTACTTCAGACCACTGGCAGAAAAAAACAAACTGATGAAGGAAAAGGGTAAAATAAACCATGCAGGAACACTGCTAAGAAATAGTTTTGCGTTAATCCACCCCATGTGGCAACAAGCATTCAAACTAGCATGAGACTTCTAAGTCAACCTCTCATTTTGCTTCAGCTTCTACCATGCTATTTAGTCCTTATCCAGTGTAACAATTAAGCTGTTATTTCTATTTCATGTATTAATGTATGCGTAGGCAATAGCTGATTTCATGAAATGAATAACGGAAGTCCAGTGCCTGCAGCTTCCGCAACATTTCAAGGTATTTCAAAAACTACTTTTTTTCTCCTTATGTGTCAATATCTTATCTGGGGAGAGGAGGGGAATGACTTCAGGCTTTTGACGTACTGCAATACAATTGTCTCCATTTATTAATATCAATACTATTGAAGCTATATCTGCCTATATTTATTAAACTGAAAAAGCCCACAGATATAAAATTTCTAGTACAAGAATTCTAATCTCTCTAATTCACTTTCTGGATTTGTTTCTTGGTATCCAATATTTACCCCTCTCCATCTCAGGTTCTCTGCTTGAGTTGTTACCTGTTCTCTTAATCTTTCTAAATGAAAGTATTGCCCCAACACCTGAGGCACAGTTTTCTGATATGCTCAGTCTAATGTGTCATTCTAGATGAAGGTAGGAAATCTTCTTTCCAGAACACCAAACTTTGCAAATGTAGCTACGGTGCTACATAGCACCTTTATAAAGAAAAGGCCATTTTATTTAAAGCCAGCTTTTGATGTTCAAAACTCCAGAAAAAAAGCTAGAACTTTGTTTCTGATTTCTTAGATTGAAAACTCAGTCTTTGCTTTGAAATAAGATTTGGTGGGGTGAGGGAATTAATCTCTCTATAGCAATGCAAAAGTACCCAAAATTGAATTGATACTATAGAATTATTTAATTTTACTTCAAATCAACAACAGTTTAATTTTGTGAAAAAGAGTAAAAAAAACCACAAAAGCAAAAGAATATGAACATCAACCCAACCTCAAGGAAGTTTACAGAAAATTTCTCTTAGAAAGAAACTGGGTTTAGATACAAGAATTGAATGTGGTTAGAGAGCAGGGCAGTATTTAGATACGTTAGCACTGGCTTTCAAGAAGCTTGGTATGAATGTGAGAGAGTAATTTTGGACCAGTTGTATATTGTTTGAGTTCTTGTCTCTGTGTTCAGTGCTAAGAAAACATTCCTGGCAACTTGACAGTCCAACATGAACTACCAACACTATCATTTTAGAGGTATCAGTTAGCGTCATTTCAATGAACTTCTAGGTACCATGCTGGAATTTCAATATCCTTTTGTGTCTGTGCACGCGTGTAGGATATGTAGAATTATACAATAGGAACTGATTAACTGCAATGCAGCCTGCAGTCAGGAAATCCCCACAGAAGAAAAACAATAAGGATCTCTGATAGAGACTTCTTTCTTTTGGTCACAGCTTACTTGCAAGAGGTTACAAACCAAGGACAGCCTGCACTGTTTCCTCCTCCTTTAAGGGGATAAAGCTGAATATATTCTTGAAAGCCTGTACAACTTTGTATTAAGAACATACTTTCAAAAAAGGTACCTAAATGAAAGGGATTCCTTTCTGTCAAGGAGGGACTGGCTACACTGTAGGATCTTCTAACCTAAAAATATCATCTGAGAGTGTATTTTTCTTTTTCCTTCTTTAATTGTAAGGCTATTTTTCTATACAGACGGTATAAACCAGATGTCACCCTCCCACGCGGATGTGTATTTATCTGTACTCTTGGGGTCGCTGAGCCACATCACGTGCTTAGCTCAGTTATTCAGCAGAACCCATCTGCTTCAGCCTTCACCTATTCTAGACTAAAAGTGGTCAGAGCCTGGGATCCAACACCTGTGTGGGCAGCATGTGCTGGAAGGCTCCGTTACCTACAGATTCCTCACTTTTCAGATTACAGGATTCTCCTGGTGACACCAATCTTTTTATCTTCCACACACAGCAGGTTGGTTACTTTCCTAACCAAAGAGTTTTTAATAAAACTTACTCAGTTTCTTTCCCCACTAAATAAGGTTTCTTATTTAGTGATCACTTGGAAACTACTGAGAATTCAGACATGTGATCTAAAGCATTAAGTGAACATGGGGCTGCCATTTTTTCTACACTTCAGAGTCACTGTTTTAAGCTGTGACTTAAAGCAGTGCTACCTGTTTTTCTCCTTTAAAATGAAAATTAGGAAGATCCTCTAGTTCACTCTATCCCCTCAAATGGGTGCAGAAAGACACTTGTAACCAGAGCAGTCATTTATACTTTTGTTAGCAGCATTTCCCTTTCAGAGAGGCTTAAATCCCAGTGTTTATTTACATAATAAAGACATAAAGTAGTGGAAAAAATTTTGTAGGTAAATGAAAATATGCAGCATCTACAGAGAATCATACCGGGATTCCGCCCTCCTTTTTTTAAAAAAAGGGCCATTTGTCTGAGGAAGACTACTTGAACAGAGCCTGGGGAAGCAGCAATAAAACTGGTCTCAAGTATCCATCAAGTTAACTGGAGTGCACAGTATCTTCCTAATGAATCAAACAGAAAAAAAGAATCTTTAAGTGATGGACATTTTCTTAACTTCGAATATTGTAACACTGCATTTGTTTGAGGTATGCTTAAGGCAAGGGTAAAGATATGCTTTGTAACTCCCTGATTGCGATCAACTCCTAAGCTCTCATACATCATGTCAAATCTCATTTTCACCGGATGTTGTAACAGCCATAGGATGTGTTGCAGGCTGACAAGTTCTTGCCACGAGCCTCTTCACATTTCTCTGGCACTGTTCTGAAAGAGAGTGAAATAAAATCTGGCTCTGCTGGTCCCACATCCACATAGTAAACTCCTCCAATTTCTGGTTTCTTTGCCCTAGCAGATTGACTCAGAGAAGCGAACATGACCTTTCCTTTTCATTCTTCCTCACTGCCATGTAGTAGCCGAGCTGTCCTATCCATCAGAGCATTTAAGTGTGTAGTTAAAGTGAGATAGATGCTTTGCTGAGTCCTAGGCTGTATAATTATGGAAAGAATCAAGAATTCCTTAGAGTACGGATGCATTTTCAATAAATGTCAAAGGCATTTCCAACCCTGATGGGTGCTTTTTAATGTGTCAAATAAATCTAAAATAAATACACACTGCTAGAATCTACTAAAAATCAAATACATTTGTCTTCAACTAGAGCAGTTACTCCCATAAAATCAACATTCCAGTCCTTTCACTTGTCCTCAGAAAGTGAAGTTTTTCATCTGTGTAAACTTAGAAAACAAGCAGAATAGGAACAGTTCCTATGTAAATTATATCTTATATTGTGTCTTTTTTCCTCACATTCTTAGTCCACACAGGTAGCACAAAATACACCAGTAAATGGGCACTAAGTGCCACGCAAGACAGGGGAGGAGCTCTGCTTCATGATTTAATTAGTACACTTTTTTATCTATTACCTATTGCTACAGGGGAACCTCTCCTCCCCCAAAAGAACACACCCTCCCAAAACTCCAAAATCCCAAAACAACAAAAAAAACCCATACAAAACCCCCAAATGAATTAGTGAAGAGATTTTATTTCCATCTCAAAGAAAAAAAAATGCTGTAAGATTTGGCTCTTTTGAGCCCTTAAATGCACTCTATATGTAGTCACTATGGTCAACTTTGCATTGCAGTTTTGCTGACCTAGTGGAAATTCATGCTTTCAGACTCAAAATATCTTCCATTTCCATATTTTCATTTTTCCACCCTAGCATGCTGCATTACACAAAACATGCAAAGCATCTCATTGCTTTCAACAGTTCAAAACTCAGAGAAATGAAGCTGTTGGTTACACTCCTCCATTGGTGTTAAGATGTCATATTGTGGCTACCAATTTCTTGCCTTTTAGGAGACAGAAGCACTTAGCAACATAACCCTCATTAGATTCACAATCAGTATTTTTGTTTTGCATGAGCACTGTATTCTTTCTACAGTTCAAAAATTATTCCAGTAAACACTTCCAAATTTGTATAATTATATCTGACTTCCAGAGGACGTCAAATGAATCAATACATTAAAGAAGTATGTAAAAGTGCTGGAAGTCCTAAAGGCAAAAGCATTAAGAAGGAGAGAAGCTAGCTTATATAAATTACAGATATTTTTCATATATCTAAAAGAAATAGCCTTCAGGCAAAAATAATCTCATGTTATCCCATGGAGAGTACTTAAACTAAAGGTAGGGATCATTAGGTGACAACTAAAAATAATTTTTTCTTAAAGTGATATTTCATTATGCTTAGTCACGGTAATATATTACCCCTGTAACTCTACTTTCAAAGAAACTTCTTGAAAAGGAAAAATGTGTAGTACTACCACATTAATAAAGGTCATTCACTTCTCCTGCATAAAGATAAATTTAGGGAACTAATGAAGTCTTACCTTCCCTTACATATACAATCACAATTGAAATTAATGGCAGCTATGTAGAAGTACCTGGACTAAACTGTCTTTAGTTTATTCAACACAACAACAGTAAATTATTTTAACAGTATCACAAACCAGGGGCTCAAGAAATCCTAGCAGGTGCTGGGAAAATGAAATAGATTCACTCTGCTCTGAAGGCTCAGCAATGAAAAAAGTCTCAAGAGTTTTCCAGTAAAAATTTCAAACCTTGCTGCAGCAGACAGTCAAATGCCGCAGCACAAATCAACTGAGATTAAGGAATAATCAAGAGGTATTTCCCCCTGATGAGAGCAGGGAAGAAACGGTTTGCAGCTGAGGTAGGCTCCGTAACTGAGCAGACTTTCAAGTACACCAAAGAGCAAGGCAGCATAACATACGCCAGGCCGCGTGCTGGAGCACAGTGAACAACAAGGCAGGTAATTCCATCTGGCACAAAAGCAATGGGGTAACCAGAAGTCAACCTCCTGTACCAGCTCAATATGTATCATGGTCCTACCTCTTCTCAGGGGAATCAGCTGCAGCCTCTTATTGGTCTGTTAAAAACTGACAGAAATTGGGGAACCAGCTGTTTCACTGGGCATAATCTTTACACACACTGAGAAGGACTGGGTGTCTGATTTTTACCCGTTTCTGGTCATTTTGTGGAGCCTTCTCATTAGCCAGTAGTATCTCTGACAATCACAGTAGAAGAAAGACTCCAAAGGAAACAATTTCCTTCGAGCCTTCAGTAAGAGCCTGGGAGGAGCCTACCTCCTACTGAGAACAGTGAATGACAGTTTTGCCTTCATGCTTCAATATAACTCCCATTAGCCAAAGAAACTTGTGTGAAAAAAAAAAGGGACAAGAGTAATAATAGTCATCCAATAATCTAAATTCAGATGCACCAGCCTGAAAATTAAAAGCTGTTGCTTCTCATGTTATCAGCAACGACAAGGCTATTTGCACTGTAGATAGGATGGTGTTGGGTTGGTGGGTAAGCAGAAGGAAGCTAACCGGAATCACTCTCGACTTACCTCAGTGCTCTTCTCAGTGGTAGCTTTTGGTCTTTTGATCTTAGTTTTGTTGCTATATGTTAGAACGGGGTTTTTTTGCCCTCCTGAATGTAGCAACACGTGCAGCAAATTATCTGCAGGTGATCCAGAGGAAAAAACTACTGTAGGGTTGCACAATGGCTGAAGGCAGGGACTTCAAATGGCTGAGGATGCTTAAAACCAGCCTGTAGTGGATTCAGTGCTGAATGAATAACCTGCATAATCTGTTTGAGATAACTGGCAGCATCAGAAGCAGAGAAGTTCAGTGAAGACTTTCCCTTTTACCAGAGAATGTTCCAGAATCACTTAGGTATGGCATGTATTACGCTAATGGACTGATTACCACTTGTGGTTTGATTTTTTCAGTGAATAAGTGCAATATATTGTTCCTTTGATTACAGAATGCCACAAAATTAGAAATACAAACAGAAGGCTATCTTTAAATCATGGTAACTGTACCTTTAAGATAATGTGAAACGTTACTACAGTTTTGCAGAGCACTCTCCAGGATCATCCACTTGCCAGGATTGGCAAAAGACAAAAACACAGTGTATAAAAGTTCCCTTCAGTAACATTTTCAGAAGAGTTTCTATATGCTAGGATGTGTCACAGTTATTTCTTTCTCTTTAAAACCAGCATCCGTTGCCTAACCCACCAAAGCTTTTCTATTACTTTCAGAAAGAGCATACAAATTGCCAGAATACAGATCTGAAGAGATTCTAAAACCTGGTGGTTTCATACATCTCAAAAAAACTGTTATTCACTATGACAGAAGAAAGTTATTTCCAGGAAGGTTTGGAGACTGTTTTCTGGAAGGCACACTGAATTGCTAACTAATTGCATTCATGCTATTTGCCATATCATCAATGGCGAGCATTTTATGGTTGGATGCAGCTAGATTAAAATCAATTAAAAAGATGAGTTTGTTTTATCATGTATTTTTATTTAGTCTGACAGCTGCTTTCTGAATGGAGCAGAAGAGTGCCTATGAACCAGTTACATCCCCTCTGAATAAACCAATTGTTACATTCTTTAGCTCTTTTATAGGTGATACATTTCATAAAAGAGGCAGTTCAAAGACAGAGCTAAAATTCTGCCTGTTGTGATGCCTGAAGTCCTCTCCCAAAACTGAGCAATCTGTACTGTCTGTACTGCACAGGGCACATTAACAGCAAAGATTTCAGGGTAAAGCATAGGAATAAGTAAATATTGGTAGGAATACATAGGTATGAGTATGAAGATATCACTGGAAAGCTGAAAAGAGGTTTAAAAAAGAAAACAATAGAGAACCGTAAGGAAGAGTAGGAAATACTGGAGGACGGCTGACACTGCCTTCTGCCTTTTTCATCAAACATTCTCATTTTGCTTGCTTTCCTATGATTGCTGTACCTTTTCATAGAATCATAGAATCATTAAGGTTGGAAAAGACCTCTAAGAACACCAAGACCAACCATCGAGCCCATCTGAGCCCTTTGGGATAAATGATAGCCACTTGCACAGTTTCTTTGTGTGTCCTGTAAAGTAAATAAACACTTATTCAACTGCATATTTGTCACAAAGCATTAACCCTGCTTTTATGATTAGGGTTGCACTTCAAAACTATTTTAGCAACTGAGATGATGAAGCAGAGTAGCACTGACACTGCTTCAACTCACAAAACAAGAAATACTGCAGCATTGCACAAAGCTTCATCCCAACCCATGTCATGCAGAGCTTGCCAACATGCTTATGCGGGATTGCTTTGATATGTAGAAATCCTTAGGTTTTTGTTTCCAAATTTTTCTGTTGAACTCTCAGTTCTGGTTGACCTTGCTATGGACACCAACATTATAACATTGGCAAGACAGGGAAGATGAACTGTGAAGTATTTGTACAGTAGATAACAAAACAACAAGGGAAGATGTAGAATTCCCTAAGCTTGCACAGAGATCTTCTGTATCAAATTCTTTTAAATACAAAAGAAGTTGATAAGATTAATTCTTTGGTTGTTGATTAAATTTTTGGTTGTCGTGGCTGCCTACTAAAATCTTCTGTAGCATGCACCAGTCTGTACAAGCAATCCAGAAGTTAAAGTATGAAAATCTTGTAAAACACTACGGCTTTCTATGTTTCTGCTGTTATTGATTTGGGGGTTGTTTGGGGTTTGTTTTTGTTTTTTGGGGAGGGGGTGCTAGTGAGATTCTTACTGTTTTGGAACTGAAGGTAAGGGCATTCTGCATGGAAAAAGGCAAAGAACTAAATCTAGCATGAAAGGAGTGGAAAGACCTCTCTTGGTTAATGCTAAAAGGGCAGCTTTCCAGTATAGGTGGAATAGCAAACACATTGATGACTACACAGATTTCATTGTCTATACAACTAAGCAATGTGGTGTACAATTACTGCAAGAAGAGAGATATGGAATGCAGAAAAATAAGTAATTGTAAAACTTTGGTGCTGCTATTACCATATTTTAATGCTACTTTGCTTGTTTATTTATAGAAAGCAACTGTGAAAATGCACTACCCATTTATCAATATGCAGATTGTCTTATGAATCCTGAGTAAAAGAACATCTTACGCATAGTCAGTGAACAAATAAGCAAGCCTGGATTTCTTAGGGTCTAGCAATTTTAACTGTCAGAATACATTAGGAAAGGTACTGTGGCTTTCATATTTCTCATCTCTCTACCTGTTCAAAAATATGTACAAGCGTACATGAAGCTGCCTAATTTCTTCCTCAATACAGAATCCATCTTCAGAAAGCAGTTTTAGTATGTCTACCCTTAGCTGATAAATTTTATCCCTTGCTTTATTAATTAAAAATATTCCGGAAGTCATCACACGAGCAAAACTTCTGTCGGGTCCAAAACCATTTCATAAAGCCCCCTATCTTCATGTGCTTTGCCAGTTAACCCTCTAAATGGAAAGAATAAAAGAACTACAGACAAAATTCCTTCCAGAATCTTTTATTAAAGGGTCATTAATAAGCGAGATATGCCATTGTGACTGCTCTGACTGGTTTTGCCTTTCCTTTTTATTGGGTGGGTTTCCAGTCTACAAAGGCTCGCTGCGTGTCTTTGAATCTAAGCAATTGATGCAACAGCTAACTCACATCACGTTTTCAGGTCTTCCTTTACCCCTGCCTTTCAATTCTCTCACTTCAGTGACATGTTCTTACAGTAATATGGTGCAGCTCTTGCGATTCAACAGCACTGTTTGTTGAAGACTGCTTCCAGAGCTTAATCATGTTAATTTCATTTTTAAAGAAGAGTTCAAATGGGGATCATGCCTAACCTCCAGCTAAGGAAGTGCTTTTCGTTCCTGGCTGGCTGAATTTTAGCATGTTTTAACAAACATTCCTGCAATTTGGTTGCATGGTTCAGCTCTTCTGCGAAGCTTCAGCGACAAATTATGAACTTGGATCAAGAGTACAATCATTCTGCCTAAGTTAGGCATTGACGGGTTAGCTGAGACTAGATGTGCTCTAGTCTCAGAGTTTCTATAATCAATGGAGAGAAACAGGCACTTCTGAAGTGTGCTTCATTTCATTGTAAGGATGTGAGATATTTGCCCTCACTTGATGTAGCTGTTTCTCTCCATTGGATAAAAGGAGTGAGTGAGTCACTTCAGGTGAGATGACTAGCTTTTAGCATTTACTGAGTGAAAAGAATCCCAGTTTGGATGTCTGAAAAGGAGGAAAATGTGACCCTAGCTGATGGGAATATGTTCCAGGAAAACCTGAAGCTAAAATATGAGTGTCTTTCTCAATGCAGTTCCACCCTATCAGGGACAAGAGCTTGAAACAAAAAACATGTTGATAACAGAAATTAATTTATATCTTGTAACTGTGCAGATCAAGCTGACCTTTTTAAGCATCAAAGAATTACTGAAAAAAAATCCCTAATGCCATTTGTTCTCCTGGCACATCCAAGACTGCTATGTATGAACTCCACATTGAACAATCCTTCCTAAGCTGTAATTCAGACTGATAAATTCAGTGGTTTCTCTTGCCAGTTAGCTCTCTTCCATGAATTTGCCATTAATTTAGCTGTACTCCAGAAGTGCTATGGCATAGTACAAACGTATTACTAAGTCTTTTAAAAGACAGTAATAAATAACATAACAGCAATTAATTGAAATCCACGATCCAAACACTGAAAAAGGCAATGATTACTTTTGGCATGATCCCATAGTGTGCTGAAAATCTAACATTTGGTAAAGACACCGATCTACTGAAAAACAGGCAAGAGCTAGAATATTTCTCCAGCAGATTTTGAACATCAGAGAAAATAAAAATAATGTGAAACAAACAGGGACACAGTATATCACATATGAGAAGACACTTCAAAACCATGAATGCTCTTTTTCAAATAGTGTTAATTCTCTCTTCTCTGTGTTTGCAGGAAACTGTATAATCTAAGAGGAAAAGCTTTTCAGACAAAAAGCTTTATAAAGGTGGAACCTCATGGATGTCATTACAGCCACAAAAATCTACATCTGTTAAGTACAAACCTATTACTTTACGGTCTGTAATTTAGATTTTATCCTTCCTGTAATCCTTTCGAACTTCCTTTCAATCAATGTTCAGTAACCTGTATTGAAATACTAATAATTTAGAAATGTTAAAAGGCTTTCAGACTTGCACCTGGTCAGACATCTCCCCTCCTTCCCTTTAGAAATCCACAAATTATGCAAAATCACCATATTAGGACAAAGCAACACACATTTGGCTGAAGTTCTGGCACAATATGGGGGTACAGCTCAGCAACGTTTTAGTGCGAGAAATCCTTCCAAAATCATCAAAGGTATAATTTTGACAGGAACAGACAGAAATTGGCTACTTAAGGTTGTAGGATAATTTGAACTGCCTGCACCACGTTCCATATTCATTAGTTTATTTGACACAAGATAGCACACTCAGTCTAAAATCCAATTAAGAAAATGCCAGAAGAAAAATCCCACCTCTACAACTGTACCATCACAGCAAAAATGCCCAAGATGAAACAGATCTCTGAAAAAGAACTGATCTTCATGATTACGAAGGGCTTCTTGAGATGGAAGGTGACCATGCTGACAGAGTAATGCTAGGGAAGGAAAGCAGATGCTCATGTCATATCTATTCTGCAACAGGGACACACAGCCTGCAAGGCTATTCTTCTACAAGGGCTAAATTCAGTAACAGCAATAATACACAAAACACAGACAGAGCCTGCTCCAGAGTACTAAATCAAACTAAAAAATAAAATCAGAACACACTCCTTCACTTTAGTTGGAAAGTCTTTCAGGGAAAGAAGTGGTGAAATAATATTTTCAAAGCCAGATCTAATGTGAAACAGAATCTGACAGATCTGATATGATACATCAAGGCAAAGCAGAAACTGAATGCAGTTTCTTTGAAAAGTGATGAAAATCTATAGTAGTTTTTAGTACTGGTGGTGTGATCCTCAAAGGTATCACCACCAGCTACTGAGCAATTTTGATCTTATTCCACTCCCTAGTCCCAGCTCTCAGATATGCAATTTTTGCAACAGAGGAAAGAGCTGAGGAGACGAGATGAGCATTGAATCATCAATACTTTGCACTCCAGCGCTCTGACACAGTCTGAGATCCTGTCCTCAGCAGCAAAAGTCAGTGGGGGTTCAGGTTGCTCTGCCTGAAGCTGTGCTTCCTGCGGTCCTCCTCAACAAATGACTCCTCCTGGTCAGAGGCTGTAAAACTGCTGCCCAGTACAGCCCTAGATTCATTCTCTCTTTAATTGCCTCCCCTTCCCTAAGTTCAGCCTTTGCTGGATCTCAAACTTTAGGGACTGTAAACAGACTCATGGTACTACGCTCTCTGCTCTGGCTGTAGGCTACTCTGTGCACACAGGGGTTGGTTTTGTGACCATCAGGCAGCTTCATACTAGTAGGGCAACCTAAAGAGACCTCAACATAACTGAATCAGGCTTCTTGCTACTGGCCTTCAGCAGAAGTAGATTTACTCAGTCATTTGTCTCTCAGCTCCCCAGAGCAGGACATTAGCCACCATACATGTTCCTACAGAACTTTCTGCAACTTGTCATGCAAACTGGGACAGACTGTACAGAACTTTCTGCGACTTGTCATGCAAACTGTGGGTTTCAGTTGGCAGGACATGAATGAGAGATCACAGTACCAAAATGGGAGGAAACTGCTATTTAGCATGATACAGACCAATCAGATTAACTCTGAGAAGTTTGCTATCACATTTGATACATTCAAATGTCACAGCGGATCATATGAGAGGATAATTCCAGCAGCCTCATCTATAGTCTTGACATGCCTTTCTGTTATGGCTTTCCCTATTCCTGCTCACATCCTCCAAGGTGTGGCATATGGTATCTATGAACGGTAAAACTGATAAAGTTAAGACATTTTCAAAAAGCAACAACATGGAATGTTCTTACAGCCTTTGTAATTGCAGGGAACCATAACGTGGAAGATTTGAATTTAGATCTTGGGAAAGGGTATCTTGCCTCTACCTGAGATAATGTCTCTTAATCTTTGAAAAGAACAACATGAATAATATTCTACTTTACAACGAAAATAAAGGCACAGCACAGCACTGCTCTTTTTTTAAAAAACCTATCCATCGGCAGTACTGCAAGTAGTATGAATACTGTTGGTTAATAATTTATTGAGCTTTCAGAAATAAGTCTGAAAATCTCCTGCTAATAACCTTCTGATCTCAAGTTTTCGGTAAGAGAGACATTGTACCAACTACACTGCTGTTTGCCACCATAATTCAAAGAGATTTAGTAGCTGTGCTCACTTGAAGAAAACTCTAGTTTCAATCTGAAACTCGCAGCAAATCAATATAATCTGCATTACAATACATGGTCTGATTCAAGTGACAGGATACTTTTTAATGATCTCCCACTGTGTATCACTTTTATGTTTTATTGTTGAAATGTTATTTCGGTACCAGTAATTTCACCTGGAAAAAAAAGACTGCTTTTTTTCTGCCAGTGTCAGCTGCTTTATTTCCATGTTGCCTAAGTTATGTAACATTTTCAGTCAGCTCCACCTTCACCACAGAGATAAAGGCAAAGATTTATGTTAAATTATGCTATTAACTTCACAAAGTACGCATTAAAAAAAACAACACAAAAAACCGACAAAAAAACTTACACAAAACAACCCACAGGAAATATTCACCTAGATGACAATGTTTCTACCATGTTTCTACCGTTTCTACCTACATACTTCTCTCTCTCCCTTGGAGACAACAGAGAAAAGGAAAGACCACTGACTAAGCAGCATCCACTTCTACTTCTTTCAGCAAGGTAGCAATCCTCTTCCAGACAATTTTATTGTATGATACTAACGTCTGATATTATTCTTTGAAGCCTTATCAGAAGTGCTCTCTGACTATATAATATTTCTAATCTATCTTCACAGGAGAGGAAAAAAATAAAAATTAGAGGAGTGAGATAAACACAACAATGTAGTAAATTGTACATATTTCATGATTTTTTAAATTTTATGTATTTTCTCAGGTTACTGTAACACATTATCTTTTTACATTTTAAGAGAAAAATATATTCAGCATAGTGGCTGGAAGTCACTAGTAATTAGGACATCAGGGTTTTGCCTGCACTTTAATTTATACGTTTCAAACTTTAAGAAATTTGGGCGAAAATTATTTATTTCTCTCAGAGAAGAAGAAACAGCCATACACAGCAGTAAATGACATGGCCAGGGTCACATATGATGCCCATGGTACGGCTTGACCTAGAGTGCAAGTCTCTTGAGTCTCAGTTCTAGCCTACAGTACAGATGTTAAGAATATTGATGAAAGACAAATCAGAAAAAAAGTTTATAATGTCTTTAAGGAGAAGAAAGTAATAGTGCCTGTAGCTCCTTGACTGTATCATGATACAGCCCTGCAATCTTTCTCCTTACAAATAATGCATCTATAATATGATGGAGTGTTATAATATGCAGAGAAAAAGAAAACAGTAGTAAGAATACAGAGAAGAAACTGCAAATACTTATGAGGTTGACAAATAAACTGAAAGAACATTTTATATACCTCAAACTGGGACATTCACAAATCCAGACGCAGCTATCAGAGGTGTAATCTCTAAGAACAAATCCTTCTGCGTAAGACTTCATTAGATGCAGTGTGACTGGAATCAGGACTAAATGCCTCCACCTACACTAGCATCTAGTGAAGACTAATAGGAGCAGATTTGCTGAGCAAAACAGTTAGTGCTCAGGACCTGATGTGCACACATTTGAGAAGGTTTTACTTTGAACTACCCCTAATCCTGTCCCAAGGCCCGAGCTTGCTTTTGTAACAAGAGCAGGTGAACTTTGTTCCTTGCAATATTGGTTTAGATTGATCCAAATGAGATCCAGTTTGAATCCTCATTATGAACCATAACCCTGAAGTTGGGAATGAACAGGAGATTCATTTCAAAAGCATACTCCTGATGCAAACTTAAACACTACTACAAAGGCATTCAATATATCTTGTTGAAAAAATGAGTACACAGGCTGAGTACACTGACTAGTTCTGACAAAGGATGCTTAATAAGGAATAAGAAGATCAAATTAGACAAAGGTTAGATAGATATCAGGATATAATAGACCTTAGAAGGCAGAAACATTAGGCTACAGTATAGCTGCAGGTAGATGTTTTCCCTCCATTGACTGTCAGCTCCTTGATAATGCAGCATTTTACATAACATGACAAAAAAATGAAGCAATTTCTGGTAATGAAAACGAAAAAAATTTGGAACCCCTTGAAAGACTGGTAAATCCTTGTCTCCAATAAAATCCTAGATTCACCTGCAACCATCATAACTCACTTGGGGATTGCCTGTGACAGAATAACTATGTTGCTAGAGTTAAATTAGAGTGGCGGACTTGCTACCAAATAACATCTTTCATTTCATGAATATCTAAAAGATTTTAAAGAAATCATTTTGGAATCCAAGAACGAAACCTCTACAGCGTCCTGTGGGAAAACAGCATGAGTAGTCTGCGATCTTGATTTTTTCAATGACCATGCTTATTTTAGTCCTATTTTCCAGGTGGCTGATCAGAAAGATATACAGATCAGCAAAGCACTCATCTCTGAATTTCTCCTTTTCTGCCTTTCAGGAGTAAATCATGTTTCCATTTTAGTTTCCACAAGGGTGCTAATGGAAATCCATTTTGGGCTAAACAAATGATTAAGGCTAATGGATTGCTAATGTATATTACGAGCAAAATTTTACGAAAGTCAAACTCTCAAATTCGTATATCCACAAACAGGTGGAAGCAGATGTGTAGAGAACATTAATGGTAGAGATTGATTTCTGTGTATGAATCTAAGTGAAGTTATTGCCTTTATATATGGGGAAGAAAAGGCACTGACAGCTATGAAAACAGTCAAACAGGGCACAGCAAAAATTCAGCTTTATTATACATTTCTAATGGTGTACTGCTGTGGAGTGGCTTCTGTTTCTAAATCTGCATTTATCTACTTTCAGTGTAACGCTGACAAAAAAACTAGTTATATCCTGTTGTAAGTATTAGAAAACTGAGAAGATCTCAGATGTCTGCATGGAGCTACAGAGATATTGTGCTGATTTGTCTTGGAAACCAGAATATATGGTTCCTATTTGCTTCACTTCAGTAGGATGACAGATAAAGAACCTGTAGGGATTCAAGCACAGTATTCTGCAGAGAAAACATGAATTCACAGACAGCTCTGGGAGGTTTCAATTTAACCAGCTCTGATTGGTAGTTAAAAGTTCTGTTTAAATCACTGCTGAAAAAGAGGGCCAAAAATTAAAAGGGACATTTACAGAAAGGCCATAGACAGTATCTATCACACTAGCTTTTAAAAGATACCTGTTGCTCTGTCATTGAAGAATTATATTTATTGCAAAATCATCTCTCTGCATTAAGTATGAAGATGTTTTACTCTCATCACTTGCCCATTTTGAAGCAGTAATGAACCAAGAAACATAATTGAGACCCTGCGTTAATAACACTGATGGAATAATTGAACAAAAAACCTAACGTACTTTATAAACAAGCTTTACGCCAAAACTGGAAAAAAATAATGAGCATTTCTGCACCATTTTTTCCTGACAGGAAGTTAGCAGGCACAGTTATTGACTACACAGAAGCCCTTCAACACTTTTGTTGTATGCTTAATACTTTATGACCATTTAGTCAGCTCCTACTGAAACACCAACTGGAAACCCATTTTTATTTAATGTAACACAATTCTCAGTGAAAAGTCCACACAGTAAAGTTTGCAATCCAGCAAAGGTGTGTTAGAACTTTTTCATCTGGTTCAACAGCATGTCTTAAAATATATACATCACAAACTGTGAAGACTGTGTGTTCTTTCGCATATGCATGCAATATCCTTTGAACCATTCCACGTTTAACACTTCTTAAGTTGATCTCTCACTTCAGTACTGTGTTTAGACAATATGATGAGAGACACTAAAGAGATGAGCTTTCTATTATTTTATTGTTTGTGTCATAGTTTTTTGGTATTAAGGTGTAGGGGGGTTATGTGTAATTTATTGAGTTCTCAAAAAAATCTATTCCAAGCAATTGCTTCAAATACGTGAAAAGGAAATGAAGTCTTAATCAACAACATTGCTGTTTTAGTGTTCTCTATATGGATCAAGGATTTGACCCTTTTTCAAGTCCTTGGTGGTATAAAATCACTCTGCAAATGCAGTGGGGTACTATCTCTTAACAGAAGAACCACTCTTTTTGGGAATGAGAAGCAACTTACTGTATTTGTCAAACCCACTTTTCTTGTCTTCATAAGGTGAGAAGTTTCACTGTCTTATTTTCCTACTGCAAATGCCTTCATATCCCGTTTTTTATTTAACGTCTCATTCTGGTTGTAGTATTTCCCGAAAATGACATTTAGTCCCTCTCATGCTTAGAGCAATGCACAAATACTAGCTAGGGTTTATCCAGAATAGATGTAAATTTCTGGAATGTGAGCTAGAAAGGCATGCCTTTGTTTACTTAGGTACAACTGTTCTAAGTATACGTCACATAACCTCTTCACTGCAATAGTCAATTCAAATATGTTGCCCAGTTCCTGGACATATCCTGCATTTACTTCCATTTTATGTTTTTTAATAACTATTAGAGGATAACCTCTCCTTCCATTTGGGAAAAATTCTTTTGCCAAGTTACACAAATTGTTATGAAATTTTTATTAAACTCCTTGCATAATATACATGTTATCTCATTAGCTCGTTTTAGCACTGAATAATATATCAGTTTAAAGTGTTTGCTGCTACTTCTCTTACCACAGAGCAGCATTTTCTTATAGAATCATAGAATCATAAAATCACTAAGGTTGGAAAAGACCTGATACTCAATATCAGTAATAAGGTACAGGCTTCATCCCAGCTGTGTCTTCTATAATAGTTGTCAGCTCTTTGGACGTATAATCCTATGCTTTCTTCAGAAGTCCATATTTGCTCCAGAGAAATCCTCTTCTTACAGATCGCTTTACCTCCTGACCTAGAGTCTGCCTCAGTAGTGCCCATCTCACCTTCTTGCTGAGGTTTGTGCCATAATTCCCACAGCAGCATTAAGCTCAGGAATTGCCAAACATGATTTTATGTGGCTCAAGAATTTCACCCGACTCCCTGATCTAGTGGTCTAATCAGCAATTTGTTGGTTGTCTACCATTTTTGAGACAATGTTTCATCACAGGATAAAATCATTTTACATTATTCGTCCTGCAATTTGACATAAATGCTAAAGCAAATCATTTAGTTTTCAAATGCAGCACTAATTACAGAGAAGGAGAGCTGTGGAAGAGGACAAACCTTTCTATGACTACTGGCAGCTTCTTTAGATTAAAAGATTGTAAAATGTAATACTTTTCTTTCAACAGAAAATACCTAACAACCTTCCTAAAAGCAGAAGATAGTGTTTCTAGACACAGGGCACATGGTCTTTTGGATAGGGTGGATCAACTGCAGCCTATTAAAGAAAAGCTTGTCTCAGGTTAATTGAACCTTTCTGTTCAGTTTTATGTCATGTAAGGAGATGAAGTCTTGGGAGTTCGGGTTTTTTCCTTTCTCTGTAGGTAATGTTTTTATTGTCAAATTCTGAAACATTTGAAAGGATCGGAGATCTATGAAGTGAAAGGAACATCAACTTTAAAATTGAAGAAGAGAATGGAAATTTTCATCTTCCACTGGAATCATATGATGCCTTGTTTTTATTTTAGTTAGATTCCTGAGATTCATGATTGATGTGACAGAAATACAAGAAAATGAAAAAAAAAAAAACCCAAAAAGAAAAGCTGTCGACTTCTTCATAGATTCTATTGTAGATATTTTGGAGCGAAGATAGAGAAAACAGCAGAGATGAAACTGAATAAAGGGTCTTAAAGAAGTACACTTTGGCATGATCGACCATCTATTTCTCACAGGAGCCACTTAGTTCCTTCCCTCGCCATCTTGTGCATATGATAATTTGCACCTCTGCCAACCTGGAGACTAAGAACCCAACTTCAACCTTACAGAACAGTGTTTCCAACTGCTGCTGTTTAGGTCATCTATATCTTACACTCGATTTTCTGCTGGCGGCGAAATCAAGTCATGCATAGAATCACTACATAGCCTATGAGTCATCCAGGTCCTACCTGAAATAGAGTAAGGGCAAAACTCATTTCAGCTAAATGATAGGAATTTTGGTAAGGAAATGAAGATCAGAATGGACATTAGTGGTAAATCTATGTGACTCATTAATTGTAATAGTTCCACTTCTACGCATTACTAGTGGAAGATCAAGCCCATACCATCTAACGTCTCTCCCGTTTCATAAATCACTTTAAAAATTGATTAAAAACCCCACTGATGCTGCATCAGAATGTTCACAAATTTCTCAGGTGCTGAAACCTGAAGATAGGGTTCTGTGTGCTGCTCAGCAACATTGCGCAGGTTTTTATGTCTAAAGTTCACTCTTCTGCAACACCTCCCCACTCACAGCTTGGGAGTTCACTGACAAGCTTGTGAAAATACACCAATAAATAAAGCAGCCTTGTCAAATGGTCCCATGCCTCAATATTCCATATGTAGAACTGAACTGTCACCTTCCTGAACCAGGAGTTGAAAACCATTCTAGGTACATTGCACAAAATGAAACTGCTGTTCCCCTGTCAAATTGAATGATGATACCATCACGTTTTCGTCTTTTTTCTTTTTCAGTCGTTTTCTTTCCCTCAGTAGTGTTTACAACTTCTTCCAGTCTTGTACAATATAAAACATAGTTACAAACTGTATGCCTCTTCAAGAGCATTAACAATAGCATTGGCAGAGATCCTGTGCTCTCCTCAGGTTCCAGGTGGCACAGGAGAAGAGAAGGACTGCTCAAATCTGTACTGGCTCTTCAACTGGCAGGTTGCATGTACCTCTGTGGGACCACTCTGTCATACTCCCACAAAAATATCGAGGTTTCAAATTCTTTCCACATTCAGCACTGGAACTAAAACAAAATCTTAAAACAAACTCAGGCAACAATACTGAACACAAATAGTCTTCAGATCTGAACACTTTCTTGAAACCTGGGAGACCAAGTTTTACTTTAAACTTAGCAGAGACACTAACCTGAGTTTCATCTCCTATGGGTGTGTTTCAGCACCAGCTAACCCAGGAAGACATATCTGGGTAAGAAAGTGTGGGTGTTTATACATGGCTCACCTGCCGGATTTCACCCATACTGGCATTCTGATGAAGCACTATCTTGTCGGAAAAACCATTCTGACAGAAAATGTCTGTGCAGATTTATTGTTGGTACTCCCAAACCACAACTTCTTGCCTAGTCAGTGCTGTTGGGTACATTGCAGAAAATTCACAACTGGCTTGGATGACACTGTATCCTAGACCTTTCTGTCACTAGAGCTAAAATGTCCCACAGGATCTGGACCACTAAATTAAACTCAAAGTGATAAAGTGCCATAAGAACCCACTGGCAACCAATCTAACTTTAAATAAACTGAGACACATAGCTGCCAATCTGGATGATGTTCATTCAGAGAGCCTGGTTTATCAAAAAAAATCCATTTTGCAAATCCCTCTCTTTTTCATTCCTAGCCTAATACCCATACAAGGGACTAACTCTTTTTACAATGTCTTAATCACTATTTTTTCACCAGTGCAGCAAACTGCATTGTTAGTTTTGAAGATGACCATGAGACCCATTAATACCATTCATGGCAGTTTCAAAATGCCTTCCAAATGTGACTGGAAGCAAAATTCTTTCTCTTTTTTAACCAATCCATACTGTATGTCCTTTCCCTCATGACTCTTGAGGTATTTGAAGAGGCTGATTACAATTTTTTTGTTATTTACCGGGGATTGGGTTTAATCCCACTATTCCATGAACAGGTTCAGGTTTCTTTGTCTCGGGTTTTTAGGAAGTTCATAAAAATGCCAAGATGTGCTGATGAGAACTGTACACCAGAAGGAAATGATGACTTGATACAATTAGCTTCTTGGCAACCCTGGGCAAGTCACAGGCTTGTACGTCATGATCAGGGAGAAACATATCTGATGTATGGCTGGAGCTCAGCAGCATGCAGTCATTTTCAAAATCAGTAGGCCTGGAAAGGCAGGGATGAATCAGAGAAAGAATAAAATAGTGCTTGGTAGTGCTTAAAGTAAAATGAGAATAAACACAAAAAGCTTTGTATAAGGAAGTCCACAAGTCTGGGCATAACACAGAAATGGAAACAGAATCACCACAATGAATCTCTGTGCATGGCTCAGGGAAGAAAAGCTCTCCAAACTTCAGCTGAAAAAAACGTACTGACTGCATTGAGATGCTGAATCTCAACCCTGTGTGAACTGACTGACCCTCCCCAACTACTTCCTCCACTCCTTCCTCCTCTCCTCTCTAGGAGGAGGGAAGGAATGAAGGAAATCAGGGTGGAGGCAGGAAGGAGTACAAACAGGAGGAAGGAATCTCAATACATGCACCCAGCTTACATGACAGTGACCGTTCGTCATGCTTAATGACAGCCTTTCTCCCCACCACACCAGTCATTCTCACTCCATCACTCTCTATGTGTGCAGCTCTACCTACAGACCTTCAGAGTTTTCCTGTGGTCCCCTGCAGCCCTGGACGGCCACCCCTCCCCAGGATAGCTCTGGCCCCAGCCCTCTTCAGGTGGTGTGCAATGCCCTGATGCTCTCCAGGCCACCAGTATTTCCTGGTGGCTGTACTTGCCCCATGGCACCAATTATTTTATTACAAAGTGCACTGCAGAGGATGCTGTCTACACCTGGAGGTTGAGATATGGAAGATTTTACATCTAAGAGAAGTTTTCTCCCTCTGTGAAAAAATACTCCTTAGTAAAATCATAGAATCATAGAATTATTTAGGCTGGAAAAGACCTTTAAGATCATCGAGTCCAACTGTAAATCTAACACTGCCAAGCCCACCACTAAACCATGGCCCTAAGCACCACATCTACACGTCTTTTAAACACCTAAACGGATTGTGACTCAACCACTTCCCTGGGCAGCTTGTTCAAATGCTTGATAACCCTTTTGATGAAGAAGTTTTTCCTAATATCCAATCTAAACTTCCCCTGGTGCAACCAGAAGCTGTTTCCTCTTGTCCTATTGCTTGTTACTCAGGAAATAGACCAACCCCCAGCTCGCTACAACCTCCTTTCAGGTAGTTGTAGAGAGCAATGAGGCCTCCCCTGAGCCTCTTTTTCTCCAGACTAAACAACCCCAGCTCCCTCAGCTGCCCCTCATAAGACTTGCTCTCTAGCCCCTTCACGAGCACAAAACTTCATAGCTGAAGAATTCAGAGATGGTTTTGAAGATTATATATATGCTACAAACAAGAGTATTTTGAAACTAGGCACCGCCCGAGGACTTTGATGTGATCTTCCTGTACATGTTATTTTTTGTTGCATTTCTTAATAGGGAATCCCCAAACAGCAGTTCTCAACACTGATTGATTTAAGTGATATTGGAAATACAACTCTATCTCTTTTATTGGAGTTGCTTAAAAAACAAAAGCGGATTAACAGAGCAGGGAGATGGGGAACAGAGTAAGATTTTATCCATGTAGCTGACAGAAGAATCAGTATGGGAATAAACAACAGATTAGCAAAATGTTAGTTGCTAGGATGAATGGCTTTCCACATACTTGCTGCTGATGCGTGTTCTACTGAGACACATTTTGAAACGTTGCTTACATTGACACGGTAGGCTTTATACTGAACACAGAACGATTTTCTTTGTTTGCCTTACAAACAGCAACAGTATTCATTTCTAAAAGTTGCTGTATGCAAGATTATGGAGATTTCTGAGCAATACATTTGATAAACAATGCACTGAAAGTGATGTACAAGGGCTTTCATGGGTAACACAGCTATGGTGAAATGTGTATCATCTGATTTCAAACCTCTATAAATAATTTGGCTATACCTAAACTAAAAACTCTATGCTGTCTGTGGTGAGTTGAAACAAATAGGTCTATCCTGTAGACAATTCATCTCAACCTAAGACAGATGTTTGAATTGGACAGACGCTCCCAGAGACTCATTTTTTCCTCCTCCATTGCAGCTGTGAGTAGTTTTATTATGATGGGTCATCTTTAAATACATAGCCCCATTTCACATCGTAGTTCCAAGGGAAAGGGAAATTTTGGCTTTTCTCAGTCCTCTCTCCACAAAAATCTTTGTAACATGGCTCTTCAGAATGTGGACATCATCTTGAAGGACATGAAATCATCTACCCAACTGTTCCTATTAAATATAGACTTAGAAGTCTGATGATTAAAATGACATTTTTTTTACCTCTTTCACTTCCAATCCTAGCAATTTTCAGTTTAAGGGGAGAAAAAAAGCTGAGTAAAGGAGGAACTGCCTTCTTTTATCTCTTTTCTTTATATTTTACTTGCATATACAATTGTGATACATATTTTAAAAGAGTGCAAGTCTGAAAAGCTTTAGACTGCAAGGGCCTGTCTTATCAGTGCAACAGTTTCAATAAAAGGTAAAGCAGTGCAACCTGTACATAGATTTGATGGTTCTGGAAAAGCCAATTCAAGGGCTGAGAAGAGAAAGTTATTCATCGCTACCAAGCCAGTGCCAATTAGTGCCACTAGTGACAAACTACAAACCGGCTTAGGAACCAATCAGATATTCACAATGTTGCCTTTTAATAAACTCTTCTGAGAATGACTGATAGGAAATGTTTTTATGTTGGTGCATCTAATGGCCCTTTTGTATACAGTAGAACATCAACAAATTAGTCAGCTAACAAAACATCATTACACTACATCATAAAAACAAAATGAAAGACATACATAAAATTTGACAGTGTTGTTATTCCTAATTCATGATGCTGTATCTAACTTTGACATGCATGTTGACATTACAGCAAACTCTTCATTCGCAATACACTCATCTCAAATATCTTAAGATTGCTGCAGCTTAAGAACTCTTCCCTTAATTAAATTCTCTAACTTGAACGCTAGCACTCATATTTAGTTGTTCTTCAAACTCATCCATTCCTCATATGTAAGCAACTTTAAATAAAAGTTGCACATTGAATTAAGGTATTTACAATACATTTATTAAAGTGACCCATCTCTTCTGCCTTACAAAAAGATTTGTTTCGAGATGGAGTTTGTTTTTGCTTTGAGGGACTTGGTAGACGCAAGCTCTTATAACAGAAGAAAAGAATAATACCTTCTTCTCAGTCATCAGAATATGTGCTGCTTTTTAGCTCATTTTTCTTGTCAGACTCAGAATTCATATCACTTTTACTCTTCAGACATAATTTCTCCAGCATCTGGATGTAGCTAATTACATATCAGAGAAGTTAAATGAAATTAGGAAAATGGAAGCTTTAATCTTCTGTTCCCACATTGCTCAGGAACAGTGCTGAGGTCTTCACAATAGTGTGCATTTTCTCCCTTTTTTACTGCAGAAAGAGTTTTTTTAAATTAACTTATATTTGCTGCCATCTCTTAGAACACAGAAACAACAATACTGTGATTTCTGAGGAACTAACATGGCATTTCATTCCTCCCACCCTTGTGTACAACCTGAGGGATGCTTTTCTTCCCTGCCACAGACAGCGAGATAGATTCAGCCTCCAGTTTCACAAGTGCTTCAAACATGGACCCTCCACTTGATGCCTTCCTTCTTCTGTGTATCTCCACAGTACTACTCTCCTCCATTACTGCACAAAATTGCTCCTGCTTTGTCCCTATTCACCTCTGGGATGGAAAAAGACTTATTTAGGTTTATTATGAGCATGACCCCAAAGGCTCAGTGGTCTGCATGTCAGCCATCTCATTCACCAGCTCCAGGACTGAAATTGGGAAGTTGAACAGGAGGAAAACGCTGTTCACAACTACCAGTAACAACAGGCAGAAGAGATATATTGTCGATACCATTCCTGATTCCCAACTTGACATCTTTCCCGTACCAGCACTTGAAAGCTTAACAGCATCAGATTCCTAAAGATTAAAATTGGTTTGTTCCTGTCCCAAGTGTTAAATCATGTCAACATTTTCTCTTATAGAGCTCTATTTTCAGTGAGCCACTATTTAGCTACAAAAATGTTAATGTGGGTCACACAGCCTAAAAATAAAAGTCACAAAATACCTAACAAAAACCTAAATCTTACCTCCCTAATTCCATAAGAGTTTCTGTTCTTCAAAATAACATTTGAAGTCTCCCATAAAGTGGAACAACTGCTTTTTTTATTAGAAGATCATTTTACTATTCTCTCTCTAAAATGGGATGTGGGCATGTGGACTCCACACAGCACCCACATTAAAATAGTGCATGTTGGCTTCAAAGGAGCTATTATGCAGTCTATAAGTTCAATGATCTGCGAAGCAATAAAGAGCTCCTTCTGTAGCCCTCACGGCCTATTGAGTAAATAGTAAGCATTTAAGAAAACTCCATAATTGCATGTTTACACACTGGAGCCATTATCGGCAAGCGAAAAAAAAGTACATGTATTTTTCTAAAAAAATTCCTTAATTACATTTTTTACATGATTACTGCTCCTTTATAGCCACTAAGGACTACCAGCTACTGAATATATAGGCTGAGAAGCTCACAGTTACAGGCTGTATTTATATGCAGTGATGACAAAATAAGATGTCAGATGAACATTTTAGATATTTCAGCCTAATACTTTAAATTAAATCTTTTAAATTAAAAAACAATATAAAAAGGTCATTCTGAAATTCTCTGCCATAAGCGATCAAGAAAGGTAAGATGAACACCTGTATCCACCATTGCAGAATTCAGGTGTGCATCAAATATTGAGGCTTCAGGCCCAAGTTTGGTAAAGAATTAGCTTGATGTTTTTAGCTAAGTAAACAGGGAACCCCAATGGTTGTATCCTTAGACAATGGTTGTATCCTTAGACAATGGTTGTATCCTTAGAGATCTGTGTCTTGAACCCACTTCCCTGTCTGTGAAGTACATTCCCCTGCCCAAAGCAACAGCTCCTCTACTCTAGTTGCACAACAATAAAAACCTTGGCTGCAAAAATAGCCTGTTTAATCCCTTCGTTTTGCAGAAGTTTCAACCTGAATATTTAAGAGACCATATCATATAGATGGAACATGCCCTGAAACTGAATTTGTATTAGCTTGACATAGTGGTTCACAGATAAAACATGCAGTAAAAAAAGAACAACATCTATGGGACCAACCATGCATTTTTCATATGTGAAAGCCATATAGGGCAGATCATCAATTCAAATTTCATTATCATCACTCACATGCCTTCAGAGAAACATTTGCAAAGAATTTGCATCAGACAAAATGCTTCTTCTACATGCTTGTACACTGCATGCTGTAAAAGGGGCAGAATATTCAGAGTGAAGAATAATTTAAAGTAGTATTTCAGTTCCCTCCTTTATATTCTGTATTCTAATTAAACCATATCATTCTTCATATTCTTAAAATAACAACAAAAGTCTGTTTACTCACTGAAGTAAATACTTCAAGTTTTATTGGAACTCAGAAAACTCCTTAAGAAAACATCAGGGAAATGCTGCTGGAAGAACAACCGTGGTTTGGGACCAGGATTTCCTTTAACTTGCAAGCAACACCACACAGAGTGAGGAGAAAACATTTTATTGAAAAAAATTCCCCTCCTTTTCCTCCCAAAAACTGACTGTCAAATTACAGGTCATTTGGCTTTACAATAATTCAGGTACTTTGAGGGATCACAGTATGCTTCTACCTAAACTCCCAGAACTCTACATCTTTTGTAATTGCTTAAGAATTCATTTACAGTCTCAGGTTACAAGCAGTGCATTCAGCCTTCTTCTCCCCTGCGACATGACAGTAGCCTTAATAATTTTGCCATAAGTCTATGCAGACCAATTAATGTAATGACATTCAAATGAACACCTATTTAGGATGGTTTCACATTAATTTAAGACGTTGACTGGCAACATTTGCATGTCAGATGCTGAGAGAGCTAAACTGGACAGTAGTGATGTTTAATGCACAACACAAATGCATGTGTCTACTGTCATATCAGATATTCTGTCATATCTACCACATGCTATTAAGTAGCAGCAACACTGTAACAACCATGGATAATCTGTAATAACCTGACAACAAAGACTGATGGAAAACGTAGAATTCTAGCCAGGACACTGATGCTTAACAACAAAATTATCTGCCATTGAGTAGTACTGTCAGTTGCATATCACTGCTTGATAAATACAGAGGACAAGGAGGAATAAAATGACATTGGTATTAAAATGCAATTTAACAAGGATTTCTGATTAAATTGGTGTCTAGCATGGGTGTAGTAGGTCATATTACCTTGACAGCAATTTTTTTAATACATCATGTATTCTCCAAAGGTCATTTTTATAATGAATGATGATATTCTCTTTCAGTGTATCTTTATTTGCACAGCATTTCCTACCGTTTTTAGATGCCTATACAGATAATGGTAGCACACAAGACCACAAAGATGTCTGTGTGTGTCAGGAGTATTATTTAAGCATTTAACTCTTAGTGAAATCAGTATTGGGTTGGCACCTAAGTACCTTTAAAAACTCTGATTGTCTGTGGGAAAGTTCTTAGTCAACAGGTCCATTCTGTTTGAGTATTCAGCATCATGATCTCTCTAGTGACAAACTGCACGCTGCACCACAGTTCAGCTCCATGAATCCTAGAAAGAAATCTGTCTTTACCCTGTCTTTTGCATCCTCCTACCATTTTCTGTAGTCTCTTTACTATACTCCTCCAGCATGCTCAGGCTACCAATAGCTTCATGCCACTCGGCACCTTTTGTAGGTAAGAATTATCTGCAACCAGCCCATGGCAGTTGCTGGCAGCTAACTGGCCACAAGGCAGGCCACAGCTTTCCATGGGGAAATGTTAAAGAAATACCACTGCAGAACTAGGGTGCAGCTTCATACTACATTTTAGGCACACTAGAGCAGTATGTAATCAACCGAGATGAAAATGAAAACTGCCCGTCAGTCCTACGAAACCTCCTGGGCTAACACAGACAGCACAAACGGGAGCTTTTCATTCCTGAGTCAACAAAACCACTTACTAATTCTGATCTGTCACATGCAAATATGAAAGTACCGAACACGTGATTAACCTGAAGACCTTTTAACATTATTAACAGTCCATGGTGAGAATCAGGCCTGAGTCTCAGGTATGCTGGTAGCCAGTTCAAAAACACCCAACACAACAACAACAACAAAACTGCTTTACTTATAAGACGTGCGCTTATGAGAGGAAAAAAAGATGGTATAAAATGGGACCTTGTTATGTCATTTTTAGAGAATTGCTTTTCAAGTCAGAACTGCACAAAATTCAACGCTTCCGGCACAGTAAGGCTAGAAGTCACGCATAGGAGAAGTTTGATACTTTGATTTATTACAGTTACTTCAGAAGGTGATTTGACTGTCAATAAGGTAGCACTCTTGATCAATTCATGTTATTAAACAATGAGTTCTATGGACCCTCTTCCACCATTGTATGTCTAGATTATTTACATGAAATGAACACTGTGGACACATTTACACACTCAGCAGCTGAAGAATCCTGCTTGTACGTGGCCAACACAGCCTGCTTCCATCACCATGAGCTGGATACAAAGTTCAGTGCAGACTCAAACATACTGTTTGACCAGTGTGCACACACCCACAAACACACCATTGCTCTAGTTTGGCTTCAGGTGTTTATGCTCTTTATACTAAATTGAACTAGAATTCCTGTGGGCTGCTTGTAAGAGACTACGGTCTTTTCAGAAAATTGGCTTTTCACTGTTATTCACCTTAGCAGAGTTGCTTTCCTCTTGAAAAGAAAATTATTCCTCTCACATAAAGAATTATGTTTCCTTTTTCTCTCTAGAACACCAAGCCAAAGGAAACACAGACACAGATTATTTATATAAACTGTAAATATACGAATAGAGAAAGTGACAAAGCAAAACTGAAAAGTAATTTCAAGATATCAAGCCAATCTACCTTGTAGACCTTGTCCTTCTTTCTTATTCTACATAATATATAAAAATTATCGCATGATCACAACAAGTTCCAAAAAGCAAGCTGACATTAAAATAGCCTGGAGTGAAATTATTTTCACAGATGTTAGAAGCAGCTAGTAACTACACAAGTTAAATTAAGTTTAGCTGTATTTTAGATAAACTCATTTGCTTTTCATGCATATCCTTTAGGTGATTCTACAGAGAAGCAAGAAAACACCATCCATCCATCCAAGATTAATTGAAGAAGAATATCCTTCTTAGTGGATTATCCTCACACATTGTCATACAAAGGATGAATTATAAATGGCAACAATTAAAAGTTGAAAGTAAAACATAAAAAACACCTCACTAACCTTAAAACATAAGAGTTTCATTACTGAATACTTTGGTGGATAAGGGAAGAGCATGTCATCTACCCGGACTTGAGCAAAGCATTTGACACTGTCCCACATGACAGCCTTGTCTTTAAATTGGAGAGACATGGATTTCACGGATGGACCACTCATTGGATAACAAATTGGCTGGATGGTCACACTCAAAAATTTGTGGGCAACGGCTCGACATCCAAGTGGAGACCAGTGAAGAGTGGTGTTCCTCAGGGGCCAGTATTAGGACTGGCATTGTTTAACGTCTTTGCTGGCGACATGGACAGTGGGATTGAGTGCACCCTCAGCAAGTTTGCTGATGACATCAAGCTGTGCGGTGTGGTCAACACGTTAGAGGGAAGGGATGCCACCCAGAGGGACCCTGACAGGCTTGAGAGGTGGGCTTGTGTGAACCTCATGAAGTTCACCTAGGCCAAGTGCAAGGTCCTGCACGTGCATCAGGGCAACCCTCAGTATCAGTACAGGCTGGGCAGAGAATGGATTGAGAGCAGCCCTGGCAATAAGGACTTGGGGGTGCTTGTTGATAAGAAGCTCAACATGACCCAGCAATATGCACTTGCATCCCAGAAAGCCAACCATGTCCTGGGTTGCATATAAAGAACTTAAGCCAGCAGGTTGAGGGAGGTGATTCTTCACCTCTACTCCACTCTGCTGAGAACCCACCTGCAGTCCTGCATCCAGCTCTGGAGCCCTCAGCAGAGGAAAGACCTGGACCTGTTGGAGCAAGTCCAGAGGAGGGCCCCAAAAATGATCAGAGGGCTGCAACACCTCTCCTATGAGGAAAGGCTGAGAGAGTTGGTGTTGTTCAGCCTAGAGAAGAGAAGGCTGCAGGGAGACCTTCTAGCAGCCTTCCAATAACTGAAGTGGGCCTACAAGAAAGCTGGAGAGGGACTTTTTACAAGGGCATAGAGTGATAGTACAAGGGGTGATGGCTTTAAACTGAAGGAGGGTAGATTCACATTAGATATAAGGAAGAAATTCTTTACTATGAGGGTTGTAAGACAATACAACAGGTTGCTCAGAGAAGTTGTGGATGCCCCCTCCCTCAGAGTGTTGAAGGCTAGATTGGATAGGGCTTTAAGCAACCTGATCTAGTGGAAGGTGTCCCTGCCCATGGCAGGGGGGTTGAAATTAGATGATCTATAAGGTCTCTCCCAACCCAAACCATTCTATGATTCTATGATACAAAATTCCCTGTGATAGCCATTTACTTTGGAATGTACAAACAAGTTGAGTATGGAAACTAGCATAAGAATATAGTTGCTTTCTGAAACACAGCGCCTCAAAAGGAGACTCTAACGCTGGGAAAACCCCAAACTGCATTTTCACACTCAAACTTTAATATTGGTCAAAATGTATAAATGTACATATTTTAATATATCAACCCCTTTATATCGAGAAGTTATAATTTCATAACTTGTCAGTTACCTTTCTCCTAGACCTTGATCTTAAAATGTCAGTGACAGAATCCACACTTTTCCCTTTTCCTATCTCATCCTATCTATCTGCTCCTAAACTTCATCTTAACCTCTTTATCACCTCCATTAATGAGAAAATAAACCTAAACCAACACAGACACACACATAATCAGTCTTCCATCTTGCTCGAAGTATGCCCTTCTTGGTAATCAACTTTTCTGGCTCATTTGTTCTTAATGCTCCAAATGACTCAAGGTTTGGGGATTTTCTTTTAATTAAGGATAGGTAACTAATGTCCTAACCTGGTCCATTTCTGGTAATTGCTTGGTCTGATGGAAAAGCCATGCCTTCTGAGAAGGTGCTATTATGGGAATGTGATGGGATTGCATGGCACTAGCTATGATACACACTTGAGAAGGGGCGACCAAGCCACCTGCTTTCAAGAGTCATACCAAAACAGTTATCCAGGCAAGACAGAAGACTCAGACCTTACACCTCAGGGAGCTGAAGGAAATAGTTTATAAGATGGGGATAACCCCTATCATCCTTGCCACATCTCTGCTTCTTTGTGGGGTACGAATGGCACCTTGGGACAAGCCAACTTCTTTGTGCAGCTACGCTTTCAGGTGACCAGGTCACACAGAGGGGCCTGGACCAGAGGAAGGTGTCTGAGCAGCTCACAAGCCCCTGCAGGTCACAAGTCACGGGAGTCGCGCACTCCTCTGTCACGGCACTGAAGGGATGCATCATCAAGACAAAAGTGAAACACTCTATCAGTGAAACACTCAGCTGCAGAGCACCTTCCTAAACTACAAGGTTCACATTAGAAGAAAAATCCTTTTCTTTTTGGTCTTGTTCACTGGGAAGCTCTCCAAAAACTGAACAGCTTCCTAACAACACCAGTCACCAGAGTTTGCTGTTCTGCTCAGCCGCCGCTCTCCATTTTATGTTCCT
Organism: Opisthocomus hoazin; assembly: GCF_030867145.1. NCBI lineage: Eukaryota > Metazoa > Chordata > Aves > Opisthocomiformes > Opisthocomidae > Opisthocomus > Opisthocomus hoazin. The sequence continues at coordinate 72,275,224 of NC_134415.1, forward strand.
TCCCAGTAACAGTGGGTATGAAATAGACATTAGTTGGAGTTGGTAGACTGTCCTCCCCCCACCCTTTCCCTTAATCTTGTTACAAAACAACGAGGCAATTGATATTACCCTGAACGTAATCCTTTGTTCCAGTGTCTTTTTGCATGTCACCACTAAAAAGAGCAAATCACATCTGTTCTTGCCTGTAGTACATGAAGGCAGAGAACAACAAAAATGTTTCCATTGTAAGCCTGCTCAGAGATGCGATTTTAGTCTTTGTTTTAGTTCAGTGATAGGAATATTACCACAAACAGTGGTACAAGCACAAGAGGCAACAGTCAGACCTGCCCCAGGAAAAAAAAAAAATACAAAAAAACCCCACCAAACCACAACCCCAAATCATACTATCTGGCTTCAGGTAAGAAAAGATGAACTTCTGCTGGAAAGTGTGTTTCAATAACTATCCAGAAAAGACAATGTGGAAGAAAAGTTTTAAAATAATTTGAAAGGACAAGCACAGAAGATGGGAACCTGAAAAACACATGAAAATCAAACATTAGCACATGAATCAGGAAACAAAGGAAGAAAGTATTAAAGAATAAGAAAGATTTAAAATCAGAAACCTTTGCAGTTAATTTAACAGAAGCAAATAAATCAGGTGACACTCCATACAGCTAAACGCTTCCAGAAAACAAACAAGCAAAAAAACCCACAACTAAACCAAACCAAAAAAGAACAGATCAGCAAGTAGTGTTCAGACTGTATCAGCTTCTCGGTTTAGAAATTTCACAAAATGTCTCTGAAATTGTAAACACCTGAGTACAACAGTTATTTTTATGGAACTGTACAGGCCAACCCAAAGGCTCTAAATGTACTAATAAAGACATCACCAGCTTTCTAAGGAAGTCATCTGATCCTTGTTTAAGTTTCCATTCTAAGAAAAACAGTAAATATATCTGCGAAATGTTGATGCCCAGGAGGATGATATGATGGTTTCCCAGGATTGTGCATTGAAGAGACTTCTGAAATTGTCAGAACCCACAGGGCTACAGATTTTAATATAAGTACTATTTGCCTCAGTCATTCACAGACAACCAAGAATTAACTTAAAAGGGTAAAGAAGGATGGGATTCTTTTTTTTCTTTTTCCCCAGCGAGCCTGTCTGTCCCACAAACAAAGATTAGGAAGGCAGGAGGAGGGAGGGAAGGAAGCAAGAGGCTGTGGAAGTAAATCTTTTATAAAGCAGAAAGCTTGAGCTTGGTATAACGTTAATCCAGTTTGTACAGAGAAGTTCTGCATAATTTTGATCACCGCTTTCTTGGCAGATAAGGAACCAATCTGCTAGGAACAAGCTGGCAAAGCTAGCCAGGGGAGCTAATTAAAAATCCCAAAAGCCAAAAAAGGGACACAAACATCCATTCTTGTAGCACAAAAACAAACTGTCAATGTGAAAATACTCAAATGTCAAATTCAAAAGAAAAATATTACAGCCTCGCTGATATCCAGAAGGGTAAGTGTGGGTGGGGAGGACAAAAATATCCTCATAAACTGATCAAAGAGCTTGGGTGGAAAGCCTGACATAGGCAATCCAGCACTGAGCTATCACTAACCAGTCAGATCAGAAATCATGAGGCAGGTTCTGCTTAACCACTGAAAGAAGTACACAATGGATTCATGTCAAAGCTCATTCTGTGCCTTTTGGTTTGTCTTTGATACTGGAGTTTCCCAGCTCCCTATGTGTCCATGGGTATATATGTATGTGTATAGATGTGTATGCATCTGTACTTCTATATGCATGCATTACACTATTGATTACATTCTTTCTTTACAGAGCAAATTGAGTTTCGCCAGCTGCTGCTTTTAGCTACAAATGCTACCATGTATTCCCCTCAAAACCATCAGAGAGAATTCCATTTCACACTATATCATTGATACTGTATCTCCAAAAACCTCATGGCAATATGTATGTCCTGTCTACCACTAGTGGTCGATCTGCACTTACAGTAACACCCTTCTCCTGCTATGAATTATGAAAGCTTTCAATAGTACTGATGAGCACATGGGCCTCATTATGTTTCTTAATCATTAACTTTCTGGAGCCAAGTGAAAAAAATCTGGAAAACAAGATACACAGAAAAATTACATTAAATGAATACTCAGATGGCACACATTATGAAGCAAGGAGATGTACGTGTAAAGAAAATTCAAAAACTTGTTCCTTACTCATTATGATATTCTTTTTAGTTAATTAGTTGCATTATAATCCTTCCAAGGGGCCTCTGGAGTGCTCAAGATAAACCATGCCTGCTACTCAAAACAGGTCAGTAGAAAATAGTGTGCCAGAGCACCGGTGTGTCTTTGAATATAATCATATTTTTGGGAAAAAAATGCATGCGTTCAGAAGGCTGTGGGTCCCACTGAGATCCTGAGAGCACCACACAGTAATCTGGGGGTAAAGCAGCTCCCACTTCCTACTTCTTCAAGGCATTTTCACTAGTAGTATCTTACTGTTGTGAAAAGTGTAGGCTGCTGCTGGATTTTGCCTCAATGTATGAATTTCTGAAGGATTCAAGAATTGCTGTTGTGCTTAGACATGAACAGAAGTGGTGAGCTAGGAGAATCCACAGCTTGCATATTTTCCTCCCTGTTTTTATCGCTAGCAGTGCTTCAGGATTAGTGATTGTATGAGGTAGGAGCTGGTGGTATTCACATTCCAACTGGTCTAATTTCAAAGTATTAATTACAGTGCTGCTTTGGAAATGAAGACTTAAACAGACGATTATAACAGTTCCTATATAAGGAAGAGTATAGTAATAGTGATACTCTTGTAGTGTGTAAGATCCATGTCGGATCTCAGGATTTGGCATAATGCAAACACAGAATATGATAGTGAGTCAAAGAGCATATGGTATGTATGGATGACAGCAGAAGGGTACAGACAGTCAAGACACTTCAGTGAACCAGACAGCTACAACCCTGGTCAGCACAGCAGACTGCAGCCTCAGCCTACCTGCTAGTAAACCAGTAACAGAACAGCCTCGATAGTATTACGGAAAGACATGAAAGAGGCAGACAAATAAAAATTTACCTAGTGAAGTAACTCCTCCTCTGTGCATGTGAGCTGTAAGAGCTTGTGTCAGTTAGTAGAAGCAGGGCAAGAGCAGAAATCTGTTTGCAGCAGGGCAGGACCATCACAGGTCAGGACACAGCCACCATCCATTAGCTTGCGATACTTTATTGCTGAGGAGTGGGCTGGCCTCCAGCTAAAGCATACGCCTTTCTAGGTCACTTGGCTGGAGTTTGCTGTGCCATGCATCTGAAAGTCTCTGCTGAGAACAGCTGACAGCCTAGTAACAGTGCTTCTCCAGCTACTAATTCACCAATTTTTATTTTTTCTTCCACAGACTGACTGTATATCTACTTTATTCTGCACATCTAATGAACACATACTGCATTATAAATAAATTGTACGACATTTAGCTGATGCTCAGTTGGAACGCTGAAATTAAGACAAGAAAGATCCAGTAAAAGGGCCTTCAGCTGCTGGCTCCGGATCGTGCTCTGCAAGGCACAAAGACGGATCCGCCAGAGCTGTGGCACTGCTGTGCTTCAGGCCCTGCAGACCTTCGGCTGCAGCTCCCTGCAGAGATTGTGCTCGGCAAGTTTTCAGGTCAAAAAAAGCAGCGTTCTGCTCTGTGGCCCTCTCGCCCTCAGCAGTGGCAGCAGTCAGCCCCAATTTAGCTCTGAGCACTTACGCTCATTGTAAAAATTGGGTATCTCAAACAGATGTATGAAGGCTGACAACATCAAAGTTGCAGAAAATGCAAGTTACCATAAAATTTTTACCAAACCCTTGCCAGGACTGCCATGTGCTGCAATTAATATTCGGTGTAATTGATGAGAGGCAGCATTTGCAGAACAGCAGCAAAACAGATCCTCAAAAGGAATGGCAAACCCCCTGGGCTAGAAACTCAGCTAGTTTAAATCCATGAGCTCCAGGATTTGATCCCTTATCTAATCTATCTGTCTACAAAGTACCTACCTTTTAAATAGAAACTCATCAACAGACTTGTTCTTTGAATGCTTTCTGATTGTTACCCTAAGGCCCATTCTACACTCACTTCTGTATTTTTAACTTTTTAATTCAATACATCCTGTGCCATCCATTGCCTACCCTTTTATCCCTGCTGAGAGACAAAAAAGCCTGAATTAGTCATAGGCCTTCAGTTAAGAGTAAATTTCTACCCTTTTTATTATCAATGATTCTTGATGAGAACTGCAAAGCTGTAGTTCTTAACTTTCCTCATAAGCTACAAAATGCTTTTTAACTTCTACAAACTACAGTCCCACAATCAGACCTTGTAAACGCCATTGGAACAAATTTCTGATGTTGCAAATTAGCATCATATGCTCTTCCTGCAGTATAATATTTCTTTTACTTTCTTTCATAGTTGAATAAAACGCACAGATTGCAGCCAGAATCTAGTAGTTTGTTAGGTTTTTCCTACTGCCATCACATGGGCACTGGAAAATCACCTTGGGCCAGTATTTTTTCAGGGGAACAACAATTTCATTGATCCCATCCAAAGTAAACCTGTGGTTTAAATTTCAGAAATGTTGTATCCAAAATTTGAAGTACAGTGAAAAGGAGCTGTGGCTACAAACCCCTGTGAAATTAGGTGCTGGTGTATTTCAGGTTACACACTTTAAACTAAGGTATCTGAAAGCAGTGGCCACTTCTGAAAACATGGTCCCTCATCCTCCTAAAATAATTTCATAACACTTATATCTACCAAAAAGAGGGACTGGAAAGCCAAAGGGATAAGGATAAGTGCTTTTTAAATATGCAGGATGTGTTACAGTACATCAGCTGATATCCTAACTTGTTTGCATTTCTGAACCACTTGAGATCCTCAACTGCTCTCAGCTACAAGGGAAGGACCTGTGTTAACCACCTCCACCTGCTCCCCTATCCTGTCCCCCTTTCCCCATGCTAAGGTCCCTCACTCTGCTCTCTCTCTTTATCTCCCCTACATCCCTCCTGCTTCTGCTGTTCTCTTTTCTTTCCTTTCTACCACACCTTACTACCGACCTGTTAGCCTCATCTCTGTGCCTGAGAAGATCATGGAACAGATCCTCCTAGAAGCTATGCTAAGGTGGACAGGGAAGTGATTCGAGACAGCCAGTATGGCCTCAGCAAGGGCAAGTCCTGCGTGACCAACCTAGTGGCCTTCAATGCTGGCATGACTAGATCAGTGGACAAGGGAAGAGTTAGGGATGTGATCTATCTGGACTTTTGTAAAGCCTTTAACACAGTCCCTCATGACATCCTTCTCTCTAAATTGAAGAAATATGGATTTAATGGGTGGACTGTTCGGTAGCTAAGGATTTGGCTGGAAGGACACAGCCAGAAGTCAATGGCTTGATGTCCAAATGGATGCTGGTAACAAGTGGTGTCCCTCAGGGGTCCATATTCGGACCAGTGCTGTTTAACATTTTCATCTATGACTTAGACAGCAGGACTGAGCGCACCTCCAGCAAGTCTGCAGATGACACCAAGCTGAGTGGTGCAGTTGACACACCAGAAGGATGGGATGCCATCCAGAGGGACCTGGACAAGCCGGAGAAGTGGGCCAGTGTGAACCTCAGGAGGTTCAACAAGGCCAAGTGCAAGGTCCTGCACATGGGTCGGGGCAACCCCCAGTATCAACACAGACTGGGGGATGAAGGGATTGAGAGCAGCCCTGCCAAGAAGGACTTGGGGGTACTGGTGGGTGAAAAGCTGGACATGAGCCACCAATGAGCATTCACAGCCCAAAAGGCCAACCATGTCCAGGGCTGCATCAAGAGAAGCGTGGCCAGCAGGGCGAGGGAGGTGATTCTGCCCCACTACTCCGCTGTGGTGAGACCCCACCTGGAGTCCTACGTTCAGCTCTGGAGTCCTCAGCACAGGAAAGACATGGACCTGTTGGAGCAGGTCCAGAGGAGGGCCACAAAGATGCTCACAGGGCTGTAACACCTCTCTTATGAGGAAAGGTTGAGACACTTTGGGCTGTTCACCTGGAGAACAGCAGGCTGCAGCGAGACCTTACAGCAGCCTTTCAAGTACCTGAAGGGGGCCTGTAGGAAAGATGAGGAAAATCTTTTCAGCAGGGCTTGTTGTGACAGGACAAGGAGTAATGGCTTTAAACTAAGGGAGGGTAGATTTAGACTACATACAAGGAAGACATTTTTTACCATGAGGGTGGTGAAACACTGGAACAGATTTCCTAGAGACATAGTGGAGGCCCCATCCCTGGGAACATTCAAGGCCAGGTTGGACAGCACTCTGAGCAACCTGATTTTGTTGCAGATATCCCTGCTCACTGCAGGGAGGTTGGACTAGATGAGCTCTAAAGGTCCCTTCCAACCCAAAGCATTCTATGATTCTACCTGGGAAGTCCTTCAAAGGATGAATGACATTTAATTATTCTGGGAACACTGAGAAGGAGAGCACTGCCCTGAGGGGCTGCCAGAAAACCTGCATCAAACTTAATGCCAGACCTTGTTTTATTCAGCCATTTAACTTACCATTTAATTATACAGTAAATAAAGACTATTTCCATGGGGAGTCAAAGTGCAATCCTGACAATGTTCCTGGCAACCACACATCCCCAGATCAGGGACAATCACATTACAACTAACTTTGTGATTAATGAATTCATGATATTCAGATAGTGACAGCTGCAGTATTGCCTGTGGCCATTGCTCTGTAATTCCATCACTGCTTAAACCCCTGCGTGACTCACAGAAGGGACTGTGACTACAGACGTTGTGCCTGTTGATAAAGCTTTGGACTTGGGATCTTCTTTGCCCAGAACCCAGGCCAATCACTGCAACATTGAGACTCAAGTACTGTTGAGTCACCTACTACACTGCCAGGTTGGTATCCCATGCAACGTCAGGGTTCTTCCAAAAACAGCACCCCAAGCAACCAGGCAACTGCTTCATCACCCAGCCTTAATCCCATCTAGACCAGCAAAGAGCCAGACACTTGGGAACCCCACAGAACATTTCTCGCAACCACGACCACAGACACACCCACCGTGACTTTGCTTGGCCTCAGCAGCATTAAAGCACTTCCCTTTTGTGACTCAGAAACTGCCAGGGAGAATAAAAAAATACTTGCCATGTCTGTCACTCCAGTCCATTAAAAGAGCTTGTTGGCCTGACTGACAGTATTTTACAAAATCTAGCGTTCTTCCTGTTTCTTTAGTGCAACTAGTGGTTTTTGCAGTCAAGAATGGATAGAAGAAACTACGTGAAGTTCTCTGATACAGTGTACAACAAGTCACACAGAGGTATTTTCAATTTGAGTAGGAACGAAGCATTCTTTCAAAAGTTGTTATCCAAGACTGTGAGATGTAAAATCACACAGTGATTTTATTAATCACACTGTCAGGATAATCAGCAGAGGAACTACCAGAATATGTTACAAGATTTTTCCAATTTTACATTTGATTTATTTGGAAAGTGGCAAAGGAATCTTAATTTCAAAATGTGGGACTGGAAGGTTGCCTAATAGTTTTTAAAGTCAGATGAAAATACATGCCAGCAATTACATTTTAATCCACACATTAATTATGCAACTGAAAGTTGCACAGCTTGAGTTCACATGCTTGTTTGGTATTTTAAAGAAACACATCTCATATATTGAAGAAAATCATATGCCAAAGACTATAAGTACACATCAGAAATTACTCCTCTTGCTTCTGAATCACCATTTGTCTCACCAATCAAACCTTCATTTGCTATAACATCGGTTTAGACATTAGGCATTTTCCATTCTAAGAGTGTTGATCCATCCATTAGCTGGTGACCTAGCGAGGACATCAGACCTCACTTGAAACAGTACCAGGATCTTTACAGCGCACAGCCCACCTGACATGCCTACATAATCTGAAGTTCAGGAACTGCTTCAAACATGTCTGAGGCGGAAGAGCAACATCCAGAAGAGGTTGACAGATGAGAGCATCTGACTTCAGTCCACTCGGGTTTTTTTTCTGTGTCAATGCAATAAAATGTTGGTTTCACTTGCTTTCAGTCTTGCCAAATGATACCAAATGAAGGAAGAGGCAGCCTGACTCCCACGAAGCAGAACAAGGAACAGCAAAGGAAACAGGCTGCAAGATGAAAAATGAGAGAAGACAAATAAAGAAGGATGTCCAGGGGAATGGTGGGAGAGAACAGGAAAAGTAGAGCAGGTATAGAGAGGCATGAAAAGAGTCAAATCATGTGGTTCAGGTAGAGTAATCTGATGCTGGGAGAGAGAGACATCATAGTTTATCTCTTCTAATATTGAACCATATATCGGAGCAGAGCTCTTTGCCTTTTTTATTTTAAGAGGGCCAAATCAGGAAAGTGAGTGAGTAAAGAGTAGGTGGGTTGCAAGGATACAACAGATGGGATGTGGACAAACCTAGTACAGAAATGGGAAGGGAAAAATGACACCCTGTGCAGCACAGAAAGATGAAGGAAGGAGACATTTGGTGCAGTATGAGGCAGAATCCATGGTCTGGATACTGTAGGTCTCATGACATTACAGGAGATACTGTTGTTGAAGTTCAGCTGTCCTCCAGGGTGTTGGCAATAGACTGAGCATCACTCTAAACCCTGCAGATGCTGAAGACTCAGGAAACTGGAATCATAATTAATAAGAAAGACTGCCCAGGAGATGGAAGCTTTCTTTCCCATCCAAAGTTTTCACTCAACCCCTAGGTTCATAAGAGAGGTTACAAGGTCACTAACAGCAGATCATATGATAGCCAGAGGAATGAACATAGCATGCAATCGATGGCAAGATCTTGATATTTTGAGCAACTATTCCTGGAGATGAGACATTTTGACAAAAGACTTCTTAACTGCTTGCTGAGAGCAGATAATGGTAAAGACTTACAACTCTAGAGTCAGGTTCCAGGTTTTGCAGGAAGAATTTTTGGCTTTGGATGGACACCTCTGCATGACCCAGAGTCAAAGGAACTGCGTATCTTGCATGTCTCAGTGCTCCTCTGCTGTCTGTGCACAGGTGTGAAACCCCTCCACAAAGCATTCTGCAGACACTAGACACTACTAATGACTGACATAAGCGAGAACAAACAGCCTACCATAGCTACCAGTGACTCTGCAGACTCAACTAGCAACTAATAGGGTTTGAAAAGGAGGAATGTAGTGTCTTTTCTTTGTCTGCATGTGTAGCGTGTGCTTCCTTAATAAGAAGAATTGCAAACATTTTGATAAGAAAGTTAGGAGAAAAGGCACATGCAAATTTTAGAAAAATGTCAAGAGGCAGCCTCTGCAGATTTAATCTTCCGACCTTGTGATACACCATTAAGATATGCATTATGATATTGGCTTTAATCATATGATCACAGCTCTCTCAGCACATATTTCAAAAATGATGAAGACTAAAGGTAGGTGGAAAAAATTGCATTTAAAAAAACTAAGAGCAGAAATAATCAGAGTTCTGGATTATTGCTTCAGAAGTCTGTTATTCTTGTATCCTCATGTATCAAAACCTCTGCCTATTTTTTCAAGTCAGAATCTTGTCAGGGGGAAAAAAAAAGAAAAAAAAAAACAACCAACTTTGCACCTTCAGAGGAATTAAACCATGACAGTGGAACCCTGCATTAGCCTTTACAGCAAGCCAACAGCACTCGAATCTTCATTGACATTCACACAGCAGTGAAGCGCAAGGACCCGCACAGCATAAGGAGCCACAAAAGAAGGAAGGAGAGCTAAACTACACACTTGTCCAGGGGTGTAAATCTGTGCAGATATCCTGGGCCTGATATACTCCATTTCCTCTCTAGTGATAAAGAACTAGGATTCTCTACAGCATAGGCAAGAAAATAAAAACCACATTTATTTGGGCATGACTGATTTCACACCATATAAATAATCAGAATCTATCCAAAGCAATCCTCAGAAAAATCCCCTTAGCACTCTCTACATTTACAAATTTCTTCAGTGATGCTGTCTTCAAAAAAATGTCAGTTTATAGAATAAACATCCAGCTTTCAGTTCCAAAGTCTAAGTTTATTTGCAAAGTTAAGCACTTACCAATGACAAATTTGAAAGCCACCTTTGACAGAAGAGTAAACCTGAGGAATAACTTTTTTCCTCTTTTTGTCCTGTGTGTTCTGCCATTTTTCAAGCCAGAGATGTAATTTATACGTAAATTTTTCCCAAATACCACTTCAACCATTGAAAAAAATATATATTTTAAGAACAGTATATAATCATTACGTAAGAATATCTAAGTAATATCTGAAGTATACTGGTAATTGAAAAGAATACAGTAATGATCAATCATAACTTTTACAGTATGTGCTACATTTTCTAGGACACAGACAAAGAATAAGTGAAAAACTGAAAGTCTTTGAAGCTTAACATACGTGGTATTAGGTGAAGCAAAATAATGTAGGTAACAAAATTCATTCTACCAATTGCAACTTTTACATTCAGTTAAAACCTGAACACTATCCTCAAAGAGATTCCTTGAAAAAGATGGACTGAATACAGTCTGAAATAAAGCTGCTAACTCAGACTGAGTATTGCTACCAGTGTAGCTACTGGTTTGATCGCCATTGCTCTTGATTAAATGTGCCTGTATAAAATATTTTTCTAAAGTTAATACACTAGGCCAAATTCATGCATAGCTTAATGATGAGCATTTCCAAATATTTCTCTGAATTGGAAAACATGGGTGACTCAATTTGATTACTCTAACAATATTTATTTCTGAAGCCGCCTGAAAAATAAAATTGTATTAGCGTTGAAGAAAAAACTTCTCAGAAGAAAGTTTTGCATTTTGAAATCAGTTGAGCTGAACACGAAGCTGACACCATACTTTGGTACAATTATTTATTACTGCGTAATCAATGATGATGCAGCAACCTCAGCTTTCCTGTTTGTGTGAAATGCAGAGACTGTCATCTTCAAAATACTGCTACGAGTTAGCTGAGCTTTGAAGATGCAATGCACTGTACATATATAACAAGAGCCGGAGTGCTTGTGAACAGAAATCTATACTTTTCTGGACTGGCCCCGAGAGATTAGACTCTACAAGTCAGTAAAAACATCACATGGATGGTAGTAAAACAAAGCCATTTTATGCAGCCATAGAGCTTAGCGATAACAAGCTGGGACCCTTCAACAGATTTCTAAAATGAACAGGAACGATGACTTGTTCACTGGACCCTTTCTTAAAGGATCACCACTTTAAAGCTAAGCCACCTTTCTCAACTCTGTTTTCAATACCGCTAGCATCTGAAATTCCATCTCAGCAGGCATTATTACTGGCAGCAAACGATGCTCCTTAAGAAATTTTTCATATATATAAAAGCAGATCTTTAATACTTTATTGTTTGCCATAAATCTTCCACATTGTAGGCTGCAAAAGATGAGGCAACTTAAATGGCAAAGTAATAGAATTCTTTTGCTTTCCAACCAGTTCTTGGAATAGGTTTCAGAATTAAGGCAGAGACTCTCAATGGCCACCTAAGGAGATGGCACCAGTGATAACCACTTCCAGCCTATATTTATAGTCCACCAGGTGACTAGGAACACGGGAAAGTTTGTAACCTTCGATAATCTACCCAAACTTGCATACTATCACAACTACTCTGACAGCTTTGTCAGACGAGAATCTATGTCATCCGACATTTTTATATGGTGACTAGGAGAATGCAGTTGTAGTCTAACTTCAGTACTGCCATACAAATTAACAGGACAGACGTCCCCAGACACTGAAGATACTCAGTGTCTTCTGTCACCATAACTATTTTTGTATTCTTCAGACCCAGTGATAGTCACTGTCTACAATTTTTGTCATGACATGAAATGCAGTTATTCACAAAGTCTGTTCAGCTGGTCTTGTACCTGTGCTAGATAAACAGAAGGAAAATTTGCTTAAAATATAACAAAAATTAGACCTTAAGACTTTCTCAAATTAATTTTCCTCACACACAAATTCTAGCTACTAGTATTACTTATCCATGTTCCTTAAAGAAGGGATAACTTATACATGAGTAAACATTCCTATAAGGATATATTTTAAAGATACTGAGATAGCATCTGATACCATGCATATAATTGCCCATCTGTTTCTATAGATTACATTTAACTTAACATTTAATCACTTCCTATAGAAAAGGAAGCCAGTTAAATACATATGCTTTAAAACTTCAGTGGGAGATGGTATGGAAGAAAAAAGGGGGAAATGAAAAAGTAGTCAGGAAACTGCTATCTACTATATTTCTTCTTTTTTGACAATATTTACAGTTGCAAATATAGGTGAGTAACAGGGAAGTAAAAGCTAGAAGGCATTATGTTTAAAAGTAATCAAAACTGGAAAATATCCCTCATTGAGCTTTGTATTGCCAAATATAAGGAACAGTCTGAGCTTTATAAATGCCAAACATCATCATCTGATTAATTTTTATGCATATAATAAGAGAAATAAAAGATAGAAAAAAAGAAAATACAATAGAGAAGATTCAAGGAATTATAGCAAACAGCACATTTCCAATGAAGTAATCATACTTTTTACTACTAGCCGTCTGGATGAAAAACTGAGGCAAGACAGCAAAGCTTCTACGTTAATGTTTTTGCCAATGACAACAAAACTGTAATGGTGGCTACCAACAATTTCCTTGAATCACTTGGCTGATATACAGGTTTCATGGACTGTTACTCTCTGGCAATTGCAACAGAGCTCCCACAAGTGAAGGCTTTCAAAGCTTCAAGAAAGGCATTTGGATGTCCATTTTATATTTAAATGTTAACAGATTTGGGTGACTGAAAACAGAGGCAGCTTTCAAAAACTTGAGTCTTGCTTTCACAATCTCAGCATTGGTCTGCTGAAAGCACACTTGCTTGAACTGAAAGACACTGAAGACACGAAGAAACATCACTGACCGTTGATAAGCCCAGAAAGCACACCACCCATCTGACAGTACCAGAACTATATTTACAAAGACTTCAGGTCATAAAGAAACACATTTGAACTGTAAGTTTGGTTGTTTGGGGTTTTTTGGGGGGTTGATTGTTTATTTGGGTTTTTTGTGGTGGTGATGGTGGTGGTTTCTTTTCTTGTCTGGCAGATGGCAGGAAGATCATAGCAACAGTAATCAGATGGATATGCAACAAAAAAACCACAACACCCTTTTTTTCCCCTCTAGATTCAAAGGACAACGTAGCCAAAGAGGACAGATTCGGAGAACAGCAGCTCAATTCTGCCTGTGGGATACCAGGGATGTAAAACACAGGACAACAGTGAGCAAAAACTCCATTCCGCACAAGACATGGTCCAGGCACATTGAAAAGAGCATGTAGGAAAGATGACAAAAAAAATTACATAAAATAAAAAATTCTCAATTCAAACACTAGAGTATCTTCAGCTATTCTGGAAATTGCTTTAAGGAGCTATTCAGAGAAATAAAACAGCCACAGAGGGATACTCAAAGGGAAGAGACCACAATCTGGTGAAGAGTGTCAGCGCTCTGTATGCTGCCCTTGACCCCTACGCCTGGCATCCCATGTCTGAAGGTGGCTTTCGAACACAGCCTGTGGCAGGCTACGCATGCACAGTGCTGCTCTGCGGAGAGGGCGCAGAGCCAAGAGAATGAACAGAAGAGAGCAATGTTATGACAGTTATCAGGCTGCCCAGATTTGGACTTACTCAGAATTTCTTGTAGGCACAGAGAACTCTGAGTATGTTTTATGTTTTATGTTATTGTTGATACTGGCTTCAAGGTCTCACTGAATAAAATCAGACCATGACCAGTAACTTAGCAGAAGAAAGCAAGCTTAAGACATTTCCCTTGCAAGACTTTTTAGATAACTTCTAATGATGACAGAAACAACTGTATTTTAGCGTGCAAGAAAAAAAAAATATATAAAAATTATGTTTGATCCTTCTACCTTAGTCCTGCTTTCCCTCACAAAGCAACTTGGTGTTGCAATAAAAACAGTTTTTATAAGGAATTTTCTTAGGAGTTTAGTTAGTGTTTTTAACATGACCTTTTGTTCCACAAAGACGTACTTGTTTTGGGGCCTGAATCTAGCTTTTTGGTAACAGCGATGAGTCAAAATCCAGTTACCTAGAGCTGCAACTAAGCTTCAAACCACTTTACTAAAAAACAAATTAAGTAAGATCACTCCTGACAAGGAAAGCATCAAGAGTTAAGGCTTCAGATCCAGTTCCCATCAACTGAGGTCATGACTCTGGGCAAGTGACTGAGGTCATTTCTACCTAACTCATACCACACTAAACTAATTCCCAGTACAGGTCTGCTCTTAATAATGTTTATGCACCTGACAACTCTATCACAGAAAATGCATAGAGTAGTCCAAGAAGCTGAGCCCAGGTACATTTCTTTAAGGAACTGTTCTATTTCACATATATGGAGCTCAGGCTCTTTCTCCTTTCCCTGTCCTGTTCTTGGCCCAGACTGAAGATGAGATGGGTAGATGTTCCCATTGCTGCTGGGCTGCTAGCAAGGGTATTCTCTCTGAAGATGGGAAATCTCAACATGAGAAATGACGGCTCATCTCAAGATAAGAAATGATGGCTTCAGCCCTAGTCTGCTCAAGAGGTCAACGAATGGATGCAGTTTTCCTGTGTGCCCAAACCAAATCACTTACTATGTGAAAAAATGGGCAGCACTACCGCTACCACTACTCCTTCTCTTGACAGAAAGGAGAAGAAAGGACAGAAAGGACCGACCCTCCTCTTGGTACCAAAACAACGATCTCCCTGTCCGACTCCAGCACAGGCTGGCAAGCATGGATCCTAACCCCACACAGGCATCTAACATGGGCAGAGGGTGGACACCTAAACCAGATGGGAAGGAGAATGAGACACCTTCCCTGTCCTCAGCATGACCCCAGGAGTACTTCTGCCCACCCTGTTCACTGCAGAGAAACCAAGCAACTAGCATATGTTTGGAACTGCGGTGAGTCCATGGAATTAATTTAAACAGCTTTCACTATATTGACTATTTCTTAGCATACTAAGTAGTCAAAGCAGCAAAAGCATCTAGTCTTCAGGCCTGACTAGCAGCTAAGGTAAGCTAGAAGAGTAAGTACAGAAGAGCAAACTAAGGGAAAATGATTTAGCCTAGGCATGTCAATATCATACCAATAAAGCCTCGGGGGATTACAGTAATTACTTAAATTTTGAGCAGGATTTTTTTGTGGTGATTGATAAACTCCAGAAAACAAACACAGATATTTTTAGAGGAGTTCTAAAATCAAGGTAGGAAAAAGCAAAGTTAAAAGCTCACATCAGCAAGAATTAACCCCCCACAAAATCAAAATAACTCAAATTTTTATACATTCAGCAACTACAAAAGCATGTACTGCTTGACAAAAAATGAAAAGAAAAATGATTTTATGTTTTTGTAAGCTAAGTGAGTGACAAAGCAAGAAACAACAGGTTTCAGAAGTAGGAGAAACCTACAGACTACCACCTTGTCTTAGTCAAAAGGTCTGTCACTGTGGGCAGTCTTAAAAATACTACAGTTGCCCTACCATAATATATTCTTTCCCTTATCATGGGTCTTGTCTTATTAGTGTGGGCTTAGTTTTGCATTAAAAATCAATGTTTATATAATTTATGAATAAAAGCTTGTTTAACTGATGTTACCCACTGTCCTCAACTTACACTGATTTCTTTACCATAAAATCTGAGCTGAAGTTTGAATTTTAGTAGACTTTTTAAATCTATTTGATATAAACTACAGACTACGATGCAACTTTTATATTATGGAGCTAACCAAATTTTTAAGTTTTTTACAAAACAAACTTGAAGTGTGTGTGCTTGCTGCTAGAGGCATAAGCTAAAAATATGGCTTTTTTCACAGACACCACTCAAATGGCTCAGCTGACTTCTCTCTTAGGTGAGCAAGCCACGGTTGACTGTAAAGAACAGAAATGCAGGTTATTTCTCCATCAAAGGAAACATCAGTTCTGATGGTCAGCAATACTGCTTACTGGTATAACAAAGACATCCCTGTGTGCACAAGACAGTTTCTCTATACCCATTGTCTATACAGATTTCTCCATTCCCCAGGTCGCTGTTCTAAAGCCTCTAAAGAACAGCCAGAACCAACAAGATCCATGGTCAGCAGATCCAGCAGCAGACAGTCTCTATTCACTTCTGGAGTTTACACCCAGCTATGTGCTCCCAGCAGGGTCCTGGGTCTTGCCACTTCCACTCATTTCCCATGTTACTTTTTCTTCTCCTGTTTTTCTTCTCTTTCCTCCTTTTTCTCCCAAATTAGCAGTCTAGTATTGATAATAATAGTAGGAAGCAGCAGAATGAATGACCCTTCCCATTTAATTCAATGACATAAATATGAAACATCTATCATTGACTTAGCTTGTAGGTCTGCTAAAGACAAATTCACCTGTGACACACGCATCAAGATAAATTAATATCTTTTTCTAATATACTTCCATTAGTATCACATTTATCATCCATTCTTCTAAAGTCTTGAGTACCACCCATGCAGCGTAGGAGAAGATGACTCTCTTCAGTTCAACAGGATTCTATTTTAAAAACTCAGAGCACACACATTCAGAGCTATGACTTCAGTCATATTTTCTTAAGCTGCTGTCTCCTTTGTTGTAACACTGAGCTGAAAACGGATATGTAATCCATTGCTTACACGTACCCTCTATTCAACATATTGTTTAATACTGTGCCTAAGCTACATCTACTAATCTTTTTCCCAAGAAGCCCGGTTTTCCAACTCAAGCTGTAGAAGTACGCAAGTTTTACTTTGAAAGTCCCCAACTCTATAACATATTGAGTGTCACCATGTATGCACTGCAGCACACCTGCAGTACCTGACACATCACTGCTTTAAATATGAATTCAATGTCAAATGTGAAATCTTTACACATCACTGAGACATACTCATTTTTTTCCTGTTAAACACACATACATTTCCTGTACATGTATGCATATATTGAACAAATGTTTCAAACTAGCATGCTTCCTTCAATGCCTGTATCTCATCCGAACCATGAATCCTTGAAAATCTGTTATTCAATTCAACCTTTCAGAGTTCAGAGCAGTATAAAAAGAGGTTGGTCTAGGGGAAAGACATCCCTGTGAAATTAAATTCCCAAAAACCAAAATCAGTCCCGCCGGTGATGTATTTTCTTTCCCTTCTTGCCACTCCTCCATCCCCACATTTCGTGGTGGTTCTGCTACTACATCACAGACCAGTTCTTATTCTCCTAACTGCAATTTTTGAATTCAGTAATCCCTACTGTCATTCCATTCACTTACTGTCAATGAATTTTCTTCCACTACAGGTGCATTTCCCCAACGTGCGCAGTATTTTCTGGGAGCCTCTCTACCTCTTTTTCTGCTGTTTTGCTGCAATAGAACTGATATTCCCTCACATTTTTAACCACAGTTACCTATAGGAATAGAGATGATAGTCTATTGAAATGTAGGTGGATTTGTTTGGCTAGACATTGCCTTGCCATCAAACAGATCACTGACTAACTGCATCCAAGAAGATTCATTAAGGCTCACTGACATATGAAAGAATGAGAGAGAGTGATATCGTCCAGAAAGAATCCATGTTTACTAGTAACTACTTAGTAGGCAATTCTTGCTGCTTATATAGCTTAGTTTATAGCTATATAAGCAGTATTCCTCGTAGCAGCAGCAGGCGGCAAGATAATACATCAAATATCAACTAAGCAGTGGCTCCATCTACCTTTTGTCATTACCAAGACATTTCAAGGAAGATACAAGTAGGACGTGAGTAGTGAAGAGATATGAACAGTGACAAAAAGAGGGTATGAAAGAAAACTACTCTTGCATACTCCATTAGTGGCTGTCAGGTCTTGAAAAGCAGAGACTCAGTCACCATTATGAGGGTAAATAGTCCTTATAAGGGTGAATTTTATTGACTCTATTTTATAGCTTTCCTGTTTACAATTATATCCATCTTATTACATAGGCAAGCCTGAAGAAACAGCCTCTTTTGTTTCTTTTTCTTGATATATTGTACAGATCCATAAAGAAATGCTGTAATTTAATATATCTTGTTATGACAGTGTATGCATGTGCACGTGCATGTGTGTGTGGAGCATCTACCTTTCAACTCAGCTCTGCTTTTGACCTGGCTTGCTTCAGAAGCAGCACACTCTGTCATGCAGTGTATCTGCCAGGATAAAAGATAAGAGCTCCTGCAAAGGAGTCTTTTATTCTCCTGATCCTCTGTCAGCATGCCACCAAAAGGGACTAGGGCACTACAGCCGGGCCAGGCAAACCACAGGCTGCCTAATGAGGAGAGCTTGCCCGTGCTGTTGCACAACTCATTACAAAGACAAAAGTACAGAAAGCAAAGGGGGGGGGGGGGGGAGGGGAAGAGAAGAAAAAGAAAAAAGTAAAAACAGTTTTGTCCATATTTTGACCTACTGTACACTTAGCACAAAGAAGTATACACCAGATGTGCATGGGGCAGAGAGACCTTAGGAATTCTGTGTACTCTAGGCACCTAATTTAGGACCCGACATTCTGTGTTAGGTATGTAGAGACGCTGTTCTTCCACAGCATGATGTAGAGCACCTAAGTTAAGTTTGCTAAACACTAACAAAAAGCAGTGAAATTCCCCTGTAAGGGCACCTGCCTGCCTCCGCCATCTTGATAGACAGCGTAGGCGCTGAGGTACCTGGTGGGAAGTCCTCTCAGGTGCTTGTGTAGATGGGAAAGTATGGCAGCAAATAAAGAAAGAGGCACAGAAAATTACACAGATCTCCAATAACATGCACTAAAATACCTACTTTAAGATTATGCTAGCTGGCTAGTGAAAAAGCTTGTATTACTTCTGCAGTCACAGAGAGACTCTAAAGTAGACACAACAAGAAAGTGGCTATAGAAGAAAATAATTATATGATATTTTACAAATACGAGTACTCTTATTAGAAGACTTCATAGACAGATGTCTTCCCTAAGTGATTATTAAATGCCTGTGTGCTTTCCCTTTCCAAGGCAAACTTCCTTATGGTACCCCACTACTCTTGATGTGAGGTATCCAGCAAAGGCACTGTGGTGTAAAACATTCTTTTTCATGAAATTAGCATGCTAATAATGTCAAAGCAAGTACTTATATTCTTACGTTGTAGGAACTTTAACTGAGATAGGGGATTTTTGCTGAGCCACTCTCCATCATCTTTGAGAGGTCCTGGGGGACAGGACAGGTGCCCGAGGACTGGAGAAAGGCCAATGCCACTCCAATCTTCAAAAAGGGCAAGAAGGAGGACCCAGGGAACTACAGGCCAGCCAGCCTCACCTCCATCCTGGGAAAGGTGATGGAGCAGCTTATCCTGGAGGCCATCATCAAGCAAGTGGAAGAAAAGAAGGTTATCAGGAGTAGTCAGCATGGATTCACCAAGGGGAAATCATGCCTGACCAATCTAATAGCTTTCTACGATGACATGACTGGCTGGGTAGACGAAGGGAGAGCAGTGGATGTTGTCTACCTCAACTTCAGCAAGGCTTTCGACACAGTCTCCCATGATATCCTCCTGGGGAAGCTGAGGAAGTGTGGGCTGGATGAGTGGTCGGTGAAGTGGATTGAGAAGTGGCTGAATGGCAGAACTCAGAAGGTTGTCATCAGCGGCGCTGAGTCTAGTTGGAGGCTGGTAACTAGTGGTGTCCCTCAGGGGTCAGTACTGGGCCCAGTCTTGTTTAACTTCTTCATCAACGACCTGGATGAAGAGTTAGAATGCACCCTCAGCAAGTTTGCTGATGACATCAAACTAGGAGGAGTGGTAGACACACCGGAAGGCTGTGCTGCCATTCAGCGTGACCTGGATAGGCTGGAAAGTTGGGCAGAGAGGAACCAAAGGCAAATGCAGGGTCCTGCACCTGGGGAGGAACAACACCATGCATCAGTACAGGCTTGGGGTGGACCTGCTGGAGAGCAGCTCTGTGGAGAGGGACCTGGGTGTCCTGGTGGACGACAGGTTAACCATGAGCCAGCAGTGTGCCCTGGCTGCCAAGAAGGCCAATGGGATCCTGGGGTGCATGAAGAAGAGTGTGGCCAGTAGGACGAGGGAGGTGTCCAGTTCTGGGCTCCCCAGTTCAAGAAAGATGAAGAGCTACTGGAGAGAGTCCAGTGGAGGGCTACAAGGATGGTGAGGGGACTGGAACATCTCTCCTACGAGCAGAGGCTGAGGGAGCTGGGCTTGTTCAACCTGAAGAAGAGAAGGCTGCGAGGGGACCTAATAAATGCTTATAAATATCTGAAGGGTGGGTGTCAGGAGGATTGGGCCAAGCTCTTTTCAGTGGTGCCCAGCGACAGGACGAGGGGCAATGGGCACAAACTGAGGCACAGGAAGTTCCGTCTGAACATGAGGAAGAACTTCTTCCCTCTGAGGGTGACGGAGCACTGGAACAGGCTGCCCAGGGAGATTGTGGAGTCTTCTTCTCTGGAGATATTCAAGACCCGCCTGGACAAGGTCCTGTGCAGCCTGCTGTAGGTGACCCTGCTTCGGCAGGGGGGTTGGACTAGATGACCCACAGAGGTCCCTTCCAACCCCTACCATTCTGTGATTCTGTGATTTTCTAACCTACTTTTAACCAAAAATGGGGATGGTCTAAGATTCCTGAAATAATAATGTGGAGGCAAAGTGCGGAATGAAAATCTAGGCAGAGCAATGTAACAAAAGGAAGTGCCAATCAGAAATACTTATGTAAATTTGTAAAACTACTTTTCAGCTCACCATCATCTCCTGCTGAGGCATTTATTGATCAATATTCTGTCAAGTATAACATAATTCTAGAGATTTATTTTCTTTGTCCCTCACCTTAACCTAAGACCTGCTGAATTTCAACTGAAGTAAATAAATCATCTTTCCTTTTTGACCTTTTAAAAAAATATTCACTAAGCACATTTTATCTCTATCAAATTTGATGTTCTAAAGGGATTCAGGTGGCTGCATTAGCATACTGACCTTATACAAATTCTAGGATGGCTATGATGTTGAGCACAATACTTTTAGTAGAACTGCATAGTTACCCACCATCGCACACTGAATATTTGGGTCTAGGTTGAACCTTAGAGGCAGCAAAAGCCCGCACCGCTCTAGGAAAGATCTGAACAATTAGGAAGACAGAAATGGCAGGGACCACATCATTCATCAGGACAGACTCCTCAAACATGAAAGCAGACACTGTACACTCAAATTCTCCTAGAAGATTACCCATCCCTTCTGTCAGCCAGCGTGCCTCAGCACACTCCTCTCAACAAATTTCATATCTTGAAAGTAAATAGGGTAAAACCTCTAAGCTACAAGGCTCTGCTAAAGCAGAGCAGAGACAAACTGGTGCCAGAGTCTCAGTTCTCTGCATGAGTACAAGCCTTCTCCTCCACCTTCCTGCTGGATTATGTGGGTGAGAAATTGATGTAATTCACTGTGAAATCATTTTAATGCTAAAAGAATGTGGCCAACTCAGTGACCATCACTGCACTGTGGCAAGAACGGTGCCACCATGGCTCAGCACCCTGGATGCCACCATTCACAGCTTACATAGAGGATACTGAGTATGCACTCATCAGATCCCAACAACAGCTGGGCACTACCAACACAGGGAAGCATCTACGAGAGCAGACAAAATCTTGTCCTAAATTGTGCAGGTAGGTCTGGGGTGCAGCGATTAGAATCAAGTTCTCCTGAAATCTGGAGAGGTTAAAATGCAAGGTTTGCATCTCCCATATATTCCAGTTATGACAGCCATACCTTCCAAACTGCCTCAGAGAAGGCTGTTCTAAAGCACTCTTCTGGCACTTGTTGGCATCACTACTTTTCAGTTTTACAGAGATTTAAAATATCTCAGACAATTAAAAACTTTAGAAAATAATTTTTTAAAAAAGTTTACCACTGACTCTGATGCTATTCTGCATTTCTCTCTCAATAACCTGACCAGTCCAGCTGTAAGGGCAAATAAATGCCCCCACCTCCCCAGGCCATCTTTATTGGAAGTGTCCATACTTGCGCTGAACATCAGAGCAGCTAGGATCTTCAGTGACCTCAAACTGAAAGGTAACAGTGAACTTACTACAAATCTAAGTTTTCTAATTCATATGAAAACATACTAGCAGTGTGTCAAAAGCCAGCTATTTTTAAATGGTATAATCAGAAAATGAAATGTCAAATATTAACTGTTCAATCCATTCATCACTGTAGCTTTGTATAACTGTCTTGTCTTAAATTAGTAAAGAAACTGTCTGGCATAGATGCTGCAGTTTTAAGACTAATAGCTTTCACCTTCCAAAAAAAGTCAGGCCTTGTGCTCACCCAGAAATCCAATTAGTTACCCCAAATGCAGCACAACATCCAATTTAATCAAATTTTGAAAAGCAAACAAAAAACAGCAGCAAAAGAGAAACCTACACGAACATAGAGGCATGGGTTTACATACTCCAAGCCAGTCTGAGCTGCCCACTACGCAGGTATGAGCTGAGAGAAGCAAGTGCTTAAGGATGTACACACGCAACTCATTAAAAGAGCTAAAATGCCAAGAGGTGGTTCTCGAAAATACGTTCTTGGGTTTGGCATGGCCAACAAACCTTGTTCACTGCAAACGGTTTTCTCTGGCTGAGTTTACATTAGCTCTTATGCAGCACTGTGATGGCACTGAGCCACTTCTATATTCTTCTTTGTTCCAAACCAGTCCAGTTCTCAGCAGAATTGACAGCAGCCAGAACACCACTCTAGCACTGAGAAGCTTTGGAGAAATCTGCTGGTCACCCCTTTTTTAATCCTGCTGGAATTAGACAGACTGAGGAGTT
Organism: Opisthocomus hoazin; assembly: GCF_030867145.1. Lineage (NCBI taxonomy): Eukaryota > Metazoa > Chordata > Aves > Opisthocomiformes > Opisthocomidae > Opisthocomus > Opisthocomus hoazin. Next base: position 72,298,068 of record NC_134415.1, read on the forward strand.
ACCATAAAACACAAGTTGGAAATATCCCCTGCGCACCAAACTTCCTTGTGGCTGCTTTAGGTTGGTGGGAACCTGAATATCTGACCTTCTAGTGAAGGCACTCAGCGTGATCTGAGAGACTCACCGCATTACAGATTCAGACAGTGCCTTTCTTACTCACCTGCTACAAGGGCCAAGTAATAATTTCTGGAAGCTCAAAGGCTCCTTAGAGCCACTGCACTCTGAACAAGCACGTGGACAGTCCCAGATTCATCACTGCTTCATTCTTGGTTTTACACCTGCGTTAATTAACTGAAACCATGAGAGCTCCGACATCCCCTGTCTGTGTAACACAGAGGAGGGTTACACTCATAACTTCTAGTATTGTCAGTGGTAGTTACATATATGTGCTGGGGAGAGAGGAGCAGCTGTTCTCTAATAAGGCACTAGTCACGACAAATATAATACTGGCATGGGACCCACATAATTGTCTTTATAAGCACACTGCAAACCAAGAATGATTGCAAATGCCAGGAACCAGGAAAAAACCCAACATTCTTCCCCCACTCTTTTTATTTCAATTCGCAAAGAACAGCACATTTCTGCAGCAAATAGAGCTTACTAAACCAGATGCCTTTTGTTATTGTCCTTATGCCTATCTGTGATATTATACAACAGATACCACTTTATCGGTGTCCATAAATAACTTTTATTATGCATCTGAAAAAGCACAGTTTAGCACGATGCAGAACAGACACCATCTCTTCCAGCAGTTGAGGCCAACAACTTTCTTCTGTACCTGCCATTATGACCCTACCCCTGGGTGATGGCATTTGCTTAAAAAAAGAAAGAAAGAAAAAAAACTGAACTAGACAGCAGCTCCTCTAAATATTCTGAGAGGCCGCCAGCACCAGAAACAGGCATTACTACGTATATTGCTGAATGCTGCATCCAGCTTCTTGTGGTTTTCCCTCCGCAAGCACCAAATCTACTGCCAGCTCTGCACTCAGGAAAGCTAGTCTGATAAAATCCAAGACAATGAACTCTGTTTTCAGGATACACTGAAGCCCACGTCTTATGTTAACACTACCAGTGCCATCATCTGGCTTGTTACCAGCTGCTGTCTCTGCCTGTGATTGCTACTAGTGTTAAAGAAAAGAAAACATAACTGGCCTCAAGGGTATGAGATGGGTGTGGCCAAGAATTTAAATTTTTAAAAAAGAAAGAAAAAAGGGAGAATCAACTTTTAATGGCAAAAATAACATCCATATTTTCCATTCCTTTTTTTCAGACAAGCCTCTTAATCTTTTGCATTCTTCTAGCTGCAAATGTTTTCATTTGTTTCACTGTCATTCACTCTGCCAATTCGAACAGTGATGTAATGACATATGACTGGTTGATATTCAGCACCTTTGTCACTGGTGGGTGGCTCAAGAGCACAATGACCGGTATCTTGAGTTTAATGTATTTGTGGCTTTGTGAAGGCAGCAATGACACACAACGGGCTTTTTTCTCCTTTTGTTTCTGTGCTCTGTAACAGAACTGCCTGCCACAGAGACTGCGACCAGAGGATAATGAAAAATGCTGGGCCATTGTTGGTCATGGCAAAAATCTGCAAACTTCACATTTTGTTTAATTATTGAAGAATGGCTTTTCAAAGATCCATGCATTGTTCTAAAGAGACATCGTAGCATCTATTTTCCTTTCCTCACAAAAGCTTTTTATCTTCAAATGAGAAGAATATACTTGTTGAGGGCCAATTAGTAGACTGTCTATCAAGAAGTTTAAAGGAATTTTTAATTAGTAAATTGACCCATGGTGTGAGTCACCTGGAAAGGAATTACATCATTTCCTAAGACAGTTAAGCTTTCTTACACAAATATTAGTCAGTACCTTAGATTCAAGGTCCTCTATCACTTTATACTATCTTGTTCTTGTAGACCAATTTCACTCACTACTGTGGGATCACTCAGAGAGACAGTAACTGCTATTTAAGATGAACAGGGGCAGCCCTAAGATCCTTGTTCTAGGCCTCTAGCATGACTTCCATTCATCCAGAAGAAATTTTATGCAACACTCATTTATATTATGCCTAAATTACAAAAAAAAAAAAAAAATCATAATTTCGCAGTCTATCTTCTCTTCTTTAGTGCAAAGATACCATCAAAGATAGGCAGGCTTAACTATATAATGAAGTAAATAAAGGCACGTGCAGAAAGGCTGAAGTTTCATTCCCAACTGTGCAGCAACTCAAAGATCCCTATATAGTCAATGGGAAGTGGCAACCACCTCCAGAAGGTGGTTCAGAGCCTATTCATCACATGTTTAAATAAGATAGCATGAATCTGTCTCCCACCATCTGCAAATGGTCCTGAATTTTTGCCTTCTGAAAGGTGATGGGATATATAAAAATGACAGGCATCATCATTTCGACATGCCTTTCAGAAATAATAGAACTAACCTCATATGCTGCCTTCTGTACAAAATTCTACTAATGCGAATTCCTTCATAAGAAAAGAAGGGTGAGGAAACCAGAACTCAATCTGTTATGGTATGCATATAGGATACAACAGACTTTTCCTATTCCCATTCATATAACTGGTAACTTGCCAGTTGCATGTAACTAGTGACTTGCCACTACAGATGCAGCCTAACATCCCAACTGAGACAAAAGAAAAATCCGAAAAAAACCTCAAACCTCAACGTTAGAGAGCTATTACTGCAAACAGCATAGGAAATTCTGAGATTAATTTATGTTGTATAAATGGTACTTTTACTGATTTTAGCAATATCAGCACAATAATCCACATTTCTTATACACATTACATCATTACATAGGCAGAAGAGAAGCAAGTTTGTGTATAAAACATAAATCTGAGCATCAAATGAAAGACATTTTCAAGGTATCCAGATATATGCAAACATTTAAGAAGGAATCAGCAGAGCCCTAAACTGATAAACATTTCTCATAAGTTATGTATGAATTAAAATCAAGTTTTTATTAAAAATGCATAAGTATGATCTGTGGTGAATAGAACTATTAGCTATGCGTGTTTACTTTTTAGCGAAAACAGAAATTGGTAATTATTCTTGTAAATGTCATTTGTATCAGAGGGTTATAGAATGATAAAATGCTGAAACAATTCTCAGATGCCATCCAGCTGGTACATCTACTTCTGGGGAGAGGGGATAAAACAACAAACTGTGAAACGTTTATTTGCCACAGGGGCAAGAAAATGTCAATTCAACTATTGTGTCCATTCTACTTTACAAGTCAGGTAGCACTCAACAGCCCCTCTCTTTCACTCACCATAATAAAATAATAAATGAAGATTAATCTCAATGACAATAAACTATTTGATGCTTTCAAATTACTGTGTTTTCAGTGTACTCTTTATGATCACACATTATTTACCGCGATCCCTGTCTTCCTTACTCCTGTTGGAAGCAACAGAAAAATCACCCAAAACCCAAAGTGAGCATAAATTGGTTTTATCCGTTTGATTTTAGTATACATTTTTTAAGGGATCTTAAGGGACGTAGGCACAAAAGCGGACGTTGCTCTGCTCTGGTGAAACCAAGCTCCTTCGTTTCCTTCTGTATTCAACGAAGAGACAAATACCTTTCCAAAACAGCATTTCTCAATCTGTAGATCACAGTCATCCTTAAAATCAAAAAGTCCTCAGTAAAATGACTAGTGAAAATCCAGTGGGGAGGAAAATGTAAGTACTGTGGGTGGCAAAACAGCACACAATGGGTCTGTGATTTCTTCTTACCCTGCCCCTCCCAAAAAGCCTACTTAAGCTGAAGGACCGCTTTACTTAAGACACTACTCTAAAGAATAGTTCAGGGCAAGAAACAACCTTGGGCCCTCTGACCTGCCCCATGAAGGAGTCCACCTTCTGGCCACAGAGGAGCCTAGAGACATTAAACTGATTTAGTCAGATTATCAATACCCTTACCCCCACCCAAATATGAAAATATTCACTATTGTTATTCTCTGCTAAATGTCACTTAAATATGGAACCGTAAGTAAACCTTGTAGAAATTCAAGATTCCTGGCACACCTTTTCTTATAAACTGTCATTGGGCATAGCTGTCAGCTCCAGCGTTGTACACCTGGGATAATCTCTTGAGCTCAGTGGAACCATGGGACCAAAAAAGGCATTTTGGAGCATATGGGGATATCCAGGTAGTTCACTGGGCACTGACATCAGCCTCAGAGCAGGCACTGGCTGAATCTCACCAGTCCCTCAGCCCAGGAAGCTCCTCAAAACTTCTTGCTAGCTGAAATTAGATTGTTGCAACCCATGTCATCAGATGCACCAGGACATCGAGAAGACCTTAAACGGATTTAGATTATTTAGTGGAACAAGTCACAAAGTACTTGTTTACAAACTTTACATGCTACACTTGCATTGTATACACGCCCACAGCTCAGCCTTGGACAGTAAAGTCACTAACAACTCAAAACATTATGTTTCTGCTTTAATCATTCTGCAACAGAGCCTGCTCCTTTCTGTGACTACAGAATGAGAGATTTCTCTCCACTGACTACAGAGAGTTTTTTGTGTCTTTTAAAAATGCTTACTCAATGCTTTTTGTAAAGAAACAGGAAAAGAAATTAAAAAAAAAACCCACCCTGCTGCTCATCATTTAAGATGCTGGCCCAAATCTCTGTCAATATGAAATTAATTCCTACTGCCAAAGATTTGCCTCATGGCTATACAAGCAGAGTACCTTCACTAGATATTCTAGGTCCCTGTATTCAGGCAGTTTATTCAACTCCTCTTCTCTCAATCTATTTAAACCTTTTCCTCCTACCCATCATCACCATGTCTTTATGTTGAGTCTGCTCACTGAACACTGAAGAAGTTCGGTTTCAAAAAGCAGTGAATTAAACTCGCTATTCAGCTGGTCTGAAATCTTTTACCCCTGTAACTTAAAATAACATACTCTGCTTTTCTTGCAGTGCACGACTGGTTATTCACAATTATTATTCATTCATACATCTATGAAAAACAATACTGTACTATTCATAGTGAATGTCAAGCCACTAAAATTAAATGTCATAATGGACTGTTACCTCTGACATCCATTTTTTGTGTGCATCACTATTTTTGACTTGAAGTGATCAGAAAAAAAACAGTTTGGTTATGAATCCTTGGTATTTTATGTCAAAAACAGAATAGAAAAAGAGTGTTTACTTTTCTACCAAGGTCTCACTTAAACCTAAAAAGGTTGCTACATATTTCTTTCCTAGCAACAAAAGATGTTAGCTCTCTGAATTCATGATCAAGTCCTTATTTTATATATTCCCAGCAACAGCCCAAAATCTACTCCTTGGTATCATACAATAGCTTTCAAACATACATCTGCTGAAAGTCTGCTATTCACAGGACTGTTTCCTTTTCATTGCTCCTAGGATCACAATGTTTTTGGATACAATGAAACTAAGACTTTCACTTTCTTTCCTATCAAAATTGAAACAAAACAAGAAGCAGAATTTTACAGAAGGTACAGACACAAGATGCTTACGTAGTCACACTTTCAAAGGCAGTACTTACATTTAAGTACTATACAAAACACAGAATCCAATTCTCTCTACTCTTTCTAGATTGATAAGCCTACAGATCTACAAGCTAAGGGAGGTAACAGCATCACTTTTCATTCCGCATGGAAAGCCTGCTTCTTTAATTCCCCTTTTGCTAGAAGAAAACATAGGAACATGTACATGTCATCAGAATTTTCCATCGCAGACACTCCACTCCTAAAGCCGGTGTTGAAAACCATTGGCAACAATGACAATGAAACACAAAACACACAGAAAAAGAAAAAACAATCCTCCTCAAAACCCAGCAATTAAAAGCAAACACAAAAATTTCACTACTGCTTCCCTATAGCAAAAATGAAAAAAATAAACTTGCTATGTACACTGGTTTTGTGGTTTGGTGTGCTATTGGAAAGAACCCTGATGATATGCATGGTAAAAGAGCCTACATTAACAAAAAGATGTTCTTTATTACATAAAACTGCAGAGTAGCTAATCCTAGGGACTATCTGGTGTGAATGCCTTCGTTTTGCTCTCAGAGGCACCTCAGCTCTAACCTGGCAATCTTCACTCCCCGAAGGTCCACAGACAAGTCAACCTGCAAACTGTTAAAACATGCGTTTTTCCAAAAGTGAGGATATTCATGGTATTAAACTGTATTAAACCTTATAGGCAGATTTGTGATTAGACTGGAACTTGCCACAATCACCATTCCTGAAGTGTTTAAATGAGCATAAGAACGTTTGCTGTTCATGTTTAAAAAAGGCAAACCAAAACTTTACAGGACTGATCACCAAGGCAGACTTTTTCCTCTAAGAACCAAGCCCTGTTCTCTGTAGTTACACGCATCGCTGTTTTATAGTGCATGTGAGAATTGGAAGAGAACAGGCACACCTGATAAAAGATTGAGGAGTGTCCATACAGAGTATGGGCATCTCTCATGACATCAGAAGAAGTTACAGAAAACATACAGCAGATACTACTTCCCAGTTTGCACGTAATTCTTTTCCTGGGCTTGAGTGATTCCACCACTTCATTTGCCGCAGATCAAATACGTGCCTTCACAGGCAACAAGGTAATTAAATACGTGTTTATGGACATTGGTATCAGATAAATATAGAAATTACCTCAGCCAATACAGTTTTTTAAATTAAGTATTTGAGTTTTCTCTTCATTCACATTATTCATTTGTTGAAAAGCACAGAACAAGGACCTTTCCAAACAAGCTGTTAGTGTTTCGATCATTTTTTTCATTAGCTCAAACCAAAGATAAAGATTTGGCCTATGTTAGCAAAAGCAACCAAACGCGGGTGCCTTTGTCGTTTGGCTTGGCCACAACAACACGCCTCGGACAGAGGCTTCAGCCAGAACTGTAACTGGAAGAGGTCACACAGATACAGCCAGGCTGTGTGTTGGTGTGCTTATGCCCCAAATAGCGAGGTGTTGGTGAGGAAAAAAAGAGACTGCAAATGTCACAAATCAATGCCTGTGAAAGACGACGATTTTCAGAAACACGGGAGTTTTTACCCATCATAATACATGCTTCTTTAGAGCATCAGACTGAATACCCCAGAATCACTAGCTAAGACTTGGTATATATGCAGCTTGTTTACAAATTTTATATAGTTTTTAATACTTAGCTGGAATATCTGAACTGTATTACATTTTACTTTAAAAAAAAAGAAGAGAACAGACAAAATGTACAACAAGAATGATACAAATAAATTGAGATGGAAACAGAGAAGGCAGTGTAAAGGCTGAATTATCTGCCATCTAATTAGCTTTGGGAGTGTGCCTATCTTTGCCTGATGGATAGAAACAATAAGGCAATGATTTCTGGAGACTTCAAGTTTCCTTATGAAATGTTGTCCTTTCTCATCACTGCACTTGGGAAGACAGCTTCTAAGCTGAAAACATGCAGTACTTTTTACTGTTTTGCCACTGCTCTGAGCTTTCCCAAGCAGCAATAGAGGACACATAAAAAGTTTCAAACTGGCTTCCATGGGGCTCCTGAAGCCTTCCAGAAAGCACTGAACCAGCAATAATCTTGGCAGTTTCACCTTTGCTGCTCTTGCTGTTAAAAAGTCTAAGCAACAAGATATTAGTGTTACTGATGTAAGCTATTAATAGATAAGGAGACACCCAAAAATAAAAGAGGTTTAAAGGACAAAATGCAATAGCAGAGAATTCTTTCAGTGCAACCAGGACAGTTGACATACAACAAAAAACACCAGAGCCTCTATGCCCGGGGTTCTCTTCAGAAGGACAGAGGAAGGACAGAGAAGACCAAAATTAATATCTTAAAAAAAATTAAAAGATACTTTGAGATAATTAGCTTTGTATACAGAAAGCAATGCCTTGTTCCTAGCATCAGCAAAATTAGCTCTTACTTGCTGTTAATTCTTCTCATTGGCTACAAATGCAGAGGAAAATAAGCTGTCAAAGGTTGTTTTCCATAGTACAAATGAGAGCACAAATAGGAAGGTATATGTATGTTAATAAGCAGGGGAGCAATGATCAGTATGCCCTTGAAAGCAGATTCCTTAAGCTTTCTGATAATCTCATGGTACAGTGTATTGCCTTAGCTGTAAGCATTTAAAATGCATTTACGAAAATAATTCTGCTTGCACAGGGTCTCTGAAGTTGATGTAGCTCTACTTCTGCACCAGTATTTGAAACATTCACCTCTTTCGGCTCATTCACAGACACCTACATCATCCATATATATACTATATGCAACAGCTTCTCTATTGAACTGCAGTATTCCTCAATATTATTTATTGTACGGTGCCCACAAAGACCAATTAGACCACCACAGCCCAGCTTTGCAGAGATGGAAAAAAATATTTTCATTAAAAAAAGCAGGAAAAACCCCTCTTTTACAAAAAGCTTTCATCAGATAAAAGTATATTTTCTACTTCAAACAAGACCATTTTAAAACTGAAACCCAGGTATCAATAGTAAAAAATCTTCACATTAAAAGTTTTGTGCACTTTGTTTTCAAGTATGGTGATCATTGTAGAAATGCTTTCCATGCCCATCTTCTCAGACCAGGTAATTTCTTCATCCTTTGTTTCTGATTTGCATCTGCATTAATGTGGCTGCTAATCTGAGGATGAATCTTGACAGCACTTGCTCCTCGAAAGGCTACCCTTTACCTATAAAGTAGTGACAACTCATCAGTCACCCATAGGCCTACTTAGGAGAGTTAAGTCTCCTTGACTTAAAACTCATGACCTGTTCCCATCTGATGGTACTTGGCACATGAAGGAACATGGCAAGTGATTTTAATGAAGTGCAAAGAGATAATTTTTTCCATTCCTAGCTACTTTTTCTCATGTAAATGATTATTCCCGCTTTGAACCTGTCTAAATATCATTGCACAGGCCAAGTGCGACGCAGAGTTTTGCACTGCTGCTAGCACATCGTTTTCTTGCTCAGGAGAAATTTCCAAGTTTGCTTTCAGTTTACAAAAATTATGTTAAAAGTTCACTGAAACTGACACATTCCTATGGGCATTTCTGATGATGTTTTTACTACAAGTTTTGTATGTATTTCTGTCACCATGAGTTAGCAAAATGTTGTCTTTTACAGACTTTCAAAACAATAATACTTTAACATCTTAGCACATTCCATAGTCATCATAGCCTCCTGTTTGTTGAATGCATTTAAAAACAATCCACCTTTTATCTGTAAGAGGTACAATTTAAACCATTTCTCGCTTCCTTTGCAGAAAAAAAAAAAAAAAAAAAAGAAAAAAGGAAAGTATGCCTCAGATTTAGTATGGATCTGAAGAACTTCAGTGATTAATTTTATGTTTCCAAATTGCTGGAAAAGGTTACATTCCTACCATTCCACTGAAGATTCACTACTTCTATTCAAGATTCTTTTTTTAGACAGTGTGCATGAATAAATCACGTCTGATAAGTTACATCCAGATACAAAGCATCGGATAACTTATGTGGAGAACAGCATACACCAATAAAATGTTTTCCAGACTACAAAAGGATTAAGGCTTGATTACAACCGATAGCAAAACCACAGGCATTTTGAATTTCTGATCTGCTACCACACCTTCCTTTTTCCACTTACTGTTTTATTGATTTTGGTCCCTGAAATCTACCAGGTTTTTTCTTCTGTAGTTAGTTCCCTCAGTACCTGTCCTCAGGAGAGGAGCTGGCCACAACGCAGGTTGCCATTGACACCGACTAACACTTTCTCAGCAAAACTATTCAGCAAGAGGCAGAGGGATGGAGTAACACGGATTATTTCCTGCCTGCTATAAGGTTAACTGCTTAACAAAGGTGCTTCCAGCACCTGTTCTGCCGGCACACGAGCACTTGGTCTAATGACAACGAGAAATGGGGCACATTCCACCGGTAGGTCTTCAGCTGCGTGTCACTGCACCCCAGCCCACAGGGATCCTATACACCATGTATCTGATCTGACAACAATAAAATACTCCATGTAGATCTTACAGGAAGAGACATTTCTTTAGTTTCTTAACTTTAAACCCAGCCACTTTTAAAGCGCCACGACACAGTTGCACAGCCTAACCGTCTTCCTAAGCAGATCTGTTTTCAGGCGGTCTCTTTGTTATTGTACCTCACTTTTTAAACTCAGCCTAGTTCGGCAGGCAGCTGAGCTTACAAGTGCTGCCACACGTCTGCTCTATAGGTGAGTACAAATACATAATTGCTTTAGTTCTGTAACAACGTCATGATACGATGTTAACATACACTGGCCAATAAGTCGGGGCGGGGGGGGGAGGGAAGACACACATCTGGGGAAGGAAGAGCTCAGGACAACAACTTCACCCACCCTCGCACACCTCGCACCTGCACCGCAAACTGCTCCCGCGCGACGCGCCACCCCCCATCTCCGCGCCCCGCCGGCCAAACGCCGCCCGGCCGAGGGCACCAGGCAGCGGGCACCGGCCTGAGCCAGCGCTCGGGAAAACCCACCCAGCTCCTCAACTCCTCCGCAGCCCCCCCGGCAAAGCCTCCGACAAACTACCTGTAACGCAGCCCGCACCCCGGCCCTGCCGCCCCGCGCCGCGCCCCCTCTGCCGCCGCTGCCCCCCCCCCCGGGCAGCGCGGAGCCGCCCCGCGCCCCCTCCCTTCCCCCCCCCCCCCCCCCAGGGCCGCCCCCGCCGCCACTCACCAGCTGCGCGCCGCACACCGCCACCAGCGTGCACCGGCCGCTGCAATAGCCCATGGCTCCCGGCACCCCGCGCCGCCGTCCCGCGCCGCGCCCGCTCAGGCGGCGGGAGAGCACCGCCCGGCCGCCGCCCGCCTCCCGCCTGCCGCCGCCGGCGCGCCCCGGCCCGGGACCCGCATGGGGGCGCGCCCGCCGCCCGCCCTAGCCGCGGCCGCAGCGCCCGCCGCCTCGGAGGCCGCCGGCAGCGGGGCCGGCCGCCCCCGCGGAGGGCGGCGGCGCCGGGGGGAGGGCGGTGGCAGGTGCCTGCAGGAGCAGCCGCGCTCTGCCGCGCAGCCCCAGAGGCATCTGGGCTTCAAAGTTTGCCCCCTCAACTCCGCTCGCAAACCATCCGGGCTCGCCGCCGTCTGCGGCGGGGGGAGGCGGGGGGGAGGAGGGAGGGAGGGACGGGGAGGCGAGGCGAGGCGAGGCAGGCGGCGGTGCTGAGCTCAGTTCACGCTCGGAGAGCGGCTTCCCTCCAGCCCACGGCACAGCCGCTCCCCCGCCCTCCCTCCTCCTCCTCCTCCCGGCAGGGCCGAGGCAGCCCCAGCAGTGGAAACCCCTCGTTGGGGGCTCCCCCGCGGGCGGGCGCGGCGCGGCGCAGCGGCGGGGCCGGGCGGCCGCCGCTTTGTCTGCGAGGGCGCGGCGCGGGGTGCCTTCACCCTCCCGGGCGCCTTTGTCTCGGCGGGACGCCCCTCCCGGGGCTCCCCCGCGCCGCGCCCAGCCGGCGCCCGCCTCACCCCCGCGGCCGCCCACGCACAGCCCCTCCGCCGCTGGGGTTGGGGGGGGGGGGGGGGGGCAAGGTCGCGGAGCGCGGCCCGTCGGCGGGGCAGAGCGCGGCCCGAAGAGCCGCCGCGGCCCCGGCCCCGGCCCCGGCCCCGGCCCCGCGGCGGGGCGCGCTGCTGCCGCCTGCCGGGCCGCGGCCGGCGGTGCAGGGGGAAGCCGCCCCCGCCGGCTCGGCCTCCGCGGCTGCTGCCGCCGCTGCGGCCGGCACCGGGGAGAGCTCCCGGAGACCTCCGGGGACCCGGCGGCCCCCACCCTGCCCGCCGCACCGGTCTCCGTCCCTCGCAAACCAGAGGGCAGGGGCGCGGGGCAGATCAGGAGGGGATGACTCGGAGGACGGGGAGGGATGCGGAGCAGAGGCCGGGAGCTGCTGGGCGAGGGCAGGAAAAGAAGGACAAGACCGAGCAAACGTCGAAAAAATATTAATTGGCTTCAAGGAACTGATTTGCTCGCCATTGCGATGAGGAATGTTTGCACTTGGTGGCATGGTCCAGCCTTTCTCTGCTATCAAAAGCATCCAGAATACATAAAGTTGGTGGGAAATGGTGTGTCAAGTTCTGGTGTGTCAGTCTGCTTCCCAAGGCTCTTACTTGCTGTGTCATCAGCAACGGTCTTGACATTGCATTCGGACCAGGTCACTTTTCTGCTGAGCCGCCCATTATGCCCATTAACAGCAGCAGTTTTAGCAGTGACATCAACAATTATGTGCTGGAGGATCATTACTAGGTTTTCTGAGTGCGTGTGGATGGTTTTTTTTTCAGCACAAATATTCTGTGAAACTGGAAGCTCTCTGGGCTCTTAGAACCCCATGTAGCTTGTCTCTCACTTTCCAAGCGGGTTTGTCAAAATGGGTGGCAGGCTGTCAAACGAACAGCTATGATTCCTCAAATGCCGTGTAACACAACAAGGGCTCCACAGGGGAGCAAAGCACACACAAAGGTGACACTGGTTGTCCTCTACTCCATAAGGACATCCTTCTGATTGTCAGCGTCTGTGCTACCAGAAACAGTATTGACCTGCCAAATCACTGGTCGTGCAGAGAACCGAACACCACAGACCCATTCACTTCAGGGCCTAAGGAGGCAACAGCTGGGGAGAGCCGTATCTGACAACAAAAAGCTGTGGAGACGCTGAGGCTCAGAGACGGCAGAGACGTCCAGCAAGTGGCAGAGAACAGCTCAGGTACCTCTGGGTTCAAATGGTCTTTGCTGACTTCTTCAGCACGCCATCCAAGCATTTTGCAGAAAGGAAACTCGTGTGCAGGTAGATATTAGCTGGCATTATGGCCGCTTGAGATTGAGACTGGAACTAGACAAGACGTAGCCGCAGCGCCTGCAGTGGCTGTATAATTACTTCTGCCTCTTTCCAGGAGTGTTATCCTGTGTGTACGGATCGCTCGTCGTACAGGGAATCCTGCCCGACTGAGCAGTCTGAGTGGCCGAAAGGCAATGGAAAGCACTTTTTTATTTACTCGCAGCGACTGTCTCCTGGTAAAACTGGCAAAAAGTGGGTGTGCCTGATAACCTGAGACTGGGAGCTGGGAAGCTAACATGAGAAGGTGCAGCTTATTTAGACTCTTGAGAGGAAGCTAACACCAGTGCTGTCTGGGCGTTCATAACTGAACTGGTTGTTTATTACAGTGGGAGGTTTCCTAAGGAAGACGCAGGCATTAGTGACAGAGTCCAAAAGGGTGATCTCCATGGACTCCTATAGCTTCCCAGAGCTCCCTGATCCTTTCCTTTTCTCAGCACCTCCTCCCATAGCTTTGCTTTTTGGTGAGAATGTCTTCTCCTGAGCTTCAAAGCAAATGTGTTTCTTTCTGCTACTGTTCTCCCCTTCCCCCTGGTCTACGGCTTACCTTTCCACGCAAGCTGCCTTTCTCCATGTCACTCATATCCATTCAACCTCTCCTTCCTTTGTGCTTCTCTGGTTGCCTGTGCCCCATTTTCCACCAGCCTTTTTTACGCTGTCCCACAACACCAGATGCTGCTCCATACCTGGCGTGTGGGCTGTGTTTTGTCCTGTCTCTGCTTTTGGCCAGAGCTGCTTGGTGAGGGCCCTCTTAGGAGCAGAAAAAGGCCCCAGCAGAGGCAGATGAAGTCCAAGAAGTCAGCTGTGCGAACTGCCCTGTTCCCTGACCTTTGTCTGAGCTCTGGTGCTGCCTCTGTCGCTGTTTCCATCTGCTGCTGTCTCCAGTCTTTCTCCTTTTCTGAGCATGAACCTTCCCAAAAGACGAGGTTTGGAGAGAAAGGTATTCCTCCATCTCTGTTAAATCTTGTCGACAGCAGTGACATTAAGATCCTCTGTGAGAGTTCCCAGCCATAACCCACCGTCGAGGTGTCAAAGCGGATTCCTCCTCCCTGTAGCCAACAGACTCATTGCAGTCAGGCTGGCTGCGGGCTTGCCTTTGCTTGCTCTGCGCTATTAAAGAAGCTACAAATTATATATTGGGAGGGAAAAATAAAGATTGTGGTATGATTATGCAGAGCAGGCGGGGAAGGATGACTAAGCACTGCCCCTGAATGAGACTGCTCCCTGAGCACTCGAAGTGAGCCACGGGAAAACCAGATTCAGCTCTCGTTAGGTCAAACGCGTAGGGCCTTTCCCAGGCCAGCCTAAGCCTGTTCTTGGGGTCCGCAGCTTCAGCGTGCGGCGAGATCAGCTGTGTACATACAGTGATGTTGTTTTGTAGGTTCCCAGTTAGACTTAACAGAAGGCCTGTTGTGTGTGCTCAGTGAGTTATTTCCAAACATTCATAGCTTTGTCAAAACAAAACCAATTTTCTGCGAAGCCGGGCTGTGCAGTGCTCCTCACTGAAGGTTATTCCATGCAAAATATTAACTTGCAGATTTCAGTGGTTTCACCAGCTGATTTGTAATCGCAAAGAGACCACAAGTAGAAAAAAAAAATAGTTTCCCTGTTTCCCTTCACTCTTCTCATAATCAAGTGTACTTTATTCTTATTTCTGTAACTAATCTCTGGGAAGAGATCAGTTCCAAAATTTGTGACCATCACCAATGACTGGAAACCGGAGGCTGCAGATTCATTTTACGGTCCCAGTTACAAGAGCTTATTGCTAGTGCCTGTGTGCCCATGGTGTATGCTCTTTTGGGGGGAGTGGGCAACAGGCCTTTCAGTGGCATAATGGCAGAAAGCTTGTGTCCCCCATGGTGCCTTCCCTGTGATTTGACAGGGCTTAACAATCGGTTGTAAGCCTGTCCCTAGCCTGTTCCTTCCCCGGGCCTGGGGGAGTGCCTGGGGGAGAGAAGAGCCCAGGGAGGACCGCGGCTGCCAGCCCGCTGCATCAAACCTGCAGCCACAGGGGAGAACAAGGACTTCCGAGAGCAAGCTGCAGGCCACACGAACCGGCTTGAAGGGCCACGAGCAGCTTATGAACAGTAGCTTGTGTATCCCTTTAATAAAACTGTTATGTGAACTCCGCCAAAGCCAGCACAGCACGGGTTCGGCAGCGCTTCATCCCAAGCATTCCAGCCGTGTGGGAGCTTGCCCTTCCCCGCCACCAGCACCCTGTCTGCCCAGGCTGTCGCAGGCACTGGTAAATCACCGCGGGCTCCTGCCTGCTGTATCTGTTCTGATATCAAACCAGTCTGAGAGTGCTTGGTAATTGATAACGTTGCCATCAATAATAAAGGGAAAATACTGTTTCAGTTTAACCAACACCTTGTTAACAGAGCAGACCTTGCTGTGTGACGTGCATATACATTATCTGGGGGAAAAAAATCAACTAGGGGTGAAAATAGATGATTAAAACATAATACTAAATTATTGCAGGTTTAAGCACACTGCAGTAAGAATTCTATTCAAACCTGTAAGACTGTAGCAGTATTACATTATTTTTTGAACCTCATCCCCACCACGAAGATTGAGTGTCAGGTACTTTTTTTTCCTCCTGCAGGATTTCAAGACTTGATTGCCCAAATGACAGTTTACTTATTTTACTGTCACATACTTTTGTGAAATGCCATAACAAGTTGATTACAGGTTTCACGTTTTGCATAGTGACAAAATCGTCTGTCGTATAATAGTCTGATGCCTGAAAGCCATTTAACTAAGAAGGAGTTTCTACTGAAAATAATGATATTTGAAACATTAAGGTGGGTTTAAATGTGTACATTTTCTAAGCAAGCTTTTGTTTTTACTGAATGAGAAGACCAGTATCAGGTCTGAATTTCAGGCGCAAATTAGTATCAAGTCTGAGTTTCAGGCATTAATTTAAGACTTGTAAAAGTCACCACACAACAACTAGCCAGAGGGTGAGGCAAATTAGGAGGGGCATCATTTGATGAATGAAATGAAGGACAGAAATAGGAAGCCTAGTGATACAGCCCAGCTGCTGCAAAGAGGAAAAAGTGCTTGGCTCCTGTTTGGAAAAGCTGTTATTCCTACCAACTTACACTGGAGATCTGAGGTGTCATGTCATACACTCTGGCTACTGGAGAGAATAAACAAGCACCTTTTCCCCTCTGTGCAGAAATATTGGGTCACTGGAACTGGTGTCAAGAGAAGAATAAGATTTAACTTCCTTATTCAATAATATCCATACCTTAGATGAGGTATAAGTAATAAAAGTAATAAAGATAATCCATTCATTTAACATATTCAGTTTCTTGAATGTAATGTATCATTTTTCGAATGTGATGTATCATTTCTACCTAGCAATGCCAACCAGTAAGGGAATTTTCCGGGCATTTTATTATTGCTAATGAGTGGATGAAGAAGCAGTAGCAGCATTCTAACTTCTTGCACATAGGCAAAGGACAAGCCGTTTTCAAAATGTGAAAGGAAAAGGATAGGGAAGCTCAGCAAGCTGTTAGGCTGAAGAAGAGAATGATGTGTCCCTGGTGCTCTGTCATACACTGACTTTGTAGTCAATGTAGCCATCAGATACCTGCCATTATGAATGCTGGTAGAAAATAATGTTAAATTATACATGAGGCTGAATGCTGATCCTATCTTGAGGGGTGCTGTAGCCAGGTGCTTAGCTGACCTCCTGCTCTGGGATGCAGCACAAGGCCCCCGTTAGATACGGGCAGAGCTCAGCAGAGCCATGGCCAAGGGTGTCTTTGTCCTTCCTGGACCACCAACAGCAGCACACCACAAGTGGCAAGAAAACCTCCTCCAGGGCCACACGACAGTAGCAGCCAAGTCACTGCATGCTCGCTGCCGAGTTTGTGTTCTGCCCAGGCTGGAGAGACAGAGGATGTAATGGCTCTGGGAATTCCCCGACAGCTCCTCTGCCTGTGGATGAATGGGAAAAAGGAGGAGTCGGAGGAGAGGTGGGACATCTCGCCATGTTGTGTTGCTTCACACAGGGGCACGGTGAACAAAATTGTCATCCCGGAGGCTTACCACTGCTCTCTGTGGACATAATTTGTACAATGTTTTCCTTAACTAACACCGTAATTTTCTGTGCCTTTCTGGGTAAAAAAAAGAGTCAAATACTGCTATCACCACTTTATTTTTAGTCGATGCTTTCTCACTTGTGGATTTTAAAGCATTGTATAGGTAAATTAATATTATTGATCCCACGTTTCAAGAGATCTGAGTGCAGAGATTTGAAACACTTTAAATGTTAGGTAGTTTGGACATTCACATAGTAGATTTTTGTTGTCTGTCTCCTATAAACTTGTGTAACCTTTAACAAGTCGCTTAAATATTCTACCTCTTATATGTCTCATCTGGAAAATAAATGTGTTCTCATTTTGCCTGGGGCAAGGTAACACAAGGGGGGAATAATTTTCCTAGCATTGGAATTTACTTTCACTTTTAAAGTTGGGCAATGTGGAGGTCAAATTATTCTTTTATATTCTATTATTTTGTTCATTGTCATGGAATCATGGATGCATTTCCATTAACACTGTATTTTTAAGCATTCTATAATTAATATGCTTGAAAGCTGCCTTTTCTATAAGCCACTGTCAGATCTGATTTTCATTTATTAAGTTTTTATTTAATATGATCTATTTAACAAAATATTTTATTGTATTTTAATTCCTAAATAAATAGGTTCTGTTTTCAGCAAATTTTTTGATTACCAGTGAAACTAAAATCCTGACATTTGAAAAAAACACAGGGATAGCATCTTCTGTGATGAAGCTGTGACAGAAGTGTGATTACAGTCTTAGAAATGGAGAAGAAAAAGTCCTGTGGGAAAAGGCAGCGGGGGGGAAGGCTCATCTTCAAAGAGGAAACTCAATGGGCAAATAAAAAATAGAAGGAACCTTCGCGTCGCCTTTGTGGAGAGATCTCATCACCGTTCGAGCATCTTGAAGATCTTCTATTACTCTTCATGAAGTCCAACCCGTCAAGTGAGGGCACTGTGCTCATGCGAAGATGTGACACCTGGGCTCGCGGTGCCCGTTCTCGCCGGTGCCAGGGGACGCAGAGGTTTCCTGGCAGCGAGGGCCTCCCCCAGCCTCCCCCGGGTTCTCCCAGCCTCACTCCCTGCAGTGGAAGGTAGCTGGTGTCTAACTGGGTCCCGCTCTGTCACAGAAGCAGAGCAATGGACTCACTGAAGAGCGAGATGTGAGAAGTAAACGCGAACGAAACATGGAAGATCTGACCGTCTCTTCTGGACTTCGCTCTTGGAAAAACCCTTCTGTAGTCCCGAGAGCATGGGTGGGCTTGTAACTCACACAATTGATCAGAGAGAAGAATAACCCTATTTTTGTTTGTTCATAATATTTTTATGGCTTTCTAGGTGAAATGGAGTCCCTTTGTTTACCCAGACTGGCCTCCTGCAAGACGTCGTAAGTCTTCCTTGAACAGACTTATGTTTGAACTAAACTTTGGGGAATTGCTGATCCAGACACGATTTAAAGTTTTCTAGAAAAGAGGAATGCATAAAGCATTATATAATATACCTTAGGAATTCAGTAGAAGTTATAATCTTAAAAATTTGCATTTTAATTTTAGTCTAAAGCTTATTTTCAAGAACTGGTTCTTGCTCAACTTCTGTCTGCAACAATGAAGCGTTCCCTCAGGAAATTAAAAAAGTTAGAAGTTTTGTTCTCTCTGTAAGCTCATCTAGATTGTTACCATTTCAATACGTCATCTTTCTTCTGATAAGCTACAGACCTTGGTCTCCTTGGGTCTTGTACTACCAGGTAGGTTTTCCAATCCTTTTATCATTCTCACAACATTTCTTGAAATCCTCTGTAGCTGTTCAATGTTCTCCAGAAATGTGGGCAGCAGAAGTGAATGCAGTATATTAGTAGTGAATGTGGCATTATCAAATGGATAAAGTCTCGTAGTGTTTTTCTTATGTCATCCTGATGAGAGATCCTGTCCATCTTGTACATCTCCCATGACCTTGAAGACCCCTTCCCTGGTTCTGTTTCCTGGGACAGGTTCCTCCAGGAGTTCCCGCTGAATGACCTTGACTGTTATTGGCTATCATAGAATCACAGAATGTTCGGGGTTGGAAGAGACCTCTGTGGGTCATCTAATCTAACCTCCCTGCCGAGGCAGGGTCACCTACAGCAGGCTGCACAGGAACTCATCCAGGTGGGTCTTGAATATCTCCAGAGAAGGAGGCTGCATAACCTCCCTGGGCAGCCTGTTCCAGTGTTCCGTCACCCTCAGAGGGAAGTTCTTCCTCTTGTTCAGCTGGAACTTCCTGTGCTTCAATTTGTGCCCATTGCCCCTTGTCCTGTCGCTGGGCACCACTGAAAAGAGTTTGGCCCCATGATCCTGACACCCGCCCTTAAGACATTTATAAGCACTTATAAGATCCTCTTGCAGCCTTCTCTTCTTCAGGCTAAACAAGCCCAGCTCCCCTCAGCCTTTCCTCATAGGAGAGATGCTCCAGTCCCCTCGTCATCTTTGTAGCCTTTTGCTGGACTCTCTCCAGTAGCTCCTCATCTTTCTTGAACTGGGGAGCCCAGAACTGGACACAGTACTCTGGATGGGACCTCACTAGGGCTGAGCAGAGGGAGGGGAGAACCTCCCTCGACCTACTGGCCACACTCTTCTTAATGCACCCCAAGATACCATTGGCCTTCTTGGCATCCAGAGCTCACTGCTGGCTCATGGTCAACTTACCATCCACCAGGACACCCAGGTCCCTCTCCTCAATGCTGGTTTCCAGAAGGTCAGCCCCAAGCCTGTACTGGTGCATGGGGTTGTTCCTACCCAGGTGCAGGACCCCACACTTGCCATTGTTGAACTTCATCAGGTTCCTTTCTGCCCAGCTCTCCAGCCTGTCTGGGTCTAGCTGAATGGCAGCGCAACCTTCCCGTGTATCAGCCACTCCTTCCAGTTTTGTGTCATTTCGCTACCTTTTTGACTAACTGAATATGCTCTGTGTTGAGTTTTCGTTATTCTGGTTTTCTTAATTAAGTGGTCATCAAAACGAGGCTCAAAAGTCTAAACTTTTTAAACCAACACAATTACCATTATCATCCAAACTTGTAATCTCATCAATAAAAGCCATCAAATTAGCTTGACAAGATCTGTTTTCCATAAACTCATGTTGATCAACACTAATTATATTATCCTCCTTTAATTCTTTATTCATTGAGTCTTATATCAGCTGTTTCATCATTTTGCTTTGGATCAATGTTAGACTGACAGATATATAATTGTCCAGGTCATCTCATTTACCTCTTTAAAATATTGGCACAACATTAGCTTTCCTCCTTTTCTCTGGGGCTTTTCTGGTGCTCCAACTCTTATTGAAAATCAACATTAATGGTCCAGAGAATTTCTTTGCCAGGTTTTTCTAAAACTCCTCAATGAAAATTATCTGGACTTTTTTATTTGGAAATGTGGGCTGTTAGTAATTAATTCTCTGGAGTGACCACTGTAATGGAAAGTACTTCAGTGTTACCTTATGATAAAATTTCTATGTTTTCCACTGCTAAACACAGAATGGAGCTATGTATTGAGCACATGTGGCTTGCCTGTGTTATTATTCTTTTTTCTGTGAATCCCATCTGCTAGTACAAAGCCAATATTGTTCTTCTCTTTTATTTGCTTTTAATATCCTTTTAAAAAGCCCAGATAGTCTCTCTTCCTATTGACCTTAACAGCCATGGCAGGTCTTACTGCCTTTTCACTTTTGTAATTGATTCATCTTGATTTACTTGGATCTGGTGAGGTCCATTATAAAATGATTGTGTATTCTTTTACATTTGTTTCCTTTATCTGTTTTCTCCAGTTCCTGCTTCAAAGTATGCTCATTATATTGTAGTACTCTATTTTTTTTTTTAATTCTTTCATTTAATATGGTTCTTAATCGCTATCAACTCTCTGAACTCAACCCATTTAAAGCAATACATAAACAGTGCTGGCTGCGCTTTGTTCGCTGTGCAAACAGCAAATCTAGGGATTTGTGTGAAAGCAGCCATGATTTTTTACCTAGTAAAATGTTACAAATTTTCTCCTATAACTTTTTGTAGTTCTAGAAAAGTTTTACCATTGGCATCAGAAGTTCCTCAGCATATGTCACTCAGGCTGAAGTCCCTCTGATAACACAGCCACTTATTCCTCCTGCATTATAGACAGGTACTTAGCTGACAGCCTGGCTTCCTGCTGCGATATGGTAACCTGCGGCAAATCCCAGCTGGTACTTTGCACTTTGCCAGTTAAATATTCGCCCATAAACCTTCAATATTGATCGCTTCTACACTGTCAGCGCTCTGAAAGAAGTAGTGCCATTTTTGACATGAAGTGTCATTTTCCACTCTTTCTCCCCACTTCATCTTTCCTAAATAGATTAAAACCAGCCATTTCAACATTCCAGTCATGCGATCACCCTATCAAGTCTCAGTAATACCAATGAAGACAAGTTCATGCTCATAAAGGAGCCATTCCAATTCTTGTTTACTAACAAGATTCCTAGCTTTGGAGTATAGGCAATTAAAGATTTTTTTTCTTCTTCACATCCCGTGGAGCTTTGATTAATTTTGTTCTTAGTGTCTTGGTTTTGTGCTAAATGACTTCTATGTTCCCCTCCCCCCTCCATTCTCCCCCTCTGTTATGCATATTTGCAAAAGAACCCTGGTGCCTTGCTGCCTGGCAAAATGTGCAGTGGAGATTAGATGTTCCCAATGCAACACATGTCAAGAGACTGAAAGCAGATTCCTAAAGGCAAGAACAAGTGCTGCCAAAGATACGTGGTAAGAGTTTCTCCAGAATCAGGCATCATCTTCTGCCATAATTCACATCCATTAAACATCCTTCAGGATATATTTTCCCTTTAAGTTTCTGCTAGTAGTGAAACCAGTTGAAGAAATTCATACTCTTCCCTCTCACCAAGGCCTCTCCCACGATTTACCACCTCCCCAAAGATGCCCTACAACTCCACATGGAATCAGGATGTAAATCAGACCTGTGAGGAGATCCAGCTTTCCAAAAGCCCTCTTCTTTTGCAGGCTGGGAAGCTGGGAAAGTGTGCGGGAGAGTGGGACAGCAAGCATGCAGACGGGAGCATGGTCCCTGGCCAGAGCCAAGGAGGCAGGAGCCATGCCTTCCCTTCTGCGCAGTGACTGCAGGGCCCTTCTGAGTTGGGGGAAAGCAGCGCTCAGCATCGTCGTCTGAATTTGCAGATCCTCCTGGCTCTTAGGCAGGTGTCCTGGGCACTACATGATGGGGAAGGCATAGGCAAAGAGGTCTGTTTTGTGATGATGGTCCTCTCCTGTGCCTGGAAAGCTGGTACAAAGAGCACAGGAACAGCTTCCAGCTGTGTGATGGATTCAGTCCATAGAGAGTAGGGAAAGGGCTTTAGTGGATCAGGTTTTGCTCACTGGCTTAAAAAGTTTGTCGAACAGCGATGTCGCATTTTGTGTCTCGACATTCAGATAACAGCAAACTATGCTGTGGTCTATACGTATTACTTGAAGAAGATCCTTTCCATTTATCTTTCTTGAATGGTGATTTTCTTCAACCATATAGCTGACACAGAGATATGAGGTAGATTTAATACGTGGAGATGATAGTAGCAAGATGTTATTGTGATAAAAGAAGATACATGTTGGAAAAATATTAACTGTTCAAACCACTGAATGTATATTATTTCAGTTACAATAATAAACCCCAAAGAGTATTTATTGCTTTCAGATTTATTTTCTTTTTCTTTCAGACAAAAAAATGAAAGTGTAGGTCAAATAATTCCTCAGGACAGGAATTAGATCTTTTGGTGGAAGGTAGGTATAACAAAGCTGTAAAAAAACTATCATCTCATCACAAACACTGTGAAGTAAACCTCTTTCCTGCTATCACCAAACTGCCAGAGAGCTACGAAGATAGATTAAGCTTTAACCTTTAATCATGATTTTTTTTTTTATTGTAGCAATGGAGTCCTGAATTTTCCAGCAAGCTGATTATTTAGAAGTAACAGTCTCGCATTATTTTTAGAAATTTAAGGTCTCTTTTGTTCTCTGTCGCTCATCCCATTAGCTTCTTCTTTAAACCATTCTCTAAAATTAATCTCTGACATGCTGTTTCCAACATGAAACATGGATTTCACAAACCACTGAGACACATGTAAGCTTAACAAGCAACCACCTGAACACTGTAGCCTGATACTGTCAATTCCAGATCTTTTTATGAAATACTTTTGTTCTAAGCTATGCTTTAATTCTAAATTGAATTCTTCAGGACAGAGATTGGGCCTTTAACTGTATTATAAAATGTTTCATACATTTGGGCATTTGAACAATGAACATTAAAGCTGCTAGAACATTAAAGAACTGTGTTCTTTAAGCTCCTATGTTGTGTATCCTGTTAAGATTTATTACAGATTTTTTCAGTTGCTCTTAAAGTCACTGAGTATTTAAAAAAGTGATGTAATTTCATTTTTTTCTTTAGCTGTGGCAGATGTCAGCTCTTGCAGGTTTCTTACAATTAATGCTTTTTCCAATTTTTTCTGTTCTGCCTTGTGGTTAGATTTGAATGAGAAAGGTTTGTCAATTCCTGCAGCCACCAGATCTGGGGCTTTATTGTAGCTGTTCCTACATTTTGCAATTTTTCTTTAAGATTTGATATTGCTACCTTCTCCCTATGCCTTTTACTGATGGTCCAGGGTATTTCTTTATGTTCCTCTCTGGAGAGAGCCATCCTCCTTGAGAGACCTGTTTCATTCTCTCACCTATCTCTGTTTTTGCGTTTAGGAAATTACGTTTGTTATTTCTTGTTCAGTATAGGAGTTCTTGAGGTACATTTCAATCCCTCATGCCCTCAGCTAAGAATACATATATACTTCCCATGTGTTCCCCATCCATCCCTTCAGCCAGCTGCTGACTACTACTATGCCATGCACTCATGCTAGAAGCACCACAAACCAAGGTAGACTAACTTTCACTTAAAGACTTCTCAGCAAACATGTATTTTACTGGAATTTTCCTACAACACCCTGGGAATCACCCCAAAAACTTTCTCCTCTTCACTGAACCTCAAAAAACAGTGTGGTATATGACAGTGTATAAAGGTGGTAAATAATGTAAAAGAAAAGACCATTTATTTTTTCAGATAAGAGTTCAGTATTATTTCTACCATTATATTCAGTAAAAGTCCAACATTAATCTCCTTTTCAGTCTGTTTCTCAGGATTATTTTGTCTAAGAAGGTTTAACCAGCCTGGGGTAATCTTCCACTACTTGTTAGGAAAATTTCACATAAATAAATCATCCATAGTAGAACTATATTCTCCAACCACATTTTATTCCTGTTCCTGTTATTCCTTTTTTCTTTATCACTTTTTCTTCAGCTGTTTTACTCCCTGACACTTCACACATATTGACTCACTTTCTTTTTGCTCTCACTGCCTGTAGGTGTTGCTTCTGTCACTGTGCTTTCTTCATTTCACTGAAGTTCTTTCTTCACTTGCTAAAATCCCATTTCCCAAATTTTCTTCAGAACTCTTTGGTCATTTGCAGATAATTCCTGCAGGAAACTCTCAAGGTGATCTTTTTGCTAGTCCTGGGGCTTTCTTTCCCAGTTCTTTGTTTATTCTTGACTCTCAAAACATTAGTCAGAGCATTCTGATCGTAGCTTGGACAGCACTGGGGGAAAAAATCACTGCAGCTGTGTGTTCAACATGTGGCTACAGGGTAAAACAGGAGAAGACTCAGATATTTGAAGTTCTTCCCACTTCTGCTATTTTCCCTTTATATGAGCTTGATCAAAAAATGTTGAAAATAGGATGAAGAAATGAAGATACCTCAGTCATTTAGGTTTTGACACTGACAGAGTTCCCTATTATGAATGAGTCTATGACTTCATGCTGTTTGTAGCTTTCTTTTTAATTCTCTAAAAATGAGATGGGTAATGAAATGTAAGTGAAAAATACAAATATAAGAAGTGAATGCCCAAGCTATAAACCTTCATTTTTCTCCTTATAGTAAGGAACTTCTCCTGCAAATATTCAGAGTAATAAAGTTATAAGAATAAACAATCTTGTTCTCTGTGCCCTCTGCAAACTATATTACTAAAGTGACTTTCGTTTCATCAAACAAGATTCTAGGAGTGGATAGAGCTGACTGGGATAATGCAAATCATCACAAATAAAAGAGGGTGATCAGTGTTACTTTTTTTTTTTTAATACCAGCTTGTATGAGTCGAATTCATTTCTCTCCTTATTTGCCTGCTTTATCTCTCCTTGATGTGCTTATTTTGCATGATTTACTCAAGGTGATCTTTTTACAGCAAACATATGGCAGCCGCCGTCTCGGTCAGCACGGCGGGACTGTTTTAAGAACTGTTACCTAATCAGAAGTGTAGTCAGTCCATAAGACTGCAGGCTTCCTTTCTCCCCCTTGTATCTCTGCACATCCACCCCACACGCCATGCAATCGGCTTACAGATACATCCATCGCACAGCAATAATCCGCTGCCCTGCGGGCCGTGGCTTTCGCAAAGGAGAGAGACCTTCGTTTTACATTTTACAGATGTAAATGGAACTCAGCCTCCCACCCCTTTTCTGTCTTGATTATTCCTTTCACGCAGGCCCACACAGTTTTTATAAACATTGCAGCCAGCTGAAACTTCTGATTAACAGTCACGCCTGCGTGTGCTGGGAAACAGAGAGCGGCTCTGCACTTGCGACAGGCATGACTTTGCTTTCTGAGTGAACCTGTCCGCAGCTGCACGGAGATAACAGTTAGCACCTGCTTTTGCTTGGTTCACGGGCTTTTCGATTAGCTCAGATGAACAACCAGCAGAGGGGAGAAGTGACTGCTTGGTGGTATAGGCTGGCATTTGCTGTTAGCCTGTACCACGTCTGGATTCTAAGGCTGCACAGAGAAATGAGTAAAAAACTGGGTCTCAGAGAAGCACGCTGTCTTCGGAGGCTCTTCAGGGGGTGTCTGGGCTAAAAGGGGGTACCTAAGCTGTGTCTATGTTGAAAATCCTAATCCCACCTGTAGTAATAACATGTACAAGTGTCTTTTTTTTTTTCTTTTTGTGTTTGTATAAATGGAGTAAATAGACACAGGCAAGAAAATACAAATGCAGAGAAGTTGAAGTGTGTAAGTTTTAAAAAGGTACTTGGATTTTTTTCAGTTTGCAGAGCTGAGATGCATAGACATTTGAAATTGACTGCATTCATTGTCCTATATCCAGCTGGTATATTTTAAATATGGATGGTCAGAAGAGCATAAATGCTTTGTGCATGTGCATTCTAACAGCACATACATCAGAAGAAAGTTTCAGGAAAAAGTGCGTAAAACAATTGTCACAAAAACATTTTTTTTATTTCACAGCTAGTCATCTGCCAGCAAGA
The DNA here is from genome assembly GCF_030867145.1 of Opisthocomus hoazin. Lineage (NCBI taxonomy): Eukaryota > Metazoa > Chordata > Aves > Opisthocomiformes > Opisthocomidae > Opisthocomus > Opisthocomus hoazin. Next base: position 72,324,319 of record NC_134415.1, read on the forward strand.
TGCCAGTTAAAAATATTGTATATATTCAGCTCAGAGTGTGTTTACATTTGCAATATGTTCTTTTATGTGAAAGAACAGAGACAGAATGAAAGGAGAATCCTCCCCTTGGTAATGATTATTTTAATGCTTGCCCAATGCTTTGTAAATAATGCAGCACTAGAAGATTTAGCTGTAAGAAGTAATAATTATGTTCTAATAAAACAGAATAATTTTTCCATTTGACCTGACATATAAATGTCTACAAACATTATATTTATCTTTAAGAAGGTTCCTTCTATTCACATCCTAATAAAAGTAATGGGAAGATTTGTAACATCTCAGAAAATCGCCCTGTGGTATACCCGGTTCCTTGCTTTTTCCAAAAACTGCAGTCCTGAACAGGGATTTTTAATCTAACAGACTGGGTCAGTCACAGAACAAACAGGCCTTGAAAACTTATTTTGGTAACTTCTGTAAATTTCCCTCATTACTGCGATGCTGAGCAATATATTAGTGAAACAAACGCTCGTTCAAATAGACCAAAACCTCTTTTCACAAGATTCCTAGATGTTTCCTTGAGGAAAAGACCTGATGAGAAAATAGCTTAGGAGTACATTTTATCTTAAATGAGAATACTTCTAAGTATTCATTCCAAAAAAAAAAAGAAAAAGCAGATGGTTATTAAGCAATTTAGTATTACACTGGCTGGAGAGATGATAATTGATGACAGATACGTGGTCAAGGAATTTTATCTTCTTGTTTATTTGTAGTGTGCTGCTGTTGTTTGGTCACAAGATGTGACACATGCTTCATGTGCCAAACTGGGAAATATTTATATTCTATTTTTTGGCATAGTGAATAACAGTACATTTCGGGTGATAAATTGCTTACAGTTGGGTGAGATACTGAAAGATTTAACATAGGAAAGGAAAACAGTAGCAAACCTATCGTGATACAATACAGAATACCAACATAACAAAGGATGCCTCTGGGGCTTCCTCCAGGATTTTAATTCTCAGGTCAATCTTAAAATGAAATATAAGTTAAAAAGCTTAAAGGTTTCCATCTGCAGAAAGCAATGAATGATGAGGTGAAGTTGTGAGTGCTGCATTATGACTCATGCTTGGAGCCCTGATTTACAGAAAGCAAAGCCCAAGTATAGCTGCATCAGGTTACCCTGGTGGGGCAAGAGAAAGGCATGCACCAGGTCTTCTCTAAGCTTTTCTTCTCTTGCCCCTCCTTCTACACAGGCTTCTGTTTCCCTGCGGAAGAAATCTGAGTGCACTTTCCAGATGGGATCTTTGATGCAGTCCAAGCAATACCAGCCAGCAAGTTGCAGGCCTCAGGGCTCAGCATGCTGTGCAGCAGAAGGCAGCAGAGATGCACCCCAGAGAAGTCATTAAGTCATGCCTGTGCAGGGGCTTTTGGGGAGCTGCAAGTGTAGGTCACATAGCATACTGAAAAGCCTTGCTTCGCTGTGATTGAAGATTTCCTGGGTCTGTTTTGTGTTAATGTTGATAACCAGGCAGAATAACCTGGGCTGCTACTCAGGAGTTTTGATTTCCTGTGCCCTATCTCCAAGAGTACCGAGAGCACTGATAGCTTCAAAAAGAGCCTCTGTAAAGGGTCTGAAAGAGGTTGTCTGTGTACAGATCATGTACTATAGTTATAAGCAATAGTTTCTTAGATCTTTAATGTAAATAAAAATCAACAGGCAATACTACAAAGCGTAGATTACCTGAAGTCCTGGTAATAGCCACTTCCCTGCAGTCTTCAGTTGGCATGTGTATGAAGATGGAAACAGAGAATCAAAAATTGTTCCTCTGCAATTAGGCTTTTATGAATTGCATTTAGAAAGGTATAATGGGTCATTGTTGTCTTATAAAGTGTGAGCTGATGAGGAAAATATGACTGAATATCTCTCGTACTTAGTATGGGTAAATAACTTTTTTCCCTCTGTTAATCATGTAATTTGTACCGTAGCTTGTAGCTACTAGAACTTGTGTGACTAATCTGGAGAAACAGCTATATACTACTCTGTTGTCAAGGAAACTGTCCTAATCACCAGTTACACCATAGCAGTAAGACGTTTCTCATGTTCATGGTAAAAATGGGCCATCCTGCAAAGAGATGGCAAAAAAGGGGAAAACCAGATGTAACAAACCATTGACAAGTGTCTTTATATGGGAGGGGATATAATTCCCGTTTCTTGTTCCTGCTCCAAATACTGTTGCTGTATTTTATCCTATTATTATTATTAAATATACAGTCTTGGGAGCAGGGAGGTCTAAATCTCCAACTCTATCCTGTGGACTATGCTGGATTTAAATAATAATTTTACATTAGCAGCTGCAAATCCTACCTAAATAATTTTAAAATAGCCTGAACATAATCACAGTGGGTTTTTTCTTAACAGTTATGATATAATAACTTCTAAAACAGAAAAGAGATATAACATCATACAATGATTTTATAAGAGAATAATCAGGTTATCTGCATTGTCAGCAGCTAAAGTTAGTAAGATCACTCCTGTTGCATCAGTGATAAGTCAGTCTTTTTTCCTTTCTAAAGTAAAAGCTCAGAAGAAGTGAATGAATGGCAAATTCATGATATAGGAGACAATATATTACATTTTGCAGATACCACAGAGGACATACACAGTTTAATTTAGGCAACAGTATACAACAATATGATCTATAGATGTTCATTGTTCTTCAAAGGAGCGAGGGTGTCAGTAGGCAGCAAAGTACATATGCAATTTTAATATTGCATCTATGAAGGGAAAGAAATATTTTTGTGACATACATAAAGAATGTGCATTAATAGGGACATAATTACTCCTCTCCTGGCTACACTTGAAACACTAGAACTAGTTCTGGACATCTCTATATCAGGAATATATTGAAAAAAAAAAATGAAGGCAGGTCTGAGAAGAATCTTAAAATGTTTTCAGACAGCATTGAAAGAAAAGTCAAAGATCATATACGGTATGCATGTAGAAATAAGGACATTCAGATCATTCAGCAGCACTGAAAATCTGACTCAGAATTCAAGTTGTTCTCCCCAAAATCCTTAAAGAATGTAAATATCTGGCACCTAATTCAGTAAGTGTGGACATCGCTGCAAATCTTTCAACAGACTGCAGCAGATTCTGCATAAAACTCCAAAATGGAGTTGAATGTTTCAGATACTTGTAGAGAAAAGAAAAATGTTGAATTAGACTTGAGTCTAGTATTCTATCTGTGGTTATCTCTGAGTTTCATGGGTGAAAAGTTTACCTCCTCACTTGTGCATACTCTGATTTTGTAAATGAAGATCAAAATTAATTCAGAAAGTCACTTTGATATGTAAGAGTGAAAGATCTTCTGACGCTTTAAAGAGACAGTCCTTCAGATGAAATTCAAAAGAACAAGATAATGTTTTCAACATTTTTTTCTAGATGTAACTACACTGAGCAATGGGTTGTTATTAGATAAATTGAGAGAATTCTGGGACTCACCTGACAAAAAATGGATCTCTGAAAAATCATCATGCACTATCTTTCCAGTCAACAGAGACCTGGTAATTACGATGAAAAGAAGCTATAGGCGCACTTCCTCCTCAAGCAGACTCCGTGTTGACTACACAGACTAGTTTTCCACTGATTATAAAGCAAGTTTGTTTGGAGCGAGTATTTCATACATTGATGTCTACATTGTGGGCAGTTAAAGTTTGGGTCAGGGAAATATGCTGAATCTGAGGAAAGAGCATTACTGAGTTAGGGTTATGTATATGAGATAAAGAAGGTAACCTTATTCACATTCTGTGCTTTAAAACTAGGAAAATAAAATGTTAGGAGAGCGGTTACAGGGAAATTGTCATGTACATAAATGCCTTTCAGTCAGTAGAGCATCAATGGAACTAACACAGGAGTTTGGATGTTTTCCTTTCAGGTCAATTGGCTGCAATCTGCCTCCACTCAACTTCTTCCTGTGTGCGGAGATCAGATATTTTCTCTTTGCATAATTTCAGATCAGTCTTGTTGCTTTACTGTATGCAAGAATATACTATGATAAGGGAGTCTTTGCATTACACTATTCTTGTAATAAGGGTGGTAAGTGCAAGAAAAGAATGCCTATACAGGTCACATTTACTTGGATGTATTACCAAGCCCTGTAGTGTTCTTGCTCCTGTAATATAGTCCAGCAGAAAATGTCTGCTGCTTGAGAAAGGAGTAGGCTTTGCAGAAGCCAAATTGTAAAAGCCCTGTGGGGTTTCTGAGTCCAAAAGCTGGAGAAATTGAATTAAAGCTGGAACAGATAACTAAATAAGTAAATAAGTTATGCCATAATGGCCCATCAGAGTATAACAATATGTTGCCTTTTAGATAACTTTCAGTTTGCTAATTTGAAAATTGCAACCATATGAAAGCTTTCAGAGTGACAGCACATTTGTTTGTAGTTCAGTATTTGAATATGCCAAATATTGGTTCTATTAAGCTATTATAAAGCTAAACATCTACATCAGACACATTTTCTTTCTGCATGAACACAAAGGCATTATGTTCCATGTTTTGCTGATATCTGCATGATTAACTACATTTGTTTTCTATTTACCATAGAGAGCTGTGCTCTGGAAAACCTGTTTGAAACATTCAGACTTTCACTCAGGGACATTTCTTCCCAAATAATGACCAAAGAGCAATAGATGTCAGTAATCAGAAATCTCTAAGGACCCCAATTTTTACAGCCTCATTAGTAGTGTCTTAATTAATTGTCACCCAGGTTAGCATTGACTTGTTAAGCTCATGCGGAATGCACTGAAGGGCAACTGATGTGCTCTCAAAATGTCACGTCCTGTATCCAGAGTCCATTGAACGATACTTTTGTTTAAAAAGGTTGGTCTAAGTAAAAGACGGGTGGTCTTATCTTCTGACTTATTTTAGCTCTCATAGTAGGCTCTGTGGCTTTGCCTTTGTTTCAGGAGGAAAAGAATATTATTTTAGAACATTACATGTAAGCACATTCCTTTTTAGAGATGCCATATCTGCCTCATATCTGTATTTACACATCCTTTCATACGTCTTTCCAACTGAAGTGTTTGTATCTTTATATTTGGTGTGTGTATGTATGTGTACACGTGAAGAGAAATGTTTATATGGTAGGAAGGTAACTGAAAAACTGTGTTGCTTTATGTACATAATTGCAAGCTACTAGATTTTTTTATCAAGCATGTGTGTCTCTCGTAGCTGTCCTGATGCTAATAGAAATAAATAATTCAGTATTTCTAGCCCAATTAGTGAATGTATGTCTGTTTTGAGCAGGGGGTTGGGCAAGATGACCTGCAGAGGTCTCGTCCGATCTAAATTGTACTGTGACCCTGTTTACACACACAAAAAAGTGTGTACACACACACGCACATTTCCCAAGAAAAAATGGATTACAAAAAATGCCTTGATGATAGCTAAATGCATATTTACATGTCCCAGGTGTCTTTATAAGGTAGAGATTAAAAACCGCACTCACTCAAAGTGAAGGTGTATGCGAGTGGTACATGTACCACAGGAACAGGGTCAAACTTTCCAGTGATCGGAGGGATGGTGCCTTTTGTGGCTCTGAGCCTTGGCTTCCATGGTTTGGACAAGAAACTTTTTTGTACAGAGAGTAAGGTGTTCCAAACATCTGTGCAATAGTTGGAACAAACTGTTTTACTTCATATTAATATTATACACAAGTTTAATTAGAATGATAATTATGGTGGTATTATTATTATTATTATTATATCCTGTTAGATTTCTGAATGACTTCAAGTCCTGATATGCTTGTGTCAGTAGGAATCTCTATGTCTCTGTGGATGGGGGAAGAACCTGTCAAAAAAGAAAGGCAAAATTTATAATAGATTTGTTTAAATTATGTGGATTCTTATAAAAGATTTATGGGTGGCTTGACACCAGCTGTGCTAGTTTTTTCTTATAAATGTAATCTAGAACAAATAAAATGATGAAATTCAAAATTTTCTCTAAAGGGGGCTGTAAATTTCATCCTTATATGTTACAAGCTATAGAGATACAATACAAAAGCTACATTCGAGATCACAGGGCTGTGATGAAAGGCTTTTTTTGCTTGCTTCTTCTGAATGATGTTTGAACCTCACTGATCTAAAATTTCCCCAACGTATTTTCTGACTGTGTGTCAGCTGCCCCTGAGATAGACCAGCCGTACCTTCCTTTAAACCTTTAACCAGTAGTGGTAAAACTACCAATGAGATGAAAGAGCTGCGCTACTTCAGACAGTAAAATAGCTCAGGCCATTACCAGCATACAACTTACACAATAATACCTTATCCTATCTCCTCTTCACTGGTTTGGCAGACACACTGAACGAAGCAGGTTACTAAGGCAAGTGAGAGAAGTTCTCAGAGAAAAAAAAAAGGTGAAGAATAAATCAAAACTCACTTGAAAGAAATGAATAAAAGTGCCCTCCACCTGCCCCGTCATTGTCTGCTGGAGTGACACATTGGGCAATAACACTCAGTGATCAAAAGTAGTCTCCTGGGCTGTTGATCTTTTAGGTGGAATAGTAGCTGGCACTAAAACTTGTATTTTCTACTAAAGAAGATTTTTTTTTATTTCCTGGGGAATCCAGTGATGTGTTGCCAATATCTTGAAGGGATTCCACTCTAAAAATACGTTCCTTACCTTGTGATAAATTCTTTCGGTAAGGATTTTTATTACAGAGAGTAAAGGCAAGGTGGTGGGAGGTATGTTAGCTTATTTACTTGCTTAGGCAGAAGTACTTTATTAGAAAACAGCAAAAGAAAGAAGAAACTCACTACTTGATAAACACCTAAGCCACATTAAATTTAAATTGTTCCTCATATGGCTTGTTCCTGAAAATACCTCTCATGTTTATCTTGTACAACATTTGTCAGCTGGTATTGTTTAAAAGGTCAGATACGTTAGGACAATTGCTAACACAATAAATCAAGATCTATTTGGACATAAGAGCCAAAACAAACCTATTCTGTTGTTCCATTGTAGTAATCTGAGTTTGGGGGTGCAAATGGTTTCTCTCTTCCTGCATGATGGCACTATCAAGTGATGTTATATATTGTGCTCTGCAAGTGAAGACACCCCATTACTGCTACCCCATCAGTCAACCATTTCTCTGGGTAATGGTTTGGCTCCTCTTTGAGAGCAGTGCTGGCTGAGCTGCTGTTTTGAGGACCCAGGTAACAAATCTTGGTGTAAACCTCTTCTTGTCCTTTCAGATCATAATAGGGCTACCAGCTACCGAAAGAGTCGTTGCAGCCTTGCACACTCAAACTCATTTCCACTGTTGACCAACCATCTGCTGCACATGCTGTTGCTACTGATTTTCACCAACTATTCTGACAGATTTTCTAAATCTGGTTGGCATCTGGGGCAGGAGGAGCTCTTGCATTCACTCCTGCATCTAGTCCTTTTAGCCTTCCTTTACAGTCATAAATTCAGCTAAGCAGGAAACTGTCGTGAGCTACTTACTAAGAGTTACTGCTATTTTATAGCTTAGTTAATACAGTTAATTATATTTTCTAACTATACTAGGTTTTATTTCTATAAACATGGAGGTCACATTATGTATAGTCAGATCTACTGTAGAGTTTGAACTAATGGTTATTTAATTATGAGGACAATTTAGTTTTTGCAGTTTTAAGGCAATATACTGTCAATAGAAATTTGGGATGAAGTCCTGTATTGACCCACTTTTTCATCCGTTTTTTATACAGGCTCTGTCCTTTAAGATTCATTATTTTGTTTCTCTTTTACCAAAGATGAATGTGTTACTTTTTTATGTTTTCTTCATGGTCTCTTAAATCCCAAATGGGAATCCAAAGTTAGCAAATATTTATATAATATGGGAAATTTTAATTACTCACCTGCTTAAAGATGAAGAAATAAATGAAAGAACTGTTGAGCAAATGACTGGGTTTTTTGCTATGTTAATGTCCCATTAAAGCAGTCTTTTTGTACATTATGTAGAAAGGGTTTTTTTATGCTCAAATGTACAAGTTAATATGCATGGTACTTTGATAAAGGATGTTGCAAAAACTGATCAACTTTTAAAGCTATGTTTTATTTTATTAGTAGAACAAGTCATGTTTTTGCATCTAAATGCACATTGATAAATACACCACCATAAAAACATGCCTTACTGAAAGAATCTCTGCATATGAATGTGAATTTGATTCAGCTTGGGGAGTAATATTTTAATTATGCAGGTCTAAAAATTCAGCTGACATTTTTGATTGCTATTTAAATTCTAAACTCTTGATGATTTTCATCGCGATAAGGCTTTTAATTTCATGACTATGCAGCATTGGCGAATATGGCACCTTATTCTTTAATTAGAAGAATTTAGCAAAAATATAAATGCACCTCAGAAATCACATAACACCGAATTAATCATATACACTATGTAATCTTTTAAGAAAAGCTGTGATGAAAATGTAGGTTGATATTATTGCGTGAATGGATGAATCATTCAGAGAAACTGTATCAGCATAATAGATATATTACAAGATTTGACAAAAAAAAAGTAGGCAAATTTGCTGTCAAAATAGCTTCACATCACATTTCAGTACACAGGTTTGCAGTAATGCTGCTTCTCTAATTGCTTGTTTCTCTAATGCCAGAGCATCTCACGTTGCTCATAATATTTCAGCCTTTTACAATTCCATACCTCTGAAGACACTAAACTTCACATGTACAAGCAAAAAGGAAAAAAGAAATCTCTGTCATGAAGGATAAGCAACTAAACCCTTGCAAACTTCTAATCCTTTCTTGAAATTCTTCTGGTGTTTTTATGCCAGCACAGCCTACCAAATGTTCTATAACCAGGTAGAGAGGAAAGTAACTACTACGGAGGAAGTTCCAGTAAACACAGTAGATAATACCCTTGCTTTTTTTTCAGCCACTAGGAGATAATTATTAGCAGTTTTTCTAAGAAAGTATTAACTTATATTGTATAATTTATGCAACTAATGTTTGCGTTTAATATATCCCATGTTAATGAATGTTTTTGCATACTCTTGTTAATGTATAATGCAAACTATTTTGCAGTCATACGTTTTGGCTTCAGTCATCTGAAAATACCGTGATTCAAGCTTGTGACTCATGTGTGAACAACAGTGACCTCATGTGGCTATTGCTTCAGGGATACATGTATCAGGCAGTACAAAAGGAACACATCTGTCTTCATGGCAGGAATATGAAAATGTAAAGCAATGCCCATTGTGGTTCATTATAGTTTTTTTTTTTTTCTTAAGAGAATGTTATCCACTATATGTTCACTGCAATACTGCTTAAGCAAGGAGCTGGATGAATGCAGCCATGAAATCAACCAACAAGCTCTGTTATACCTAGTTAAGCTTTGCCTAATACCATGCTCAAGAGTTTCTGACTTTCTACCTGATCATCCTGTATCAGTTAGAGATCAAAAAGTTTTCAACTAGGTATTTCTAAGTTTGGGGTTTTTTCTTCCTCCTCTCCTCTCCTCTCCTCTCCTCTCCTCTCCTCTCCTCTCCTCTCCTCTCCTCTCCTCTCCTCTCCTCTCCTCTCCTCTCCTCTCCTCTCCTCTCCTCTCCTCTCCTCTCCTCTCCTCTCCTCTCCTCTCCTCTCCTCTCCTCTCCTCTCCTTTTTCTTCTTTTTATAATACCTTTATTCATGATGTAGAACTGTGTGCATTTAACAATTTTTTTTTTCAGAGAGGATATTCCATTAAAACATATTGATTCTTTCCACAATCAATGTCAGAAATAGCTATTAGTTAGGAAAGCTTTTAGAGAATATTGACTAAGTCTTTTAGAATAAAAGGACAGTGTCATTCCACACACTGTGTCTACACAGAATTAATATTTTAGCACAAAAAGCATGACGAAGCAGATACTAAGGTCTTCTTTGCATCAGCTGGTACAGAGGCAATGCTTAATTCACACCTAAAGTCCTCCTTATTTCACTATTAAAGGCCACAAAGAAGTAATTCAGTGTTCTGGGTTGTATTTTTTTTTCCTCTAGATTAACTGTAACCGTGGAATAGATAAGTAGGTAGATACAAGGATACGTGAATCCACGTATCCACAGAAAATCACTATTGGATGGTGCAGAAATCAGACATTCACTATCTGTGGTAGAGATGCACCTGAACTGACTTAGTGATGAATGGGTGAAGTTTGGCATGATTGGTCAGCCCAATATCTTCTGCAGCTGTTTCCTCAGAAGTCTCAGAACACTTGATGGCAAAGAAAAAACTTGGCTACTCCTAGAGATACCAGCTCTTATTAGGAAGCTCTAACCAACTTCTGTTTTTTGCAGACCCTCCCAGACAAATATGAAGCTGGTTGGACTGATCTGTATCACGGTCCTCAGCGGTTCTGGTGCTGGGAAGGAAGATCAGCTTGGGAAGTGTGCTATGCAGAGAGCAGGCCACTTCTGGACCTAAAATGTCTCTAGTTAAAAAGCCATCCTTCTTGGAGCACATGGTGTATGAAAGCAGGATGAGAAAACTATGTTTGTTTAGTCTTGAGAAGACTAAGGGAAATCTTACTGCTGTCTTTAACCACCTAATGAGGGTGTGTAGAAAAAAAGGAGGCAGGCTATTCTTGAAGTCGGCAATGAAAGGACAAGAGACAAAGGGCACAAGTTACATATGGGAAATTCTGAGTGTGTATTAGAAAGAACACCAGAGCGAGTGTAACACTGGAGCAGGTTTCTCAGGAAGGCTGTGAAATCTTGCCCTGAACAATCTGCTGTAAGCGGCCTGTACTCTGAGATATCTCCAGAGGGGAAGAACCAAATGCAGAAATGTTTACTTTATATGTAGCAGATGACAGTTCCGCCAAATTGCCATGATTTGAAGGAGATCTCTGTCAGTGCTATTAAAATATTGCATTGGATAGAACATTATTGAAAATTATGAGTTTAATGGTTTTATTTCACCAGTAATATTAGTGGGATTGTTTTCACAGGAGTCATCTGAGTAAATAACAGTATCTAAATTCCAAAAGAAACCCACCAATTTTTGCTCAGGTGAAAAATGGAAGGACATTACTAACTGTTTTCTTGACCAGGTACATACATGTGGATTGTGTGTGTGTGTGTATGGAGAGAGAGAAAAAGAGGGAAGAACAAAACAATTGGAGAAGCAAGAAGCAAAATTTAAAATGGTGAGAGAAGTCTCATCCTAGCAGTGTAAGAGTACTTGAAAAGAAAGCTATAAAGTCAGGACACTAGCAGAAGAATCTTTGGGACTGTGAACAGGTAAACCTTCTGGTAGTTTATTTCTTCTTGTATTCAAGATAGCATCATGATTGCATTCAAATTAATAGGATATCATGAAAAATACTTGATTTCATCAATTCAGAGTTCCCTGAATTAGAACTACTGGCTAGATCTTTATGTGTAGTTAGGGAGGAAATAATAATAATGTGTATTTATTAGAACTGAGAAAAAATATCTCCATACCTAAATTGTGCAACCAGCTGGATCCTCTGATTCAGCTTGGACAAGTGAATCCTGTAATTTTTATTCAAACTCTCTAGTTTTAAGATTCTCTCAGTATTTTTCTAGAAAGTGTTTCTTTTAGCAACACTCACAAAAGCAGTTGTGAAGCAATGGCCTAGATTATTCATCTGCTTTGGCAGGCAGATATGAGCTGCTGAATTCCAGCTGCAGAGGGAAAAATGTAAGTTGCCAAAAACATTAACGTGTCTTTATGGCCAAAAAAATCATTAAATTTGTTTTAGATGAATGCTTGCTTTCCTTTCTCTCTCTGCTTCTTGAGCTAATGCTCTTAAGCTGGGAGAGAAAGGTAGCATGAGAGTGACTGTGGAAAAAAAGCAATAATATTCCTTTTCTTATTTCTGACTCACAGTACAAATCAGGCAATTCTGGCAACTATTGTTCTACTATTCTTCTAAAATCATGAGATTTTGGCTTAACAAGTATTCCTGTAAACTTGCAGAATTGTGCCTTAATTAAGTATTTATTTAATTTCAAATATGAGAAGTTTCACAAGCAAAAAATCTTTTCTAGACCAGGGGTTTCGGTAGATTTTTGCAGGTTTTCTTCCTCAGCTCAAAATCCTTCCTATATTTAGCACAACCTTAGCAACAAGGGAGCCACCTGAATTATAAGAAGACTGATATCAGTATACCTTGTTCTTTCAAGTGGTGAAATCTTCTGCCCTCCAAGTTTTCCATTTCAAAGCAGAATTAGTAGTAAAATCCTTTACACCTGAAGGATTCTACCTGATGATTAAGCGAAGCAGGTTTCCACCCCCTGTCATACAAAAGAAGAGCTCCTACATTCATTTACTGGCTGCTATATTGAACTTCAAATGTAAGAAAGAAGTCTCAGTGGTACTGGTGCATAAAAGATATTTCTCTGAGAGAACATTACTCTTATGTCCATAACCATCCATTCTTTGCAAGACTACAGGTCTTTTCTAAATGTTGTGATAATTTCAATTTTAAAATAAAACAAAATATAAAATATAGACAATGAGTCATATCTAAGCAGGCCAACAGGATAATGGAATAGTTCTCATCTAAGCTCCCTCTCCCTTTCCCATGGAAGGTTGATCTTTCAAGGTCCCTTCCAGCCTGGGCTATTCTGTGATTCTGTGATTCTGTGACTTTCAGTCATCCCTTAAAAACTGCAGAGACGCTCTTTTCACACTGAGGTCAAATGCAAAATTCCTATTGACTTCAAAAGCAACAGGGCAAGGTATGAAGTTAAAAAAATAAATTTCCAGACAGAATAGGGTATAAATTTAAGTAATGTTTTGGAACTTCTACAATTGTAACTTAAGCCTCGAAAACAACTAATTCCCTCTGAAAGTCGCTGTAGTTGAACATGAAAATTCTTGGTTTAGTATAGCAAGCTGACGTCGCACAAGCGTAAGTAAGAACTTGTGCATCAAAGAAACAAAACCCTTGCAGGTTTTCAGTTCTAGAACAGGAAAGAAAAACAGGACAATCAGCTTTAATGAAGGGAATTATGAATTAAAGTTTGTTTTGATACACTTTGTTTTTTATTTGTAACTGATTCTTTGACCCATAAAATTACATAAAGAATATATTGACCACTTTGTTTCAGAATGATATGCAAAAGTTGATGCTATTAATAATTTGTTTCAATGTTAAGAATATCATAGTCCTGAATCCAGATACTCCTTCATTTTCCTTTTTTCTTTCCAGCTGCATGATAAAAAAAGAAAGTATCAGTGGAGAGAAATAGATATGAATGAATTATCCTACCTCTCCTTACAAGTGAAAGCAAATGTCGTAGCACCAACCTGAATTTATCAGAAGTAGGAGCATAGAATTTACGATACTGAAAGAGACAATATGTTCATCGAGTCTTACAAAGTATGTCTGGTGGAGTCCAGTAACTGAAACATTACAGCAAGCGGAATGTAGAGACATGGAATATTCAAATAGATAATGTTTTCCTTAATGCTATCTGTGCAGGTTTTTGGTTTTTTGCCTTTTTTTTTTATGATTTCTGGTGCTTGGAGATTGCCACTTAATATATTACAATAATCAGATGCTGAAGAAGCCAGCTGCTTTCACAAGCAGCAGCCATAGCAACCAACCTCTTCCTGGGTTGGGAGCTAATTCCACAATTTAGAAGCAATTTTGTGGGTTTTTTCCTGCATTGTAAAGCCAGTTGAGCCATTCAGCAAAATCTTAAACTTCAGGAATATACATTTGGCTACGTTACAGCAGTTCATATGAAAAGAAAATTCTGTATCTTCAGCATGACTAAGGTTGCAATACCTACATATGAGGAAACTGGGGTTTTGTTTTTTGGTTTGTTTGGGGTTTTTTTTCTCATTACAATGATATCACCCGATAGTATAATTTAGCAGTGACAGTCTGCTGGTGTGCTTCTAGATCTAGTCTTGCAAAGTTTGAAAATGGGATCTGGTTAAGATTATTATCAAGACTGCATAGAAGACATTAGCAAGGCAAGTTCAGCTCTGGAATCCATGCAATTATTGTCCACTCCAGTGAAAATGAAAAGTGTTCAATCCAAGGTTGGTTTTGATTCCTAGCATTTCATGTAGTAGATGTCTAAGATGATGTTCAAGACAATAGTATCATTGCTTTTTTAAATATCAGTAGTCAAAGAACATGTCATGACAATCCTCCACTTAATATTACATTACCCAGTTCATAGCTGTTCGAGGAATCTTCTACATGTGGAGAAAATCACTTGTTTTCCCTCAAAATCTTGGTGTAATTAAATTGTTTTTCTGCTAAGCTTCAGACAGCTCAGATATGCCTTGGGGAAAGAGGAATTAAAAGAAAAAAAAAAAGAGGTGACTTTCCATGTTATTGCTTTGGAAAGTCTCCTGCTGAAGAAAAATGTACAACAGGTAAATTTATCTCAAAGACAACGGTACTGAAAATCTCAAAGCTATTGATGAATTTGAGTCAAATGCCCACTGTGAAGATGCAGGTTCATGACTCCAGAATAGAAGCTTTCTCTGACCATTTATTATATCGTGTTCTGAGGCAGGAAGGCAGTGCTCTTTCTTACTCATTTACTTACATTGGCTCTATATGAACTGAAAATTTGCCTAGATATTTGAGTCTGGAAACAGGATCACCGAACCTCACAATTGCAAAATATTTCTTTTAATCTTCGTTTCTTAGTTTTAGTTAGGTTTGTAAGCCTAGCAAATAATTTGCACAATATTTTAGCCCAATTTCTGGTGAGTTATTATCACAGAGGGCAAGCCAAATCCAGACTTTTACTCTAGTAAGTCATAAGCAAAGGTCTCTGGTTCATATCAAGATGACTGGAATGATTATATCTATGATATCCCTGCTTTACTCAAACAATTACTTTAATAAGTGCCTGCAATGCAGTATACACTAATTTAATTGAAAGAGAATATGAATCAAACAGAACATTGTCACAGGATAATAGTCTCTTGCTTCTACATAAATGCTAAGGCATTGGAATAAATAGTAAAGGCACATTGAAATGTTTATTGTCAAAGAAGAGATGCTTCTTGCTATGTGCTACTTGTTACTTGGCTATTGCGCCAATACTTTTACGTAAATCTGAAACTTGAGCTGCATCTAGGATAATCTGGAGCTTGCAAAGTAAGGAGTTTAACCCTACTATTGCCCCACAACATTTGTCTGGAGTGAACTCCAAGTTCTTATTTTTCAAAAAAACTGTTTCCCATTTTTCCATGATATTCTCCACTTACAGAAATGACTCACTTGGGCCTTTACTATCTGGCAAATGTGGTCACAGCCTCATCTCACAGAATCTGAGCTTACATGACTCTGGCAGATTTATTGAAATTTTCTATGGAAGACATTACCATAATTTGATCTTTTCCCTAAATAACTCTCTTTAAATCTCAAAATTATTTTGTCATTATTTCTACTATGTTAGCTGTATTTGATTCAGGTTCTTCTTTGCTGTGTCCAAATATATAGTGGGAAGATAACTGCTGCTTAAAGTTTATGTAACAATAAATGGTAGGCCAACTGAACAGTTGACAGGAGGATTTTTGGTCGTTTTTTTTTCACTTTCTAATCATTTCCCAGGATATGAAAGTATCATGCAACTGCCCTCATAAAATTCTCGTGTTCCACCATAAAATGGATTATTTTTCTGGGCCACATGCTGAGATTTTTGGAACCCTACTCTCAAGATAGTTAGATAGCTTCTGATTTCCAGCCTGAATTGATGCCTCACCGATGTATGCTGATTTGTTTTATGCCAGTTCTGTCTTACGTTGTAAATTGCTCTTACTTCTTTCTCATATTTGCCCATATTTGCCCTACAAGAGAACAATCATCTCTCTTCTCAGCCTCATGACTTTAATGGCATATATTCTTAATTTATACCTAGAAAATAAAGATCTCTTGTAAACTCTTTCAGGAATTTTGCCATTATTTTAACAGCAGTACAGAGTTTTCTATCGTGAAGGTGTATCATACCTGTAAAACCTTTTAAAACATCTTCCTCAAAGGAGTTTGACTCATATTGTTTCTTTTGTCTCTTTTTGTCCTGCTTATTTCTCTGCAGTCTCCCGTGGCTTCAACGTTCCCTGGCATCCCCTCTTACCTGCCTGTATTTCTACCTTTCTGTCAGTGCATACCCTAGAGCATCTGTGCTCCGCCATATTCATATAATATTTAGGCTCATGTCAAGAAGTGGTAACGGGAAGTTACAATGAAACAAGCACAGTTAGTTCAGTGAATAGCCTAACTCTCATTACAAGGATATTTTTTAAGAACCACAATAACAGTGCAACCAGTTAACTCTGGGTGTTCTCCCTGTAGATGGATGGTACACACGGGAAAGCGCAGGGGTGAATGAGGACAATCAGACTGATAACTAATGAGAGGTGACATTATAGGCCTAAATTCTTTGCAGAATTAGACTTGCTATACAGATGGTGTTATTCTGCACCTGCTCAGCTTGCAGGTACACACTAGCTCCTAATTACTCCTCACAGAAAATTCCTTCCAGGCTGTTCTCCTAAGGAAGACTTTCAAAGACACTTCCAGTGGGACTTTAACATGTAAATCCCTTGACTGTTCTTGAAAATTCAAAACAGAATATGTGGGAAGCAGCTTTGGAGTAAAAATCTTCTAGAAGAGAAAGTTTGTAAAAATCTCTTCTTTTATTTGTGATTATTCTTCCATACTCTAACAGATTTGTGTAACTACTTGATATCAATATGTGAAATGCATAAGTTCCTTGTATTTTATTTTACTTTATTTTTTAGTTTTTCTTTATTCATGCTTTTTGAAATGCATCTTATTCTTTATGGTAATATGTCACTTTAAAATTCAGAATCATTAGGAGTCATTTAATGGGACTATCATATTCTCTGAGTACAAGGGACGAAACAAATGACAAAACAATGGCTAAAATACTAAGACCTGATATGCAAAAATCAGCGTGTAGAATACAAGTAACAAGAATAATCTTGGTAGGATTACTGTTCTGATAGAGGATATTGTACGTGAAAGAGCTGAATTTTAGAAATTGAGATAAACAAAGATACTTCACCACTTAAAATCTAAAGCAATACAGAGTAATTAAAATACTGGTTTCCTACTCTAAGTAGAGAAAAGCAGTTCCTGACACTGCACCAGTTTTCCATTCTCGCAGCTTATCAGCCATCTGCTGAATTGATTCTTTATGCTTTGGGTGATGCCTAGCCAGGGAACAGAAAAAGGCTGCAGTACAGTTGCAACAATGTCATTCTACCTTCTCCTCTACTCCCTCATTTCTTGTAAATGTCCCGGGGAGCAAACTGACCATGCACTTTGCAGTATGCCAACACATCTGCAAAGGAATGTAGTTCCGGCTAAGTTCACTACAGATGTGCAGAAGTAACCCCATGGAACTCTTTGAAAAATATGGATTAGCTTCTCATCTCAGCTTCACTGATAAAATGTGACAGCAACTCAGTTATCACCACAAGATCTAAGCTAGTCAACATCGCTGTGATATATATCTCTGGTCTGGATTCTTGCTGTCCAAGAGTGCACTATTACCTCTTGTTATCACCAAATCTGGCCCCAAAATATTGTTGGAAAGCCTTTGGTTACAACTTTAGTCTCTTTGTGTGTGAAGAAATGTGAAGTAAATAAAGTAGGCAAAGTGAAGTTAAAAATATAATAAAAAAGGTTATTTTCCTCCTTCCTCCATGCACACAGTAGGTTACAAAAACCCGAAGATTTCTGACTTACTGTCAGCTCCTTCAAACATTAGTGTTATTCAATTAAAATATATTGAGCAATAAAAAATGCATGGTATACACATGACATATACAATAAAAGTAACTAAATAGACTAATTGGAAACTTAGCTGTTACAGTGACAAATGGCTCCATCGCTTGCCTTTAATTCATAGATCATTATATATCAATAGAGACTAATTTGTAAAATGCCTCAATAGCTTTGATTGACACTAACTGACTGGCTAGCTGTAGCTGCCTGAATGATAGACATCTGCAACAGTCGCAAGGGTAAAAAGATCAGTATTATGCAACTTCTGATATAGCTCGCTTGCATGTTTGAGTCTGTGAAGAATAATAAGTTACAGCCATGGAACTTGATGTGGATTAGCATTCTTTTCCCAACTCACAAGTTATTGGAGGGATTCATTTTTGTCAGAAATATTTAACCTCATTATAATTAAAGACTTTATCTTCAAACACAGGTTCTTCAATTAATGTTTTTGGTTTGTCAATGTAATTATTGCAATTGGTTTACTATGCAAATTCTTTCACTTTCTGAATTCATCTCACACAGAGATTGTTAAACCAATGTTATACTGACTGTGCCAAGCTCTTCTTTTCTTCAAAAAATAAAAAAAAGTATAATCAAAAATTATCCACAGAGGACTGTTTTAAGATAGTGTCTGACAGACAAGAGCGTGGGACCAAAACTTACTGCACTTTAACTGGTGGATAAAAAAAGCTAAGCGGATAGGATATTTCTGCCGTCATCACCAGTTGCTTTACTGAAAGAACTGAGATCCACCCACCAGGCTCCCACACCCAAGATCTTTGGGGTTCCATTACAACACCCAAAGCTTTCACAGCCAGGTGTGAGAAACGCCCTGAACATACCATGCCAGATGGAGACAACTAAGTGCAAATGCCAGCTTCACATTATGAGCTAGCACCCAAATACCACCACTCTTTCCCTCACGTCTTTTTATGTCCTTTCTCTTTTTCTGATTTTTTTTCTTTTGGTCTTCTCTATAAAAAAGGAGAGCCTGGTTTTGCCAACCACAGCTTCATCTCACAGAGGCTGAGAAAGAAATGTTTTAAAACAAACTTCTGCTCATAGAGGATTTCCCAGCCCCACACAGAGACTATCTGGTGCACAGATTCTTCATCCTGTTCTGGCTGACAGGAGTAACCTCTTCAGGCAGCACATCCGTGAGCAGAAAAGTATGTGTGTCTCTGGTGGGGTGACTGGATGTCGTGGATTACCTAAGGCAGCCTCTCAGCTCTTTCTGTATCCAAGTGTGCTAATGATTTTGAGGAATCTTCATCTTTTAGAAAGTTCACATAATATTTCTGAAGGGCAGGTGAGAGGAGTATGACCTCTGTCCAGACCGCAGTATCCATTTCTTATTGTGGGCAAAGAAACTTACCCATTCTCAAGCACCTTGCAAAAAAACAATTAGGGAAGGGTAACGCCAACCCAAGCCTTGAGTCCTGCACTGGGTCATGTGTGCCCAAAGGAGGAGTGTGCCCTCTTCAGGTTAGCCAAAAGGAGAGCACGGCCTTCATAATACTTAAAAAGTTGTTCAACTCTAGTCCGTAATTCAAAAGTGAAGCTCAGAAGCAGAAGCTGCATTTTCCTTTCTTTTTCTGCTTTTTATCTTCTTTTTGACAGTCTTTATCTTCTTTCGTTCCGAAAGACACAGACTGCAACAACAGCATGTGTCTAAACCACTTCTACTTTTTTTTCTCTATCCCAAATGGACAGCTACTGCTATCTAAAAGCTGTGATATAACAAGTCTATTTCTACAAGCTTTAGAGCAAAAGCAGAGAGTAATAGAAAAAAATGCAGTTTTAAATTGGCCTTGTTTAGTTCCTTATATGTCATAAAGTTTAACTTTTTTCTCTTTCAATTTCTGTATCTTTAATAAAAGTTAGAAAGATTTTGGATAGCATTTATTATCATGGTACTCAAATTCTGAACTTTACTTAGCTGTTCATGGTATTACAAAATAACGAGGTTGTAAGAACAACTTTGTAAAGCCCAGCCAACCTATTCCATCTGAATTAATGCAGCACTACTACATTTTTTAGGTTTTCTATTAACACCTGTCATTGTACTATCCAAGCTCCTAAACAGTCTTTTCAGAAAGAGAATGCCGTTAAATTACTTTAATAACATGCTGGATATAAATTAACCTTATAAAATGGGTATTTTAAGGTTTTCAAATAGTAGTGCCCTCTTTGCTTGCAGAATCCTGCTAATACATGTCTTCCCTTATCTCTTCCTTGTAAGATTTAGAATTAACTCCTCTCTTAAAAAAATACATTGATTTCAATCCCCCTGTCTTCATCTCTTTGTCCACGACAGGGGAAAGGGTTTAGCTTAGCTAGATGCATGTGTATCTTGTTCACACATCAACTTTTTATCTCCAGAACTGATTTTCAGAAAGTAAAATGCTGATTTTAGGAAAGTTTCATTATTTGAAGCCATGTACCTAACATAATTCAAAATTAGTTGTGCTCAGAAAGAATAACCACCGAAAGCATTTGCAAAGAGGGATATACTCTGGAAAGAATGGAGGCATTTCCTTTCATAAACATTATTTGACATTCAGTTAACTGTTCACTGTTTGGGTTTTCTTGTGGTGTATTTGGTCTCAAAAAGTTAAATTCTAATGGGAAACATTCCCCTCTGAAGATGACCGACAGCAGCTGCTCCCAGCAGTATAGCAGTGGCTCCAAGGCAAGTTCTTGCCCAGCTGGTCTCAAGGGGAAGAAAATCTCAAGATAAGATTGATGTAACCTGGATATTTCCGATGGCTTTTAAAATGAGAAAGACAAGTTTTAGTCATTTTTTTCTGCAGTTAGATGAATATTAAAGTACCTGATGCAAAATAGCCTGTTATATAGGCATGAAAACGCAAAACTTCCCATATTATCCCTGAACTGAGATATCCTTGTTTGGACTTTCTTGCTTAAATCACCAAAGACTGGCATTTAAAGTAAATCTTTACCTCTTACATCCTGGGAGAGTCTCTCAAGCATTGCACTTCTGGGAAAAAGATGGCAATCAATCACAACTGCTTTTTCAGCCCTTCATTTACTTGTCTTCTATGTAAATTAACAAAGCATTACCCTGCTGTTAACAATGAACACAATTAATAATAAGTATTTATTATTATTTTACCTGAATTGAATTTATTTTCTTTTGCATTTTGACTTAATGAAATCTAAATTTAATTTCTTGCATTCATTTTCTGTACAGCTGAAGACGAAAAAACCTCTTATTCCCCAACTCCCACTTTACCATCCCAACCTTCCCTTTGCCATCCTAACAGAGCAAGCCAGTAAGCATATAGAAAGGAAGATATTGATGGGAGTGTAATCATTAAGAGAGCAATCGGATTTAAAATAAGTATGCTCTAATTTAACATCATCCATCTTTCTGGATTTCCATTTATGGGAACGAATTTTATAGAAGAATTTAAAGCATGAACTCAAAAATGCTCATTCTGTAACATAGCTAGCAGTAAACATCCATACATTTATCACATAAGTATTTACAGGAGTAAAGTGGCTCTTCTGAGGGCAATAAGAAGACAGGGAGAATACCTTAGTAAAAGCTATCAATACTGTCTGAACATGCTTAAGTGCTAGAATAACAGAAAACCTGAAAGTTTACCAAACATTTGCATGAAAGGAGGAACACTAGTCAGAGATAGGAAGCATTAAAAAAGTGAATGAATACATTTCATCATCTGAAGACTGGTTATTCGTAACGTTCTCAGGAGACGTAGCAGGAGAAGTATTATGTATCCAGACTTTAGCTCTCAGAAGCATCAAGACTTGAAACTCGAAGAAGTGCTGGAAAAAAATGTAAAGGTTTCTCAATGTCAGATAAATTACTGTGCTGGGCCATGATGTTTAGTAACAATGGTTCCTAAAGCTTGGAAGGTTTTAAAGTCAATGTTGCAGCTATGTAGAACACTAAGATTTTAATAGCCAACAGGATGTTGCTTCTCTGAAAGAACAAATTAGAAAGAAATATTTTTCACATCTTTTACCTACTGAGGCAGCAAAACCCTGGTTAAAACTCAAATTTAGCAAATAAGGTAGAGAGGTGTGGTGCAATAGGTATTGCAAGGCTACTTTTTGGAAAAAGAACACCAGCTATTCACACAACAATGCTGGCCTGGTGTCTAACACACCATCTTCCCCTGTCCTAATAGGAAAATGGGTGCCCCATTACTTTATGATCTCATGTCCACAGAACCACCGGAGAAAATTGAGGCAGCATTATTTGGTGATTATTCCTCCTGGGAAAGAGTAAGGGCTAGGGGAAAGGGAAGGGCTTGGGAAAAAAGGGAGAGAAGCTGCTTTCTCGAGTGACAACAGGAGGCTGCAGTCTTTAGAGGGAGGAAGAAGGGGTGGGAGCAGCTTTTGAGAGAAGCTTCTTGTGCTGGAGAGGCTGTGCTTCTTGTCAGGGACCCCGAAACCCTGGGCTTGGCCATAGCTAACCTAAGGAAGCAGCAACATCAGTAGGCAAAACCACCCAAGACTGGAAATGAACGTCAGGAAATTTCCATTGTAAGAAAATCAGAGAATTAAATACATACTGCAAATAACCCGATAATACTGAGACTTCTTGTGACAAGAAGTTTCCATAGTAAAGGTAGGAGTACATGCTCAACAGCTTATGAGAGTGAAATACAGAAGGTGACATGGGTGCTGTATGGACTGAGAGCCAAAGGCTAAATCCAAACCAAGAGCTGAAGAATAGAAAGAGTAAATGTACGTTTTCATATGCTTACACATCTTCATTATAGCTGATCCAAAAAAGCTTTCACTAGATGCTGAAATAGTTGCATTACTTCTCCATGCCTCTCATGATCAGGGGAGGTTGAACCCAGAAATCTGATTTGACACAGATAAAAAGCAAACCCATAGCTTTGTCCCACACTGATCTGTCAACATACAAGATCAAATTTAAGCCCTGTGGAAATGAGAGAGTTGTGTATTTCTTAGTTTAATTACTTGAAAGCATACTTGAAACTCAAATAAGCATATTCTACTCCACCTGAAGATCATAGCTTTCGTACACAGTCACATTTCATTTCAGTTTCATAAATTTGAGGAATATATTCTTTTGACACATCATTTAATTTTTCAGCAGAAAACAGGGATTAGAAAGAAGTAGCACTCCACTGAGAAAAATCAGGCTGTATGAATCAATACTATGCCATAAACTAATGCTATCCGTTTGTACAGACTAGTGCCACCTAATGTTGTAACGGGCTCCATGGAACTTACATGTAAAAGTTCTCTTTAACGACTGCTGTGTGACAACTGTATATATTCATATAAGGGTTGTAGAGCCCTAGATCGAAGTGAACAAATGTCTCAAACATCACTCTCGAGAGACAGAGACGCTTGAATTAAGCAAACTCCTAAATCAGGCATTGTGCTTTGGGAACTTCCTTATTTTGGTGAGGGCGTGAGGCAGATAAGTGGAATCCTGTGGAGGCAGGGTGCCGGCTTGCGAAGCGCGACTCTCTCCCTCTGAGATGCCATGTAGGCAGGGGTGGACTGTGAGACCATCAAGACCCCCCTCCCCGCCCACTGACTAAGCACAAGAGTACCCCTCCCCTGAGGAGGACCGAAGTGTTGAAGACAGTCTCTGAATTGTTGAATAGCAGCCAGTGTTCCAAGAGAAGGAACATCTCATGGTTGCAAACTTGCTCTACCAAGGACGTATATCTGCTGTGAGGCTGAAACAAGGAGTTGGTAAGAATAACAACGACTCTGGTGTCCTCAGATGACCTGAGACCATAAAACAAGTAGGGGTCTTCCTCCCCAGAAGACCACCAGAGATGCTCTGGGACCCCCGCGCAGGCACAGATGACTTTGCTGGCTCAGCTCAGTCCCCACGCAAGTGCAGACAATCCTACTCGTGCAACATAACGAATATGCATTAGATAGGTGGAATAATTGTATAAATTAGGTGGAGCTTTTTGTAACTTCTGTGTATAAATATGCGATGCAATTGTAGGCAGGTGCACCGACCACCGGAGGACCTTGACTGTCAGCAAAGACCGTCACTGGATCCAAGGGTAGTGATATATTTTCTCTTATCTTTCCTTTTGTTTTCCTTTCTTTTTCTGTCTCTGAATTTCTAGGCACAGAAGGGCAATGCTGTAAGTTTGTCAATCCGCTACATTTTATAGTTTTGTAGAGTTGGACATTGTGTTGTTGTAAGTTTTGCCAAGTCAATATCCATTCCAACCCCACCGCACTAGTAGTAATGTTAGGAAGTTGTGAAGTTGCCATCTTTGGTAATCTCACTGAAATCCAAGTAAAACTTTGGGTCTTTTTAATCAAACCTCTTCAGTCATTGTCGTGACTGTTAGATACCATGCAGAGAATCAAAAAAGATCACCTCTCCCTTCACCCACTGAGTGGCATGGGACAAGAGTGTAAGTATCTGAATATTCCCCTGCTCTTTGTGTATTTCATGTGAGTTTCAGGAAGAAAGGGGAACAGGAATACTGACTCTTTCTAGTGACAGAAAGTAAAAAATCCCAGAACTTTTTTCCAATAATTTGAAGTATTTTGTGCCATTTAGGTGACTGCCTAACAAAGATTAATTTTTACTTCTCGAAGATAGTAATAGATGAAAGAAACACATTTGTAGGGTGTTTTTGATAGCAGTGCGGAAAACGGTTTCATTGTAATCTAACACTGTGATCACAGATGAACCAGAACTGATTTAAAAACAGCTAGTTTAGATCCCAGTACCTCTGTAACGTGGCTATACTCTTGAGCTTAGTCTAGCAGCATAATTCTAAGCTAGAAGTCGCTTTACATAGGGTTTTTTTCCAGCCTGTGCTTCCTGTCTAATGGTGGACTGTGTTACAGAAGCAAACTGAATAATCCCCGGAGAACAGTTTTTTGTATGATCTTTCCTAACACCTTCACTGGACCACAGTTTTCTTTCAAACAGAAAGATACAGCCTTCACTATTATTATGGGTTAAACCCCGCGGACAACTCAGCCCCACCCAGCCACTCACTCCCTCCTTCCCCAGTGGGAATCTGAAGGGTAAAGGTGAGAAAACTCATGGCTTGAGACAAAGATATTTTAATAGGTAAAGCAAAAGCCATGTGTGCAAGCAAAGCAAAACAAGGAATTAATTCACTGCTTCCCATCAACAGTCAGGTATTCAGCCATCTCCAGGAAAGCAGGGCTCCACCATGTGTAAGGGTTACCTGGGAAGACAAAACACCCTCACTCTGAACACCACCCCTTCCTCCTTCTTCCCCCAGTTTTATTGCTGAGCACAATGTCATACAGCATGGAACACCTGTTTGGTCAGGAGGGCTCAGCTGTCCCAGCTGTGTCCCCTCTTAACCTTTTGTACACCCCCAGCCTACTCGCTGGCAGGGAAGTGTGAGAAGCAGAAAAGGCCTTAGCAGTGTGTAAGCACTGCTCAGCAACAGCTAAAACATCTCTGTGTTATCAGCACTGTTTTCATCATAAATCCAAAACACAGCACCAAGCAAGCTACTACAAAGTAAATAAATTAACTCTACGTCATTCAGAAAGAGTACAATTAGACAGATGGAATTGAGCAGAAATATGTGAGCTCTTACATATGTATTTCTGGGAATGCAAAAGATCGAAACTTCACAAGCAAGCTAACTTAGAAATTCCATGAAGGTTTCTTTCCATAATAACAATTCTTGCTTGAACCCCTTATTTTTAAAGGTAGGAAAAATTACTTGCTGCAGTCCTAATGAAAGCCAGAGAGACTAATTGCATAGTTCAAAAGAGAAAGCAATCATCTAGGAACTTGTAGTTAAAAGTCTCCTTTCTGAAATGATGCATGCAACTGGAATTCGTGGCCATCTTCAATAAAAAATACATAACTGAGATCATACATATACACACACACACAAAAGATATGCATTTGAAATGGTGGTTTGTGTTGTTGATCAAAATATTCAGGAAAGTAAAGGTAAAGGGGTGATGGAAAATAAATTAATTGACTGAATAATACAGTTTTTACAGAATGTCTGCACGGGTCCTATTATATTAATGAAACCTATAAGTATTCATAACTTTTGATTATTAGAACAATTTCAAATCTGGAGGATAAATTTAGGAATGCATCCACAGAAATCAGTGTGTCATCTCTTCTTGAGTCAGTCCAAGTATTTTTCTCAATATTGCATTAAACATAAGTAACTTTTGACAATAAAGTTTGAAAAGTTAGAAACCTCAGTGAAAGTGTATAATAAAGATTTCAAGAACTTTTTGGTTTTAGGAATATTGAAGTATTAAGTTTCAACTTGGAGTTACTGAAAGGGCAGCCTTCTATAATACTCATGTCTGGGTATTCAGGTATTAATGTCACAAACAGTAGAAGTGGCTTGATGAAGCAGTCTTATAGGGGCAGAACTCCCACCAGAGTGCAAAAAATATTTGCAAAGACATGCCTTTCAGAAAAATATATTTTCTCTAAGTTCATTGCCAAAATTGTCATGGCGTATTGTCACAAATACAGAATAGTACAACTGCTTAAATAAGAAATTATGCAGTCTTAAGCCTACAATGTTTTCCAGGTCTGGAACATTTCCAATTAGGAGCCAATGAATATAGGTTTCCATGGTGATTAACTAAAATGTGGAATGAACTTAATTTCATGATAATTACTACATGTTTGCAGCTGAAGTGCATTTTTCAGATTCAGCCTAAGATTTTCAGGCCCTAATCACAGCTCTGGATCTGAATCTACTGGTGAAACACATAATAAGATGCAGGGTTATCCTGCATTTACTTTGGAGGCAGGAAGATTTACAGGAGAGTGAATGTGATTTTTGGTTATACATTTCATTCTTTGGCTTTTGTTTGGTTGTTTGTGTAATCTTTAAAGAAGCAGTACATATTCTACTTAAAAAAAAAACAAAACACAAATAAAACTTTAATAGTAAATCCCTTCTTACAACACTTGTGAAAAGCAGCCAGTACTTTGATTACCTGTCAGCAGCACAGAGCTGCATGTTCCTTTTGCATTTTTCTCAAAGCTTATATGTATGCTACAGTAAGTGAGTTTCACTATAGCTCTTGCATACTGTATACTTCCACACATTTTACATCACAATACACTTGCCAGCAAAAAGTAACAGCATACCCTTTCACAATTTTATGGCATTGTGAATGTGTGCAGCAATTAGACTGTAATAATAGGATGTTAAATGCTTCTTTAATAGCAATTCTGGAAGCCATTTTTTCTTGGTGGAATGCATGACTATTTACAAATCCGTTTATCTTACAAATTCTGGTTGAAATTGGGGAGAAAGATTGACCTACTCAATTAGGCTCTCCTGCTGGCTGAAAATTAAAAGGCTTGCTTCTCTGTTGAAGGAAGTTGACATACTTCTTAGATTAGATCATATCCAATTTTGTGCAAAAAGCTCATTTGCTTTTTCCACTGGTCTCTGAGCTGCATAGCTGATCGTTCAGGAAGAAAAAAGCAATTTCTTTCAACCACTAAAAAATCTTCCCTGAAAAGATCTTTTAAAGGCTAATATTAGGGAATTCTTCTGTGCCTGATGTGTTATCATGCTGAATGTGATTTCTATAGATGAAGGTGGTGGAAGAGTTGCATTTTCCACCCCGAGGGAAGCAAGAGACGTTGGCTCTGGGGTGGCCCTTGTAAAGGACACTGGAGACAACTGTAGGGCTGCTGAGCCCCAAAATCTTGGTCAGTATGTTCCAAAGTGGCAAAATCATGACTGGGTGTGAATATATAAATGATTTTGTCATTATATGCTGAATTGTGTCAGTGTAGTATGAAGCTGAAGATTTCTGGGAAGATAGGATGGATTTCACAGACTTCTGATTTTTTAAAATCTGAGGTATATGTCATTCACTAAACGATTAACTTTTGTGTAAATTGTCTTTGTGTTATCTTTGTGGAAAATTCTGATATTTTTCACACATATCTCAAAAAACAGGCTGTGGTAATACAAATACTTTAATTCTGGCTATTAATAGCATTGCTTCAGTCCCCGTAACCTTTTGATTGCACTACGGAGTCCACTTCTTATTAGAATGCATTACAAAAAATACTCATCTCCTCATATCCATTCCCCTGAGTGATCTGCATACATGGGCCAGAAAATAAAGAAAACTGAAACCTGTAGCACAGTGCTTATTTAAGTAGTTAGGTCAATTTTACCACAAGTGACGGAGAAGATAACTAGCTGATTATAATCAACAAGTCTTTTCCTCTTTTCAAGAGGCCTTTGAAAATAACAAAATAAAATAACTATCTGCATTGCTTTATCCTTTCTCCTTTCTTTCTTTCTTTCTTTCCTTTTTTTTTTGTTCTTTCATTCTTCCGTTTGTTCAATATTAAAAAAAGATGAATAGTTACTTCTTTAGAATGAAAGGCCTTTTATACAGAGCTCAGAGAGTTGCTGGACCAAATTGTTTAGAACAATGATAGTTTTGCAGGTTGAAAGGCAACAAAACGGTTGTTGCAGCTGAAACCACAAAGCGCAATTTTTGAAGCAAGCCTCTGGTACCCATTTTATCTATGACTAATGTGTCACAATGATCAGTAAAAGGATGCACTAATGAAATAACAGCTCTCTTAATCACTTGATTAAAGTTGCAATAGGGCTGTATGCAAGGGGTTGTGAGCCAAATTAACATCTGGCACGTTATAAGAATAGGAAAAGAATAACTGAAGATAAGTGGATGTCTTTGCAACAGGAAATTATGTTCCTTCTGTGATTATTTAAACTTATTTTCTGAATATTTTTGAATTATTTTTCTTTAAAACTTATGAAGGAAAGTAATCATCTGAGCAAAAACAGAAATGAAAATAATTTGTGAGTGGATGTGACCCTGTGAAAAGCTTAGCACTGCAATGAAATATCAAATGCACCCAGTTCTTATTGGATAATCTGAACCATAGATGATAAAATGTTTCTATTAGGTGTTTATTGAAGAGTATAGGGGTGATCAAAGAAATAAGTAGAAGGTGTGATGACTTGAGACGGAAGAAATCTGGTTTTTATTGCAAATTCTGTTGTTTAGCACTTGATGATATTGATAAATGTGTATTCCTCTCCATGGTTTTGTTTCTCATGCCTGAAAATGGCAGAACCACCAATGAAAAGCAGCCTGTGAGAGACATACAAATTATGACCAATGTTTGCATATTTTTTGTTAATCGTGAGCATTCAGTGTTATGTGTTGGCTGAGAGTATGAAAAGTGTCTTCATAAGTTATAGAGCTATATAGGACCATTTTTTCTGGGTCAACTTCTGTTCTGGTACAAAATCAGAATTTTAGAATAGGAAGAAGTAATCTCTTCTGGCATATTTGCTGAAACAAGAAACTTCAAGCAAGTAAGTGGGGCTACCTTTCATATCTCCATGCATGAGAAGCAAGTTGAAAAATGATAGCAGGACCACTGCACCCTGTCAAACATTGTCTCTGAAAGCTTCTGAGACTGTATATTAATTAAGATACGTCAAGTTTGATCACACATGGTAAACTGTGACTCTAAGGAGTTCCAGTTTGTCATGATGCCTTCCCAGCATGTACTTATGGCTGCCTTTCCCTGTTATTTAAATTGAGAGCATTGAATTTGAGAGTGGAAAAACACACTGGTGAAAATTACCAAAACATAGTTTGTATATAAAACTCTCTCTGAAATCTGCTTATCTAGTGGCAAATGTTTCCTGTTCCTTTCAGCTACTACAAACCTTTATCTCCTCCTATGAGTTTTTGTAAACTGCTTGAAAACTCACTAGTTTTTCTTGATTCATGACTTCCCAAAGATTATAGACAGCCCAGTGAGTTACTGTTTAACAAATTTTTAATCTATATTCTTTCCAGCTGCCACACAATATTCTTTTGCAATCTGGGTTCAAAATACAGACTGTAGTGGAAATATGATGATTATTATTAATGTTCTGGTATTCTCATAAATATGATTCAGAGGTGGAAATCCATTTTTTACACTTTGCATATGAAAGAAGGTGTGAGATTTGCCATAATAGCAACTCCTTCTATTTCAAGATTTCTTAAAATAAAATATGAGTATTTTTCTCTCAAAAATCTATTGTTCAGATCCCCATCTGAAATTCTGTTTCTTTTCAGAAGGGCATGATGGTCATTGTCGGGAATGCATCCCTTAAGATCTGCACAGTGATAACATGGAAAATGAATGTGAAACTAACCCCTTAGCATTTATTGTGATGCTATTTATATCTTGGATTGAAAACTGATGGGAAGGCCTGGGGCAATTATTATCATGGGATAATCAAACTCTCTGTTGTGTGTCATTGCTTAATTATTTTTCCTTTTTTGATATTTAATTTTAAGGAGGTTACCTAAAACTTACTTTTTATTTTCTTTTCTTGCTTTCTTATTTAGACATTTCTGTATAATTTTTTGAGATTTATATCTATTTTACCTTGTATTTTACTTGAGATGACTTAATGTTAGCTGTTCATGAAAATGGTTAGTACATTAATATATAGGAAATAACATGAGACTGCTAATCTAACGTAATTAATGACAAAAAAGGCATATTCCAGTCAGTGAATATTATTTTCTTTAGGTAGTCAATGAAAAAACATAATCAAGAAAAACAAGTGAGTAGAAAAGTAAATTTTGGCTATTTGTCATGAGCTTACCCTCACTTTGCTTCCACGATTTCAAGGTAGAGACTGAGGTTAGTCACGTATAAGAGCTGTGAAAACTCCAGGTCCAGGTTGAGGACAATTCCTGTGATTCGGAAACCAAGGAAAACAGAAGCAGGCAGGCTTTTTACAAACTTTACAGCAGTCCTGTGGTATGCTGGGGACAGAGGCAGAGTATGACAGGCATGTGATTGATCTGGACCATCCCACTACCCGTGGTGGGGATCACTGGTGGCGGGCGGGCATCATTGATGGCTGTCTTCTTGGAGTGCCAAAGGTATTCCAGTGCTTATAATTAGCTATTACAAATCCCCAAACTAGTAACTAACTAGAAATAGAGTTGCCATGCATCTCTATAAAGACTTTTACTCTTCAGAATTTGGCACTCTGTCATTGATTCCATACTATTTCTAATAGTTAGTCCTTGGAAAGACTTTCAGAGCATGTATATTAATGCTGTTCTTTTGCAGTGCATAACACGATGGCTGAGAAGAGCAAATCCTCCCTTCTCAGGCACCTGTGGCATTTCTTGGATCCTGATCCTTATTGCAATTGTGAGGTCAGGGCACATCTTTGTCTAAATTAAGTCAATTCCTTCTGTTACGGAACCGACAAAGACCACTCAGCTTCAAGCTACCTGCCATGGTCCCATAGTACTGACCCTCCTACTTGAGAATTACCACTGTAAGTTACACTTTGTCCTATCCTTGGCTCCAAACGGAGAAATGAAGTTGCCTATCTTGTTTTTTCTGAGATTTCCCATTCACTGAGGATCTTTTAATGTGTCTAATATAGGCTGATTTTTTGTGAAGGGCTCAGTCACAAGATGTACTGCATATCTAAGACAGGGAGTTGGAAATCCCTCCCCCATTTTCTCTTGCCTGTGTGCAGGACAGTGAGCAGCTGCTGATGGCCAGTAGTGACCACTTTGGTAAAACTCCATCTCCACCAACAAACTCTTTGGACCAGCGCACTGTGAATTGAGCTGGCAAAGCGAAGAAATAGTCAGTGATACAATCTGTTAATCAGTGTGAGTGAAAAAATATAGTCACTTAACCTAAAGTTAACTTATCTTCAATGTTCTAGTCTTGAGCAGCTAATGGAAAATGTGGAGAGTTTTAATCTACCACAGAAGAAATGCTCAGTACTGAAATATTCTCAGAGTTTGGAGCATGGAGAAGACCCAATAGAGATATTCCCCGCATTCGCAGCAAAATATTTATCCTGTCTTCTTCATGTTTTACCTTTTCTTTAGACTGATGCTTTTCCTTTGGCATGTAAGGACAAGGTTCTTATAGACTTGAAACTATAGTTATGAATGAAAAATGATAGATCACGCATTATCCGTGCAAGAAATAGAAAAATAATGCAGTTCTGATATGGTTATTTAATATTAGGGGGGGAAGATAACAAAAATATTCTATATCTTGTACTTGCATACTCAAAAAGCAATTGCTCTTTCAAAGTTGCCAGACTCAAATACATATCTAATATATTTTAGTAAATGTGACATAAGATATTCCCTATTCTTTGCTGCTTAAGTAATACATCATAGAAGTCTCTACATGGAATAGTGACACTCATGCAGAACAAGAGAAAAAGGGGTGCTTGAAGTTCTAAGATGTTTTTATCATTTCTACCATTGTTTTTCTTTCTTCTAGCTGCCTAGAATTGAACATCTGGTTGTCACTAACACATGAGAAATGGATTTCTTACTACTCAAGCTGTTTTCTTCTGTTACTAGAAAATCTGAGAATATCATAAGAAATGCAATGAAAAAAAATTGCAGTCTAATTCAGGATGCAAAAAGGGTTGACTTTAGAAATGACATTCAGACACTTCTACTGTATTTCAGGCACTGTAGACCCTTCACTTTTTACCAACCCTAACAAGGCCTGACCCATCTTTCCTAGCCAGTGTTCACTGAACCTCTGGACATGGAGCTCCTGCAGTAAACAACTTTAAGATGGTTTTCCACGATAGCAGTGCAGATGGAGGACGCAGTAGCTTACCTCCAAAATTAATTCCCATTGCTCCCTGATATCACATGTCCTGTTGATATCTCCCACTGTTTTCTAAAACTGCACTTTACTACAATCTGACTTCAATAACTTTTAAGAAATCTTATTTATTTAGTTCTTTCGTGGGGCCTTTCCCAACAATATATGCCATGAAGTGAGTGTGACGGTGCTGCTGCTTTACTTTCTGTAATGATTAGAAAGTGTGATGCCAGTCCTCATTCATTGAAATAAATGGTTTCTAACCACTTTGAAGTCTTTCTTTAAACCCACAGAAGCCTAATTGTGGACTACAGCTTGATGATGTGCTCTACAGCTCTAAACTTTAATGAGGTCATGGAAGGTCCATTCCTCTTGATCTGTAACTAAATCTTGTCAGGATAAAGTGAAAACTGGTGTGTGCCATTTAGAGTTAATTGATCAGCCAGCAGTTAGAGAGCCACATGGTCCTTTGCTAGGAAGAAACAGTTGGGATACACAGTTTCTTGCATGTTATTTGAATAAGGATACAAGTGTGTTTTCTTTCCCTAGCAAATGATCACAAAAACGAGCCTCCAAACACAAGAATACTGGACTGTTCAAGAAAAAGTGAGCATGTGTAAGAAGGACAGTGTTTTAGCACCAGCCTAGTACCTTGCAATGCCTCCTTGCTCAGATCTCTCAGCTTAATTTTTACACTGTCCTTGTCCACAGTCAAGTTTAGACATTCCACCCTAAAACAGGATTCTAGCCCTGGAGATTACTCCTATAAAATAGATCTTAAAGTTACATGTTATTTTTGTCTGAGTAAATTTTGTAGGCATATGTTATTTAATTTTGTTCTTTGCTGAGATGAGAGCTTCCACTGTCTGTTCCATCTCTACTTCCCTCATATTCTCTGAGAGGTCAGCGACAGATATGGGGGCTGTGTGGCAGGGTGGTGAAACTCGCCTTTTTACTGAAACACTAAGCACTGTCCTTCTGGGTTTACGTATGGAGCAATACAAAGATAACAAAGAAATCCCTTTAGGGTGTTTAGGTTTGAGCTACTCAATAATAACCTGACAGGAGGCTGCTAAAAACTAATCCTTTACTTTCAAACTTCCCTTTTCATTCTATGTATCTTTATAGTTCCTTTTTAGTTTCAGTAATAGCTACAATAATAAAATAAGAAAATGTTATATTATCTATAATTTCAGTCAGCTTCTATCCACCAAAGACTAATGTGGAGAGCAGGTAGGAGGAGAACCCTATGATTTAGTCTTTAGTCAGTGAAAATTAATAAAATTATTTATATGCAGTTCTCAGATAACCCAAGACAATTTCAGCCAAGTGGTCTGTGCATATTTAAAGGAGAGGGTGAGAAAGACAGCTTATGTATTTTTGTTTAGGAAGAAATTCAACAAAAGTAAACCGATTCATGAACTCATTCTACCTTGGTACAAAAAAATGCATGTCAAGATGAAATCTTCAGTGATTTCAGCAATAAGCAAAGTACCAAAATAATTAATACAACTTAAAAAGGAATCTTGTCAATATCAGAAGCCTCTTCAGTATGGTCTGAGTCTTAAGGATAATTTGAGTCAGAGGTAAACTCAATGTAACAATCTGGAGTCCTGAGAGAAGACATAAATGCAGGGCAAAGCGTTAGGACTGTTTTTAAAGGGAGTATTTCTGTTTATGGCAATTCCCATGAAAGCATTTTTCACTCTTTTCAAACAAGTGTTAGACTGCAATGAAGTGTGACATGAGTACATTAATAGCACTACTCATTCACATTAAAGGTAAAAACTGGTACATTTCAGCTCCTTACAGTGGGAGCAGGAGTAGGTTCATAGGCCCATTTGGTGTTGATACGCAGTGTAACGAGTTTTCTTACTAGACTGTATTTAAGTCTTTGAAGTGAAAGACCAGCATATCTTTGTGCAGCTGACTAGTAGTGTTATAGCAAAACTTTTCTATGGAATTTTTTGCTAGTTCTCACCACACACCGCCAGTGCTCCGACACTTGGTTCAGAATGATAAATCTCCCTCTTATCTGAATTTTAGTTTGATTTTTGACTTTCTTTTTTATTTAGCTTTTAGTTTCCACCTTAGGCTCAAATCTGAAATATAAAGATGTCCATATCTTGCATTCTGAGTTTTGTTCCTTAAGGAGATTTGATAGAGAGCACTGAGGTGAGTGTGCTGAATTGTTTAAATGGAAAGAGAAGAAACACTGATGCAAATGTCTCATAAATTATGCAAGCTATCAAATCAGCTGGAAGCGTTAAGTGTGAGAAGATACTGAAGGTCTCAAAGGATAGGTGGGATTACTAGCCCCATAATTTTCTTTTTCAAAAAGAGACAAACCTGGAAGTCTGGCGTTTTGTGGCTTCTGATTTTGGCTGTTGCTTATATTCAACCTTATGGCTCCAACTGTTACTGGAGATTCTGCAGTCACTAAAGAAACTATTGTCTCTATATAAGAGTGCTGTAACCATGAGGACATGGCAGTGGAGCTTCCAGCTCGCTGCCCAGTGCTATCGTCATCCAGAAGGAAGCTGTTTGTCAGTAATTGGCTCCATATTCCCTGATACAGTGATATTATCCAAGTAACCAAAAAAGCCTGCCTCAGGTGACAGGTGGAGGCTCTGTGTGGTGAGAAACAGTATCTAGAGGCTCACAAGAGGAGAAGAGGCCTGTGGCTAGTGTTGCCTGTTTCTGGTGAATGTCTGTAGCAGGAGTTTTGCTGATAGAGACTGAATAAACTGCAAGAAATTAATTCATTTCTTCTGCCACCAAAAAGCATTAGCTCAGTAAAACTATTGACATACTTGGAGTTATTTTGTGTTGTGCTGATCATCTTCTGTTTAAGCAACCACGCCAATGGCAATTGTACAACCTATTTCTGATGGCCATTGCAAGACAAAGCAGCCCATTGCTGTTCATCAGCCTGTGTATATGGGAATCCACCTCATTTCCATACAGCTAAGAAATAGGTTTGTCTGAGTAGTGGAGGATTTTCACTGGAGCAACGGGACTCAAAATGGTAGCAGTCTTCAAAGGTACCAAGCGCCACCAGTACTTTTGCTCCCAAAAGAGTAAGGGCAAAACCCAATGGGACCAGATGGAGCAGGTCTGTACAATCAGGCAGAATGGCTTGCCAGTCTCTTCTGGTCTGTGTGTCCTTGCAGCATACTCAAACTGGCAGTGGAGAACAGGGTTAGCTGCAAGAGAAATACCAGAGGAATATTTTGTTCCAGTATTTCTTTAGTGCCAGCTGATTTCTGAAGCTGAAGGAATAAATGATAAGTGCAAGGGATTTTTAATAAAGACTTTGAGATAGAATAGTGAAATAAGGATATCAGGAAAAGACTAACTTCATCTCAAACACAATGACAGAATCAATCTGACATTGTAAAGATTCAGGAGATGTTTGAAAATCTGGAAGACAAAAGATCAAATTTATGAATGCTAGGATTTCCAGAGGGAAATGAGAGAGAAAAGCAGCTGACATTTTAGAAATAACTTTTAAAGGAAATCTTTGCTATCAAATATGTGTGTGCCTGTTTTTGCAGTAAAAAGGCAAATCCTTCTGCTGACAAGTTATCAAGTGTAGTGATAGTAGACTTTCTGATCCTCCAAAATACCGTGAAGGTTTTCAAATTTGCCAGGACAGGAATGTAAATTAGATATTGATCTGCGAAGTAGCTGGGGTTTATTGATACAATCTGACCAAGGAACTGGTATTCTGGCTACAGAATGATTTTTCTAGCAGCAGTAGAAAAACATCCACCTACTCACATCAACTATACTTTTTTTTCTGCCGTTCTTTCCGTATTTCCTTGGCAGATGTGGCCAGACAATTTGTTTCTATACTATGCTGAATTCATGCAGTAGATTTGCTCCCCTATTTGTTAGGGTATTCTGGAGAATATGCTCTCTTTGCAAAATTACTTTATGAGCTTCATAGCAGCCACCAAGATTCAATAAGCAAAGGAGGCGAGTTTCTTCTGTTACCAGGTTGCCTTGGCTTATTGGGATCGCAGGGGCTCTAATGCTAGGTAATCTTAAAAGGGGTAGGTGGATAACACAGAAAATTTCAAAATCTTTTTTTTGTTTGTTTTTTTCCAAGTCAGAAAGGATAGGAGAAAACTAAGTGTGCCACCCTTATCTTGCATATACTGGTATATCACGTACTTTTCGTTTCGCATTTTGGCATTCAACACTTTCTAAACATACTTTCTCATACAACCAAGTTTGGATCTTTTGTTCTGAATTTAACAGGTGTGAAATACTGGGCTTTCCTGCAGCAATAATCAGATGTGAGTAGCAGTCATCTGCTGTAGCAACCGTAAAAAATGCAATTGCCATTGGAATTTCTCCACCTTAATGACACTATATTTTCTGTCTGTCAGAAGGCTCAGGCACAGTATTTCCATCACCAGTGACGCCTTCTGAACAGCCTCAAAATACATGCTCTTATCCTTTGTGTAACATAATTATGGACAGTATAAAGAGCAAGGCATATATATTTAATTTTGCCCTACTGGTTGTGAATGCAAAAATAACAGCTTGATTTGAAAGAGTACCTTTAAAAACTCCTTCAAGACTAAAGTGTTCATACAAATCACTGTGTTAATTATATATCCTAAAAATTATGCAAATAAACTTTTTAGTGGTGAATTAATCAATGTTAATCACTTGAAAAATAGCTTTTAAGTATTTTTTTATAAAAATGTGTCAAAGTATTTAAAATTCTCATGGTTAGCTTACATTTTAATAGTTCTGTTTTCTTCCTTTTTAATAGTGACAGACGAACACCCCCTATGTTATTTTGGTGTTGAGCAACAGACACAGTGGGTGATCACAGGTGTAAACTTCTTACACTGGCTTCCAGTTTCTTGCAAAGGTTTGTAAAATAATAATTTAGATTTCATATCTTAATGTTTTATTATAGAGGCGTTTGGCACAACAGAAGTCACTTCAGTGGAAATGTAAAAAGTGCATCAACTAAGTGAGATGCATTCAAACGAGGCAATTGACTTCTTTAGAGTGGTGGGCATAAATTGCTAATCTGAAAATATGGCAGAAAAGAGTTCTCAAGGCCAGGTCATGGGAATGCACTTGGATCAGAACTTTTCATTTGTAAATTATGTGATATACCCATATCTGTTTGCAGTCCCAAAAGCGTATTTCCTTCAAATACCTCCTCTGGTGAAGGCTAGCACTAATCTAGAAAGTGAGATGACCCACTCTTGATCCTCACTGTGCCTCTCCCAGCTCTGCAGTACCAGTAGATCTGTGCTTTCCAGTACACCTAGCCGGAGACCAGGAACCACAACGCTGCCCCTGATCAAGCTGGGGCTGTACATTCTTCTACAACTGGGTGCCTGCTTGAACTCTTGAGTCACAAAATTTTCCAATATTTATACTTGGGATTTATGTAACCAGCATCCCACGCAGCTAGCCAGCCATCACAGAATCACAGAACCACAGAATCACAGAATGGTAGGGGTTGGAAGGGACCTCTGTGGGTCATCCAGTCCAACTCCCCTGCCGAGGCAGGGTCACCTACAGCAGGCTGCACAGGAACTCGTCCAGGTGGGTCTTGAATATCTCCAGAGAAGGAGACTCCACAACCTCCCTGGGCAGCCTGTTCCAGTGTTCTGCCACCCTCAGAGGAAAGAAGGTCTTCCTCATGTTCAGACGGAACTTCCTGTGCTTCAGTTTGTGCCCATTGCCCCTTGTCCTGTCGCTGGGCACCACTGAAAAGAGTCTGGCCGCATCCTCCCGACACCCACCCTTCAGATATTTATAAGCATTTATTAGGTCCCCTCTCAGCCCTCTCTTCTTCAGGTTAAACAAGCCCAGCTCCCTCAGCCTCTCCTCATAGGAGAGATGCTCCAGTCCCCTCGTCATATGTGTAGCCCTCCACTGGACTCTCTCCAGTAGCTCTTCATCTTTCTTGAACTGGGGAGTCCAGAACTGGATGCAGTACTCCAGATGGGGCCTCACTAGGGCTGAGTAGAGGGGAAGAAGAACCTCCTTCAACCTACTGGCCACACTCCTCCTAATGCATCCCAGGATCCCATTAGCTTTCTTGGCAGCCAGGGCATACTGCTGGCTCATGGTCAACCTGTCAACCACCAGCACACCCAGGTCTCTCTTCGCACAGCTGCTCTCCAGCAGGTCCACCCCAAGCCTGTACAGGTGCATGGGGTTGTTCCTCCCCAGGTGCAGGACCCTGCATTTGCCCATGTTGAACCTCATCAGGTTCCTCTCTGCCCAACTTTCCAGCCTATCCAGGTCACGCTGAATGGCAGCACAGCCTTCTGGTGTATCTACCACTCGTCCCAGTTTTGTGTCATCAGCAAACTTGCTGAGGGTGCATTCTAACTCTTCATCCAGGTCATTGATGAAGAAGTTAAAGAAGACCTCTCCCAGAACACATCCAGAAACTGCCAGCAGAAATTTTTAGGCATCCTCTCAGCCCAGTCACAAGCTCTGACTAGATGTTTAGGCAGATTTGGAGCAATGTCACAGCTCCCATCCCCACAGTAACACAAAGCTTACGCACTGGCTGCATGCAACACATCAGGATCTAGCCAAGACCTAAATGAATATTATTAACGTAATATTACTGTGAAAATTGAATCCTCAGAAATTTTCTGGGAAGATATTTGATGTGTGTGTGTGTAATGTATTGTGCACACTGAGATTCATTTTATTCCTATCAGTGACTGTGATGAGGCAAGCTGCTGCCACGGTATAAGACTACCAGTTAACACTCCATTGATGAACTACGGAATTTTGTACAGTACATCTGTAACAGTCCAAGGAAGTGCAAAACAAACTACTTACAATGTTTACAAAATTAAACTGCAGTCTGACAGCCAAAGTCTTGATACTCCCAGTTATGGATATAAAGTTTCAGTTCTGTGGAGTGTTCTGCAAGATTATTTTAGAAGTAAATAAAAGACGGCAGCAAGGTTTGCAAAGAAATGTAACAGATATCACATGTGCTTTTACATTGAGAATACCATGTAATAAAGGGCTAGACATTTAAAACGTGTCCACTATTTGTTCATTCATTCATTCATTCATTCATTCATTCATTCATTCATTCATTCACACATTCCTTCCATAACCTGGCTCAAATTCTCTGCTGTGTTGTGCATTTAATGAAAGGCAATTGGTGAAATGACTGCAAAACTTTGGATAACTTAATGAAATTATTGTATTTCAATATGATCACAGTGTATACACACTTCCAATTAAATTCTTATGTTTACAATTATTCATTTCATATGCAATGCAAGTGTACATGCAATACAAGTACATAGCC
The DNA here is from genome assembly GCF_030867145.1 of Opisthocomus hoazin. Taxonomy (NCBI): domain Eukaryota; kingdom Metazoa; phylum Chordata; class Aves; order Opisthocomiformes; family Opisthocomidae; genus Opisthocomus; species Opisthocomus hoazin. The sequence goes on from NC_134415.1 coordinate 72,364,092, forward strand.
TGCATTCTGTTTTCAAAATTTCCAGTAGTTCTCACTTGCTTTAACTGAGATCTTTGACACTCTGAAAATTGGGCTTTAACCAATTGAGTTGGGTAAGCAAGAGGAAGAAGTTCTTTGGTGCCAGGACCTCTACCGTAATGCATGAGCAACAAGTGATAAAAAGCTTCTTCCATCCATGCTGTTGTAGGAAAAGAACTTCTTTCCTTGAAATGTTCGTGTACTTCACACCTGCCTTCTGCTTGATGAACCGCTGAGATAGCTACACTTTTAAAGGAGCACATCATTTGCTGTGCTGGTGCTGTTCCATTTGGAAGCAGCAAAATGCAGAAAAAATCTCTTTCATTAACTCCTTCAAACAGAATCAGATGATTTTCAGAAATAACTTTCATAGCCACATATCCTTCGTCAGGCATCACACACCTATGATGGGAGACAGGTATGCTGTGCCATAAATTAAGGAACTAAAATATGGTTGTCATACTTTTTAACACCCTTTCGTTTTTCCCCCCAGTGATGATTCAATGATGGTGCGCAAGTGAAGACTGTGTTTTATATGAACCTGGTCACATTAACACAGCCACAGGAGGATTTTATCAGCATAAACTCCGAATACTTTTAATACTTTTTTTTTACTTAGTCGATAGTATTCAGTTCAGTTCCCTGAGATACTGCATTAGGTACTATTGCGCTTCTGCAGGATTCTGAAAAAAATTTTGTAAGATCAATTTCTGCCTTCTTGAAAGAAGACTGATATCACACCAGACTAACTTATCTACGCCACATTCTTTGGTGGTTAAAATAAATAGTTTATCAGAAATCTTTCTGAAATATTTTTGATCATTTTATATGAGATTCTGCTTGGGAAGGAGACTCCATACCTTTGTCTGATTCATCCCTGATCAAAAGGAACAATGTGAAGGAGTCTGTAGGTTGGGTTTTACACCTGAAGGTGAAGGAGAGCTAGTAACCTGGCAGAATTATTTACATTCAGGACTCAGAAATACTAATGAATGTTAGCAATGAAAACCTAACTGCCCAGCAATGACTGACACAGATGTTATTTTTGCAGATAAGTCTTCTGGTACATGAAGCATTAGTCATATCTTTTAAATAATTCAAGAGAATATTAATATCCTCCAACTGCCTGGTACTTAAGAGTGACAGGTGTGTTTAAAATGAACCTCCCAAGAAACACCCGGACTATTCAAGACATGAATTTACTTCAGGACCATGAGCTTTAAGTGCCTGATCCTCCACTCCTGACTCTAGTGAAAGGGTTGATAGACCTTGCATGGCCGGACAAGACAAAAGAGCTTTTGTTCTCTTCCTAATATGCGTTGATGACAGTCTTTCAGGAGGAAAAGAGAAGGAGGAAATTTATTTCCCAGCCCACTTCTGTTATATGGAGTGGAAGCACTGGTAACGTTATGCTGAATGATTTAAAAAGACAGTTAGGATTTAGTCTGCCAGTAGTGTTTGCTGGTCACTGTCAGGACACTACTGTGGCAGGTAAAGAGTTGCTCTTTAACTAAGAAAAGAAACGTACTGATGTGGGAAAAGTGCTGTAAAGGAAAGAGGGTGGTGTCATTTTCAGAGCAGGTCTGTCAAGTCAGGCAGCTAAGGAGGGGTCTTGGGACTGTAATCCTTCTTGTAACATGCACTTCTCACTGCTTGCAGTCTTCTGCCTCTGTGCATAATCTCCCCAAGGACTGCAAAGCACAGAAATTTCTGTCAGGACCGCTTTTCAGTATATGGGACATAAACTTGATCATGAACATTAGCTAAAACGTGGTGGTGTGTGAAAAGTGGTTCTGGTTGGTTGTACTTCCAGTCCTGCATCTGTATAGTTTCGATGCTGCTTTGCTTTTGTTATTACAGCAGCTGAACCAAATGGCTGCTTTCCCTGTCATGCTCTGTTTCTTGTTTGTAAAAGAGACAAAATTTTTTGTTGTTACTCTGATATGTGGGGAATAGTAGTATTGTTATATCTGCCTTCCACAGAGATTGAGTAAAACCCTAGCTACCTTCCCTCTCTCCAACAACAAAAAAACCACAACTCCCCTCTCAACTGTCTGTTACCTAAGTAACAAGAAACATGGCTTTTCTTTGTTCATCATGAGGTAGCATTTTTAGGTGAAGCAGAATCCAAATATCCTGGTAATGTTTGCTTCACAAATCCTTTCGCCAGGCATTAATATGAGCAAAAATCTAAACTGAATGTAGGTAGCTCAGGAAAGAGAAGAACCAGAAGTGATCAGACAGGAAAGTTTTTAAGGCATCAGCGGTATAAAAAGAGGTTTTCTAACCAAATGCCACTTCAAAAGTATCTCTGAAATTAAAATATACAAGTACAAATACAATTTTTTCCAAGACGCACAAAATGATCTAAAGCAGAAAGCTTTACACTGGAGTCCAATTCTGCTGATGCAGAAAATACTTGTGTCCCAGTCTGGAATGTTTTACTGTGGCACAACGGTTCAACATGCTGCACTGCTGAATCTGGCTGCACGGCCCCTTCACCCCACAGGGAACAACTGCCAATAGCTCCTTGGCAGCTGTGGTTTGTGCCAGTTGTACCGGAGCTGCACAGTTTCCTCAGGCCCTGGGAATGCAGCCGGGAGCTTCCAAAAGTCCCCAATGTCCTTGTCTTGTCTTCTGAGCTCTGAGAGCGCAGCTGAGGATTTTCTACTCTGTGTCTCTGGGGTAATACTTTTATTTTCATTTAAACTGTGACTTTGGAATAAAGAAATGGTTTAACTGTCCCTTTAGGATCACCGTATTCCTCTGCATTTGGTCTATCTCTGTTCTGCTGTTTGAGGGAGAGAGGCAGAGGAGTAAGGAAGACATAGCAAATCTTTTCAGTAATTACTTTGCAGACAAATATTCTTTATTGTTTGCATTATGAAGTTGACTTTGGACATATGTTGGAGCTTGGACAGGAATCTAATGTGATTGACAGTGACAACTGGTGATGTGCTATTCAAGGAAAATTAGTATATATCTGCTATGATGAGAGGTAAAGACATTAATGCTCAAACTTATTTTGCCTTTTAAAAGATCCTTTATTTTTTAGACATACTTTTTTCTGTGCAGTTGCAGCTGTCAGCACTGACAAGGTTGATTTTACCGATTCATATCTTCCACTTGAACTCTGTAAAGAGCCTAAATTGCCTTATAAAAAAGCTTCCCATTTAGATTTTCTTTTTAAATAGTGAAGATAATAATAAGAATAATAATAAAGTGGGTTCTTCATCTGCAATTCTGACTTTGATCTGTCCAAGACTGTGGCTAGAATGAGGGAGAAAGAAAGAGGAAACAGAAAGAATTATAGTTATAATTGAAACAAACATAATTTTATAAAATTTGTTGCTGTTATGTAATTTCTTTCTTATAGCTGATGATTGCTGAAACATTTTGCATGCTTTATATTTTTTCTCCTTTCTTTTGTATCTGTCTCTCTGTATACTTATGACAAATAACAGACGCCAGTTTTTCTTGGGTATTTTGCATCATAGGTCTGTATATTGCTGGGTGGGTGACTGACTGTGGCACATAAAAGTTTAATTCTGGCTGCAGACTTTTGTATTTTGGGAGTCAAAGAATGATTTATCCACTGCCAGGAGCTGATATCTATCCCATCTGTGGAAATGCATAATTCAAGCAGGTCCTAATGTCCCAGGGCAAAGAGGGACCTAGGACTAACAGAAAAACCTGCTGCTAAAAATACCCCACAGGAGACACACTCTGTCTGCAGGACTGCTCTTGGAGATGCAACTGTATCCCACACAGGGGGACATCTAGGACAAAAAGGCCTACTTAAACTTGCAAGAAAGGACTAGGAGATACAACTTTCTTTTGTCCAAGCCTATTTCCACACAACTGGTGCGTTTCCAAACAAATGATGCTTAGCTTGGAAATGGCTTTTAATGCACTGTGGCTAGATCCTGCATGTCTGCTCTCAGAAAAGCTAGGAAAGAGCCAAAATCCAGATGGGTCTCCTGAGGTCTTCACTGTTGCTTGTTATTTAGAAGGGGAATCCTTTGCTAATGTGACTGTGGGAAGTCCAGTCAAGCCTGAGTGTCTAAGAAGATGTGGTAGATAACATCTCTAGCAGAGTAATAAGCCATTAAAGGGAAAAGATGGTGAGACTTGCCCTTGGTTGTAAAGTTCAGGCTGAGCACATAGTTTCAAGCATCCCAAAAAGGGTTCACACTAGTGAAAATACTTGTGTCTTAGTTTTACTCCATATTTTTTCACAAGTACAAATACATGAGAACATGTATTTGTCTTTGTCTTTTCACATCAGATTTTGATCTAAACTTGTCTTTCTTCTGATCTATTTTTCTGGCAGTTTACTCAATTATGATCATATCTGAAAAAAAAATTTGTATGCTGCTTTCTATTGAAATTTTTTTTAAGAGTAAGTTCTGAAGGCAAACTTGAAATGTATCAGTGGAAATTTGGACCTGGGTCTGAAACTTGAAGTTCAGGAACAATTTAGGACTTTTGCTACATATATTTTTATGATATGTTTCTGTGTCTTATTCTTTCAACATAGACACTTGGTTCAGAATAAAATTTTGAAAAAGCAGGTTTGTTTTTTTTTTAAAAGTCCTATTCTCAAGGAAAGCATTGTCAGAAGTGAAGTCATCTCGCTTTGAAAGAGCATTTTAACCAGACTGTATACCAAGCTCATTAGGATATTAGAACAGTTCTCAATCAATATTTCTGATGGGGTAATTCATGTTATGTCAGAGCCAACCCCCATCTCTGCTAATTGTTTGACTACTTTTTATGTTCTCTACACCATCAACCTTGGATGCAGCTCATCCTAAAGGAAAGGACAATTAAAGTGGACTTCTTGTCACGGGTGTTTAAAATGGGTCAGTTCCAGATACCCGTTCTTCACTATCATGGAGGTTGTGTTATCTGTGAGAGAGCTTCTGAGAATTTTACCAAATGAGAAAGTAAAGGCACAAGGGTGCTAATAAAATCTGTTAACAACATCAAGAATGAAGTAGATTAAAGCAAAAGAAAATTCATGTAATTTGGAACTGCGAAAGTTCATCCAAATACAGTCCATCTTGACACGCTGCAACAGATGCCCTCCACGAACCTTGCTCATAATAATTCTTGGTTAGAGCAAAGAATACAGAAAAATACTGAAAAAAACCACTCTCCTAAACAAGGGGGCTGCCTTTCCCTGATTTCCCTCCACTGACTGTCTATTCAGTCATCTTGCAGGAAGACCAAATAAGATATCTTGCAACATCTTAGTTTCCTGGAAGTAGTTTTATAGTCAATGGGCCTTTTTGGGTGTTGGAAATGGTTCATTATTCAGTCACACAAGCAGACTGAAGTTACATCAGCAGTTTTGCAGTATAATGTCTAATTGGGAGTATTGTCTATGGTAAAGTGGAATACTCAGTATCATAGATGTTTCTTTTTGTATCTGCTGAGTTTCTATAACATAGCTTTGGAGTAATTTCTTTTTGTGAAATCTAACCTACCAAATGCCCCTTAATGAGCTCAGAGCCTCAAGGTGATGTGATCCCAGGGTGCCTGTCAGTAGTCCCCAGACGGAGGCTGATTTGCACTTAGACCAGTCTGCCTGCAGAGACGGGGCTTCTTAACTGTCTGTCAGATGTTCACATCAAATGTAGGACAGAACTACTATGGAGTTCAACTGACTGTCCCATATATTAATGATGAAATTGTTTAAAGGTACTATGTATGTAATTCTAATTGAGAAATGAAGCAGACTGATTTATGAGAATGTTTAAACATATACCAAGCTTTAACCTAGATCAGATATGATACTTAGGTCTTATTTAGTTCTGCAGTTTTGGTGTACTTCAGAATATCAAAAATAGGTGTATATTTTTGTCATGTTGATTCCAAAAATCTTACAACTCTTATTCATGAAATATCAATCACTAACAGAAAACAATTATTTTGGAGTTTTGTGATGGTCCATAGAAGGTCACAACTACATCTCTGACGGATCAGGACTTCAAGGACATCAGAATATGAAAATGTGGTCCTATCTGTACTGGAAAAAAAGGGCCATAACACTGGGATCGAATGAAAATCTCATCTATAAGTAACTGTATTCCTAAATACAAATCAAACAAAAATCGGAATGGAAATACCTGTTTCAGTGGAAATCAGCTGATGCCTCAAACTTATATTAGTGTGTTTCTTCATATTCACATCAAAGCTCAGCTACATACATCACTCTTACCCTATATTTGCTCCTGCATGTGTCTTTACTATTCACTGGTTTCAGTACCGCCCACCCTCTCCCTAGCATTATAATTCTATCCTATATTTAGTTCTTATCAGTTGATTACTGACTGTTTCTGATAACAACGTACTCCCAGGATTCATCAGATAAATTGGAGTTAAGGTTAAGTTTCCTTTCCTTGACCCTGCTGTGCTGCTGAACATGCACTGAGATACAAAGCTATTTTCTTTTGCTTAGTTTGATTTTGTAAGACTGAACTCTGTGAATTCCTTGGTAATGTGTTAGAGACAAGCTCAAACATTGTTCTGCATTTTCTTGTTGACTGATGGTTTTACTCAATTCCTCAAATGCTTCTTTGTATCAGTATGAAAATCTCTCCTCTCATTACCTAGTAATTCAATGTGATCTATTGTCTTTCCCTATTCCTTATTTAATAATATCATCAAGGCAACCCAGAAATTAGCTCATAAAGTATTCTTATACTTTTACCTTGATTATATGAACAACACAAATTTTCATTTAAAAGCGGGAGATTGTATTAGAGCGTGTCAAATAGCAAACCTCTGACATTTTCCTGAAATAGAAGGTTCAAATAATTGCTTTTCTTTGATTCATCAGTTAGGATTCTCACTGAAATACATTATCTGAGATCAAGGCACGTGGTCACCTGCAGACGTCTGTAGCAGCATGTAGTGCTTCCTTCTCACCTCTTCATAAGACTGTTAGTTTTTCCCTACCCAGGCAACTACTGAACAAAGAGAACCTTCATTTTAGTTTCTTTAGCACAGACTTGTATATCTCATGTATCTGGTGTGAGAAGAGATACTTAACCTGCTGCTACAAGTCCCTCCATCACTACTGAATGTGAGATCTGATCCCAGGACAGTTCATTAACTGTGTAGCCCCTGTAAGTGGGAAGAGAGTGCCTATTGCTTACTCAAGCCAACAGCATTTTCACATTGTGCCTGAGACCTGGTGGGAAGAAAATGAGGAGAACTCATGTGTATCCAGGTTTGGATATCACTTGCAAGAACCAAAGTAGTTTTCATTTGTTTTCAGTTTTGTTATAGTTTGAAGTATGAACAAGGAGAGAAAAGGGACATTTTACAAAAGAAGACTTCCTATCAGGTTAGACAGAGAAGGGTCCCACCAACATACATTCTGGGTCAAGTTCAGTACATAAGGAATCAATATTTACTTTGTTGGATGGAGAGCTGTATAGTTTTTCTGCTGCCCTTCTGCATAACATGAGTTTCACAGATTAGTGCAGAAGAAACTCCTAATCTCGAGCCAGGCACTAAACTTCAGATTTTAGCAAAACTTCTAACCAGCCCTGAACAAAATTTTGAGAATTTCCCTTGCTTAGACTCCTAAAGAAGAAATATGATATTCTGTATAAATATCAGATGGTAATGTTTGTTTTTCAAAAAAAAATGTACATGCATATACACTGAAATAGAACTTGGTTTATCTAAGTTCTGTGTATTTTTGCAAACGCCATGATTATCTCCAGTAAAAATGACAATCACCTCCCTTGACTTTGCCTCCCCTTAAAAGGAGCAACTGTGTAACTTCTGATATAGTAGTTCCTTAGAGCTATACTTGCTGTAAGGTATCAGTGCATATGACAGCTTTACCCTGCTTCCCAGAATGAATGTTCTGCATATACAAGGGATGCAGAGACTACCAAGCAGTTCTCTTTCTGGCCACTGGGCTGATATTGTGGAAAATTGATTTCCAGTTGGATTCTCTCACTTTCTTTGCTCTTATATTTTGGTTTCAGAATATTGGCCCGTGACTGAGTGAGCATAAATAACAGCAAAGGAAGTAAGGCATGGAGGCGAGAGGGCAGGTGGTAGGAGCTGAAATGGAAACATTGAGGGACAGACAACCAGAAACATACAGTTATACAAGCAGATATGTCTGGATATAGTCCGCAAGCTCAGGATCTTGCTACATAAAACAAGAACAAAATTCAGACATTAATATTTTCCCCAGTTCTCTCTTCTTGTATACCCAAACTGGGTTTGTATTATTTTATTTCAGTTTGAATGATAATACAAGCTAAAACAATCCTGACTTCACAATATTGATTAATTCTGTGCATGGGGTATTCATATCAGATGATATCTCTCACATCTCAAGCAAGTAGCATAGCTGTCAAAATACAGGTGACCCAAAATATTTAACTGCTTGTGTAAAAAGAAACAGCTCCAGCAGAAGAGAAAGAAGTAATGAAGAAGGACAAGGGCCTTGCCTTATTATCACACATCCTGGCACCCTTTACTAATCACCAAGCTACTGCGAGCAGGTGTTTTGTTGATGTGAATGTGATTCCACAGAACGTTTTGGTACTCAAGAAAGAGTATTTCTGAGGGAATGAGGTCTTGTCTAAAATCTTTTCATCAGTCTTAGTGAGGAGAATCTTCTGAAGGACAGGCTAACAGAGCAAAGGGAGGGTTAGAAGGGTGATCAGAAAAGCACTGACTACTGAGCAATGAGTAATCAAAACCTGTCAGTGCAAAAGATTTGGTCAGTAGAGCCGAAGAAGAAAGGGGATGGAGTGCTGATTGTAAGCTTTGTCTAGAAAAGGCTGACATTTTCAGACATGTGGCAGGTTAGAAGTGAGTTAGAGCAGAGGAAAAAAAAAATCCTGGTGGTGACTGTAAACTGTTCTGTGAATGTTCACTTCTGTGTCTTGTGCACTGGATAAATGGATTCCTTTCCTTGTACTTTGCCACAGAGCCAGGTGCTTATATCTCCTGGGAGGAAGATGAGAAGTGCAAATACCAGCCCATGCAGTAGAGACGAGCAGACTATAGATTCCCTAGTAAGAACTGTTTCAGGTGGTGTCTAATTTCATGGGACGATGACATTTAGGTAGAGGTATGCTGGTTTGAAGGCACGTTTTTGCAAATTTCATTTTCAAGCTCTTACCCACATACGTAATTCCACAGCTGTGAAAGTGCAAGCAATAGAATGAAAAGATTGCTCAGGTTTATAAAACCATTATTCTTATTTAAATTGTTAATATTTTTGTTCCTCTAAATTGTTTTAAAAGTCTACTTATTTTTAGCTTTATAAAATCTTGTTTAAAAGTATATATTTTTTGAGCTGATGAATTGTTTCCATGAATCAGATCTAGAAAAAATCTGATCTGTTTAATATTTTTTGCATATTGCCTTCATGTTATTCAACTATATAAACCATTACTATTTACTTTTTTAACAGTGTTCTGTAATACTTAGATGAACATCATAGGTATGTGTGTTAATTGCAGCAAATCAGAAGAGTACAACAAGAACCCCAAACTGAAGAAGTTACCAGTTTCATAGGTTTAAAATGACGTCTTAATTGGCTCTGAACTGCGACTAAGAATCAAAGTGGAGAAAATCACCTAAATTTACCCTCCCCCTTAGTCAGCGGTAAGCTTCACAGGACCCTCCCCAAACCAAATAAGGCCAGGAAGAATGTGCTAAGCACCGAGTGTGCTAAGAATAAAGTTGAGCTGGGATGGATAAGGTTACTTTGAACTCTATATTTCATGTTTCCTGACATACCCCCCAAAGAACTGCAATTATGCTAGTGAGGCTGCAGGAGCATTAAAACAGTTCTTTCCCAGCTCTTTTGCTTTTTGCTGCCTTTCCATGTGTTCCTGTCCTGTTTAGAGCTGGGCCTTCTTACTTTCTTATTTGTCGTGTGCATCGTTCTTAGGATATTAGAAAAAACATGCTGAAGATTCGCTGTGAGAAGTGGCTATTTTTGTTAGAAGCTGATACTTTAGACTGAGCTTTAAGTGTTGCCTCTGGAAGGCCTTAGGTTGCTCTGGGAGGGCAGGAGTCTGCAGAGGAAACAGAAAGTTCAGAGGGGCACAAAAGAAGAAGGAACAGAATTAGAAAAAGCAGAGGACCTCCCTCCTTCTCATTCTGCAGCTCCTGCAAGAGCCAGCAGCCCAGAAGCATTATCTAAGCTGCCACAGTAGATCTTGACCTTTTTAACAGAGTATCTCTTATCATCATCATCATGGCCGAGATTACAGCAGAAGGTACGGTAACTATTTTCAAATATAATTAACCAAACATTATATGTACTTTGACAGTGTAACTGAGCTAGAGTGTCAATATGATCTGTCGCTTTTAGCAAATAATGTTTTCACCCCAGGACCATTTAATATTGTTCGTTGGGTTGCTTTCTACTTTTCTTTCCTGATTTTTCTTTTTCACTCCTCTAGCCTGAGTTTCTACCAGTTAATGAAGCTAGATCTCTGTACACCTCTAAAAATAGCATGAGTCTCATTTGCAGAACAGCACTGCTTAGGCAGCTCCATTAGAGTGGTACAAGAACAGGAACATACAAATGTTAGGTGGTTCCACCCTGAAGCCTTTGCTCAGGCAAAGCTTTGGTAGCCCCTTATAATCAGAGGTTTGCCGGAGTCAGAACAGCTTAGTTTGGTGGCCCTGATTTTTCCATAAGGAGCACATAGCATTTGTGAACTGTATTTGAAGTCACCGAAGGATAAAAGCTATCAACTCTGCAATCCTTATCAGGTAAACTACTAAAGAAGTCAGTGAAAGTTTTACTGAAAGAAGTACGCCAGACCTAGGCCTGCAATAATGAAAAGCAATTGTATTAACCAATAAATACATATTCTAAGATATGAATATTTCATGTACTTTAATATTTCCTGACCATTCATATTTAAATAACATTTTAGATGCATAACAATATTTTATCAACCACAGTCAGACAGGGGATATATTTAAAAGGCAACCTTCTTTAAATTTAGTGCTGAATATTTTAGTTGAATTTCATTCCAAATTTTTTTTCCAGTGTAGATTACTCCACCGTTTATCCAAATTTAATAATGACTCTGCCAAAAAAAATGCCTCCAAACAGTCATCTGAAAGTTATTTTTACTCTACTTGTCAAGATTATGTGTTGTTTCAGTGTATGAAAGCTGTCCTTTTCATCTTCCATTTTTCATTGTTAATATTTGTAAGAGGACCTGCATTAAGTGCTGTTAGAGAGGGAGCCTGTGCTCTTCTAAAGGACTGAAGTTAGGACTAATGTCAAATTGCACAATCCTTGCCTGATGTCTGGTTATTCCCAGCAAGGAGACAACGTGCGTGTGATTTTTTTAATCAGCAGTTGGACGGATCTATAATTTGCTTCTGGCAGTAAAGACTTCCAAAACAGGTGGCTCAGCCTGACAGCTCTAACCCAAATGCTAGCACTAGTTTACTGGATATTCTTAACCAGGTTTGTTGGAAACATTGGTTATTTTGTACCTGCCATCAGGGAAATGCATGAAATTATATTTGTCTTCCAAAGTGCATGCATTAATACTATCAGAGAAGCAGTATGGAAGTACCTCTTGCAAGGTTCTCCAAGAGAAGTAAATCCCATGTTTAGCCAGAGTTTTAGTCTAAAATTTATAGCATAACCAGAAGACTTCTCAGTCAGTCTGGAAGTGACTTTTCAGTCATTTAGCTTACTAAAGAAAGGTAATAAAAGACTCTAAAATAAAATAAAAACACAACAAAGAATTTGAAATTTTTTATAGTGCTTATATTCTGTTTTTACACGTGTTCCTTAGCTATAATATTGTGTGTCTGTCTTCTGTGTTTCTTCTGTGCAAAGCAATAGCCTTCAGGTGGTAAGGGACATCAGCTCCACAGTAATCTGACCTTCAGCATGACAGGTAAATAAGCCATAAAATTAGCCTAGCTTAGTTTAGTTTAGTTTAGTTTTGCTTTCTTATATTTGGAATGAACTTCTGTTGACTGGCTGATTTTTAAACTCTGGATCCACAAGATGGAAATTTTACTCATGGCAGAAGACTAAGAATTCAGCCTGGGGCTAATGTTTCACTGCAGTTTATTTTCCTCTGGGGCTACTGCTGGCACTCACAAGGCAGTCTAAAAGTTCATAACTGAATTGCAGCAACATATATTTTGGACA